>NC_141695.1:1023412752-1024012752 GCF_964263255.1 Lissotriton vulgaris | reverse complement strand
CCAACAGTTCTTTGTTGCAGATTAAATGGCGAGTTCTTAGTCTGATTTCTAGCTTAGTTCCAAAGCAGTTCTTATTTGGTTCAATTTATTTTCCACAGTGTTCTCTGTCAAAAACCCTGCTTTGCAAGTCTCTTTATTTCTGATGCTTCCAGAGCACTTCTTTGCACCAGTTCGGAGGGTTTTGAGTAACCCTGGGCCTTCGCGCTTCCCAGCGCCTCCCTCTCTCTCACGGGGGGAAACTGACTCAGCCCCTACCGCTGCTCACGCATCTCGCGGTATGCTTGGGATGGAGACCAGATAGGGCCTCGGAGAAACCCTGGGCCTTTTCCAGAGTTGGGGGCTGAGCTGCGGAGCAGAGCAGCAAGCAGGCGATGAGAGGAGCCTCTGGGGCCAAGGCACAGGGAAGGCTGATGTCGTCTTCAGGAATGCTTCTCTGCTCGGCTCGGGGGAAACACAAGTTGCGGGCCCGAGCCCGGTGGTGATTTGAGGAGCACTTCAGCACTTCACGAACACTTCCTCTTCTTCAGCGGGGGTCGGCACAGGCTTGTGCGACTCCGGTGATTGGGGGCACTCTTGGATCTTGACGCCAGCGGGCGTGTGCAGTCAGGCAGGCGTGGCCCGCGACCCTTGGCACGATGGTGCAGGGGTCTCCTCAGCGGGGGCGGCGCGGCCTGACAAGCCTCCAAGATCACGAAGCGGGGTCACAGGGCACGGACTGTGCAGCTGTCGACCCGGCGTAGATCACAATCTTTGGAGGGAATTCCGGCAGGAGGGGGGAGAGCGCTTCAGGGCTTCCAGTAGCAGGCAAGGGGCAGAGGAGCAGGTAGCCTAGCCTGGGGGCAGAGAGCGACTCCGGTCGGAGCGAGGCTCTCACAGGACAAAGGCAGGCAAGCTCCCGAGTGCCACAGCCCTAGGAGGGGGCGATGAGGGGCGCAGTCTGGCTCCAGCGGGATGCACACACGGCTCGAATGTCAGGACGAGCAAAAGCACCAAGGACCCACTAGTCCTGGGGTCCAGGTCAGGGGGCAAGCTCAATCAAGCCCTTGGAGAATGTTTAGAGCACAAAGCAACAAAGTCTTTCCTCAGTAAGTCTTCTCCTCTCCTTTCTCAGCAAGGCAAGCAGCAGGCCAGTCCTTCCGGCGTCTCTTCTCCTTCTAGTCGGGCAGAGGTCCTTTGTGGTAAAACAGGATTCTGATTTACAAGGAGCAGGGCTCCTACTTTTATACACAGTTTCTTTTGTTCTCACTGGCCAGGGGGGCCTCTGCATAACTGCTCTCAGCTCCTGAGCACTTGTGGTGGGTACTTCTGCTTCTTCATTCAGTGTGAGGGCAGGCACATCAGCCGCTCCCCTGGGGGGCGGAGCCGGCATTGTGAGGACAGGGGCAGCCTGAGCACTTTGTTGACAAGCTTCGGTCCTTCCTGGGCCAGGTGCAGGCTGAGTCATCAGTCGCTCCCCAGGAGGGCGGAGCCAGCATTGTGGTGGCAGAGCACAGCCTGATGCATCATTCAGGGGAAACTCCCACCACCCACTAAGGTGTCATCCTGCTATTCACAACCTGTCAACTCCCAGCCCTGTCACTCACACACTCAGACAGTCAGATACACACAAGAGCAGAGGCGGGCTGAAATGGTTAGACAAGCAAATGCTAACTTTCTAAAAGTAGCATTTGCAAACCCAGGATATTAAAATAAACTTTACTAAAAGAAATATTTTATTATTCTGAGTTCAGGCATACTAAACATTAATTTCTACCATGTTCCCTGAGTCTGCTGGGATTATAGAGTGTAATAATTCCAGCAGCCCATCCTGGCCTAAGGGGAGCAGGTAGCCTTACAATAGTGAAAAACGAATTTGGCTGTAATTCACTATTAGGACATGCCACACACATCAGGGCATGTCCTACCTTACACTTACAATGCACCCTGCCCTAGGGCCTACCATAGGGGTGACTAATATGAAGTTAAGGGAAGGTTTAGGGGCTGGCAAGTGTGTGCACTTGCCCAGCCAGCATGACAGTACCAGATTGCACGCAGGTTCTGCAATGGCAGACCCTAGACACATTTTAAGGCTGCTTCTGTGGGTGGCGCAACCAGCGCTGCAGGCCCACTAGCAGTATTGGCATTTACAAGCCCTGGCACTCCTGGTGCACTTTACTGGGGACTGACAGTAAATCCAATGAACCAATCAGGGATACCAAACACAGTTATACTTTTCATAGGGAGCACTTGCACTGCGGCACGGATTGGCCGTGGCGCAGTGCCCTGAGCGGCGAACACCAGCAAAAACAGCAAAACATCTGAGGCACAACAGCAAAAAGTGGAAGGGAAACTCACGCCAAGGTGCCAGGTCTAACACGTGTCCCCTCCAGCTGAAATGTGGGAGGAACTACCCTTCCCCAGGGAGTTCCACATCACTAAGGCGGAAAAATCTGGACAGACCATCAGCATTGGCGTGATCTGTGCCAGGGCGGTGTTCCACCGTAAAGTCCATTCCCTGTAGGGAGATGGCCCACCTCAACAGTTTTGGGTTCTCACCCCTCATCTGCATCAACCATCTGAGGGGCCTGTGGTCCGTCTGAACCCGGAAGTGAGACCCAAACAAGTAGGGTCTTAGCTTCTTCAGCACCCAGACCACAGCAAATGCTTCACGCTCTATTGCACTCCACCTACTTTCCCGTGGAAGTAACCTCCTACTGATGAAGGCCACAGGTTGGTCCCAGCCCTCCTCAGTCATCTGTGAGAGAACAGCCCCTACACCATGCTCTGAAGCGTCTGTTTGCACAATGAATTCCTTGGAGAAATCAGGAGCCAGGAGCACGGGCGCCGTGCACATGGCAGTCTTCAGGGTGTCAAAAGCCTTCTGACAGGTGTCAGTCCAAATCTCATTCCTGGGCTGCTTCTTAGAAGTCAGCTCTGCCAAGGGGGTCACAATAGTGCCATAGCCCTTGACAAACCTCCTGTAATACCCAGTGAGCCCCAGGAAGGCTCTCACTGCAGTCTGGGTCTTGGGGGGTTCCCAAGCCAGGATGGTCTCAATTTTGGGTTGCAAGGGTGCCACCTTGCCACTCCCCACTTGGTGTCCTAAGTACACTACTGAACCCTGCCCAATCTGGCACTTGCTTGCCTTGATTGTGAGGCCTGCCTTGCGCAGGGCCGTCAACACTTCCCAGAGGTGTCGCAGGTGTTCTGGCCAGGTACCACTGAACACCGCGATGTCATCCAGGTAGGCGGCACTGAACTCATCCAGCCCAGCCAACACCTGGTTGACCAACCTCTGAAAGGTGGCAGGGGCATTCTTCATTCCAAATGGCATAACCCGGAACTGGAAATGCCCATCTGGTGTAGAGAATGCTGACCTCTCCTTTGCCCCATCGGTCAAGGCGATCTGCCAGTACCCAGACGTTAAATCAAACGTGCTGAGGAACCGGGCAGCCCCTAGCCGATCAATGAGCTCATCAGCTCTGGGGATAGGGTGCGCGTCAGTCTTGGTGACTGAATTGAGTCCTCTGTAGTCCACACAGAACCGGAGTTCAGGTGTGGCTCCCGGCGCAGCAGCCTTTGGGACCAAGACCACGGGGCTGGACCAAGGACTGCTGGAAGACTCAACCACCCTAAGGGCAAGCATCTTGGAGACCTCCTCCTTGATGCAGGCCCTGACCCTGTCAGCCACTCTGTAAGCCTTATGCTTCACAGGTAAGCTGTCTCCTGTGTCCACATCATGGACGCACCAATCTGTGACACCAGGAACCAGGGAGAACAGATCTGGAAACTGCCCCAGCAATTGGCGGCAGTCTTCCTGTTGCTCAGGGGTCAGGGTGGGTGAGAGGTTAACTCCATCCACTGACCCATCTTTCTCACAGGCCACTAAGAGGTCAGGGAGAGGCTCAGACTCCTCTTCCATTCCATCATCAGTGGCCAACAACATGCCCACTTCGGACCTTTTCAAGTGGGGCTTGAGGCGGTTGACATGTAGGACCCTTAAAGGGTTCCTGGGCGTCTTCATGTCCACCAAGTATGTCACTGGGCTCTTGCGCTCCACAACCTCAAATGGACCTGTCCACTTATCCTGAAGTGCACAGGGTTCCACTGGGGCCAAGACATACACCTCTTGTCCAGGCTGAAGCTCTACCAGAGTGGCATTCTGGTCGTACCACCGCTTCATCTCCTCCTGGCTGGCTTCCAGATTTGCCTCAGCAAGTTGTCTGAAGCGCCTGGTTTGGTTTCTGAAGGCCAGCATGTAGCTATATACATTCTGGGGAGGTTTCCTGGGAGATTGCTCCCAGCCTTCCTTTACCAAACTCAGGGGTCCTCTCACGGGGTGACCATACAGCAGTTCAAAGGGGCTGAACCCTAGGGACTTCTGTGGCACCTCGCGGTATGCGAAGAGCAGGCATGGCAAGAGGACGTCCCACTTACGCCTCATTGGACCTTCCAGGCCCATGATCATGCCCTTCAGGGTTCGGTTGAATCTCTCAACCAACCCGTTTCCTTGGGGATGGTAAGGTGTGGTGAACTTGTAGGTTACACCGCACTCTTGCCAAAGGGACTTCATATACTTGGATATGAAGTTGGTCCCCCTGTCGCTCACCACCTCTAGAGGGAATCCTACTCGTGAGAAAATTCCCATCAGTGCACGCCCCACCACGGGGGCCGTCACTGTCCTCAGAGGGATGGCTTCAGGGTACCGGGTGGCATGATCCACCAAGACCAGGATGAACCTGTTGCCCATGGCTGTCTTGGGGTCCAGAGGCCCAACAATGTCAATACCCACTCGCTGGAATGGCGTACCGACCACAGGGAAGGGTTGGAGGGGAGCCTTGTTCTTCCCTCCGCTCTTCCCACTTGCCTGGCAAGTTGGACAGGTCCTACAATGAGCATCTGAGCTTTTGTGCATTTGGGGCCAGTAAAAGTGGGTGACAAGCCTGTCATAGGTCTTGTCCATCCCCAAATGTCCTGCTAAAGGCACATCGTGAGCCAGCCCCAGTAGGAAGGCTCTGAACTTCTGGGGTACCACCAGCACACGGGCTGACCCAGGTTCAGCAGCCTTAGGCTCTGAATACAGGAGGTCGTTCTCCCAGTACACATAATGTGTTTTGGCCTGAACACCATTGGCCTGGTCTGCAGCCTGCTGCCGCATACCCACGAGAGAAGGGCATTCTTTCTGCTCCCTGCAGAATTCCTCCCTGGAAGGGCCTCCTTCTTGCTGCCAATGGGTCAGCTCAGGCAGGTCCCCCAGTTCAGCAATCTGTTCCCCTGTAGGCTCCAGGGCATCCCCCTCAAGGTCTGCTTCCTCCTGGACCGTGGGAACAACAGGGGCCGGTTTCCCGCGCCCCCTGCGCCTTCTCTCTAAGGCCGGTTCCTGGGCCTCTCCTTCAGGCCCCAGGATCTCTTGAGCACCCCTACTGGCTGCCATTGACCGGGTGGTCACGCACGCCCAGTCAGGCAGACCCACCATCCTCAGGTGAGTCGTCTTCTCCACCTTTTCCCAAGGGGAGTCTTCCAAGTCATTCCCTAGCAAACAGTCTACAGGCATGGCTTTCCTCACACAGACCTGCAGAGTACCAGAGACCCCCCCCCACTCGAAGGGAACTTGAGCCATCGGACACTGACTCTCTGAATTATCAGCGTTGATAACCCTACAGTAGGCATGGGGTACAACCTGCTCTTGAGACACCAGGTGCTGCCTCACTGCAGTCACACTGGCTCCTGTGTCTCTAAGAGCCTCAGCTTTCTTACCATTGATGGTCACCACCTGCCCATATTTTTTAGTGTTAGAGGGCAGGTAGTTCTCAGGGACCATCTCACTGTCTCCTAGCGAGACTAGGGTCATCTGAACAGGATCTCCACCCTCAGGGACTGCTACTTCTTCTCCCAAGTGAACACTAGTCACTTGTCGGGGTGGAGCACCAGTGGGTGCTGGTTTACCAAATAGGCGACACTTGGGGTCAGTGGAAATGTGACCTGGGTCACCACATTTGTAACAATTGAAGGGCCGCTTTGGAACAGGCCTACCTGTCGGGCCCCATTCTGCTTAGGGGGTGGGGGCGGCTGAGAACCTCGCTGCTGGTTCCCTTGGGGATTACTTTGGGGGCCTCGCTGGAACCCTCTTTGTTTACCCCTGTCCCCCCCACTCTTCTGCTGGGGACCCTGCCCACCCTTGGCGGAGTCTCCCACTGGACCCTTGTGGACCCTGGTGCTGAGCCAGCGGTCCGCCTCCTCAGCAAGCTTCCTCGGGTTGGACAGCTTGCTATCAATCAGGTGCTGGCGTAACTCAGGAAAACAGTGATCAGACAAGTGCTCCCATGCAATTAAATCAAAGAGACCTTGAAAATCATTCACTTTGCTACCCGTCACCCAACCATCCAGTGCTCTGCAAAAACCAGTCACATACTCCACATATGTACTCCCAGTACGCTTTACACTGTCCCTGAACTTCTGTCTGTACATTTCAGGGGTAAGCCCATACCTGGTCATTAAGGCCTCTTTCATGCGGGGATAGGACTGCTGTTCTTCAGTGGGCAAATCTAGCAGGGTATCCCGCCCTTCGCTAAGGAACCTCCCCCACAACCCCGCTCCCCAATCCTTGTCAGGGACCCGGTGGGAGGACATGGCTACCTCATATGCCCTAAACCACTGTCCTATGTCATCCCCCTTAAAGAATTCCTTAACTACATCTTTGGGGATGTACACCCTGGACTCTACCTGCACCGGCGTTGTGCTGCCACCAGAAGGAGTCATTCCAGAACCTCTCAGCTCCAACTCCTTCACTCTTAGGTCATGGTCCAGCTGGCGTTGCTGCGCCTCCATGGCCAATCTTTGCTTGTCCATTTCCAACTTTTGTTTCTCCATCTCCATTTGCCCAGCCAATTTTGCCATCTCCATTGCATGCGCCCTTTCTGCTGCCCTGTCTGCCAGCTCCTCTGGTGACAGGCCTCTGGGGGGCTCCACAGCGCCATCTGGTGGAATGATATCTACTGGAGTCTGGGGATCCCTTGACTCCTTCCAGGCTCTCAGCGCCTTGATGTACTGGGATTTCTTCCTGCACCCGGTGTGTGTAGCTCTGAACTTTATGCAGAGCTCTTTCAAATCCTGTACTCTGTAGCCCTCCAGGCCTCCTTGTTCCCAGTCTACATCTTCAATTCCAGAGATGACAGAGGGTGCCCTTCCATCAGGGAGTGAGCCAGGCATGGCTCCAACAATGGCAGATGTCTCAACAAAATTAAAAACTGGAAATCTGTGGCTGCGTTATAGGTCTGCTCTCACTATGTGGTGATCAGCAATTTACTGTATGTCAATCACAAATGCAAATTCGCAAATCCCACCGCTGCCACCAATGTTAGAATTGGGGGTCTCTGGTTGGCGCAAGTATGCACTTGTGACAAGCAGGGACCCTCTCCTCTAAGTCAGGGCGAAGGATGACCCCTTTAGAATGACCCTTACTCACCCTCTAGGTGCGTGGCGTGAGCAGCCAAGGCTATTCTTCAGGCGTTAGCTAGTTAAGCATTTGTAATCACACACACAGTAAAATACACCAATCCCCCCACAAATGGACACCAGGCTGTGAGTGTTGGACAGGCCAAGTGAAGGGCCGCTCCCCCTCTGCCCGACCAGGCCCGAGCCCGGTCCCTCCAGTGTCACACACCACCACTTCACGTTTTCCGTCCCCTCCGGGACCCTTGCTTCTGAACCTATCGACCTCGTGGGCCCGATCCACTACCGGCCCGCGCCCCCAGCCGGGGCGCCATCTTGGACCCTCCACCACGAGGCCGCGTGGCTCCCGGTCGACCCCAACCCTGGGCCTGGCCAGGCCTCAGACATCCCGGCACCACCATCCACCCAGGAGGTGAGCGGACTACTTGGCAGGTCAATGGGAGAAAGAGGTGTCGATGGCTCTCCCCCGCCAGGTACCGCTCGCCCATAACCTCCCCGGGCGCTGGCTCCACCCCCCTGCTGGGTGTCTGGACTCCTCCATCCCGGACCCCCCGACCTCCAAGTGCGAGGGTCCGGACATCAAAGGGCACCAGCCCTATAACTGGGGCAGCGCCAGAGCAGGAGGGCAGTTGTATCTTGGAGTCGAGAGACGCAAAGAAGAACTCATCCTTGACGGGCTATTGGCGCTGCCGTAGCTCTGCCTTGCGAACTATCGTCCTGCCTGCTGGCGCTGCCGCAACCTTCGTGAACCTTCATCGTCGTCGGGACCTGCTGGCGTGGCCGCGGACCGTTTGTAACCACCATCTTCATCGGGACCAGCTGGCTCCGCCGCGGACCGTCGCTTCCTTCAATCATCTCGGGACCTGCTGGCTCCGCCGCGGCCCGTCCATCTAGAACGCCGAGCTCAAGGATTGAGAGCGATTCCATCCATTTGGTAACAAGACTGTCCCGCTACCCTTTTCCCAACCCAGAGACCAGAATCGAGGGGACCCCTGAGTCCAGACCTCCTTGTACCATTTCACCGTACTTAAAGAATTGCTTATAAAGTATCGTTAATCCTTATCCTGGTGTGGTGTCCGTCTGTGGGGGGGAAGTTACTTGTCTGTACGCTCGCTGGAGACGGCTCTCCCCGGAGACCTCTCCCTTTATCCTCGGCCGACCCTCCCGGTCCGTCTAACATTGGTGGCCAGCGGCGCGATCCGAATCACCGCATAATCGTACAGAAAGTAGCTCACCCCACGACGAAATCACGATGACAACCAAAGAAAGCGGATCCACCGAGAAATCTCAGATGGAGAAATTGGACGAGTACAGCCATCGTGAATTAAAACAATTCTGCATCGAACTAGGTATCGCTACCACCGGTCTAAGTACCAAAGACGATTTTAAGCATGCCCTAGAGTCCTGGGCAGAAACCGGGGCCGTCGGAACCACCGACCAAAGCATCGCAGCAGTAGAAAAAAACACCACGGCCCCCGAGGAGCAAAGAAAGGGTCTCTCGCAAGACGAGATCCAGGAACGAGAAAAAACACGCCTACATGAGCTAGAAATGGCCCGGCTCAAAATGGATATTGAACTTAAGTTGGCCGAACAAAAACTGAGCTTAGAGCACCTGCGTCTCCGAGAAGAAAGAGAGGAAAAACAGAGACAAAGGGAGCTCGAGGAAAAGAGACTGGCATATGAACACGAGCGCAAGTTAGCGGAGATAGACTTACGCAAGCAGAACAAAGAATTAGGGGTGCCCGAGCAACCCCCCACCCCAGGGACAACAGATAAGAAGGTACACATCCCCAAGGATGTCGTTCGAGAATACTTCCGAGAGGACGACATCCAGCAATGGTTCAAGGCCTACGAAATCGCTATGACCGCCCACCGGATCGATCGAAGCGACTGGGGAGCCGGTCTATGGGGGAGATTCCTCAATGAGGGCCGCGATGCCCTGCTACAGCTCCCGGACCACCAGATGACCTCCTATGACCACATGAAAGCTGCCCTCCTCACCCGCTATGGGCTCACACCCGAGATGTACCGTCAGAGGTTCCGAGACTGCACCCGCATCCCGGGTACAACTTGGGTGGACTACGTGAACTATTTTAGCCGAGCCTTCGAGGGCTGGATCAAAGAAAGCAATGTCACAACTTACGAACAGCTCTTCAACCTCATGGTGTGGGAGCATCTATCAAACAATTGCTTCATTGAGCTCCGGCAGCACCTCCTCGACAGCAAATTGACTGATCCACGGCAGCTCGCAGCCGAGGCTGACCGGTGGGAAATCACCAGAGTGGGCCGAAATGGATCCTATGAACAGAACCGGAATAACAACGGCCAGCACCGTCCCCGAGGAGGAGGAGGGGGCCAAGGACGAGGAAGAGACAACGCTCCGGCCGCCCCCGCTACCAGCACCACCCCCCCGGCCAACCGGGGCAGCACCCCGGCGCGTCCGGGATACAGAGCCAATGTCACGTGTCACCGATGCCAACGAGTCGGCCACTATGCAAACGACCCAAATTGCCCGCAGTACCAGAGCCCAAGACCCCGCCAAGTGGCCGCTACTGCTCTGGGGGAAGAACAGATCTCCGAGGAACAGGAAGAATATGAGCAAGAGCATCAAGAATGGGAGCCAGCCGCCATGGCTCTAGCATGCTTAGGGGGGAAAGACATGGTCCCGCGGGTCCCCCTACCCGCTAACACCCGGAAGTACAGCCAATGGGTGAGCATCAATGGACGCCAGGCCGAAGCTCTCCGTGACACCGGGGCCAGTGTAACAGCCGTCCGCTGTCACCTGGTGACCCCAGAACAGTTCCTACCAAACATTCTCTGCCCTGTCCGTTCAGCCGATAACTCAGAAAGTCTGTGTCGGATGGCCTGCGTCCCTTTCGAATGGGGAGGGGTCTCCGGCATGTTGAAAGTGACGGTCCGGGATGATGCCCCCGTAGACTGCCTCCTGGGAAATGACCTTGAAAGCTCTCCGTGGGCAGCCGTAGAACGAAGAGAACACCTGGGGATGTTGGGCATCCCGGACTGGGCGTGCGTCACCACCCGGTCCATGGCCACCCGTGCCAATCCCCGACCGGAGGAACCCGAGTGGCCGGCGCCTCCTCCCCCAGTCGCCCCAGTCGAAGACACCGACCGTGCCGTCCCCCCAGAACCAGCTCCACCTCTGGACCTCGCTGGCCTCGACCAGTGGCATCAAGAGGGGGGGCCCACTCAGGAGCAGTTTCGACAAGAGCAGAAGACCTGTCCCTCCCTCGAGGGACTCCGCCAACAAGCCCTCGCCCAGAGCGCAGGAGATACCTCCGGAACACATTGGATTTACTGGGACAATGATCTGCTATACAGTGAGCAAAGGATCGCGGAGTTGGGGGCCAGTCGAGTGCTAGTGGTGCCCCTCCGCTTTAGAGACTTCTTGCTAAACCTGGCCCACGATGTCCCCCTGGCTGGACACCTGGGTCAGGATAAAACCTACAGCCGCCTAGTGACCCACTTCTTCTGGCCAAAAATGAGGAATGATGTACTCCAGCATTGCCGATCTTGCCCCACGTGCCAAGCCAGTGGAAAGAACGGCCGCAAACTAAAAGCCCCCCTGCAACCATTTCCCGTGGTCATCACCCCGTTCGAGAGGGTCGGGATAGACATTGTGGGGCCCCTGGACCCCCGTACAAGACAAGGACATCGGTTCATCCTGGTCCTGGTGGACCACGCCACCCGCTACCCCGAGGCTGTTCCCCTGCGAACTGTGACAGCCCCGGTAGTCGGCCGGGCCCTGATGGGGATCTTCTCCCGTGTGGGCTTCCCCCGAGAAGTCGTCAGCGACAGAGGCACAAACTTTATCTCTAAGTATATGAAGTCCCTCTGGCAACAGTGTGGGGTCACCTACCGATTCACGACCCCCTATCACCCTCAAGGAAACGGACTCGTTGAGCGGTTCAACCGCACGCTCAAAGGGATGATTGGGGGGTTGGAAGAGCCCCTCCGTCGCCAGTGGGATGTGCTACTGCCATGCCTCCTCTTTGCCTATCGAGAAGTCCCCCAGAAGTCCCTCGGCTTCAGCCCGTTCGAACTCTTATATGGACACCCTGTGCGAGGGCCGCTCAGCCTAGTCAAAGAAGGTTGGGAAATGCCCCCTCTGAAGAACCCTCCAGATGTCTTCAAATACCTCCTAACCCTCCGCAACCAGACCCGACGGTTCAGAGAGCTGGCAAAAGTAAACTTGGAGGCC
Source organism: Lissotriton vulgaris (assembly GCF_964263255.1). Taxonomy (NCBI): domain Eukaryota; kingdom Metazoa; phylum Chordata; class Amphibia; order Caudata; family Salamandridae; genus Lissotriton; species Lissotriton vulgaris. The sequence continues at coordinate 1,024,001,102 of NC_141695.1, read as the reverse complement.
AGCCAAGAGGACATGAAAAGGTGGTATGACCAAAATGCCTCCTCCATCGAATTTGAACCCGGACAACAAGTATGGGTGATGTCCCCCACCGAACCCTGCGCCTTGCAAGACAGGTGGACGGGGCCCTTCAAAGTGGTCGAGCGCAAGGGTCCTGTCACCTATCTCATCGACATGGAATCTTCACGGAACCCCCTCCGAGTCCTCCACGCTAACAGACTGAAACCCCACTTTGTACGTTCAGAACTCAGCCTCCTGATGGCCACAGACAATGGAGCCGAAGGAGACTCCGAACCCCTCCCTGACCTCCTACGGACTGGGGAGAAAGATGGCTCTGTGGATGGGGTCCGACTCTCGGAGACCCTCACCCGGGAACAACGCCAAGAATGTCGGAACCTTCTGTTGCAGTTCGCCGGCCTGTTTTCCCTCACCCCAGGTGTCACTTCCTGGTGTGTGCACGACGTGGACACGGGGGACAGCCCCCCTATCCGCCACCGGGCCTACCGCGTACCTGATCGGGTACGGGCCTGCATCCAGGAAGAAATAACCAAAATGCTCACGCTCGGGGTCATTGAGCACTCGGACAGCCCCTGGGCCAGCCCAGTAGTACTGGTCCCCAAAGCAGCCCCTCCCGGCACCACACCTGAACTCCGGTTCTGCGTCGACTACCGGGGCTTGAATGCGGTCACTAAAACGGACGCACACCCCATTCCCCGGGCCGACGAGCTAATCGACCGCATGGGGGCTGCCCGCTACCTCAGTATTTTCGACCTGACGGCGGGCTATTGGCAGATCGGCCTCACACCCCGGGCCCAAGAACGATCTGCATTTTCCACTCCTGATGGCCATTATCATTTCAAGGTCATGCCCTTCGGCATGAAGAATGCTCCAGCAACATTTCAGCGGCTCGTCAATCAGGTCTTGGCCGGGCTCGAAGGATTCAGCGCCGCCTACCTAGACGACATCGCTGTGTACAGCCACCACTGGTCCGACCACCTCCACCACCTCCGAGCGGTGCTACAGGCCCTTCAACGAGCTGGCCTCACGATCAAGGCCAGCAAATGCCAAATTGGACAGGGGTCCGTAACCTACCTCGGACACCAGGTGGGAAGCGGCCTGGTGGCCCCTTTGCAGCTCAAGATTGCCGCCATCCAGTCCTGGCAGCCCCCCATCACCCAGACCGAGGTACGCGCCTTTCTGGGACTCACGGGCTATTACAGACGGTTCGTGAAAGACTATGGTACCATAGTGGGGCCCCTCACCGAACTCACGTCCAAAAATCAACCCAAGAAGGTCAACTGGACCCCGGATTGTCAAACAGCCTTCGAACAACTGAAGGCCGCCATGTGCTCCGCCCCTGTGCCCCAGGCCCCCGACTACAGCCGGGAATTCGTCGTCCAGACGGATGCCTCCGACCACGGCATTGGGGCGGTCCTGTCTCAATTGAACACTGAAGGCCTTGATCAGCCAGTGGCCTTCATCAGCAGGCGACTCCTACCTCGAGAACAACGCTGGAGCACCATCGAGAGAGAGGCCTTCGCTGTGGTATGGGCCCTCAAGAAGCTCCGGCCCTACCTCTTTGGCACACACTTCCGGGTGCAGACCGACCATCGACCCCTGCAGTGGCTGATGCAGATGCGGGGGGAGAACCCAAAACTACTACGTTGGTCCATCTCCCTACAAGGGATGGACTTCACTGTCGAACACCGGCCTGGGCCAGATCACGCCAACGCGGATGGCCTGTCCCGCTTTTTCCGCCTCGACGAGGAGAGTCCCCAAGAGGATGGGTGACTCTCCCCGCCTTCAGCTGGGGGGGACGCATGTTGGACAGGCCAAGTGAAGGGCCGCTCCCCCTCTGCCCGACCAGGCCCGAGCCCGGTCCCTCCAGTGTCACACACCACCACTTCACGTTTTCCGTCCCCTCCGGGACCCTTGCTTCTGAACCTATCGACCTCGTGGGCCCGATCCACTACCGGCCCGCGCCCCCAGCCGGGGCGCCATCTTGGACCCTCCACCACGAGGCCGCGTGGCTCCCGGTCGACCCCAACCCTGGGCCTGGCCAGGCCTCAGACATCCCGGCACCACCATCCACCCAGGAGGTGAGCGGACTACTTGGCAGGTCAATGGGAGAAAGAGGTGTCAATGGCTCTCCCCCGCCAGGTACCGCTCGCCCATAACCTCCCCGGGCGCTGGCTCCACCCCCCTGCTGGGTGTCTGGACTCCTCCATCCCGGACCCCCCGACCTCCAAGTGCGAGGGTCCGGACATCAAAGGGCACCAGCCCTATAACTGGGGCAGCGCCAGAGCAGGAGGGCAGTTGTATCTTGGAGTCGAGAGACGCAAAGAAGAACTCATCCTTGACGGGCTATTGGCGCTGCCGTAGCTCTGCCTTGCGAACTATCGTCCTGCCTGCTGGCGCTGCCGCAACCTTCGTGAACCTTCATCGTCGTCGGGACCTGCTGGCGTGGCCGCGGACCGTTTGTAACCACCATCTTCATCGGGACCAGCTGGCTCCGCCGCGGACCGTCGCTTCCTTCAATCATCTCGGGACCTGCTGGCTCCGCCACGGCCCGTCCATCTAGAACGCCGAGCTCGAGGATTGAGAGCGATTCCATCCATTTGGTAACAAGACTGTCCCGCTACCCTTTTCCCAACCCAGAGACCAGAATCGAGGGGACCCCTGAGTCCAGACCTCCTTGTACCATTTCACCGTACTTAAAGAATTGCTTATAAAGTATCGTTAATCCTTATCCTGGTGTGGTGTCCGTCTGTGGGGGGGAAGTTACTTGTCTGTACGCTCGCTGGAGACGGCTCTCCCCGGAGACCTCTCCCTTTATCCTCGGCCGACCCTCCCGGTCCGTCTAACAGTGAGTATATAAAAATACGCTTCTTTATGTAAAAATATATATCTCTATGCAGTTCAGACTTAGTACAAGACCAAATAACGTTTTGTATAGCACCACAGATTGTAACTAGGCAAGCTTCTCTTTCAATTGTTCCACCAACAGTTCTTTGTTGCAGATTAAATGGCGAGTTCTTAGTCTGATTTCTAGCTTAGTTCCAAAGCAGTTCTTATTTGGTTCAATTTATTTTCCACAGTGTTCTCTGTCAAAAACCCTGCTTTGCAAGTCTCTTTATTTCTGATGCTTCCAGAGCACTTCTTTGCACCAGTTCGGAGGGTTTTGAGTAACCCTGGGCCTTCGCGCTTCCCAGCGCCTCCCTCTCTCTCACGGGGGGAAACTGACTCAGCCCCTACCGCTGCTCACGCATCTCGCGGTATGCTTGGGATGGAGACCAGATAGGGCCTCGGAGAAACCCTGGGCCTTTTCCAGAGGTGGGGGCTGAGCTGCGGAGCAGAGCAGCAAGCAGGCGATGAGAGGAGCCTCTGGGGCCAAGGCACAGGGAAGGCTGATGTCGTCTTCAGGAATGCTTCTCTGCTCGGCTCGGGGGAAACACAAGTTGCGGGCCCGAGCCCGGTGGTGATTTGAGGAGCACTTCAGCACTTCACGAACACTTCCTCTTCTTCAGCGGGGGTCGGCACAGGCTTGTGCGACTCCGGTGATTGGGGGCACTCTTGGATCTTGACGCCAGCGGGCGTGTGCAGTCAGGCAGGCGCGGCCCGCGACCCTTGGCACGATGGTGCAGGGGTCTCCTCAGCGGGGGCGGCGCGGCCTGACAAGCCTCCAAGATCACGAAGCGGGGTCACAGGGCACGGACTGTGCAGCTGTCGACCCGGCGTAGATCACAATCTTTGGAGGGAATTCCGGCAGGAGGGGGGAGAGCGCTTCAGGGCTTCCAGTAGCAGGCAAGGGGCAGAGGAGCAGGTAGCCTAGCATGGGGGCAGAGAGCGACTCCGGTCGGAGCGAGGCTCTCACAGGACAAAGGCAGGCAAGCTCCCGAGTGCCACAGCCCTAGGAGGGGGCGATGAGGGGCGCAGTCTGGCTCCAGCGGGATGCACACACGGCTCGAATGTCAGGACAAGCAAAAGCACCAAGGACCCACTAGTCCTGGGGTCCAGGTCAGGGGGCAAGCTCAATCAAGCCCTTGGAGAATGTTTAGAGCACAAAGCAACAAAGTATTTCCTCAGTAAGTCTTCTCCTCTCCTTTCTCAGCAAGGCAAGCAGCAGGCCAGTCCTTCCGGCGTCTCTTCTCCTTCTAGTCGGGCAGAGGTCCTTTGTGGTAAAACAGGATTCTGATTTACAAGGAGCAGGGCTCCTACTTTTATACACAGTTTCTTTTGTTCTCACTGGCCAGGGGGGCCTCTGCATAACTGCTCTCAGCTCCTGAGCACTTGTGGTGGGTACTTCTGCTTCTTCATTCAGTGTGAGGGCAGGCACATCAGCCGCTCCCCAGGGGGGCGGAGCCGGCATTGTGAGGACAGGGGCAGCCTGAGCACTTTGTTGACAAGCTTCGGTCCTTCCTGGGCCAGGTGCAGGCTGAGTCATCAGTCGCTCCCCAGGAGGGCGGAGCCAGCATTGTGGTGGCAGAGCACAGCCTGATGCATCATTCAGGGGAAACTCCCACCACCCACTAAGGTGTCATCCTGCTATTCACAACCTGTCAACTCCCAGCCCTGTCACTCACACACTCAGACAGTCAGATACACACAAGAGCAGAGGCGGGCTGAAATGGTTAGACAAGCAAATGCTAACTTTCTAAAAGTAGCATTTGCAAACCCAGGATATTAAAATAAACTTTACTAAAAGAAATATTTTATTATTCTGAGTTCAGGCATACTAAACATCAATTTCTACCATGTTCCCTGAGTCTGCTGGGATTATAGAGTGTAATAATTCCAGCAGCCCATCCTGGCCTAAGGGGAGCAGGTAGCCTTACAATAGTGAAAAACGAATTTGGCTGTAATTCACTATTAGGACATGCCACACACATCAGGGCATGTCCTACCTTACACTTACAATGCACCCTGCCCTAGGGCCTACCATAGGGGTGACTAATATGAAGTTAAGGGAAGGTTTAGGGGCTGGCAAGTGTGTGCACTTGCCCAGCCAGCATGACAGTACCAGACTGCACGCAGGTTCTGCAATGGCAGACCCTAGACACATTTTAAGGCTGCTTCTGTGGGTGGCGCAACCAGCGCTGCAGGCCCACTAGCAGTATTGGCATTTACAAGCCCTGGCACTCCTGGTGCACTTTACTGGGGACTGACAGTAAATCCAATGAACCAATCAGGGATACCAAACACAGTTATACTTTTCATAGGGAGCACTTGCACTGCGGCACGGATTGGCCGTGGCGCAGTGCCCTGAGCGGCGAACACCAGCAAAAACAGCAAAACATCTGAGGCACAACAGCAAAAAGTGGAAGGGAAACTCACGCCAAGGTGCCAGGTCTAACTATAAAAATAGAGCGCACAACCAGTAATTACTGGTAACCAGGATCTCACTAGCACCACCTGCACTAGGGAGAAAACAACCACCTAAGTATCACAATACCTGTAGGGGTGTAAGAACATACACATGATGCAATGCATGACATTCATTCAGAGGTGTAAAGGCACATGACGCATAAACAATACATTCAGAGGTGCAGAGAAAGTACAATTGCGCCAAACTCACGTAAGTCACCACCTGTGACTGTCCCTAGGCCATAACCATACAACAAGAGCAGACAAGGTCTGGAAAATGGTGTGTAGCTATACTAGCCAGGGTGCAATACCAGGATACGTAGAATAAAACATGATGGTGAAAATCACTGACTATATGAATCCCATCAGACCACCTTTGTGGTGGAGTTTGCGTCATGTGGGATGTTTACTGATCATTCCAAGACGCAACCGACCTTATAGTGCCGATGCAGAAATGGATGTCAGGAGGATAGTCGTGATAATCATCATAGGGTGATATTTGACTAAAGTGCAGTGCCTAGAAAAAAGTAGTGAAAGATAAAATCGACTACATAGGCGTTGTAAAATATTCAAAACGCACTCAATGTGTCAGAGATTAAAAACACGCCGGGTAACAAGATTACCCTATGGCGCTGTGAAGAACGGTCGACATGTTTCAGCTCTAGGGGCTTTCCCCCAGCTTTCTTCAGGACCATAAAGGAAGGCTACTACAACCCAGAGTGAGATGTTAAATCAAAACCTAACTATGTACTAAAAATTAGGTACATATCTACCAGGAACCATCACAGTCGAATGTCCACTGGAAGAAAAGGAGATCGTCTTCTTCCCAGCTTTATGTGGGTGAAGACCTCACCTCACCCGGCAACCGCTCGGGAGTGTGAGACCCCGATCTGTCCGTCGGTGACTCGGACAGTAACCCGAGCGGCCAAGTAATGCCCACACGAGCCTCTCGGGCTCTGAAAACAACTGCTGCACTGAGCCTCGCAGGCTCAAACAACAGGTAAGGCCCCCACGAGCCTTTTACTAGGGGGGAGGGGCGGGCACCGAAAATGCGCCCCGACGCCCCCTCCCCTCCCGGGCACTCACCGGTCTCTGCAGGCTGCAGCACTTTCTGCCTCTGACTCCTGGCGGGCGGGGAACTCCTCTTTCGTGCTCCGCCCGGGGCACACGTCCAGGCTCTGTCTCTCCCTCGGGGCTCTCCCTGCAGGCAGCAGCTTCCGCCTGCCTCTCTCCTGCCCCCGGCCTGCCTGACTTCCAGGTCGCGGGTGCGGGGCGGGACTTCCGGTCGGCCCGCTCTTGGATTGGCCGGCCGGCAGAAACACTTCCGGGTCGTCGCGGGCAGCGCGGCGGCCCGTCTCCGGTGCTTCTAGGCGGGGGCTGAATTTACCGAGGGGTGGCCTCCCTCGAGGTAAATTATAAAAACAGCGGCAAGGTCCCTGGCAGGGTGGGCACCTGCCAGGCGACAAAACACTCGAGAATAAGCGAGGTGGCACTCGCTTGGGGCGGCCAATGCCGGGTGGGCACCGGCCTCTTCAAATAAAGCGCTCCCCAGCGCTACAAGCCACAAGAAAGCGCTCCAAAGCGCTATAGCAGAACAAAAGCGCTTCCAAGCGCTAAGAGGCAATTCCAGCGCTCCCAGCGCTAGAGGACAGCCCAAAGTCCAGCAAAAGTCCTCCAGGGGGGCAGGGGGGGGCAGGGCTGGGCCCAGAGCCAGCACACTGGGTCTCCAGGCAGGGAGACACCCCAAGTGGCGGTCCTCTGGCCCAGCAGCAGCAGCAACAGCCCCCTCAGGATCCTAGAAGAGAACAGCCCCATTTTTATACAGTACATTCCTTTGTCTGAAGGTGCAGGGTGGGGGAGAAACCAGTTGCAGCTGGTTCTTGAGTACCCTTGATGGCCCAACCACCCCTTTCTTTCACTGGCAGGGCTAGGGTCGTTAGACACACCACAGGGGGGCGGAGCCAGCATTGTGTGGGGAAAACCCAGCCCATCCAGGACACAGGTACACTCCTCCCACACATCACTCATGCTAATCTCCCACTCACCACCGGGCAGACCCATCCAGACTTCCTGGAGCCTGGCATGCCAGCCAGCTCCAGCCAATCACACGCCAGCACCCTCACAGCACACGTACAGCCATGTCTAGAAATGGCGCTTCCCTACTAGACACATACATGCTGCACACACCATCTCCCAGCATTCACTCTCACGAGTTCACACATACCAGACTCAAGCCTGTACACCCCACGCATCAGGAACTACCAGGGACACATACATTCCCCATGCATTCCTATGGGCGGGCAGGCCTAGCTCAGCACATGCACTCAGAGTGCGCACGCACTTTCCACTGGGACACAGTGAAAGTGCGCAGAATCCCTAAAATCATCATTGCCAGGTCACCATTTCACGCAAAAAGTCTAGGGGTGAACCTGCCCTAAGGGCCAAAGTCCAACAACTCACGATGGTTGTACTCTTCCAATTTGTCCATCTGGAATTTTTCTGTGCTCTCTCTGGTTGTCATTGTGGTTTAGTCGTGGGGTGAGTCACTCTCTGTACGTACGCGTTGATTCGGATCCCACCGCTGCCACCAATGTTAGACGGACCTGGAGGGTCGGCCGAGGACAAGGGGAGAGGTCTCCGGGGAGAGCCGTCTACCGCGATCATACAGACGAGTAACTTCCCCCCCACAGATGTACACCACACAAAGGTAAGGTTTAACGTTCTTTATAAGCAATCTTTAAGTACGGTAGAATGGTACAAGGAGGTCAGGACTCAGGGGTTCCCTCGATTCTAGTCTCTTGGATGGGAAAGGGGGTAGCGGGACAGTCTTGTTACCAATCTGGTAGATGCGATGATAAGATGGGTAGCTCACAATCCTCGAGCTCGGCGTTCTAGGAGGACGGGCCGCGGCAGCGCCAGCAGGTCCCGAGATGATCGTAGGTAGCGACGGTCCGCGGCAGCGCCAGCAGGTCCCGATGAAGGTGGTAGTTACAACGGTCCGCGGCAGCGCCAGCAGGTCCCGACGAGGTTGAAGGATGCAGAAGGTTGCGGCAACGCCAGCAGGCAGGACGATAGTTCACAAGGCAGGGCTGCGGCAGCGCCAGCAGTCCGTCAAGGATGAGTTCTTCACGGTGTCTCTCGACTCCAGGATACAACTGCCCTCCTGCTCTGGAGCTGCCCCAGTTATAGGTCTGGCGCCCTTTGATGTCCGGACCCTCGCACTTGGAGGTCGGGAGGTCCGGGATGAGGGAGTCCAGACACCCAGCAGGGGGGTGGAGCCAGCGCCCGGGGAAGCCGGGGGCGATCGGCACCTGGTGGGGGAGAGCCATCGACACTTCTTTCTCCCATTGACCTGCCAAGTGGTCCGTTCACCTCCTGGGTGGATGGTGGTGCCGGGATGTCGGGGCCTGGCCAGGCCCAGGGTTAGGGTCGAGTTGAGGCCACACGGCCTCGTGGTGCAGTGTCCAAGATGGCGGCCGGGCCGGGCGATGGAGCTGACAGTGGCCCGGCCCAAGGATACAGAGATGTCCGGGGGCAGGAGTCCCGTAGGGGACGGGTTGCGGGTTGCTTCTGTGGGTAACACCTGGAGGGCCGGTGTCCAGGCCCTGTCATGCGGGGAGGGAGCGAGCCCTTCATGTGGCCTGTCCAACACACAGCTTCACCGAGGTACCCACCACACAGCTTCTCCGATGCACCCACCACACAGCTCCACTGATGTACCCACCACCCAGCTCCACTGATGCACCCACCACACAGCTCCACTGATGCCCCCAACACCCAGCTCCACCGATGCACCCACCACACTGCTCCACTGATGCAACCACCACACAGCTCCACCGACACAGCTCCACCGATGCACCCACCACACAGCTCCACTGATACAACCACCACACAGCTCCACCGACACAGCTCCACCGAGGCACCCACCACACAGCTCCACCGATGCACCCACCACACAGCTCCACTGAGGCACCCACCATACAGCGCCACCGATGCACCCACCACACAGCTCACAGCTCCACCAATGCACCCACCACACAGCTCCACCGATGCACCCACCACACAGCTCCACAGATGCACCCACCACACGGCTCCTCAGAGGCCCCCACCACACAGCTCCACCAATGCACCCACCACACAGCTCCACCGATGCACCCACCACACAGCTCCACCGAGGCACCCACCACACAGCTCCACCGAGGCACCCACCTCCCAGCTCCACAGATGCACCCACCACACAGCTCCACCAATGCACCCACGACACAGCTCCACTGATGCAACCACCACACAGCTCCACCGACACAGCTCCACCGATGCACCCACCACACAGCTCCACTGATGCAACCACCACACAGCTCCACCTACACAGCTCCACCAATGCACCCACCACAGAGCTCCACAGATGCCCCCACCAGACAGCTCCACGAGGCACCTACCACACAGCTCCACCGATGCACCCACTACACAGCTCCACCTTTGCACCCACCACACAGCTCCACCTATGCACCCACCACACAGCTGCACTGAGGCACCCACCACACAGCTCCACCGATGCACCCACCACACAGTTCCACCGATGCACCCACCACACAGCTCCACCGATGCACCCACCTCACAGCTCCACCGAGGCACCCACCACACAGCTCCACAGATGCACCCACCACACAGCTCCACAGATGCACCCACCACCCAGCTCCACTGATGCACCCACCACACAGCTCCACAGATGCACCCACCACACAGCTCCACAGATGCACCCACCACCCAGCTCCATTGATGCACCCACCACACAGCTCCACTGATGCACCCACCCCCCACCTCCACCGATGAACCCACCACACAGCTCCACCTACACAGCTCCACCGATGCACCCACCACACAGTTCCACTGATGCAACCACCACACAGCTCCACCGACACAGCTCCACCGATGCACCCACCACACAGCTCCACCTATGCACCCACCATACAGCTCCACCAAGGCACCCCCCACACAGCTCCACCGATGCACCCACCACACAGCTCCACAGATGCACCCACCACACAGATCCACCGACACAGCTCCACCGATGCACCTACCAAACAGCTCAACAGATGCACCCACCACACAGCTCCACAGAGGCACTCACCACACAGCTCCACAGATGCACTCACCACACAGCTCCACCGAAGCACCCACCACACAGCTCCACCAATGCACCCACCACACAGCTCCACTGAGGCACCCACCACACAGCTCCACTGATGCACCCACTACACAGCTTCACCGATGCACCCACCACATAGCTCTAGCGATGCACCCACCACACAGCTCCACCGACACAGCTCCCCAAATTCACCCACCACACAGCTCCACCGAGGCACCCACCACACAGCTCCACCGATGCACCCACCACACAGCTCAACCGAGGCACCCACCAAACAGCTCCACTGATGCACCCACCACACAGCTCCATCGATGCACCCACCACACAGCTCCACCGATGCACCTACCACACAGCTCCACAGATGCCCCCACCACACAGCTCCACCGATGCACCCACCACACAGCTCCACCGAGGCACCCACCACACAGCTCCACCGAGGCACCCAATACCCAGCTCCACCGATGCATCCACCACGCAGCTCCACCGACACAGCTCCACCGATGCACCCACCACACAGCTCCACTGATGCAACCACCAAACAGCTCAACAGATGCACCCACCACACAGCTCCACAGAGGCACCCACCACACAGCTCCACTGATGCACTCACCACACAGCTCCACCGACACAGCTCCACCGATGCACCCACCACACAGTTCCACTGATGCAACCACCACACAGCTCTACCGATGCACCCACCACACAGCTCCACCGACACAGCTCCACCGATGCACCCACCAGACAGCTCCACTGATGCAACTACCACACAGCTCCACCGACACTGCTCCACCGATGCACCCACCACACAGCTCCACTGATGCACCCACCACACAGCTCCACCTATGCACCCACCATACAGCTCCACCAAGGCACCCCCCACACAGCTCCACCGATGCACCCACCACACAGATCCACCGACACAGCTCCACCGATGCACCTACCACACAGCTCCACCGAGGCACCCACTACACAGCTCAACAGATGCACCCACCACACAGCTCCACAGAGGCACCCACCACACAGCTCCACAGATGCACTCACCACACAGCTCCACCGAAGCACCCACCACACAGCTCCACCGATGCACCCACCACACAGCTCCACTGAGGCACTCACCACACAGCTCCACTGATGCACCCACTACACAGCTTCACCGATGCACCCACCACACAGCTCCACCTATGCACCCACCATACAGCTCCACCAAGGCACCCCCCACACAGCTCCAGCGATGCACCCACCACACAGCTCCACTGATGCACCCACCACACAGCTCCACCTATGCACCCACCATACAGCTCCACCAAGGCACCCCCCACACAGCTCCAGCGATGCACCCACCACACAGCTCCACCGACACAGTGAGGTTCCGTGACGATTTGAACCCGTGTTTTCAACATTGTCGTAAATACATAATTTTGGTATCAGTGAACTGCAAATGGTCCATTTAGCATATCCTGGTGTTTTCGCTGTGCTACGAGCAAGAGTACTCCTGTTACAAACACATTTCTGATCTACCCATGGCATCCATCTTAGATCATGGCAGCCATTTTGTGTTTCTTGCCCTCACATAGACAATGGACACGCAATGACCTCTGATTACTTCATTTTGATTAAGGACACGTAGGCTTAGCCGGAGATTCACCTCTCTAGTGACACGTGCACCTTAGAACAGAACACGCTGTGGCTGCATGACTCGACAAAGGCTGCCTCCTCTGCCTGAGGCCAGTCCTGCTATACTGGTTCTCGTGTTCGGTGGCCTGATCATGATTAGGCAGCCGAAGCTGGTAGCCTTGCCCATTTACGACCCACAAACATCTCTTATCCTGCTTTTCTATCTTCTGCGCCTGGCTCTGCTCCTTTCCTTCTGGGCCTTTATTAGGGGGAGGTAACGAAATTTACGATGAGGCGGTCCGGCTCTTGAATGAAATGTTGACATGGGATTGTGATGGAATAGCGGGAACCCCTCTTCGTAATGTTTGACATCAGATATTATCAACGATTCCTGTGCAACGCCAAATATTTATTGTTTAGGACACAAAGGTTTTGGGAATGTACTAACATGTGAAGAATTTGCCTGAAGGCCAATATTTAGTATATAAGGAGCAACCCTTCTTGTACAAATCGAACAGGCTCCTAGACACTGCCCGTGTGTAGTTTCTGTGACTTCTGTGTCCCTGCAGTAATAAACCTTTGGTCTTTGACGCCACCATCGAGAAGCCCGTGTTTCTGTTTATTTGTGCACCGAGACAGGTAGAACTCCGGGGTCTTCGGGTGTTATCCCTGACACCTCTGGACGGAACCAAAAAGTCCAGAACTCCAATTGGCGCCCAACGTGGGGCGACGTCATTCGGTACCGGTCCAAAAGCCTGAAGAGTTCGAAAAGCTTCGTGTGAAGATTCCTGAGGGAGGCGCCCCACTTCATCGATCCCGGCATATCGCAAAAGTGGCCCGACGTTCTCTTCCATGAGGGTTCCCGTTCAGGACGGCTGCAGTGGTCCGTTGCCTTGACCTTCGCCCTGTCTTGGACCCGAGGTGCAGTCCTTAGTACGGCGAGACGAGACGGGTTTCTCCTTGGTGACGTCTTCAGTGCCTCAGTTAAGTATTTAGTGGTTGCTAGTTGGTTATTTCGTAAGGGTTGTTAAAATCCTTTTTAGTCCTTGGTTTGGTTTGGTTTCGTAAGATTATCACTGGCTGTTCTGGTTACGATAATCTATTGGTTTAGTTTGGGTATCGATACATTGGTTCGTTTTTGGTAGGCCTAAGTTCTTGGTTCAAGTGCACATTTCTGTTTGTGTTTTGTTCGTTCTGTGTTCCGGATTGCAAAATGGTAAGTCGGAAAAATTGTATGTTGTCGTGTTTTGGTTGCAACAGTGATTCCCGGTTGGAGGACTCATGTCTGGTTCCTCCGATTGGAACTCCTCTATATGATCTTTATTGTAAACATGGTGTGGGTCCTATATCTTATAATGAGGTGTGGCTCCGATATACGGAGAAAGACGGTGTCCTTAGTTGGCCACTGTATGGTAGTTTTGAACCTGAAGTCCTTGACAATTTAGAAGTGAAATTGTTTAAGAAGAAAGCCCGGCCGGCAATGTTTGATTCTTTCCGTTACTGGCGAAAAGAATCTAAACAGAGGGAAATTAAAAGGTTAAAGAAAGAACAGAAAGAGCAAGAGTTGACTTTAGAACAGGCTGCTAAGCAGCTGCAAGTCAACGAGTCTGAGAAGGCAATAGAGGTGGCCACTAGAGAGCGTAATTTAGCGATCGACAAGTGCTATCCTGCTTTGCCATCGAGTACGGCTAAGATAGTAGAGGATCCCGAAAGTGATCCTCTCTTATCTTACTTGTTACAGTCACCCCCACCGTATGCACAGGGTGCTATGGTTCCTCCTTTACCGAATGTTCAAATGCCGGTTGCTGGACAACCTGGTATTCCTGCTCCTGCTCCTGCTCCCCTGAATCAAGCTCCTGTACCTCCTGTGGTCAATGTGAATGTTCCTTCGGCACCCCCTCTTCCTGGGTTGCCGGCTTCTTTGCCTATACCTGTATCGCTTATACCTACTGTTTCACAAGCTATCTTACCTGATACTCCTACTGTTCCTATTCTATCTGTTACAACTGCTACTGTGTTTTCTACATCTGCTAGTATTATGACTCCGCTTTCTGTTCGTCGAAGAATCACTGATTCTGTCTCTAATATTTTGTCACCCTTCTATAAAACTTTAATTAAGACTCCTGCCTCTGAGTCCGTACAGAGACGTAGTCAGCTTCCAAGTACTGAGGAACGGGGAATCTTAGATTCCACGGCTCTCAGATGGATTTCGAAGAGTAGGAGATATAGTACGAGAGATGTATTAGATACATTTATGCAGTGGAATGAATCTACGCAACGATATGTGTTCGACGAGATGTGCTCTCTTTTACGGGAGGAATTAGAAGAAGATGACTCCGAATCGAATTTAGAAGAGTTAATTAAGGTTCAAAAAGAATTTGCTGCAGGTATGATAGTAGGTCAAAATATAAAGGAAGCAATGGAACTGATTTTAAGCTATAGGAATGATCCATCTCTTCGTTCACCGAGAGATTTAGAGAAACACAGTACGAAGCAGAATCGCCAATATCCAATGAGGGAGGTTCCACCAATTTGGCGTGAAGCTGTGCAAGCTGACGCAGTAAATGGTGTTGTTGCCGCTCCGGCGCAATTCCAGAGGGTGTGGATACACATTCCGTGGAAGCGAGCCGAAGTGCTAGCAGTAAAACAGGCCTTGCCAGATCCGCGTAAGAATCCTGCCGGATACTATAAGGAATTAGCACAGACAGTTGAGGCATGTGTGATGAATCTAGCAGACATTGACATGTTATTTGGGAATGTAGTTCCGCAACCAATTTGGGCTAAAATACGTAAGGAGAATCGTCCAGTTGCCCTAGGTGGTGATTGGGCAGCTATCATAGCAGCGGATGGTCAGCAAATAGGTGGTTCCAAACCCGAACCTCTAATTACTAATCTTCCAGGTAGGATAATTGACTTAATGAAGACTCTGATGCCAGCATTGCGCGTAAATTGGGACAAGTTGTCCGCATGCAGGCAGAAGAAAGACGAAAGTGTCTCCGACTTCTTCACGAGGTTCGAAGAGACTTTTGTAGATCACAGTGGTCAGGATATGAGCACAGAAGGAGGACAGAGATTGTTTGTCGATAAATTTGTACACAATCTGCTACCAGAGCTCTGCAATAAATTGAAAGATTCCAAGAGTGCGTGGGCTGTCTCCACAACTGCACAAATACTTGCAACTGCACAGTATTATGAAAATAGGGATAAAGAGGAGAAAGAGAAATCAGATAAGAAAACGAAAGATTTAAAGACTAAAGTTCTTTTGCAACAGGCATATCCGCCTCGCATGAATCAGACGAATACACAGCAAGGGTCATATCAAAGAACAGATTATAGTTCACCGAGGCCTCAATATCAGTGGAACCAGTGTGCCTACTGTAAGAAAGAGGGTCATTATAAGAATGATTGTCCAATCTTAGCGCAAAATAATGCTTCAGCTCGAAGAGGTCGTGGTGGTTCTACGCAAAATTCTAGAGGTCGAGGACGAGGTGCTATGCCTCCGCAAACAAATGATCGCCCTTCTAATCACTTTGACCAGCGAAATGGACAGTCTGCCCAGCAAAATAGATCTCAACAGTATCATGTTGAGGATTATTGTGAAGTAGATGAGGGATTTCAACAAACTGAATACTAGGACAGCCATGGACAGAGAGAGGGAGTAGTATCAGTTCCAGTGGATCAGAGTGGGCCTTATGTCGCAGTAGCAACATCAGGTGTAGTCGAACCGTTTCTGTTGGATACTGGTGCCGCAAAAAGTTCTATCATTCATGCGAAACTCCCTGGCGCACCTTTGTCCGGCTTAACAAATGTTTCTGTAGGTTTTTCAGGCGCCCCTGTTTACAATCCTGTATCTGGTCCTTTGTCTATTTCTGTTGGACCGTGTCAATTGAAAGCACCCCTGATTTTGACGACAGGTTGTAATGAAAATCTGCTTGGTTTAGACTTGTTAAAACGCCTATATGCGACATTGTACTGTTCTCCGTCAGGAGTACAGCTTACATTGGGTAAAAGAATCACCTCTCCGATGTACTTGTCAATGGATGCACTCCCGCCAGAGCTGCGTTCACTCCCTGATACTCTTTGGGCGACTGGTCCTAACGATGTAGGCCTTTTGGAAATACCACCATATGTAGTCACTTTGAAAGCAAATGTCAAATTTCCACGAATTCCACAATACAAGATTTCTAGTGAAGGTGAACGAGCACTTTTATTGATTGTGCAAGATTTGATTAAGAAAGGTGTAGTTGAAGAAACTAGAGGAAATGTCTGTAACAGCCCTGTATTACCGATTTTGAAACGTACTGATCCTTCAAAGCCTCCAGTTTATAGGTTTGTTATCGATCTCAGAGAGGTTAATAAAATTGTGATTCCGCAGTTTCCTGTGGTTCCAGACATTACTGCATTGTTAACGTTGATTCCTGCTACAGCCACATGGTTTTCAGTTATCGACTTGAAGAATGCCTTTTTCAGCATTCCGATAGCCGAAGAAAGCAGAGATATTTTCGGTTTTTCTCTAGGAGGTCGAAGCTTTAGGTTTAAACGTGCTCCACAAGGCTACTGTGAGAGTCCGTCCATTTACAGTCAGGCATTAAAAAGTCAGTTAGATTCCTTTGTACTTCCTCCTGGTTCTGCCCTAGTGCAGTATGTAGATGACCTTCTGGTGGCTGCCGATGACAAGGAAACTTGCAAAGCAGCTACAATTTCGTTATTGCATCATTTGTCTAATTTGAATCATAAGGTGTCACCTTCGAAAATGCAATACTGCTGCCAAGAAGTGACCTACCTAGGTCATCTCTTGTCAAAGGAGGGAAGGAAGTTGACCCCAGAGAGAATAAAAGCAATTACGCAGATGAGTGTTCCTCGCACACAGAGAGAAGTACGTGCCTTTTTAGGTATTACCTCGTACTGTAGGCAGTGGATCCCAAATTTTTCTCTTTTGGCAAAACCATTGGTAGCTTTGACTGGGAAAAATGTTCAGAGTCCGGTGCCATGGTCTGCTGAATGTCAGGAGAGTTTTTCTGAGTTACGAAATGCACGAGAGAGAAGGTTGCGCGTTGAGTGTTCTGACACAGAGATTTGGTGATAAACAACGCCCTTGTGCGTATTTTTCATCAACGTTAGATCCGGTAGCTAGAGCGTTGCCTAGTTGTTTGAGAGCTACAGCGGCAGCTGCAGCTTCCATTCGACAATCTGCTGGTTTGGTGATGAACAACATGCTAGTGGTCATGGTTCCTCATGCCGTGGATACACTCATGAACCGAACTAAGACGCAACACCTTACTAGTGCTAGATTATCAGGCTATGAACTGACATTGTTAGCGAGTCATATTCAAATCAAAAGATGCAATGTATTGAATTCAGCAACATTGTTGCCGACTAATCAAGAGTCGAGTGATTCCGAACCCCATGATTGCTGTTTCAGAACCGAGGAGGAGACAAAAGGACGAATTGATTTAAAAGACACTCCGTTGTCAGATCCAGATGGCACGTTGTATGTTGATGGGTCATGTTTTAAATTGGAGAATGGTGATGTGACTGCTGCTTACGCAGTAACGACTTTGAGTACGATTGTGGAGACTGCAAGAGTGAGTCAGAATTCTGCCCAAGCTGCAGAATTAATCGCTCTAACGAGAGCGTGTGTTTTAGCAGAGGGAAAGAGAGTGAATGTGTTCACAGATAGTCAGTACGCATTCGGCGTGGCCCATAGTTTTGGCCGTTTGTGGAAAGAAAGAGGTTTCATTACGTCCCATGGGACTAAGATCCAACATGGTCAGCTAGTTAACGACTTGTTGGAATCTCTAACCTTGCCGACTGAAGTTGCGATTGTGAAGTGCAGTGCTCATAAAGCAATCACGGATGATGTTGGTCGTGGGAATGCTTTTGCTGATGAAACCGCTAAACAGACAGCTAGAAATATGATGAGTAGAATGTATGTTGCAACGTCTGCAAGATGGATTTCCGAGTCTGGAATGTGCGAGGATACAGTGGAAAGTGTGAAAGAGATTCAGAAAGAAGCGACTGAGGAGGAAAAGCTTGCATGGAAAGAGAGTACGGGTAAATTGGACTCGAGTGGATGTTGGATTGATTTGTCAGAACAACAGCGTTGGATGTTGCCTGATGCGTACGTGCTTGCAGTGGTTACGATGGCACATGGAGTAGCACACATTAGTTCTAAAGGGATTTGTAAGATGTTGGCTCCAGTCTGGAAGAATGATGGGACTAGTAAGTGTGCAGAGAGAGTGGTGAAAAATTGTATGGTATGCCTGATGCATAATCCTGGCAAGGGAGTCCCAACGCCTGCTGGTCACTTCGCTCCTCCTTCTGCCCCTTTGAAGTGATTCAGTTAGATTTCATTCACATGGATCGTTGCAACAACCTAAAATACGTCCTGGTGGTAGTTTGTGCTTTTTCCAGATGGATCGAAGCATATCCACTAAAGGACAACACTGCCCTATCAACTGCCAAAATACTTCTCAAGGAATACTTCCCTAGGTATGGAATGCCACGGATTGTATGGTCAGATAACGGAAGTGAGTTTGTAGGGAAAGTTATGCAGAGTGTGTGTGCCGGTTTAGGGATCAAGCAAAAATTTCACAGTGCAAACCATCCCCCGTCTGCTGGTTTAGTTGAGGGTTACAATGGCACCCTCAAGCTGAAACTTGCTAAAATACAGGCATCCACGGGTTTGTCCTGGCCAGACGCACTACCCTTGGCTTTGTTATCAACGAGAGCGACTGTACATTCTAGAGTAGGGCTTAGTCCTTATGAAATAGTCTTTGGTCGTCCTGCGAATATTTGGGGAGTGCCAAGGCCAAAAGAATTCTGTTCTCTGGAATATCCAATGTTGATTGATTACCTTTACGACTTGACTGCTAAATTGAGTCTTATTCACCAACAGGTTTTCGATGCATTGCCAAAGTCACCGGAGAGTCCAGGTCATCAGCTGAAACCAGGGGACCACGTTGTGGTGCGCAACTTTGCGAGGACGAAAAACCTTCAACCCAGATTTGTCGGCCCCTACCAAGTGCTGCTGGCGACGAGAACTGCTATTCGTGTGGCCGGCCGCAAGAACTGGATACACACGACGCACGTCAAACGTGTGCCCCTGCCGCTTCCTTATGATAACTGGGTGAAGAAGGGAATTGGTGCCTCTGAGTTTGAACGAACGCCCAGGTTTATCCCTTTCAGCGATGCCGAATTGATAACTGACACATTGAACTCTGGCTCTCCTCCTGAAACTACTTCTTTGACTCCTGAACACTTGCCCTCTGCATCAGAAGAAACTCTGCCTTCTGCGAACTTGAACATTGCAACCTCTGCTGATAATACACTGTTTCCAGATCAAACAGCACCTGCAAAACTGAGATACAATTTACGGTCTCGTAATATGGACAAATAAAGCAGGAAACTGCCTATTGTAATATTTGAATTTCAACACTTTTGCCCTCAGCCAGGAAGTTTGCTATTGTTTTTATTGTTTTAAATTGCCTTGCCGTCTGGGTAGCCGTAGGGTCGTGGCTGTGTGCTTAGTTGAATCTGCGGGGGTCAGACACAAGGTCGATCTTTCTGTTAGTTCTGGGAACTATAAACAACAATCAGTGTACAGAGTTCCCCCAGGGGAGCTCAAGAAATTTAGCTCAACCAGTATTCTCTCTCACTCAATTTAGACAAAGGGTGAAGTGAGGGTCTCGAGTGTATGGTGTAGACCCATATTCCAGAATGTAAGGATACCTCACACAGGCTACCGACAGGACTACAACTGTAGCCCCAGCCGATAGTCGTCCAGCGTCATCATCGGTATCCTGCTCCTTCGGCAGGCTGGCGGTGCAATGCCCGTCGGGCAGCGATGGGAGCTGCACTTTTGATGGAGATCTTTTATTCTGGGCCAACGGGTGTGTGTGTGTGAGGGGCCTAGGGGAGTGTAATCGTGAGCATGGTAGTGAAGTTAAAAGAAGTCAGCGAAGTCCTGTTGGTAATAGTTTTAATAGTCAGGCTTCCTGCTTCGATTAAAAGGTACAGGGGTACTAAGGGGTGGTAAGCAATGAGACCAACCCTTACTCGACCCTTGAAGTGCAAGAAATGGTCAACATGTTTCACGCCCTAAGGGCGATTCATCAGGACCTGGGTGCTCATAAATTACTCGGGTCCTCTAAATTTAGTAGGACACCAGTATACGACTTGTGCAAGTGTCGTATCGAAATGGTTCCAAACAGGGGACCTCCTGGGAACCCTAATGTTTCCTCCTGGAAACCTCACGCGCCGTCCAGGTGGGGCCGGCAACGAGTGAGGAAATCCTCGAACGTCGCTGCAGGCAGGCTTCTCTGCACCTACCCCTCCCACTGGAAACCAACGATCTGGACAGCCGGCTGATAGAGGCATTTTCATCTACGTACACATCATCAGTGGTCGCGAGCGGATTGTAGAAGATGGAGCTTCCTGGGCTGCAACGAGAAAATGTAATTTATGTTCGCAGAAACAGACTTTACAGAATTCTTCACAGCAAATGCTTTCTGATGCAATGTGCTATTACATTTTTAATTGTTTTGATAACGTTGGTGGGTGGAATCGTCTTTGGTGTGAATTTGATTTTTATGCCAGTAACTACAGTACCTCCCCTTGATCCTGCTACTTCTACTGTTTCTTCTATGCACTCTTTTCACTCGTTTCCTGAACATGAGCAAGCTCGACGCTCAGAATTCATTAATAACACTTTCGTACAGCTCTTGCACCAACACCAACTGGTAGTTAACACTACAGACTGCTGGGTGTGTGGCTTGATACCCCACACTATGGATAAAGGCATTCCCTATCTAGTTTTGCCTTTTAGCTATAATGGATCATTTCAGGCCCTCCAGACCATTTTTGCCTATGCTCTAGAAACCTATCCTCCGCGTCCACCACGTTCCACTAAATATAACTCTGCCAACAAAGCTTTAGTCCAGGGAATTATTGACATGATCAAGGACGTCAATAATACTCCATCTTACCCTAGAGATGAATTACGAGTATATTTGAGTTGGAACTCTTCAGAGTATCGCCTTAGTTTGGGAGAAAGCAAGCGTAAAAGCTCAACTCCAATCTGGGTCGTGCCTCACCGAGGTCAGGTCTGTTTGCAAGGAAATGGGAGAAATCCGAGAGCTCAGCTAGGGAGGAGTGAGTGCGTAGAGACTTACGTGTTTCCGTCTAACTCTTCCCCTGCCTTCCTTACTGCTAGGGGTACCTACTTCATCTGTCAAGACAGAGCGTATACATGGCTGCCTGCTGACTTTTCAGGTTCATGTTATATTGCTCGATTGTTGGCTCCGACATACACTGCTTCATCTGATTATCACAAGACCAGAGTAGCAAGAGGTGTTTTCAGCAAGGAAGATACCGCTGGTCAGGAAGCTGGAGACTTCTTCAAAGGTTTCCTTCCGTTCTGGGGGCCTATGGCCAATAGTAGAAACATACGTCAGCTAACACGGGTAGTTGAATCTACTATTACCGAAACTGCTGGTGCCCTTAGCAATTTGACAGCTGAGCTTCAGGCGGATAGACTCATGACGTTGCAGAACCGTATGGTTCTAGACGTGATACTTGCAGATCGAGGTGGGGTATGCAGAATGATCCAATCGAGCTGCTGTGTTTTTATTCCCAATAATGCTCCAACTGTCTATGAGGCGATCTCTAAGCTACACAAGATTTCCGACTCTATACACGTAGACAAGGGAAACTGGTCCTTCATGGAGTGGTTTTGGACCCTGATATCAGCGTGGGGATGGAAGGTTCTGATGGTCATTGGTGTCATCCTAGTATTCCTGTTCTCGTGTTGCCTGATTATCCAGTGTGGTCCTGCTCTATGTAGTTTCTGTGCTGCAACCTGTTTCAGAAAACCACCTGCGTTTGGAGAAAAGGCGCGAGAGAGGATGATGATACAACAGCATGTCACTGACCTGATGAGCATAGAACTAGATTCTGACATAGACTGAGTAATTGCCTATGTAAGGGCAAAAGGAGGGTCTGAGGTTCCGTGACGATTTGAACCCGTGTTTTCAACATTGTCGTAAATACATAATTTTGGTATCAGTGAACCGCAAATGGTCCATTTAGCATATCCTGGTGTTTTCGCTGTGCTACGAGCAAGAGTACTCCTGTTACAAACACATTTCTGATCTACCCATGGCATCCATCTTAGATCATGGCAGCCATTTTGTGTATCTTGCCCTCACATAGACAATGGACACGCAATGACCTCTGATTACTTCATTTTGATTAAGGACACGTAGGCTTAGCCGGAGATTCACCTCTCTAGTGACACGTGCACCTTAGAACAGAACACGCTGTGGCTGCATGACTCGACAAAGGCTGCCTCCTCTGCCTGAGGCCAGTCCTGCTATACTGGTTCTCGTGTTCAGTGGCCTGATTATGATTAGGCAGCCGAAGCTGGTAGCCTTGCCCATTTACGACCCACAAACATCTCTTATCCTACTTTTCTATCTTCTGCACCTGGCTCTGCTCCTTTCCTTCTGGGCCTTTATTAGGGGGAGGTAACGAAATTTACGATGAGGCGGTCCGGCTCTTGAATGAAATGTTGACATGGGATTGTGATGGAATAGCGGGAACCCCTCTTCGTAATGTTTGACATCAGATATTATCAACGATTCCTGTGCAAATATTTATTGTTTAGGACACAAAGGTTTTGGGAATGTACTAACATGTGAAGAATTTGCCTGAAGGCCAATATTTAGTATATAAGGAGCAACCCTTCTTGTACAAATCGAACAGGCTCCTAGACACTGCCCGTGTGTAGTTTCTGTGACTTCTGTGTCCCTGCAGTAATAAACCTTTGGTCTTTGACGCCACCATCGAGAAGCCCGTGTTTCTGTTTATTTGTGCACCGAGACAGGTAGAACTCCGGGGTCTTCGGGTGTTATCCCTGACACCTCTGGACGGAACCAAAAAGTCCAGAACTCCAACAGCTCCACCAATTCACCCACCACACAGCTCCACCGAGGCACCCACCAACCAGCTCAATAGATGCACCCACCACACAGCTCCACCAAGGCACCCACCAAACAGCTCCACCGATGCACCCACCACACAGCTCCATCGATGCACCCACCACACAGCTCCACCGATGCACCCACCACACAGCTCCACAGATGCCCCCACCACACAGCTCCACCGATGCACCCACCACACAGCTCCACCGAGGCACCCCCCACACACAGCTCCACCGATGCACCCACCACCCAGCTCCACCGATGCACCCACCACGCAGCTCCACCGACACAGCTCCACCGATGCACCCACCACACACCTCCACTGATGCAACCACCACACAGCTCCACTGACACAGCTCCACACAGCTCCACAGAGGCACCCACCACACAGCTCCACAGATGCACCCACCACACAGCTCCACCGAAGCACCCACCACACAGCTCCACTGATGCACCTACTACACAGCTCCACCGATGCACCCACCACACAGCTCCACGAGGCACCCACCACACAGCTCCACCGATGCACCTACCACACAACTCCACCGATGCACCCATCACACAGCTCCAGCGACGCAGCCACCACACAGCTCCACCGACACAGCTCCACCAATGCACCCACCACACACCTCCACCGATGCACCCACCACACAGCTCCACCGATGCACCCACCACACAGCTCCACCGATGCACCCACCACACAGCTCCACCGAGGCACCCACCACACAGCTCCACAGATGCACCCACCACACAGCTCCTCAGATGCACCCACCACACACCTCCACAGATGCACCCACCACACAG
The DNA here is from genome assembly GCF_964263255.1 of Lissotriton vulgaris. Lineage (NCBI taxonomy): Eukaryota > Metazoa > Chordata > Amphibia > Caudata > Salamandridae > Lissotriton > Lissotriton vulgaris. The sequence continues at coordinate 1,023,977,195 of NC_141695.1, read as the reverse complement.
CTCCACAGATGCACCCACCATACAGCTCCACCTATGTACCCACCACACAGCTCCACTGATGCACCCACCACACAGCTCCACAGATGCACCCACCACCCAGCTCCACCGATGCACCCACCACACAGCTCCACTGATACACCCATCACCCAGCTCCACCGATGCTACCACCACACAGCTCCACCGACACAGCTCCACCGATGCACCCACCACACAGCTCCACTGATGCAACCACCACACAGCTCCACCGACACAGCTCCACCGATGCACCCACCACACAGCTCCGCTGATGCAACCACCACACAGCTCCACTGACACAGCTCCACCGATGCACCTACCACAGAGCTCCACAGATGACCCCACCACACAGCTCCACTGATGCACCCGAAACACAGATCCACCGAGGCACCCACCACACAGCTCCACTGATGCACCCACCACACAGCTCCACCTATGCACCCACCATACAGCTCCACCAAGGCACCCCCCACACAGCTCCACCGACACAGCTCCACCGATGCACCCACCACACAGCTCCACTGATGCACCCACCACACAGCTCCACCTATGCACCCACCATACAGCTCCACCAAGGCACCCCCCACACAGCTCCAGCGATGCACCCACCACACAGCTCCACCGACACAGCTCCACCAATTCACCCACCACACAGCTCCACCGAGGCACCCACCAAACAGCTCAACAGATGCACCCACCACACAGCTCCACCAAGGCACCCACCAAACAGCTCCACCGATGCACCCACCACACAGCTCCATCGATGCACCCACCACACAGCTCCACCGATGCACCCACCACACAGCTCCACAGATGCCCCCACCACACAGCTCCACCGATGCACCCACCACACAGCTCCACCGAGGCACCCCCCACACACAGCTCCACCGATGCACCCACCACCCAGCTCCACCGATGCACCCACCACGCAGCTCCACTGACACAGCTCCACCGATGCACCCACCACACACCTCCACTGATGCAACCACCACACAGCTCCACTGACACAGCTCCACCGATTCACCCACCACACAGCTCCACGGACACAGCTCCACCGATGCACCCACCACAGAGCTTCACCGATGCCCCCAACACACAGCTCCACCGATGCACCCACCACACAGCTCCAGCGAGGCACCCACCAACACAGCTTCACCGAGGCACCTACCACACAGCTCCACCGATGCACCCACCACACAGCTCCACCTATGCACCCACCACACAGCTCCACCGAGGCACCCACCACACAGCTCAACAGATGCACCCACCACACAGCTCCACAGAGGCACCCACCACACAGCTCCACAGATGCACCCACCACACAGCTCCACCGAAGCACCCACCACACAGCTCCACCGATGCACCCACCACACAGCTCCACGAGGCACCCACCACACAGCTCCACCGATGCACCTACCACACAACTCCACCGATGCACCCATCACACAGCTCCAGCGACGCAGCCACCACACAGCTCCACCGACACAGCTCCACCAATGCACCCACCACACACCTCCACCGATGCACCCACCACACAGCTCCACCGATGCACCCACCACACAGCTCCACCGATGCACCCACCACACAGCTCCACCGAGGCACCCACCACACAGCACCACAGATGCACCCACCACACAGCTCCTCAGATGCACCCACCACACACCTCCACAGATGCACCCACCACACAGCTCCACAGATGCACCCACCATACAGCTCCACCTATGTACCCACCACACAGCTCCACTGATGCACCCACCACACAGCTCCACAGATGCACCCACCACCCAGCTCCACCGATGCACCCACCACACAGCTCCACTGATAAACCCATCACCCAGCTCCACCGATGCACCCACCACACAGCTCCACCGACACAGCTCCACCGATGCACCCACCACACAGCTCCACTGATGCAACCACCACACAGCTCCACCGACACAGCTCCACCGATGCACCCACCACACAGCTCCACTGATGCAACCACCACACAGCTCCACTGACACAGCTCCACCGATGCACCTACCACAGAGCTCCACAGATGACCCCACCACACAGCTCCACTGATGCACCCGAAACACAGATCCACCGAGGCACCCACCCCACAGCTCCACCGAGGCACCTACCACACAGCTCTACCGATGCACCCACCACACAGCTCCACAGAGGCACCCACCACACAGCTCCACAGATGCACCCACCACACAGCTCCACCGAAGCACCCACCACACAGCTCCACCGATGCACCCACCACGCAGCTCCACCTAGGCACCCACCACACAGCTCCACCGATGCACCCAACACACAGCTTCACCGATGCACCCACCACACAGCTGAAGCGATGCAGCCACCGCACAGCTCCACCGACACAGCTCCACCAATGCACCCACCACACAGCTCCACCGAGGCACCCACCACACAGCTCCACCGATGCACCCACCACACAGCTCCACTGAGGCACCCACCATACAGCTCCACCAATGCACCCAAATCACAGCTTCACTGATGCACCCACCACACAGCTCCACTGATGCACCCACCACACAGCTCCACAGATGCACCCACCACACAGCTCAACAGAGGCACCCACCACACAGCTCCACAGATGCACCCACCACATAGCTCCACCGAGGCACCCAACACACAGCTCCACCGATGCACCCACCACACAGCTCCACCGAGGCACTCACCACAGAGCTCCACCGAGGCACCCACCACACGGCTCCACCGAGGCACCCACCACCCAGCTCCACCGATGCACCCACCACACAGCTCCACCGACACAGGTCCACCGATGCACCCACCACACAGCTCCAGCGATGCAGCCACCACACAGCCCCACCGACACAGCTCCACCAATGCACCCACCACAGAGCTCCACCGAGGCACCCACCACACAGCTCCACCGATGCACCCACCGCACAGCTCCACTGAGGCACCCACCATACAGTGCCACCGATGCACCCACCACACAGCTCACAGCTCCACTGATGCACCCACCACACAGCTCCACCGATGCACCCACCACACAGCTCCACAGATGCACCCACCACATGGCTCCACTGAGGCACCCACCTCCCATCTCCACAGATGCACCCACCACACAGCTCCACCAATGCACCCACCACACAGCTCCACTGATCCAACCACCACACAGCTCCACCGACACAGCTCCACTGATGCACCCACCACACAGCTCCACTGATGCAACCACCACACAGCTCCACTGACACAGCTCCACCGATGCACCCACCACAGAGCTCCACAGATGCCCCCACCACACAGCTCCACCAAGGCACCTACCACACAGCTCCACCGATGCACCCAAAACACAGCTCCACCTTTGCACCCACCACACAGCTCCACCTATGCACCCACCACACAGCTCCACTGAGGCACCCACCACACAGCTCCACCGATGCACCCACCACACAGGTCCACAGATGCACCCAGCTCCACTGATGCACCCACCACACAGCTCCACTGATGCCCCCACCACCCAGCTCCACTGATGCACCCACCACACAGCTCCACCGACACAGCTCCACCGACGCAACCACCACACAGCTCCACAGATACACCCACCACACAGCTCCACAGATGCACCCAGTTCCACTGATGCACCCACCACACAGCTCCACTGATGCACCCACCACCCAGCTCCACCGATGCACCCAGCACACAGCTCCACCGACACAGCTCCACCGATGCACCCACCACACAGCTCCACTGATGCAACTACCACACAGTTCCACCGACACAGCTCCACCGATGCACCCACCACACAGCTCCACTGATGCAACCACCACACAGCTCCACTGACACAGCTCCACCGATGCACCCACCACAGAGCTCCACAGATGACCCCACCACACAGCTCCACTGATGCACCCAAGATACAGCTACACCGAGGCACCCACCACACAGCTCCACCGATGCAACCACCACACAGCTCCACCGATGCACCCACCACACAGCTCCACAGAGGCACCCACCACACAGCTCCACCGATGCACCCACCACACAGCTTCACCGATGCACCAACCAAACAGCTCCAGCGATGCAGCCACCACACAGCCCCACCGACACAGCTCCACCAATGCACCCACCACACATCTCCACCGAGGCACCACCCACACAGCTCCACCGATGCACCCACCACACAGCTCCAGCGATGCACCCACCACACAGCTCCACCGAGGCACCCACCACACAGCTCCACCAAGGCACCCACCATCCAGCTCCACCGATGCACCTACCACACAGCTCCACCTACACAGCTCCACCGATGCACCCACCACACAGCTCCACCGAGGCACCCACCACACAGCTCCACCAAGGCACCTACCACACAGCTCCACTGATGCACCCACCACACAGCTCCACCTATGCACCCACCACACACCTTCACCGAGGCACCCACCACACAGCTCAACAGATGCACCCACCACACAGCTCCACCGAGGCACCCACCGCACAGCTCCACAGATGCACCCACCACACAGCTCCACTGAAGCACCCACCACACAGCTCCACCGATGCTCCCACCACAAAGCTCCACCGAGGCACCCACCACACAGCTCCGCCAATGCACCCACCACACAGCTCCACCGATGCACCCACCACACAGCTCCACCGACACAGCTCCACCAATGCACCCACCACACAGCTCCACCGATGCACCCACCACACCGCTCCACCGATGCACCCACCACATAGCTCCACCAAGAAACCCACCACACAGCTACACAGATGCACCCACCACACAGCTACACAGATGCACCCACCACACTGATCCACAGATGCACCTACCACACAGCTCCACAGATGCACCCACCACACAGCTCCACCAATGCACCCACCACACAGCTCCACAGATGCACCCACCACACAGATCCACAGACACAGCTCCACCAATGCACTCACCACACAGCTCCACCCAGGCACCCACCACACAGCTCCACCGATGCACCCACCACACAGCTCCACTGAGGCACCCACTATACAGCTCCACCGATGCACCCACCACACAGCTCCACTGAGGCACCCACTATACAGCTCCACTGATGCACCCACCACACAGCTCACAGCTCCACCGATGCACCCACCACACAGCTCCACCGATGCCCCCACCACGCAGCTCCAACGATGCACCCACCACACAGCTCCACCGATGCACCCACCACACAGCTCCACCGAGGCACCCACCACACAGCTCCACCGAGGCACCCACCTCCCAGCTCCACCGATGCACCCATCACACAGCTCCACTGACACAGCTCCACCGATACACCCACCACATAGCACCACTGATGCAACCACCACACAGCTCGACCGACACAGCTCCACCGATGCACCCACCACACAGCTCCACAGATGCCCCACCACACAGCTTCACTGATGCACCCACCACACAGCTCCACCGAGGCACCTACCACACAGCTCCACCGATGCACCCACCACACAGCTCCATCTCTGCACCCACCACGCAGTTCCAGCTATGCACCCACCACACAGCTCCACAGAGGCACCCACCACACAGCTTCACCGATTCACCCACCACACAGCTTCACCGATGCACCCACCACACAGCTCCACCAATGCACCCACCACCCAGCTCCACTGATGCACCCACCACACAGCTCCACTGATGCCCCCACCACCCAGCTCCACCGATGCACCCACCACACAGCTCCACTGATGCAACCACCACACAGCTCCACCGACACAGCTCCACCGATGCACCCACCACATAGCTCCACTGATACAACCACCACACAGCTCCACCGACACAGCTCCACCGATGCACCCACCACACAGCTCCAATGATGCAACCACCACACAGCTCCACCGACACAGCTCCATAGATACACCCACCACACAGCTCCACAGATGCACCCATCACCCAGCTCCACTGATGCACCCACCACACAGCTCCACTGATGCACCCACCACCCAGCTCCACCGATGCACCCAGCACACAGCTCCACCGACAATGCTCCACCGATGCACCCACCACACAGCTCCACTGATGCAACCACCACACAGCTCCACCGACACAGCTTCATCGATGCACCCACCACACAGCTCCACTGATGCAACCACCAGACAGCTCAACCGACACAGCTCCTCAGATGCATCCACCACAGAGCTCCACAGATGACCCCACCACACAGCTCTACCGATGTACCCAAGACACAGCTACACCGAGGCACCCACCACACAGCTCCACCGAGGCACCTACCACACAGCTCCACTGATGCACCTACCACACAGCTCCACCTATGCACCCACCACACAGCTCCACCGAGGCACCCACCACACAGCTCAACAGATGCACCCACCACACAGCTCCACAGAGGCACCCACCACACAGCTCCACAGATGCACCCACCACACAGCTCCACCAAAGCACCCACCGACACAGCTCCACCGATGAACCCACCATACAGCTCCACTGATGCAATCACCATACAACTCCACTGACAAAGCTCCACCAATGCACCCACCACAGAGCTCCACAGATGCCCCCACCACACAGCTCCACAGCTCCACCGAGGCACCTACCACACAGCTCCACTGATGCACCCACTACACAGCTCCACCTTTGCACCCACCACACAGCTCCACTGAGGCACCCACCACACAGCTCCACCGAGGCACCCACCACACAGCTCCACCGATGCACCTACCACACAGCTCCACCTATGCACCCACCACACAGCTCAACAGAGGCACCCACCACACAGCTCCACAGATGCACCCACCACATAGCTCCACCGAGGTAGCCAACACACAGGTCCAACGATGCACCCACCACACAGCTCCACCGAGGCACTCACCACAGAGCTCCACCGAGGCACCCACCACACGGCTCCACCGAGGCACCCACCACCCAGCTCCACCGATGCACCCACCACACAGCTCCACCGACACAGGTCCACCGATGCACCCACCACACAGCTCCAGCGATGCAGCCACCACACAGCCCCACCGACACAGCTCCACCAATGCACCCACCACAGAGCTCCACCGAGGCACCCACCACACAGCTCCACCGATGCACCCACCGCACAGCTCCACTGAGGCACCCACCATACAGTGCCACCGATGCACCCACCACACAGCTCACAGCTCCACTGATGCACCCACCACACAGCTCCACCGATGCACCCACCACACAGCTCCACAGATGCACCCACTACATGGCTCCTCAGAGGCCCCCACCACACAGCTCCACCGATGCACCCACCACACAGCTCCACTGAGGCACCCACCTCCCATCTCCACAGATGCACCCACCACACAGCTCCACCAATGCACCCACCACACAGCTCCACTGATCCAACCACCACACAGCTCCACCGACACAGCTCCACTGATGCACCCACCACACAGCTCCACTGATGCAACCACCACACAGCTCCACTGACACAGCTCCACCGATGCACCCACCACAGAGCTCCACAGATGCCCCCACCACACAGCTCCACCAAGGCACCTACCACACAGCTCCACCGATGCACCCAAAACACAGCTCCACCTTTGCACCCACCACACAGCTCCACCTATGCACCCACCACACAGCTCCACTGAGGCACCCACCACACAGCTCCACCGATGCACCCACCACACAGGTCCACAGATGCACCCAGCTCCACTGATGCACCCACCACACAGCTCCACTGATGCCCCCACCACCCAGCTCCACTGATGCACCCACCACACAGCTCCACCGACACAGCTCCACCGACGCAACCACCACACAGCTCCACAGATACACCCACCACACAGCTCCACAGATGCACCCAGTTCCACTGATGCACCCACCACACAGCTCCACTGATGCACCCACCACCCAGCTCCACCGATGCACCCAGCACACAGCTCCACCGACACAGCTCCACCGATGCACCCACCACACAGCTCCACTGATGCAACTACCACACAGTTCCACCGACACAGCTCCACCGATGCACCCACCACACAGCTCCACTGATGCAACCACCACACAGCTCCACTGACACAGCTCCACCGATGCACCCACCACAGAGCTCCACAGATGACCCCACCACACAGCTCCACTGATGCACCCAAGATACAGCTACACCGAGGCACCCACCACACAGCTCCACCGATGCAACCACCACACAGCTCCACCGATGCACCCACCACACAGCTCCACAGAGGCACCCACCACACAGCTCCACCGATGCACCCACCACACAGCTTCACCGATGCACCAACCAAACAGCTCCAGCGATGCAGCCACCACACAGCCCCACCGACACAGCTCCACCAATGCACCCACCACACATCTCCACCGAGGCACCACCCACACAGCTCCACCGATGCACCCACCACACAGCTCCAGCGATGCACCCACCACACAGCTCCACCGAGGCACCCACCACACAGCTCCACCAAGGCACCCACCATCCAGCTCCACCGATGCACCTACCACACAGCTCCACCTACACAGCTCCACCGATGCACCCACCACACAGCTCCACCGAGGCACCCACCACACAGCTCCACCAAGGCACCTACCACACAGCTCCACTGATGCACCCACCACATAGCTCCACCTATGCACCCACCACACACCTTCACCGAGGCACCCACCACACAGCTCAACAGATGCACCCACCACACAGCTCCACCGAGGCACCCACCGCACAGCTCCACAGATGCACCCACCACACAGCTCCACTGAAGCACCCACCACACAGCTCCACCGATGCTCCCACCACAAAGCTCCACCGAGGCACCCACCACACAGCTCCGCCAATGCACCCACCACACAGCTCCACCGATGCACCCACCACACAGCTCCACCGACACAGCTCCACCAATGCACCCACCACACAGCTCCACCGATGCACCCACCACACCGCTCCACCGATGCACCCACCACATAGCTCCACCAAGAAACCCACCACACAGCTACACAGATGCACCCACCACACAGCTACACAGATGCACCCACCACACTGATCCACAGATGCACCTACCACACAGCTCCACAGATGCACCCACCACACAGCTCCACCAATGCACCCACCACACAGCTCCACAGATGCACCCACCACACAGATCCACAGACACAGCTCCACCAATGCACTCACCACACAGCTCCACCCAGGCACCCACCACACAGCTCCACCGATGCACCCACCACACAGCTCCACTGAGGCACCCACTATACAGCTCCACCGATGCACCCACCACACAGCTCCACTGAGGCACCCACTATACAGCTCCACTGATGCACCCACCACACAGCTCACAGCTCCACCGATGCACCCACCACACAGCTCCACCGATGCCCCCACCACACAGCTCCAACGATGCACCCACCACACAGCTCCACCGATGCACCCACCACACAGCTCCACCGAGGCACCCACCACACAGCTCCACCGAGGCACCCACCTCCCAGCTCCACCGATGCACCCATCACACAGCTCCACTGACACAGCTCCACCGATACACCCACCACATAGCTCCACTGATGCAACCACCACACAGCTCGACCGACACAGCTCCACCGATGCACCCACCACACAGCTCCACAGATGCCCCACCACACAGCTTCACTGATGCACCCACCACACAGCTCCACCGAGGCACCTACCACACAGCTCCACCGATGCACCCACCACACAGCTCCATCTATGCACCCACCACGCAGTTCCACCTATGCACCCACCACACAGCTCCACAGAGGCACCCACCACACAGCTTCACCGATTCACCCACCACACAGCTTCACCGATGCACCCACCACACAGCTCCACCAATGCACCCACCACCCAGCTCCACTGATGCACCCACCACACAGCTCCACTGATGCCCCCACCACCCAGCTCCACCGATGCACCCACCACACAGCTCCACTGATGCAACCACCACACAGCTCCACCGACACAGCTCCACCGATGCACCCACCACACAGCTCCACTGATACAACCACCACACAGCTCCACCGACACAGCTCCACCGATGCACCCACCACACAGCTCCAATGATGCAACCACCACACAGCTCCACCGACACAGCTCCACAGATACACCCACCACACAGCTCCACAGATGCACCCATCACCCAGCTCCACTGATGCACCCACCACACAGCTCCACTGATGCACCCACCACCCAGCTCCACCGATGCACCCAGCACACAGCTCCACCGACAATGCTCCACCGATGCACCCACCACACAGCTCCACTGATGCAACCACCACACAGCTCCACCGACACAGCTTCATCGATGCACCCACCACACAGCTCCACTGATGCAACCACCAGACAGCTCAACCGACACAGCTCCTCAGATGCATCCACCACAGAGCTCCACAGATGACCCCACCACACAGCTCTACCGATGTACCCAAGACACAGCTACACCGAGGCACCCACCACACAGCTCCACCGAGGCACCTACCACACAGCTCCACCGATGCACCTACCACACAGCTCCACCTATGCACCCACCACACAGCTCCACCGAGGCACCCACCACACAGCTCAACAGATGCACCCACCACACAGCTCCACAGAGGCACCCACCACACAGCTCCACAGATGCACCCACCACACAGCTCCACCAAAGCACCCACCGACACAGCTCCACCGATGCACCCACCATACAGCTCCACTGATGCAATCACCACACAGCTCCACTGACAAAGCTCCACCAATGCACCCACCACAGAGCTCCACAGATGCCCCCACCACACAGCTCCACCGAGGCACCTACCACACAGCTCCACCGATGCACCCACTACACAGCTCCACCTTTGCACCCACCACACAGCTCCACTGAGGCACCCACCACACAGCTCCACCGAGGCACCCACCACACAGCTCCACCGATGCACCTACCACACAGCTCCACCTATGCACCCACCACACAGCTCCACCGAGGCACCCACCACACAGCTGTAATGGCAGAGTTTTTGGCTTTATTTAGTAGTGATATAGATCATTAGTCTTGCTCGCATCTAGTATAGGTATTGTTAGACGGACCGGGAGGGTCGGCCGAGGTTACGGGGAGAGGTCTCCAGGGAGAGCCGTCTCCAACGACTGTACAGACAAGTAACTTCCCCCCCCACAGACGGACACCACACAAGGTTGAAGGTTAACGAGACTTTATAGGCAATTCTTAGGTTACGATGATATGATACAAGGAGGTCTGGACTCAGGGGTCCCCTCGATTCTAGTCTCTGGTTTGGGGAAAGGGTAGCGGGACAGTCTTGTTACCAATGAGTGAAAAATAGCTCTCAATCCTCGAGCTCGGCGTTCTAGATGATCGGGCCGCGGCGGAGCCAGGCAGGTCCCGAGATGGACGAAGGAAAACGACGGTCCGCGGCGGAGCCTGCAGGTCCCGGTGAAGATGACGGTTGCAACGGTCCGCGGCCACGCCAGCAGGTCCCGACGACGATGAAGGTGATGAAGGTTGCGAAGGCTGTGGCAGCGCCAACAGGCAGGACGATGGTGCACAGGACAGAGCTATGGCAGCGCCAGTAGTCTGTCTAGGATGAGTTCCTCTTTACGTCTCTCGACTCCAAGATACAACTGCCTTCCTGCTCTGGAGCTGCCCCAGTTATAGGGCTGGCGTGCTTTGATGTCCGGACCCTCGCACTTGGAGGTCGGGAGGTCCGGGATGAGGGAGTCCAGACACCCAGCAGGGGGGTGGAGCCAGCGCCCGGGGAGGCGATGGGCGAGCGGCACTTGGTGGGGGAGAGCCATCGGCACCTCTTTCTCCCATTGACTTGCCAAGTAGCCCGCTCACCTCCTGGGTGGAGGGTGGTGCCGGAATGTCTGAGGCCGGGCCAGGCCCAGGGTTGAGGTCGATCGGGGGCCAGGCGGCCTCGTGGTGGAGTGTCCAAGATGGCGCCCCAGGCTGGGCGCGTGGGCCGGCAGTGGATCGGACCCACGAGGTCGACAGGCTCGAGGGCAGGGGTCCCTGAGGGGACGGAGGACGTGCAATGGTGGTGTGTGGTACTTGCGGGACTGGACTCAGGCCTGGTTGGGCCGGGGGAGAGCGGCCCTTCATGTGGCCTGTCCAACAGGTATTCTTAGCCTGTGTTGGCCCTTTTAAGCCCTTTTTTTCAGACCTAGAAGAGGATAGCTGCTTAATATGCCTTTATTCTTGACTTTAACCTGTCTATTGCCTATTGGCTTTGACATATTAGACACATTGGTATGGTTTATGTAGGTATTCTGACAGAGCTAAGGAGCATTTCACCCCTTTCAGGCCTACAGGCCTAGAGCTAGAGGGACTCCATCTTGATAAAGCTGAGAGGCTTTTCAGGGCAAAGGCAAAGTTTATAGTTAAGGCTGTTGTTCGCCCTAAGCGGACCGGAGAGAACCGGCCAGAGCTGAATCTAATCAGGAATTGTTCCCGGGCTCAGGTCTCTAGACGAAACAAGCAGACTGGTCACTGTGGGAGCGTCTAGCGCAAGGAGCCTGGTGCATGGGATTGGTGGGAGGAAGCTGCTGGCTGGAACTTTCCATGAGGAAACAGCATTCTATATCAGTGAAGTGCAGAGGCGGAGTCAGTCAGTCAAGCAGAGGGTCAGTCAGCCAGAGAGTCGAGCAGAGGGAGTCAAGCAGAGCGGGTTCAAGCTGGAGAAGAGCTGAGTTGAATAGTGAGCTGGAACTGAAGGAAGCAGTCAGAAGCAGTTGCTTATCAGGAGGAGGTGTGAATAGCTGGAGTCTGAAGTAATGCCTTTTAGAAGAGACGGAGGAGAGATCGTGGACTAACCTATGGGAGCAGATGGAGTTAATTGGACATTGGCGCAGAGACAGAGTGAATAAGCTAGTGGAATGAACGGTGATCAGAGCGGCAGGAACCATTAAGATTGAAGATAGAAGGTGGAGACAGTCCGTGTGGGGGAGAGGAGTCCAGAGACAGAGCGATCAGCGCAGAGGTGTACCCAAGAGTGCAGGAGAGAGAGAGAGTCTGAGATGAGCCAAGGCACAGACGAGAGAGGAACCCAGATGACAGCTAGAACAAGACTTCACACTAATCAGGTGATATTGTTTTCATCACATTAGTTACACTTACACTTTATGTCTAATCTTTTCCCTTTCAGCGGAGTGTTCCTGTTATGTTTAATCCTTCTCTTTCAAGCGGTGTGTTCTACCTATAGTCTTTGTCAGATCTGTGTAAATGTTTATATTGTTATAATAAAACAACCCCCAGTTTGTAGAAAACTGGCACGTGTCCCCTTGTATTCTTGTTCACTGAAGGTAAATGTATCTCCTAGGTAGTTACTAGGTACGTGAATGGATGAGTAATCCCAATCAGGTAAGTGGTGATCACATAAATAGGGAGTGAGTGGACCTTTGATGCCAAGAGCAGGGAGTACACTATATAATCTGGAACTATATTCAAAGTTATTATTGTAGTTTCATCCCGAGTAGACAACTGAGATATTAATATTATTGTAGTAGCAGACCCTTAGTGAAGAGACTTCCCAATATATATATATATGTATAGGTGTTCATAGGAATGTGGTCGTCGTTGATATGCGGCGTTAGTGAGAGCACTGAATATGAGATCAGTGTGGATACCCACTGGATTGTGGCTTGAATAAGTGAGAGCGTTAGGAGGTCGAACTAACGTGTAGTTTCGCAGGATTGCGAACAGTTTGGAAAAGGGAGCATTGGGCTCTGCAGGCCCGTGTGTAGACGCACCGGATTGTGTGTCATATCTGCCCTAGGGTAGAACGGTCTGGGTCAGGGGGGCCGCGAGACCAACTGGTGTGAATAAGTGTGGTGTAGGGTATGGATATCCCTAGTAATCAGTGAGTATTCTTAGTATCCCTATAGATTTAGTGGTGTTTTTAATAATATGAGCTTGTATATTGCGAGTTCCCCATCCTCAGGTAGGTACCAGGTGCCTGGATAGAGGAGTCCTGAGGAGGGAAGGTGAGTACGTTCTGGCTGGGTTGGAGGGGCCCCTGGGGGCTGATCCCACCTACTCAGAAAATCCAGCCATTACATCTGGCGTCACGAACTGTTTACCTATCCTGTGTGTCCTGGCCATGTGCTTAGAGAGTTTCCCATGTGTTCTGAGGGAGTGCCCTGAACGCCGGTTCCATCTGGCGTAATGTTGCAGTTTATGTAGCCTGTTAGACCTATGGGCTTGAACAGTTGCAGCGTGAGGAGATTGCATTACATCATGGCATTTGGTTTATTCAGGGTGGAAGGAATGGTTTTCATCTTGGTGTTTAAACTGTCAGAGTTGAAGGATGGCATTACATGAGGAAGCCAGTTACATCTATGTGATGGTCCAATTGTATAAATGTGTGTAAAAAATGCTTTTAAATTGCCCATTGAATTGCTTGCTGCATTTGCTTATGCTGTGCAATGTGAAATGTGTTCATTGTAATATGATCTGTGGAGTTCTTTGAATATAGCTCCTTGTAAATATGACTTGTGAATAGCGCCATATTAATGTGGCTTGTGAGGTGCATGTTCTTATGTTGATCTATTGTGTTCCTTGTGCATTGCGCCTTGGATACCTTGTTTGTGAAAAGCTTGTCTTGTAAATATGGCTTATGAATTGCGTCATATTATTGTGGCTTGTGAGGTGCATGTTCTTATGTTGATCTGTTGTGTTCCTTGTGCATTGCGCCTTGGAAATGTTGTTTGTGAAAAGTTTGTCTTGTAAATATGGCTTGTGAATAGCGCCATGTGGTCATGGCTTGGACAGGGCATGTTATCATTACGTTTGGCAGGAGAGAGCTGGATCTCTCTCGGGTGCTTGGGGATAACGTTTTGAAAATATGTGTACGTGTCATCTGTAAACGTGAAGAAATGTGCTAATGATTTTCCCATGTATCTGCAGTCGTTGGGAAATGATTCTGCTTGAGCTGCCAAAGGGTTAATATCTTGAGTTGAGATGGCAGTCTTTATTTTTTACATGCTGTCAACATGCATGGTTATCTGACCTGACTATAAAAGTCAGTGGATTATTTGATGGTTTGATTTTGACTTTTTTTTTTTTGATTCCTTGGTCTGCCTATGTGCTTTGTCAGTTTCTTGACGGAAAGGTACCATCTTGTATTTTGCGAAGGGTTCTGTTCATTTCACATTCTTTTTGAAATGCGTCTACGAATTTGTGTGGGTTTGCCTTGGAACTGATGTGGTTATAAATCAACCAGTCGGATTACGGAGGAAGCTGTGTTCTTTTAAAATGAGTGAAATGTTAAAAAGATGGCCCGTTAGAATGCATGCTACGAGCTGTTTTCATTAATTATTTCTTTGAGGGTTTCCATCTAGACAGGAATGTGCTGGTTGCAATGATCATAAATTCAGAATAATCAATCTTGCCCGACAGTGCATGGTAACATGTGCTTTTAATTAGTGGAAGGCAACCATGTGCCTTTGAAAGAAAAAAAAATGTTAAAATGTAACATTATTATTTTCCCAAATGTAAATTAAAATGTATGCTTTTATAAATGTGTCAGCAAAACCTTAAATTAAATACAATGTTGAAATGTATCTGCATTTTATGTTGTTTTACAAATTATTTCTCTTTTCAGCAGCTGACAATGGACCATGTTAATTAGTTTTTTTCCCAAATGCAGAATGTATAATCTTGTGTGCAAAAGGTAGTTGCCCCTTTCTAAATAAGTGCCCATATTTTAAGTGTCTTGCCTTTAGCTGAATTAGTTGGACTAAAGTCTTTTTAAAAACTGGAGCTTTTTTAATTGGCAGTACACTGAAACAGAATTGTTTTTTTTTTAAATGCTAGCTTCCGTTAGTTAGAAAATAAGGCATGAGAACAGGCAAGGAATTTGTTTGTCGACCTTGGCAGACCAGCTGGTTTGTGCAGACGAGTTTTTTTTCCTTCATTCTGCAAGTTTCGATCACGTCCCTGTTCGTTATGATTAGCTACAATCCAATTTTCTTCCGCGGATGGCTTGTTTATTTAAGGGAGGGGCTGGTTTAGAGAGGCTCATCATATTGCAGTGTTTAAAGTAGCTTCCCACTGTAGCATGGCTCCTGCTCTGAAGGGAGGGGCTGGCTTAGTAAGGATTAGGGTATGTTAGGCCCTGCTAATGTTATTAAAAGTTAAATTTTGAATGTTTTTAATTAATTAGGATATTTTCTTTTCAATAATGAAAGGCACCCGGGGTGCTTTTTAAATGGAAAATTTTATTTTACAAGAATAATGATACTTGTTCTCTTGTTCCTAGGATTGCTGAAGTTGTGGTTGTGCGTGGGTCCCTCCCCCTTCCACTTCTTTTTTTTTTGTTTTAGCTTTTTACTTTCATGTTTTTATTTTAGTTTATTGTTTTTGGATGATGGAACCAGACCAGACCAGACCAGACCGGAAGGGTGATGGATGGCCGCATTGGAGGAAGTGTCCGGATACCGAGGATGCAGGGTGGTGGCCTACACTGAAGAATTTGGACATAATTACTTGGCCTGCATTTTTTGTTGACATCACTACGAGCAGGCCCCACTTTAAAAAAAAAAAATAATAACACAAACATGTTTTATTTGTGACAGAATTATAAAAGGATTTGATGCATAATCCCTTGGACAAGCAGGCCCCACTTTTTAAAGCAAAAAACATGTCACCTATTATAGTTTTTCTGTTTTCTTCAAAACAGTTTTTGCCAATGAAGGACTTTTTTTTTTTTGAATGGTGGTGCCCACATGTGTTCCACAGTGTGATTTAAAATGGATGTTCTTGGCCCGGTGTTACACCAGCTATCTTGTAGAAATGGGGTTGTTGTTTTTTTTTTTTACTGTTCTTACATTTTCACCTTGATTGATCAAAGGGTGGTTACCTTAAAATTTGGATTGTTCTGGGTGGTGTGTCTTTTAGTATGATTATGTATTAATGTTTGCCCAGACCTTGAAACAGTACTTCTCTGATTTCACTTTAAATTGACAAATGTCAGCAGGTAGGCCTCATTTAGGCCTATTGTTATTTTCATCCCACAAACAAGCCCCTACACCAATAGTTTCATGAGTCATCATTAGCTTAAGTTGCCTATAGTACGTAGGGCTCATTTAGGCCCTTTCTTGTTCTCTCATTAGGAGTTGAAACACATTTAGTTCTTAAGTTGACAATAGTAGGTAGGCCTCATTTAGGATTAAGTTGTCCGAAGTAGGCCCCATTTAGGTCCCTTGCTGTTTTCATTCAACACATAAGTCCCTACATCACTAGATTTCACCAGTTATCATTAGAAGTTGAGGCACATTTAGTTTGAGGATGCTTTGGTTAGTTTTCTTTGTTATCAGATCCAATTTCAGCATTCAAGTCAAGGGTGCTTTGATTTGTTTTTAGGTTTCTATTCCCTACAATTGAGTTTCAGGTGGAATTTCCTTGAGTTGTCATTGTTTTTAGGGAGTTTTTTAGGTTTTTGATTTGTTGATAGATTGTGTTGATGTTTGTTTATCTAGATGTTATTGTTTATAAGATGTTCGCAAGATAGGGATCTAAGGGTGGATGGCAGAGATATTTAGCAGTGATATAGATCTTAATCTTGCTCACATCTAGGATAGGTATTTTTAGCCTATGTTGGATAGATTATGTTGATGTTTGTTTAGATGGTTGTTGTTGTTTACTGATGCTCGCAAGATAAGGATCTAGGGGTGCAATGTAATGGCAGAGTTTTTGGCTTTATTTAGTAGTGATATAGATCATTAGTCTTGCTCGCATCTAGTATAGGTATTCTTAGCCTGTGTTGGCCCTTTTAAGCCCTTTTTTCAGACCTAGAAGAGGATAGCTGCTTAATATGCCTTTATTCTTGACTTTAACCTGTCTATTGCCTATTGGCTTTGACATATTAGACACATTGGTATGGTTTATGTAGGTATTCTGACAGAGCTAAGGAGCATTTCACCCCTTTCAGGCCTACAGGCCTAGAGCTAGAGGGACTCCATCTTGATGAAGCTGAGAGGCTTTTCAGGGCAAAGGCAAAGTTTATAGTTAAGGCTGTTGTTCGCCCTAAGCGGACCGGAGAGAACCGGCCAGAGCTGAATCTAATCAGGAATTGTTCCCGGGCTCAGGTCTCTAGACGAAACAAGCAGACTGGTCACTGTGGGAGCGTCTAGCGCAAGGAGCCTGGTGCATGGGATTGGTGGGAGGAAGCTGCTGGCTGGAACTTTCCATGAGGAAACAGCATTCTATATCAGTGAAGTGCAGAGGCGGAGTCAGTCAGTCAAGCAGAGGGTCAGTCAGCCAGAGAGTCGAGCAGAGGGAGTCAAGCAGAGCGGGTTCAAGCTGGAGAAGAGCTGAGTTGAATAGTGAGCTGGAACTGAAGGAAGCAGTCAGAAGCAGTTGCTTATCAGGAGGAGGTGTGAATAGCTGGAGTCTGAAGTAATGCCTTTTAGAAGAGACGGAGGAGAGATTGTGGACTAACCTATGGGAGCAGATGGAGTTAATTGGACATTGGCGCAGAGACAGAGTGAATAAGCTAGTGGAATGAACGGTGATCAGAGCGGCAGGAACCATTAAGATTGAAGATAGAAGGTGGAGACAGTCCGTGTGGGGGAGAGGAGTCCAGAGACAGAGCGATCAGCGCAGAGGTGTACCCAAGAGTGCAGGAGAGAGAGAGAGTCTGAGATGAGCCAAGGCACAGACGAGAGAGGAACCCAGATGACAGCTAGAACAAGACTTCACACTAATCAGGTGATATTGTTTTCATCACATTAGTTACACTTACACTTTATGTCTAATCTTTTCCCTTTCAGCGGAGTGTTCCTGTTATGTTTAATCCTTCTCTTTCAAGCGGTGTGTTCTACCTATAGTCTTTGTCAGATCTGTGTAAATGTTTATATTGTTATAATAAAACAACCCCCAGTTTGTAGAAAACTGGCACGTGTCCCCTTGTATTCTTGTTCACTGAAGGTAAATGTATCTCCTAGGTAGTTACTAGGTACGTGAATGGATGAGTAATCCCAATCAGGTAAGTGGTGATCACATAAATAGGGAGTGAGTGGACCTTTGATGCCAAGAGCAGGGAGTACACTATATAATCTGGAACTATATTCAAAGTTATTATTGTAGTTTCATCCCGAGTAGACAACTGAGATATTAATATTATTGTAGTAGCAGACCCTTAGTGAAGAGACTTCCCAATATATATATATATGTATAGGTGTTCATAGGAATGTGGTCGTCGTTGATATGCGGCGTTAGTGAGAGCACTGAATATGAGATCAGTGTGGATACCCACTGGATTGTGGCTTGAATAAGTGAGAGCGTTAGGAGGTCGAACTAACGTGTAGTTTCGCAGGATTGCGAACAGTTTGGAAAAGGGAGCATTGGGCTCTGCAGGCCCGTGTGTAGACGCACCGGATTGTGTGTCATATCTGCCCTAGGGTAGAACGGTCTGGGTCAGGGGGGCCGCGAGACCAACTGGTGTGAATAAGTGTGGTGTAGGGTATGGATATCCCTAGTAATCAGTGAGTATTCTTAGTATCCCTATAGATTTAGTGGTGTTTTTAATAATATGAGCTTGTATATTGCGAGTTCCCCATCCTCAGGTAGGTACCAGGTGCCTGGATAGAGGAGTCCTGAGGAGGGAAGGTGAGTACGTTCTGGCTGGGTTGGAGGGGCCCCTGGGGGCTGATCCCACCTACTCAGAAAATCCAGCCATTACAACAGCTCAACAGATGCACCCACCACACAGCTCCACCGAGGCACCCACCACACAGCTCCACCGATGCACCCACCACACAGGTCCACAGATGCACCCAGCTCCACTGATGCACCCACCACACAGCTCCACTGATGCCCCCACCACCCAGCTCCACCGATGCACCCACCACACAGCTCCACTGACACAGCTCCACCGACGCAACCACCACACAGCTCCACAGATACACCCACCACACAGCTCCACAGATGCACCCAGTTCCACTGATGCACCCACCACACAGCTCCACTGATGCACCCACCACCCATGTCCACCGATGCACCCACCACACAGCTCCACCGACACAGCTCCACCGATGCACCCACCACACAGCTCCACTGATGCAACTACCACACAGCTCCACAGACACAGCTCCACCGATGCACCCACCACACAGCTCCACTGATGCAACCACCACACAGCTCCACTGACACAGCTCCACCGAGCCACCCACCACACAGCTCCACCGATGCACCCACCACACAGCTTCACCGATGCACCCACCACACAGCTCCACAGAGGCACCCACCACACAGCTCCACCGATGCACCCACCACACAGCTTCACCGATGCACCAACCAAACAGCTCCACAGATGCAGCCACCACACAGCCCCACCGACACAGCTCCACCAATGCACCCACCACACAGCTCCACCGAGGCACCCACCACACAGATCCACCGATGCACCCACCACACAGCTCCAGCGATGCACCCACCACACAGCTCCACCGAGGCACCCACCACACAGCTCCACCAAGGCACCCACCATCCAGCTTCACCGATACACCTACCACCCAGCTCCACCTACACAGCTCCACTGATGCACCCATCACACAGCTCCACCGAGGCACCCACCACACAGCTCCACCGAGGCACCTACCACACAGCTCCACCGATGCACCCACCACACAGCTCCACCTATGCACCCACCACACAGCTTCACCGAGGCACCCACCACACAGCTCAACAGATGCACCCACCACACAGCTCCACAGAGGCACCCAATGCACAGCTCCACAGATGCACCCACCACACAGCTACACCGAAGCACCCACCACACAGCTCCACCGATGCTCCCACCACACAGCTCCACTGAGGCACCCACAACACAGCTCCGCTGTTGCACCGAACACACAGCTCCACCGATGCACCCAGCACACAGCTCCACCGACACAGCTCCACCAATGCACCCACCACACAGCTCCACCGATGCACCCACCACACCGCTCCACCGATGCACCCACCACACAGTTCCACTGAGAAAGCCACCACACAGCTACACAGATGCACCCACCACACAGCTCCACAGATGCACCCACTACACAGCTCCACAGATGCACCTACCACACAGCTCCCCAGATGCACCCACCATTCAGCTCCACCAATGTACCCACCACACAGCTCCACAGATGCACCCACCACACAGATCCACAGACACAGCTCCACCAATGCACTCACCACACAGCTCCACCGAGGCACCCACCACACAGCTCCACCGATGCACCCACCACACAGCTCCACTGAGGCACCCAACATACTGCTCCACTAATGTACCCACCACACAGCTCACAGCTCCACCGATGCACCCACCACACAGCTCCACCGATGCACCCACCACACAGCTCCACTGATGCACCCACCACACAGCTCCACAGATGCCCCCACCACACAGCTCCACCGATGCACCCACCACACAGCTCCACCGATGCACCCACCACACAGCTCCACCGAGGCACCCACCACACAGCTCCACCGAGGCACCCACCTCCCAGCTCCACCGATGCACCCACCACACAGCTCCACTGACACAGCTCCACCGATGCACCCACCACACAGCTCCACTGATGCAACCACCACACAGCTCCACCGACACAGCTCCACCGATGCACCCACCACACAGCTTCACAGATGCCCCCACCACACAGCTTCACTGATGCACCCACCACACAGCTCCACCGAGGCACCTACCACACAGCTTCACCGATGCACCCACCACACAGCTCCACTGATGCAACCACCAGACAGCTCAACCGACACAGCTCCTCAGATGCATCCACCACAGAGCTCCACAGATGACCCCACCACACAGCTCTACCGATGTACCCAAGACACAGCTACACCGAGGCACCCACCACACAGCTCCACCGAGGCACCTACCACACAGCTCCACCGATGCACCTACCACACAGCTCCACCTATGCACCCACCACACAGCTCCACCGAGGCACCCACCACACAGCTCAACAGATGCACCCACCACACAGCTCCACAGAGGCACCCACCATACAGCTCCACAGATGCACCCACCACACAGCTCCACCAAAGCACCCACCGACACAGCTCCACCGATGCACCCACCATACAGCTCCACTGATGCAATCACCACACAGCTCCACTGACAAAGCTCCACCAATGCACCCACCACAGAGCTCCACAGATGCCCCCACCACACAGCTCCACCGAGGCACCTACCACACAGCTCCACCGATGTGAGGTTCCGTGACGGTTCCGTGACGACTTGAACCCGTGTTTTCAAGTTTGTCGGAAATACCTAATATTGGTATCAGTGAACCGCAAATGATCCATTTAGTATATCCTAGTGTTTTCGCTACGCTACGAGCAAGAGCACTCCTTCCATTGACATATTTCTGATATACCCACGGCATCCATCTTAGATCATGGCCGCCATTTTGTGTTTCCTTGCCCTCACATATGCAATAGCATCTGATCACTTCATTCACTCCACTTTGATTAAGGACACGTAGCCTTAGCCGGAGATTCACCTCTTACATGGCACGTGCACCTTAAACCAGATCACGCTGTAGCTGCATGACTCGACAAAGGCTGCCTCCTCTGCCCGAGGCCAGTCCTGCCAAACTGGTCTTCGTGTCCATTGTACCTGATCATGATTAGGCGGCCGAAGCCGGTAGCCTTGCCCATTTACAACCCACAAGTATCCCTTATCCCACTTCTACATCTTCCACACCTGGCTCTGTTTCTTTCTTTCTGAATCTTTATTAGGGGGAGGTAACGAACTTTACGATGAGGCGGTCCGGGTCCTGAATACAATATTGACAGGGAATTGTGACAAACTAGTGGGAACCCCTCTCTTCGCAATGTTTGGCCTCAGATATTATCGACGGTTCCTGTGTAACGTCAAATATTTATTGTTTTAGACACAAAGGTTTTGGGAATGTATTACATGTAAAGAATTTGCCTCTAGCATAAAAAACCGTATATAAGGAGCAGCCCTCTTTGTACAAATCGAACAGGCTCCTAGTCTCTGCCCGTGTGTAGATTCTGTGACTTCTGTGTCCCTGCAGTAATAAACCTTTGGTCTTTGACGCCACCATCGAGAAGCCCGTGTTTCTGTTCATTTGTGCACCAAGGCAGGTGGAACTCCGGGGTCTTCGGGTGTTGTACCCTGACACCTCTGGACGGAACCAAAAAGTCCAGAACTCCAATTGGCGCCCAACGTGGGGCGACGTCATTCGGTACCGGTCCAAAAGCCTGAAGAGTTCGAGAAGCTTCGTGTGAAGATTCCTGAGGGAGGCGCCCCACTTCATCGATCCCGGCATATCGCAAAAGTGGCCCGAAGTTCTCTTCCACGAGGGTTTCCCGTTCAGGACGGCTGCAGTGGGCCGTTGCCTTGACCGTCGCCCTGTCTTGGACCCGAAGTGGTGCAGTCCTTAGTACGGCGAAACGTGACGGGTTTCTCCTTGGTGACGTCTTCAGTGACTCAGTTAAGTATTTAGTGATAGCTAGCTGGTTACTTTGTGAGGATTGTTAAAAATCCTTGATCGGTTCTTGGTTTGGTTTGGTTTTGTTAGATTATCACTGGTTCTTCTAGTTACGATAATCTATTTGGTTTAGTTTTGGGTATCGATACATCAGTTCGTTTTGGTAGGCCTAAGTTCTTGGTTCGAGTGCACATATTTGTTCCGTGTTTTGTTTGTTTTGTGTTCCGGACCGAAAATGGTAAGTCGGAAAATGTTGTCTTGTTTTAGTTGCAACAGTGACTCGCGATTGGAGGACTCTTGTCTGGTTCCTCCGATTGGGACTCCCCTATATGATTTATATTGCAAATATGGCGTGGGTCCTATAACTTATAATGAGATATGGATCCGCTATTGTAAGAAGGATGGTGTCCTTAGTTGGCCACTGCATGGTAGTTTTGAACAAGAGATTCTCGATAACTTAGAAGCGAAATTGTTCAAGAAGAAAGCCCGGCCGGCAATGTTTGATTCCTTCCGTTATTGGCGGAAAGAATCCAAACAGAGAGAAATGAGAAGGTTGAAGAAAGAGCAGAAAGAACAAGAAGAATTAACTCTAGAGCAAGCGACTAAACAGTTGCAGGCTAACGAGTGTGAGAAGGCCATAGATGTAGCCATTAGAGAGCATAACTTAGCGATTGACAAGTGCTATCCTGCCTTGCCATCGAAAATGGCTAAGATACTGGAGGACTCCGAAAACGATCCTCTGCTATCTTATCTGTTACGGTCACCTCCACCGTATGCACAAGGTGCTACGGCTCCACTCGTCCCGAATGTTCAATTGCCGGTTGCTGGACAACCTGGTGCTCCTGCTCTTATCCCTCAGAATCAAGTTCCTGTACTTCCTGTGATGAATGTGAATGTTCCTACAGCTCCTCCTCTTCCTACACTGCCAGCCCCTATACCTACCTCTGTACCTACTGCTCCAGAAACTATTTTTCTCGATACTCCTACTGCTTCCTCATCTATTCCTACCTCCACTGCATTTTCTATGTCTGCGAGTGTACTAACTCCACTTTCTGTTCGTCGAAGAATCACTGATTCGGTTACTAATATGCTGTCTCCTATATATAAAACTTTGATTAAGACTCCTACTCCTGACTCTGTACAGAGACGGAGTCAGCTTCCGAGTACTGAGGAACGGGGAGTTTTAGATTCCACGGCTCTCAGATGGATTTCGAAGGGTAGAAGATATAGTACGAGAGATGTGTTAGACACATTTATGCAGTGGGGAGAACCAACGCAACGATACGTCTTTGATGAGATGTGCTCGTTGTTACGTGAAGAGATAGAAGAAGACGATGTTGAATCAGATTTGGAAGATTTAATTAGGGTTCAAAAGGAGTTTGCTGCTGGAATGATAGTGGGTGAGAAAATAAAGCAAGCGATGGAACTCATTTTAAGTTTTAGGAATGATCCATCTCTTCGTTCGCCGAGAGATTTAGAGAAAGGTAAAATGAAGCTAAGTCGCCAATATCCTATGAGGGAGGTTCCTCCAATTTGGCGCGAAGCAATACAACGTGATGATAATGCAGGTATTGCGGCTGCTCCAGCACAGTTCCAACGAGTGTGGATACACATTCCATGGAAACGAGCAGAAGTGTTAGCAGTGAAACAGGCCTTGCCAGATCCGCGTAAGAATCCAGCCGGATATTACAAGGAATTAACACAGACAGTTGAGGCTTGTATAATGAACTTAGCCGACATTGATATGTTGTTTGGTAATGTAGTTCCGCAACCAGTGTGGGCTAAAATTCGTAGAGAGGATCACCAGGCTGCTTTAGGTGGTGATTGGGCAGCTATCACTACAGCAGATAATCAACAAATAGGTGGTGCGAAACCCGAACCCTTGATCGCTAATCTGCCAGGTAGAATAATTGATCTAATGAAGACTCTGATGCCAGCATTGCGTGTTAATTGGGACAAGTTGTCAGCATGTAGGCAAAAGAAAGACGAAAGTGTCTCGGACTTCTTCACGAGGTTCGAAGAGACTTTTGTAGATCATAGTGGTCAGGACATGAGTACAGAAGGAGGACAGAGATTGTTTGTTGATAAATTTGTGCATAATTTGTTACCTGAATTATGCAATAAATTAAAAGACTCAGAAAGTGCGTGGGCTGTATCTACGACAGCGCAAATACTTGCGACTGCGCAGTACTACGAAAATAGGGATAAAGAGGAAAAGGAAAAATCAGAAAAGAAAACGAAAGATTTAAAAACTAAAGTTCTTTTGCAGCAGGCGTATCCGCCTCGCGCGAACCAGACTAATACGCAGCAAAACTCATACCAAAGGACAGATTATAGTACATCAAGACCTCAATATCAATGGAATCAGTGCGCGTACTGCAAGAAAGAGGGTCACTATAAAAATGAATGTCCGATCTTAGCGCAAAATAATGCAGCAGCAGCTCAGAGAGGTCGTGGTGGTTTTGTGCAGAATTCTAGAGGACGAGGACGAGGTGCTATGCCTCCACAAACGAATGATCGTCCCTCCAATCACTTTGATCAGAGAAATGGACAATCTATTCAGCAAAATAGATCTCAGCAATATCTTGTTGAAGATTATTGTGAAGTAGATGAGGGTTGTCAACAAAATGGGTACTAGGACAGCCATGGACAGAGAGAGGGAGTAGTATCAGTTCCAGTGGATCAGAGTGGGCCTTATGTCGCAGTAGCAACATCAGGTGTAGTCGAACCGTTTCTGTTGGATACTGGTGCCGCAAAAAGTTCTATCATTCATGCGAAACTCCCTGGCGCACCTTTGTCTGGCTCAACAAATGTTTCCGTAGGTTTTTCAGGCGCCCCTGTTTACAACCCGATATCTGGTCCTTTGTCTATTTCTGTTGGACCGTGCCAATTGAAAGCACCCCTGATTTTGACGACAGGTTGTAATGAAAATCTGCTTGGTTTAGATTTGTTAAAACGATTATATGCGACATTGTACTGTTCTCCGGAAGGAGTACAGCTTACACTGGGTAAAAATATCACCTCTCCGATGTACTTGTCAATGGACGCACTCCCGCCGGAGCTACGTTCACTCCCTGATTCTCTTTGGGCGACTGGTCCTAATGATGTAGGTCTCCTAGAAATTCCACCGTATGTAGTAACTTTGAAAGCAAATGTGAAATTTCCAAGAATTCCCCAGTATAAAATATCGAGTGAAGGTGAGCGTGCACTTTTATTGATTGTGCAAGACTTGATTAAGAAGGGTGCAGTTGAAGAAACTAGAGGAAATGTCTGTAACAGTCCTGTATTACCGATTCTGAAGAGAACTGACCCTACAAAACCTCCAGTTTATAGGTTTGTCATAGACCTTAGAGAAGTTAATAAGATTGTAATTCCGCAGTTTCCTGTAGTGCCAGACATTACTGCCTTGTTAACATTAATACCTGCTACAGCTACATGGTTCTCAGTTATTGACCTAAAGAATGCCTTCTTTAGCATTCCGATAGCCGAAGAAAGTAGGGATATTTTCGGCTTCTGTTTAGGTGGTCGTAGTTTCAGATTTAAACGCGCTCCACAAGGCTATTGTGAAAGTCCATCCATTTATAGTCAAGCTTTAAAAAGTCAGCTAGATTCCTTTGTCCTTCCTCCAGGTTCTGCCCTAGTACAGTACGTAGACGATCTTTTAGTGGCTGCCAATGACAAGGAAACTTGCAAAGCAGCTACAATTTCCCTATTGCATCATTTGTCTAATTTAAATCATAAGGTGTCTCCTTCCAAGATGCAATACTGCTGCCAAGAAGTGACCTACCTAGGTCATCTCTTGTCAAAGGAGGGAAGGAAGTTGACCCCAGAAAGAATAAAAGCAATTACGCAGATGAGTGTTCCACGCACACAGAGAGAAGTACGTGCCTTCCTAGGTATTACCTCTTACTGTAGGCAGTGGATCCCAAATTTTTCTCTTTTAGCGAAACCATTGGTAGCTTTGACTGGGAAAAATGTTCCGAGTCCGGTGCCATGGTCTGATGAATGCCAAGAGAGTTTTACTGAATTACGAAAAGCATTGTGTTCAGCTCCTGTATTGGGTACACCTGATTACAGCAAGCCATTCACGCTCTACGTTCACGAAAGAGAAGGTTGCGCGTTGAGTGTTCTGACACAGAAGTTTGGTGATAAACAACGCCCTTGTGCGTATTTTTCATCAACATTAGATCCGGTAGCCAGAGCGTTACCTAGTTGTTTGAGGGCTACAGCGGCAGCTGCGGCTTCCATTCGACAATCTGCTGGTTTGGTGATGAATAATATGCTAGTGGTCATGGTTCCTCATGCAGTGGATACACTCATGAACCGAACGAAGACACAACACCTTACTAGTGCGAGATTATCTGGTTACGAGCTGACATTATTAGCGAGTCATATTCAGATCAAAAGATGCAATGTATTGAATCCAGCAACATTGTTGCCGACTGATCAAGAGTCGAGTGATTCTGAGCCACATGACTGCTATTTCAAAACGGAGGAAGAGACAAAAGGACGTATCGATTTAAAAGATACTCCCCTATCCGACCCAGATGGTACGCTATATGTGGACGGGTCATGTTTTAAATTGGAGAATGGTGATGTGACTGCTGCCTACGCGGTAACGACTTTGAAGACGATTGTGGAGACTGCAAGAGTGAGTCAGAATTCTGCCCAAGCTGCAGAATTAATAGCTCTAACGAGAGCGTGTGTTTTAGCTAAGGGAAAGAGAGTGAATGTGTTTACAGATAGTCAGTACGCATTTGGCGTGGCCCATAGTTTTGGCCGGTTGTGGAGAGAAAGAGGTTTCATTACGTCCCATGGGACTAAGATCCAACATGGTCAGCTAGTTAACGACTTGTTGGAATCTCTAACCTTGCCGACTGAAGTTGCGATTGTGAAGTGCAGTGCTCATAAAGCAATCACGGATGATGTTGGTCGTGGGAATGCCTTTGCTGATGAAACTGCTAAACAGACAGCTAGAGACACGATGAGTAGAATGTACGTTGCTACGTCTGCAAGATGGATTGCTGAGTCTGGAATGTGTGAGGACACTATGGAAAGTGTGAAAGAGATTCAGAAAGAAGCGACTGAGGAAGAGAAACGTGTATGGAGAGAAAGTACGGGCAAGTTGGACTCGAATGGATGTTGGATTGATTTGACAGAACAGCAGCGTTGGATGTTGCCTGATGCGTATGTGCTTGCAGTAGTGACGATGGCGCATGGAGTGGCGCATATAAGTTCTAAAGGGATATGTAAGATGTTGGCTCCGGTCTGGAAGAATGAGGGAATCAGTAAGTGTGCAGAGAGAGTGGTGAAAAATTGTATGGTGTGCTTGATGCATAATCCTGGCAAGGGAACTCCAACTCCAGCTGGTCATTTTGCTCCTCCTTCCTGCCCCTTTGAAGTGATTCAGTTAGACTTCATTCACATGGAACGCTGCAACAATTTAAAGTACGTCCTGGTGGTAGTTTGTGCTTTTTCCTGGTGGATAGAAGCATACCCACTAAAGGACAACACTGCCCTATCGACTGCCAAAATTCTTCTCAAGGAATTTTTCCCTAGGTATGGAATGCCACGGATTGTATGGTCAGATAACGGAAGTGAGTTTATAGGGAAAGTTATGCAGAGTGTGTGTGCCGGTCTAGGATTGAAACAAAAATTCCATAGTGCAAATCATCCCCAATCTGCTGGTTTAGTCGAGGGTTACAATGGCACTCTGAAGCTTAAGATAGCCAAAATACAAGCATCCACAGGTTTAGCCTGGCCAGACGCACTTCCTTTGGCCTTGTTATCAACGAGAGCAACAGTGCATTCTAGAATAGGGCTTTCCCCATACGAGATTGTGTTTGGCCGCCCGGCAAATATCTGGGGTGTGCCAAGGCCTAAACAATTTTGCTCCATTGAATATCCTATGTTGATAGACTACCTTTACGACTTGACTGCTAAATTAAGTCTTATTCATCAACAGGTCTTCGATGCTTTACCAAAACCTCCGGAGAGTCCAGGGCATCAGCTGAAACCCGGCGACCACGTGGTGGTCAGAAACTTTGCGAGGACAAAGAATCTTCAGCCTCGCTACATCGGCCCCTTCCAGGTCCTGCTGGCAACGAGGACAGCCGTACGTGTCGCTGGCCGTAAGCACTGGATTCACGCTTCTCACGTAAAGCGTGTTCCTTTGCCGCTGCCTTACGACGACTGGGTGAAGAAGGGAATTGGTGCCTCCGAATCTGAAATCACTCCGAAGTTTATCCCTTTCAGCGATGCCGATTTGATTACTGACACTTTGAAACTTGACTCTCCTGAAAAGACTCCTTTGAACACAGAACATTTGTCTCCAGCATCAGAAGAAACTTTGCTATCTGCGAACTTAAACTCTGCAACAGCTGCTAGTGATACACTATTTTCCGATCAGACAGTACCAGCGAAGCAGAAATACAACCTTAGAAGCCATAAAAAGGACAAATAAAGCAGGCAACTGCATATTGTGATTTTGATATATTGAACCTTTGCCTTCAGCCAGGAAGTTTGCTATTGTTTATTTTTTTTATTTTAAAATTGCCTTGCCGTCTGGGTAGCCGTAGGGTCGTGGCTGTGTGCCTAGTTTGAATTTGCAGGGGTCTGACACAAGGTCGATCTTTCTGTTGGTTCTGGGAACTCCCAGGGCTGATAGAGGCATTTTCATCTACGTACACATCATCAGTGGTCGCGAGCGGATTGTAGAAGATGGAGCTTCCTGCGCTGCAACGAAAGAATGTGATTTACGTTCGCAGAAACAGACTTAATAGAATTCTTCACAGCAAATGTTTCTTGATGCAATGTGCCGCTACATTTTTGATTGTTTTAGCAACATTGGTGGGTGGAATCGTCTTTAGCATAAATTTGATTTTTGTGCCAGTTTCTACAGTACCTCCCCTTGATCCTGCTATTTCTACTATTTCTTCTATACACTCTTTTCACTCGTTTCCGGAACATGAGCAAGCCAGACGCTCAGAATTCACCAACAACACTTTTGTACAGCTCTTGCACCAACACCAACTGGTAGTTAACACTACAGACTGCTGGGTATGTGGCTTGATACCTCACACTATGGATAAAGGTATTCCCTATTTGGTTTTGCCTTACAGCTATAATGGATCATTTCAGGCCTTCCAAACCATCTTTGCTTATGCCCTTGAAACCTATCCTCCACGTCTGATCTCAGCGTGGGGATGGAAGGTTCTAATGGTCATTGGTGTCATTCTAGTATTCCTATTCTCATGTTGTCTGATTATCCAGTGTGGTCCTGCTCTGTGTAGTCTTTGTGCTACGACTTGTCTCAGAAAACCACCTGCGTTTGGAGAAAAGACACGAGAAAGGATGATGATACAACAACATGTCACTGACCTGATGAGCATAGAACTAGATTCTGACATAGACTGAGTAATTGCCTATGTAAGGGCAAAAGGAGGGTCTGAGGTTCCGTGACGGTTCCGTGACGACTTGAACCCGTGTTTTCAAGTTTGTCGGAAATACCTAATATTGGTATCAGTGAACCGCAAATGATCCATTTAGTATATCCTAGTGTTTTCGCTACGCTACGAGCAAGAGCACTCCTTCCATTGACATATTTCTGATATACCCACGGCATCCATCTTAGATCATGGCCGCCATTTTGTGTTTCCTTGCCCTCACATATGCAATAGCATCTGATCACTTCATTCACTCCACTTTGATTAAGGACACGTAGCCTTAGCCGGAGATTCACCTCTTACATGGCACGTGCACCTTAAACCAGATCACGCTGTAGCTGCATGACTCGACAAAGGCTGCCTCCTCTGCCCGAGGCCAGTCCTGCCAAACTGGTCTTCGTGTCCATTGTACCTGATCATGATTAGGCGGCCGAAGCCGGTAGCCTTGCCCATTTACAACCCACAAGTATCCCTTATCCCACTTCTACATCTTCCACACCTGGCTCTGTTTCTTTCTTTCTGAATCTTTATTAGGGGGAGGTAACGAACTTTACGATGAGGCGGTCCGGGTCCTGAATACAATATTGACAGGGAATTGTGACAAACTAGTGGGAACCCCTCTCTTCGCAATGTTTGGCCTCAGATATTATCGACGGTTCCTGTGTAACGTCAAATATTTATTGTTTTAGACACAAAGGTTTTGGGAATGTATTACATGTAAAGAATTTGCCTCTAGCATAAAAAACCGTATATAAGGAGCAGCCCTCTTTGTACAAATCGAACAGGCTCCTAGTCTCTGCCCGTGTGTAGATTCTGTGACTTCTGTGTCCCTGCAGTAATAAACCTTTGGTCTTTGACGCCACCATCGAGAAGCCCGTGTTTCTGTTCATTTGTGCACCAAGGCAGGTGGAACTCCGGGGTCTTCGGGTGTTGTACCCTGACACCTCTGGACGGAACCAAAAAGTCCAGAACTCCAGATGCACCCACTACACAGCTCCACCTTTGCACCCACCACACAGCTCCACTGAGGCACCCACCACACAGCTCCACCGAGGCACCCACCACACAGCTCCACCGATGCACCCACCACACAGGTCCATAGATGCACCCAGCTCCACTGATGCACCCACCACACAGCTCCACTGATGCCCCCACCACCCAGCTCCACCGATGCACCCACCACACAGCTCCACTGACACAGCTCCACCGACGCAACCACCACACAGCTCCACAGATACACCCACCACACAGCTCCACAGATGCACCCAGTTCCACTGATGCACCCACCACACAGCTCCACTGATGCACCCACCACCCATGTCCACCGATGCACCAACCACACAGCTCCACCGACACAGCTCCACCGATGCACCCACCACACAGCTCCACTGATGCAACTACCACACAGCTCCACCGACACAGCTCCACCGATGCACCCACCACACAGCTCCACTGATGCAACCACCACACAGCTCCACTGACACAGCTCCACCGAGCCACCCACCACACAGCTCCACCGATGCACCCACCACACAGCTTCACCGATGCACCCACCACACAGCTCTACAGAGGCACCCACCACACAGCTCCACCGATGCACCCACCACACAGCTTCACCGATGCACCAACCAAACAGCTCCACAGATGCAGCCACCACACAGCCCCACTGACACAGCTCCACCAATGCACCCACCACACCTCCACCGAGGCACCCACCACACAGATCCACCGATGCACCCACCACACAGCTCCAGCGATGCACCCACCACACAGCTCCACCGAGGCACCCACCACACAGCTCCACCAAGGCACCCACCATCCAGCTTCACCGATGCACCTACCACCCAGCTCCACCTACACAGCTCCACTGATGCACCCATCACACAGCTCCACCGAGGCACCCACCACACAGCTCCACCGAGGCACCTACCACACAGCTCCACCGATGCACCCACCACACAGCTCCACCTATGCACCCACCACACAGCTTCACCGAGGCACCCACCACACAGCTCAACAGATGCACCCACAACACAGCTCCACAGAGGCACCCACCGCACAGCTCCACAGATGCACCCACCACACAGCTACACCGAAGCACCCACCACACAGCTCCACTGATGCTCCCACCACACAGCTCCACTGAGGCACCCACCACACAGCTCTGCTGTTGCACCGAACACACAGCTCCACCGATGCACCCAGCACACAGCTCCACCGACACAGCTCCACCAATGCACCCACCACACAGCTCCACCGATGCACCCACCACACCGCTCCACCGATGCACCCACCACACAGTTCCACTGAGAAAGCCACCACACAGCTACACAGATGCACCCACCACACAGCTCCACAGATGCACCCACTACACAGCTCCACAGATGCACCTACCACACAGCTCCACAGATGCACCCACCATTCAGCTCCACCAATGTACCCACCACACAGCTCCACAGATGCACCCACCACACAGATCCACAGACACAGCTCCACCAATGCACTCACCACACTGCTCCACCGAGGCACCCACCACACAGCTCCACCGATGCACCCACCACACAGCTCCACTGAGGCACCCAACATACTGCTCCACTAATGTACCCACCACACAGCTCACAGCTCCACCGATGCACCCACCACACAGCTCCACCGATGCACCCACCACACAGCTCCACTGATGCACCCACCACACAGCTCCATAGATGCCTCACCACACAGCTCCACCGATGCACCCACCACACAGCTCCACCGATGCACCCACCACACAGCTCCACCGAGGCACCCACCACACAGCTCCACCGAGGCACCCACCTCCCAGCTCCACCGATGCACCCATCACACAGCTCCACTGACACAGCTCCACCGATGCACCCACCACACAGCTCCACTGATGCAACCACCACACAGCTCCACCGACACAGCTCCACCGATGCACCCACCACACAGCTTCACAGATGCCCCCACCACACAGCTTCACTGATGCACCCACCACACAGCTCCACCAAGGCACCTACCACACAGCTCCACGGATGCACCCACCACACAGCTCCACCTATGCACCCACCACGCAGTTCCACCTATGCACCCACCACAAAGCTCCACCAAGGCAACCACCACACAGCTTCACCGAGGTACCCACCACACAGCTTCACCGATGCACCCACCACACAGCTCCACCGATGCACCCACCACCCAGCTCCACTGATGCACCCACCACACAGCTCCACTGATGCCCCCACCACCCAGCTCCACCGATGCACCCACCACACAGCTCCACTGATGCAACCACCACACAGCTCCACCGACACATCTCCACCGATGCACCAACCACACAGCTCCACTGATGCAACCACCACACAGCTCAACCGACACAGCTCCACTGATGCACCCACCACACAGCTCCACTGATGCAACCACCACACAGCTCCACCGACACAGCTCCACAGGTACACCCACTACACAGCTCCACAGATGCAACCACCACCCAGCTCCACTGATGCACCCACCACACAGCTCCACTGATGCACCCACCACCCAGCTCCACCGATGCACCCAGCACACAGCTCCACCGACACAGCTCCACCGATGCACCCACCACACAGCTCCCCTGATGCAACCACCACACAGCTCCACCGACACAGCTCCTCTGATGCACCCACCACAGAGCTCCACAGATGACCCCACCACACAGCTTCACCGATGTACCCAAGACACAGCTACACCGAGGCACCCACCACACAGCTCCACCGAGGCACCTACCACACAGCTCCACCGATGCACCCACCACACAGCTCCACCTATGCACCCACCACACAGCTCCACCGAGGCACCCACCACACAGCTCAACAGATGCACCCACCACACAGCTCCACAGAGGCACCCACCACACAGCTCCACAGATGCACCCACCACACAGCTCCACCGAAGCACCCAGCACACAGCTCCACCGATGCACCCACCACACAGCTCCACCGATGAACACACCACACAACTCCACCGAGGCACCCACCACACAGCTCCACTGATGCACCCACCACACAGCTTCACCTATGCACCCACCACACAGCTCCACCGATGCACCCACCACACAGCTCCACTGATGCAACCACCACACAGCTCCACCGACACAGCTCCACAGATACACCCACCGTACAGCTCCACAGATGCAATCACCACCCAGCTCCTCCGATGCACCCAGCACACAGCTCCACCAACACAGCTCCACTGATGCACCCACCACACAGCTCCACTGATGCAACCACCACACAGCTCCAACGACACAGCTCCACCGATGCACCCACCACACAGCTCCACTGATGCAACCACAACACAGCTCCACCGACACAGCTCCTCCGATGCACCCACCACAGAGCTCCACAGATGACCCCACCACACAGCTCCACCGATGTACCCAAGACACAGCTACACTGAGGCACCCACCACACAGCTCCACAGAGGCACCCACCACACAGCTCCACAGATGCACCCACCACACAGCTCCACCGAAGCACCCAGCACACAGCTCCACCGATGCACCCACCACACAGCTCCACCGATGAACACACCACACAACTCCACCGAGGCACCCACCACACAGCTCCACCAATGCACCCACCACACATCTTCACCGATGCACCCACCACACAGCTCCACGGACACAGCTCCACCAATGCACCCACCACACAGCTCCACCGAGGCACCCACCACACAGCTCCACTGATGCAACCACCACACAGCTCCATCGATGGACCCACCACACAGCTCCATCGAGGCACCCACCACACAGCTCCACCGAGGCACCCACCACCTACCTCTACCAATGCACCCACCACACAGCTCCACTGATGCTCCAACTAAACTCCACTGATGCACCCACCACAGAGCTCCACTGAGGCACCCAACACACAGCTCCACCGATGCACCCACCACACAGCTCCACCTACACAGCTCCACCGATGCACCCACCACACAGCTCCACCGAGGCACCCACCACACAGCTCCACCGATGCACCCGCCACACAGCTCCACCGATGCAGCCTCCCCACAGCTCCTCCAACACAGCTCCACCGATGCACCCACCACCCAGCTCCACCGATGCACCCACCACACAGCTCCACCTACACAGCGCCACCAATGCACCCACCACACAGCTCCACCAATGCACCCACCACACAGCTCCACTGAGGCAAACACCATACAGCTCCACCAAGGCACCCACCACACAGCTCCACCGATGCACCCAGCACACAGCTCCACCTAGGCACCCACCACACAGCTCCAAAGATGCACCCACCACACAGCTCCACAGATGCACCCACCACACAGCTCCACTGATGCAACCACCACACAGCTCCACCAACACAGCTCCACCGATGCACCCACCACAGAGCTCCACAGATGCCCCCACCACACAGCTTCACCGATGCACCCACCACGCCGCTCCACTGAGGCACCCACCACACAGCTCCACCGAGGCACCTACCACACAGCTCCACCGATGCACCCACCACACAGCTCCACCGATGCACCCACCACACAGCTCCACTGATGCAACCACAACACAGCTCCATCGACACAGCTCCTCTGATGCACCCACCACAGAGCTCCACAGATGACCCCACCACACAGCTTCACCGATGTACCCAAGACACAGCTACACCGAGGCACCCACCACACAGCTCCACCGAGGCACCTACCACACAGCTCCACCGATGCACCCACCACACAGCTCCACCGAGGCACCCACCACACAGCTCAACAGATGCACCCACCACACAGCTCCACAGAGGCACCCACCACACAGCTCCACAGATGCACCCACCACACAGCTCCACCGAAGCACCCAGCACACAGCTCCACCGATGCACCCACCACACAGCTCCACCGATGAACACACCACACAACTCCACCGAGGCACCCACCACACAGCTCCACCGATGCACCCACCACACAGCTTCACCGATGCACCCACCACACAGCTCCACTGATGCACCCACCACACAGCTCCACTGATGCAACCACCACACAGCTCCACCGACACAGCTCCACAGATACACCCACCGTACAGCTCCACAGATGCAACCACCACCCAGCTCCTCCGATGCACCCAGCACACAGCTCCACCAACACAGCTCCACTGATGCACCCACCACACAGCTCCACTGATGCAACCACCACACAGCTCCAACGACACAGCTCCACTGATTCACCCACCACACAGCTCCACTGATGCAACCACAACACAGCTCCACCGACACAGCTCCTCCGATGCACCCACCACAGAGCTCCACAGATGACCCCACCACACAGCTCCACCGATGTACCCAAGACACAGCTACACCGAGGCACCCACCACACAGCTCCACAGAGGCACCCACCACACAGCTCCACAGATGCACCCACCACACAGCTCCACCGAAGCACCCAGCACACAGCTCCACCGATGCACCCACCACACAGCTCCACCGATGAACACACCACACAACTCCACCGAGGCACCCACCACACAGATCCACCGATGCACCCACCACACATCTTCACCGATGCACCCACCACACAGCTCCACGGACACAGCTCCACCAATGCACCCACCACACAGCTCCACTGAGGCACCCACCACACAGCTCCACCGATACAACCACCACACAGCTCCATCGATGGACCCACCACACAGCTCCATCGAGGCACCCACCACACAGCTCCACCGAGGCACCCACCACCTAGCTCTACCGATGCACCCACCACACAGCTCCACTGATGCTCCAACTAAACTCCACTGATGCACCCACCACAGAGCTCCACTGAGGCACCCAACACACAGCTCCACCGATGCACCCACCACACAGCTCCACCTACACAGCTCCACCGATGCACCCACCACACAGCTCCACCGATGCACCCGCCACACAGCTCCACCGATGCAGCCTCCCCACAGCTCCTCCAACACAGCTCCACCGATGCACCCACCACCCAGCTCCACCGATGCACCCACCACACAGCTCCACCGACACAGCGCCACCAATGCACCCACCACACAGCTCCACCAATGCACCCACCACACAGCTCCACTGAGGCAACCACCATACAGCTCCACCAAGGCACCCACCACACAGCTCCACCGATGCACCCAGCACACAGCTCCACCTAGGCACCCACCACACAGCTCCAAAGATGCACCCACCACACAGCTCCACAGATGCACCCACCACACAGCTCCACTGATGCAACCACCACACAGCTCCACCAACACAGCTCCACCGATGCACCCACCACAGAGCTCCACAGATGCCCCCACCACACAGCTCCACCGATGCACCCACCACGCCGCTCCACTGAGGCACCCACCACACAACTCCACCGAGGCACCTACCACACAGCTCCACCGATGCACCCACCACACAGCTCCACCTATGCACCCACCACACAGCTCCACCGAGGCACCCACCAAACAGCTCAACAGATGCACCCACCACACAGCTCAACAGAGGCACCCACCACACAGCTCCACAGATGCACCCACCACATAGCTCCACCGTAGCACCCACCACACAGCTCCACCAATGCACCCACCACACAGCTCCACCGAGGCACCCACCACACAGCTCCACAGTTGCAGCCACCACACAGCTTCACCGATGCACCCACCACACAGCTCCAGCGATGCAGCCACCACACAGCTCCACCGACACAGCTCCACCACTGCACCCACCACACAGCTCCACCGATGCACCCACCACACCGCTCCACCGATGCACCCACCACACAGCTCCACTGAGAAACCCACCACACAGCTACACAGATGCACCCACCACAGAGCTCCACAGATGCACCCACCACACAGCTCCGCCGATGCACCCACCACACAGCTCCACTGATGCACCCACCACACAGCTCCACCGACACAGCTCCACCAATGCACCCACCACACAGCTCCACCGATGCACCCACCACACCGCTCCACCGATGCACCCCCACACAGCTCCAGTGAGAAACCCACCACACAGCTACGCAGATGCACCCACCACACAGCTCCACAGATGCACCCACCACACAGCTCCACAGATGCACCTACCACACAGCTCCACAGATGCACCCACCACACAGCTCCACCGATGCACCCACCACACAGCTCCACAGATGCACCCACCACACAGATCCACAGACACAGCTCCACCAATGCACTCACCACACAGCTCCACCGACACAGGTCCACCGATGCACCCACCACACAGCTCCAGCGATGCAGCCACCACACAGCCCCACCGACACAGCTCCACCAATGCACCCACCACACAGCTCCACCGAGGCACCCACCACACAGCTCCACCGATGCACCCACCACACAGCTCCACTGAGGCACCCACCATACAGCGCCACCGATGCACCCACCACACAGCTCACAGCTCCACCGATGCACCCACCACACAGCTCCACCGATGCACCCACCACACAGCTCCACAGATGCACCCACCACACGGCTCCTCAGAGGCCCCCACCACACAGCTCCACCGATGCACCCACCACACAGCTCCACCGATGCACCCACCACACAGCTCCACTGATGCAACCACCACACAGTTCCACCGACACAGCTCCACCGATGCACCCACAACACAGCTCCACTGATGCAACCACCACACAGCTCCACCGACACAGCTCCACCGATGCACCCACCACAGAGCTCCACAGATGCCCCCACCACACAGCTCCACCGAGGCACCTACCACACAGCTCCACCGATGCACCCACTACACAGCTCCACCTTTGCACCCACCACACAGCTCCACTGAGGCACCCACAACACAGCTCCACCAAGGCACCCACCACACAGCTCCACCGATGCACCCCACCACACAGGTCCACAGATGCCCCCAGCTCCACTGATGCACCCACCACACAGCTCCACTGATGCCCCCACCACCCAGCTCCACCGATGCACCCACCACACAGCTCCACCGACACAGCTCCACCGACGTAACCACCACACAGCTCCACAGATACACCCACCACACAGCTCCACAGATGCACACAGCTCCACTGATGCCCCCACCACCCAGCTCCACCGATGCACCCACCACACAGCTCCCCCGACACAGCTCCACCGATGCAACCACCACACAGCTTCACAGATACACCCACCACACAGCTCCACTGATGCACCCACCACCCAGCTCCACCGATACATCCACCACACAGCTCCACCGACACAGCTCCACTGATGCACCCACCACACAGCTCCACTGATGCAACTACCACACATCTCCACCGACACAGCTCCACCGATGCACCCACCACACAGCTCCACTGATGCAACCACCACACAGCTCCACTGACACAGCTCCACCAATGCACCCACCACAGAGCTCCACATATGACCCCACCACACAGCTCCACTGATGCACCCAAGACACAGCTACACCGAGGCACCCACCATACAGCTCCACCGATGCACCCACCACACAGCTCCACCAATGCACCCACCACACAGCTCCACCGAGGCACGCACCACACAGCTCCACCGATGCACCCACCACACAGCTTCACCGATGCACCCACCATCCAGCTCCACCGATGCACCTACCACACAGCTCCACCGACACAGCTCCACCGATGCACCCACCACACAGCTCCACCGAGGCACCCACCACACAGCTCCACCGAGGCACCTACCACACAGCTCCATCGATGCACCCACCACACAGCTCCACCTATGCACCCACCACACAGCTTCACCGAGGCACCCACCACACAGCTCAACAGATGCACCCACCACACAGCTCCACAGAGGCACCCACCGCACAGCTCCACAGATGCACCCACAACACAGCTCCACCGAAGCACCCACCACACAGCTCCACCGATGCTCCCACCACACAGCTCCACCGAGGCACCCACCACACAGCTCCGCCGATGCACCCACCACACAGCTCCACCGATGCACCCACCACACAGCTCCACCGACACAGCTCCACCAATGCACCCACCACACAGCTCCACCGATGCACCCACCACACAGCTCCACCGATGCATCCACCACACAGCTCCACTGAGAAACCCACCACACAGCTACAGAGATCCACCCACCACACAGCTCCACAGATGCACCCACCACACAGCTCCACAAATGCACCTACCACACAGCTCCACAGATGCACCCACCACACAGCTCCACCGATGCACCCACCACACAGCTCCACAGATGCACCCACCACACAGATCCACAGACACAGCTCCACCAATGCACTCACCACACAGCTCCACTGAGGCAACCACCACACAGCTCCACCGATGCACCCACCACACAGCTCCACTGAGGCACCCACCATACAGCTCCACTGATGCACCCACCACACATGTTGGACAGGCCACATGAAGGGCCACTCTCCCCCGGCCCGACCAGGCCCGAGCCCGGTCACGCAGGTACCACACACCACCATTACACGTCCTCCGTCCCCTCCGGGACCCCTACCCTCGAACACGTCGACCTCGTGGGCCTGATTCACCGCCGGCCTGCGCGCCCATCCTGGGCGCCATCTTGGACACTCCACCACGAGGCCGCCTGGCCCCAGATCGACCTCAACCCTGGGCCTGGCCAGGTCTCAGACATCCCGGCACCACCATCCACCCAGGAGGTGAGCGGGCTACTTGGCAAGTCACTGGGGGAAAGAGGTGTCGATGGCTCTCCCCCGCCAGGTGCCGCTCGCCCATCGCCTCCCCGGGCGCCGGCTCCACCCCCCTGCTGGGTGTCTGAACTCCCTCATCCCGGACCTCCCGACCTCCAAGTGCGAGGGTCCGGACATCAAAGAACACCAGCCCTATAACTGGGGCAGCTCCAGAGCAGGAAGGCAGTTGTATCTTGGAGTCGAGAGACGCAGAGAAGAACTCATCCTTGACGGACTACTGGCGCTGCCATAGCTCTGTCTCGTGCACCATCGTCTTGCCTGCTGGCGCTGCCGCAACCTTCGTAACCTTCATATCCTTCATCGTCGTCGGGACCTGCTGGCGTGGCCGCGGACCGTTTGCATTCACCATCTTCATCGGGACCTGCTGGCTCCGCCGCGGACCGTCGTTTCCTTCGTCCATCTCGGGACCTGCTGGCTCCGCCGCGACCCGATCATCTAGAACGCCGAGCTCGAGGATTGAGAGCTAGTTTCATCTTTTGGTAACAAGACTGTCCCGCTACCCTTTTCCCAAGCCAGAGACCAGAACCGAGGGGACCCCTGAGTCCAGACCTCCTTGTACCATTCCATCGTAACCTTAAAGAATTGCCTATAAAGTCGTTGAACTTTACCCTTGTGTGGTGTCCGTCTGTGGGGGGGGGGAAGTTACTTGTCTGTACGATCGCTGGAGACGGCTCTCCCCGGAGACCTCTCCCCTTATCCTCGGCCGACCCTCCCGGTCCGTCTAACATTGGTGGCCAGCGGCGCGATCCGAATCACCGCATAACCGTACAGAGAGTAGCTCACCCCACGGCGAATCACGATGTCAACTAAAGAAAGCGGATCAACTGAGAAATTCCAGATGGAGAAATTGGACGAGTACAGCCATCGTGAACTAAAGCAGTTCTGCATCGAACTAGGTATCGCTACCACCGGACTAAGTACCAAAGACGATTTTAAGCAGGCCCTAGAATCTTGGGCAGAAACCGGGGCTGCCGGAACCTCGGATCAAAGCATCGCAGCAAAAACCACCACGGCCCCTGAGGAGCGAAGAACGGGTCTCTCGCAAGACGAGATCAAGGAACGAGATGTTGGACAGGCCACATGAAGGGCCGCTCTCCCCCGGCCCAACCAGGCCTGAGTCCAGTCCCGCAAGTACCACACACCACCATTGCACGTCCTCCGTCCCCTCAGGGACCCCTGCCCTCGAGCATGTCGACCTCGTGGGTCCGATCCACTGCCGGCCCACGCGCCCAGCCTGGGGCGCCATCTTGGACACTCCACCACGAGGCCGCCTGGCCCCCGATCGACCTCAACCCTGGGCCTGGGCCGGCCTCAGACATTCCGGCACCACCCTCCACCCAGGAGGTGAGCGGGCTACTTGGCAAGTCAATGGGAGAAAGAGGTGCCGATGGCTCTCCCCCACCAAGTGCCGCTCGCCCATCGCCTCCCCGGGCGCTGGCTCCACCCCCCTGCTGGGTGTCTGGACTCCCTCATCCCGGACCTCCCGACCTCCAAGTGCGAGGGTCCGGACATCAAAGCACGCCAGCCCTATAACTGGGGCAGCTCCAGAGCAGGAAGGCAGTTGTATCTTGGAGTCGAGAGACGTAAAGAGGAACTCATCCTGGACAGACTACTGGCGCTGCCGTAGCTCTGTCTTGTGCACCATCGTCCTGCCTGTTGGCGCTGCCACAGCCGTCGTAATCTTCATCACCTTCATCGTCGTCGGGACCTGCTGGCGTGGCCGCGGACCGTTGTAACCGCCATCTTCACCGGGACCTGCAGGCTCCGCCGCGGACCGTCGTTTTTCCTTCGTCCATCTCGGGACCTGCCTGGCTCCGCCGCGGCCCGATCATCTAGAACGCCGAGCTCGAGGATTGAGAGCTATTTTCCACTCGTTGGTAACAAAGACTGTCCCGCTACCCCTTTCCTAAACCAGAGACTAGAACCGAGGGGACCCCTGAGTCCAGACCTCCTTGTATCCATCATCGTAACCTAAGAATTGCATATAAAGTCTTGTTAACCTTCAACCTTGTGTGGTGTCCGTCTGTGGGGGGGAAGTTGCTTATCTGTACAGTCGTTGGAGACGGCTCTCCCTGGAGACCTCTCCCCGTAACCTCGGCCGACCCTCCCAGTCCGTCTAACATTGGTGGCCAGCGGCGCGATCCGAATCACCGCATAAACGTACAGAGAGTAGCTCACCCCACGACGAAGTCACAATGACCACGAAAGAGAGCGGATCAACCGAGAAATTCCAAATGGAGAAATTGGAGGAGTACAACCATCGTGAACTAAAACAATTCTGCATCGAACTGGGTATCGCTACCACCGGACTGAGTACCAAGGACGATTTTAAGCATGCCCTAGAATCTTGGGCAGAGACCGGGGCTGCCGGAACCCCTGATCAAAGCACCGTAGAAAAAACGACCACGGCCCCTGAAGGGCAAAGAACGGGTCTCTTGCAAGACGAGATCCAGGAAAGAGAAAGGACCCGACTACACGAACTAGAAATGGCCCGACTCAAAATGGACGTTGAACTTAAGTTGGCCGAACAAAAAATCAACTTAGAGCACCTGCGTCTCCGAGAAGAAAGAGAGGAGAAACAGAGACAAAGGGAGCTCGAGGAAAAGAAACTAGCGTACGAACACGAACGGAACCTAGCCGAGATCAACCTACGCAAGCAGAATAAAGAAGCAGGGGTGCCCGAGCGACCCCC
Source organism: Lissotriton vulgaris (assembly GCF_964263255.1). Lineage (NCBI taxonomy): Eukaryota > Metazoa > Chordata > Amphibia > Caudata > Salamandridae > Lissotriton > Lissotriton vulgaris. The sequence continues at coordinate 1,023,932,944 of NC_141695.1, read as the reverse complement.
CACCTCCGGGGCCGCCGACAAAAAGGTACACATCCCCAAGGATGTTGTCCGAGAATATTTCAGAGAGGACGACATCCAGCAATGGTTTAAAGCCTATGAAATCGCTATGACTGCACACCGGATCGATAGAAGCGACTGGGGAGCCGGTCTCTGGGGAAGATTCCTCAATGAGGGCCGCGACACCCTGCTACAGCTCCCGGACCACCAGATGACCTCCTACGACCATATGAAAGCGGCACTCCTCACCCGCTATGGTCTCACACCCGAGATGTACCGTCAGAGGTTCCGAGACTGCACCCGCATCCCGGGTACAACTTGGGTGGACTATGTAACATACTTTAGCCGAGCCTTCGAGGGCTGGATCCGAGGAAGCAACGTCACGACCTACGAGCAACTATTTAATCTGATGGTATGGGAGCATCTGTCGAACAATTGCTTCATTGAACTCCGCCAGCACCTCCTCGACAGCAAGTTAACGGATCCCCGGCAGCTCGCAGCCGAAGCTGACCGGTGGGAGATCACCAGAGTGGGCCGGAATGGGTCCTACGAACAGAACCGGAACAACAATGGTCAGCACCGACCCAGAGGAGGAGGAGGGGGCCAAGGGCGAGGAAGAGACAACGCCCCGGTCGCCCCCGCTACCAACACCACCCCCCCGGCCAACCGGGGCAGCACCCCAGCGCGACCGGGGTACAGAGCCAATGTCACGTGTCACCGATGTCAACGAGTCGGCCACTATGCGAACGACCCAAACTGCCCGCAGTACCAGAGCCCAAGACCCCGCCAAGTGGCCGCTGCAGCCCTAGGGGAAGAACAGATCTCCGAGGAACAGGAAGAATACGAACAAGAGCATCAAGAGTGGGAGCCAGCCACCATGACTCTAGCCTGCTTAGGGGGGAAAGACATGGTCCCGCGGGTCCCCCTACCCGCTAACACCCAGAAGTACAGCCAATGGGTGAGCATCAATGGACGCCAGGCCGAAGCCCTTCGTGACACCGGGGCCAGTGTAACAGCCGTCCGCTGTCACCTGGTGGCCCCAGAACAGTATCTACCGAACATTCTCTGCCCTGTACGATCAGCCGATAACTCGGAAAGCCTGTGTCGGATGGCCTGCGTCCCCTTCGAATGGGGGGGGGTCTCCGGCATGTTGAAAGTAACGGTCCGAGACGATGCCCCCGTAGACTGCCTCCTGGGCAATGACCTGGAAAGCTCTCCGTGGGCCGCCGTGGAGCGAAAGGAACACCTGGGGATGTTGGGCGTCCCGGACTGGGCGTGCGTCACCACCCGTTCCATGGCCGCCCGTGCCAACCACCGGCCAGAAGAACCCGAATGGCCGGCGCCACCGCCTCCGGTCGCCCCAGCCGAAAACACCGACCGTAACATTCCCTCCGAACCAGCTCAACCTACCGACCTCGCTAACCTCGACCAGTGGCCTCAAGAAGGGGGGCCCACGCAAGAACAATTTCGCCAAGAACAGAAGACCTGTCCCTCCCTCGAGGGACTCCGCCAGCAAGCGCTCGCCCAAAGCGCAGGGGATACCTCCGGAACTCATTGGGTCTACTGGGACAATGATCTGCTGTACAGCGAGCAAAGAATCGCCGAGCTGGGGAGCAACCGAGTACTAGTGGTACCCCTCCGTTTCAGAGACTTCCTGTTAAACCTGGCCCACGATGTCCCCCTGGCAGGACATCTGGGACAAGATAAAACCTACAGTCGCCTAGTGACCCACTTCTTCTGGCCCAAAATGAGGAACGATGTGCACCAGCATTGCCGATCTTGCCCCACGTGCCAAGCCAGTGGAAAGAGCGGCCGCAAACTAAAGGCCCCCCTGCAACCTTTTCCCGTGGTCACTACCCCGTTTGAGAGAGTCGGAATAGACATTGTGGGGCCCTTGGACCCACGCACAAAACAAGGCCATCGATTCATCTTGGTGCTAGTGGACCACGCCACCCGCTACCCTGAGGCTGTTCCTCTGCGAACTGTGACAGCCCCGGTAGTCGGCCGGGCCCTGATGGGGATCTTCTCCCGTGTGGGCTTCCCCCGAGAAGTCGTCAGCGACAGAGGCACGAACTTTATTTCCAAATACATGAAGTCCCTCTGGCAACAGTGCGGGGTTACCTACCGATTCACAACCCCCTATCACCCTCAAGGGAACGGACTCGTTGAGCGGTTCAACCGCACGCTAAAGGGAATGATCGGGGGGTTGGAAGAGCCCCTCCGTCGCCAGTGGGATGTGCTGCTGCCGTGCCTCCTCTTCGCGTATCGAGAGGTCCCCCAGAAATCCCTGGGCTTCAGCCCGTTTGAACTGCTATATGGACACCCAGTGCGAGGGCCGCTCAGTCTCGTCAAAGAAGGCTGGGAGATGCCTCCGTTAAAGAACCCTCCAGATGTCTTCCGGTACCTCCTCACCCTCCGCAACCAGACCCGGCGGTTCAGAGAACTAGCGAAGGCCAACCTAGAGGCCAGTCAAGAGGACATGAAAAAATGGTATGACCAGAATGCCTCATCCATTGAATTCGAACCTGGCCAACAGGTATGGGTGATGTCCCCCGCTGAGCCATGCGCCCTACAAGACAAATGGACGGGGCCCTTCAAAGTAATAGAGCGCAAGGGTCCTGCCACCTATCTCATCGACATGGAATCCTCCCGGAACCCTCTCCGGGTCCTCCACGCTAACAGACTAAAGCCCCACTTTGTGCGAACAGAGCTCAGCCTCCTGATGGCCACAGACACTGGGGTTGAAGAAGACTCCGAGCCTCTCCCTGACCTCCTACGGACTCAAGAGCAAGACGGCTCCGTGGATGGGGTCCGGCTCTCAGAGGCCCTCACCAGAGAACAACGCCAAGAGTGTCAAGCCCTCCTATCACAGTTCGCCAGCCTGTTCTCCCTCACCCCAGGTGTCACTTCCTGGTGTGTGCACGATGTGGACACCGGGGACAGCCCCCCTATCCGCCACCGGGCCTACCGCGTGCCAGACCGGGTACGGGCCTGCATCCAGGAAGAAATAGCCAAGATGCTCACGCTCGGGGTCATCGAGCCCTCAGACAGTCCCTGGGCCAGCCCTGTCGTACTGGTCCCCAAAGCAGCTGCCCCCGGCACCACACCAGAACTCCGGTTCTGCGTCGACTACCGGGGCTTGAATGCGGTCACCAGAACAGACGCGCATCCCATCCCCCGGGCAGATGAACTAGTCGACCGAATGGGAGCTGCCCGCTACCTCAGCATCTTCGACCTGACAGCAGGCTATTGGCAGATCGGCCTCACACCCCGGGCGCAAGAACGTTCTGCCTTCTCCACCCCCGATGGCCATTACCATTTCACGGTCATGCCCTTCGGCATGAAGAATGCCCCAGCAACATTCCAACGGCTCGTCAATCAGGTCCTGGCGGGGCTCGAAGGATTCAGCGCCGCCTACCTAGACGACATCGCTGTATACAGCCACTATTGGACCGAGCACCTCCACCACCTCCGAGCAGTGCTGCAAGCCCTTCAGCGAGCTGGCCTCACGATCAAGGCCAGCAAGTGTCAAATTGGGCAAGGGTCTGTAACCTACCTCGGACACCAGGTGGGAAGCGGCCTAGTGGCCCCTCTACAGCTGAAAATTGCCGCCATCCAGGCTTGGCAGCCCCCCATCACCCAAACCGAGGTACGAGCCTTCCTGGGCCTCACGGGCTATTACCGAAGGTTCGTGAAAGACTATGGTACCATAGTGGGGCCCCTCACAGAACTCACGTCAAAGAACCAGCCCAAGAAAGTCACCTGGACCCCAGAGTGTCAAACTGCATTTGAACAATTGAAGGCCGCCATGTGTTCCGCCCCTGTGCTCCAGGCCCCAGACTACAGCCGGGAGTTCGTCGTCCAGACGGACGCCTCCGACCAGGGCATTGGGGCAGTCCTGTCTCAAGTGAATACCGAAGGCCTTGATCAACCGGTGGCCTTCATCAGCCGGAGACTCCTACCACGGGAGCAACGCTGGAGCACCATAGAGAGGGAAGCCTTCGCTGTGGTATGGGCCCTCAAGAAGCTCCGGCCCTACCTTTTTGGCACCCACTTTCGGGTGCAGACCGACCACCGACCCCTGCAGTGGCTGATGCATATGCGGGGGGAGAACCCAAAGTTGCTACGCTGGTCCATCTCCTTGCAAGGTATGGACTTCACAGTCGAACACCGGCCTGGGCCAGATCACGCCAACGCGGATGGCCTGTCCTGGTTTTTCCGCCTCGACGAGGAGAGTCCCCAAGAGGATGGGTAACTCTCCCCGCCTTCAGCTGGGGGGGACGCATGTTGGACAGGCCACATGAAGGGCCGCTCTCCCCCGGCCCAACCAGGCCTGAGTCCAGTCCCGCAAGTACCACACACCACCATTGCACGTCCTCCGTCCCCTCAGGGACCCCTGCCCTCGAGCATGTCGACCTCGTGGGTCCGATCCACTGCCGGCCCACGCGCCCAGCCTGGGGCGCCATCTTGGACACTCCACCACGAGGCCGCCTGGCCCCCGATCGACCTCAACCCTGGGCCTGGGCCGGCCTCAGACATTCCGGCACCACCCTCCACCCAGGAGGTGAGCGGGCTACTTGGCAAGTCAATGGGAGAAAGAGGTGCCGATGGCTCTCCCCCACCAAGTGCCGCTCGCCCATCGCCTCCCCGGGCGCTGGCTCCACCCCCCTGCTGGGTGTCTGGACTCCCTCATCCCGGACCTCCCGACCTCCAAGTGCGAGGGTCCGGACATCAAAGCACGCCAGCCCTATAACTGGGGCAGCTCCAGAGCAGGAAGGCAGTTGTATCTTGGAGTCGAGAGACGTAAAGAGGAACTCATCCTGGACAGACTACTGGCGCTGCCGTAGCTCTGTCTTGTGCACCATCGTCCTGCCTGTTGGCGCTGCCACAGCCGTCGTAATCTTCATCACCTTCATCGTCGTCGGGACCTGCTGGCGTGGCCGCGGACCGTTGTAACCGCCATCTTCACCGGGACCTGCAGGCTCCGCCGCGGACCGTCGTTTTTCCTTCGTCCATCTCGGGACCTGCCTGGCTCCGCCGCGGCCCGATCATCTAGAACGCCGAGCTCGAGGATTGAGAGCTATTTTCCACTCGTTGGTAACAAAGACTGTCCCGCTACCCCTTTCCTAAACCAGAGACTAGAACCGAGGGGACCCCTGAGTCCAGACCTCCTTGTATCCATCATCGTAACCTAAGAATTGCATATAAAGTCTCGTTAACCTTCAACCTTGTGTGGTGTCCGTCTGTGGGGGGGAAGTTGCTTATCTGTACAGTCGTTGGAGACGGCTCTCCCTGGAGACCTCTCCCCGTAACCTCGGCCGACCCTCCCGGTCCGTCTAACACGAGAGAAAACCCGACTACACAAGCTGGAAATGGCCCGGCTCAAAATGGACATTGAACTTAAATTGGCCGAACAAAAAATCAACTTAGAGCACCTGCGTCTCCGAGAAGAAAGAGAGGAGAAACAGAGACAAAGGGAGCTCGAGGAAAAGAAACTGGCATATGAGCATGAGCGGAAACTAGCTGAGATCGACCTACGCAAGCAGAATAAAGAAGTAGGGGTGTCCGAGCAACCCCACACCCCAGGGGCAACAGAGAAAAAGGTACACATCCCCAAGGATGTCGTTCGAGAGTACTTCCGAGAGGACGACATCCAGCAATGGTTTAAGGCCTATGAAATCGCTATGACTGCACACCGGATCGATAGAAGCGATTGGGGAGCCGGTCTATGGGGGAGATTCCTCAATGAGGGCCGCGACGCCCTGCTGCAACTCCCGGACCACCAGATGACCTCCTATGACCATATGAAAGCTGCACTCCTCACCCGCTATGGCCTCACACCCGAGATGTACCGTCAGAGGTTCCGAGACTGCACCCGCATCCCGGGTACAACTTGGGTGGACTATGTAAACTACTTTAGCCGAGCCTTCGAAGGCTGGATCAAAGGAAGCAAGGTCACAACCTACGAACAACTGTTCAATCTTATGGTCTGGGAGCATCTGTCGAACAATTGCTTCATTGAACTCCGCCAGCACCTCCTCGACAGCAAGTTAACGGATCCCCGGCAGCTCGCAGCCGAAGCTGACCGGTGGGAAATCACCAGAGTGGGCCGAAATGGGTCCTACGAACAAAACCGGAACAACAGTGGTCAACACCGTCCCCGAGGAGGAGGAGGAGGCCAAGGACGCGGAAGAGACAACGTTCCGGTCGCCCCCGCTACCAGCACCACCCCCCCGGCCAACCGGGGCAGCACCCCGGCGCGACCGGGATATCGAGCCAATGTTACGTGCCATCGATGCCAACGAGTCGGACACTATGCAAACGACCCAAACTGCCCCCAGTACCAGAGCCCAAGACCCCGCCAAGTAGCCGCTGCTGCTCTGGGGGAGGAACAGATCTCAGAGGAACAGGAGGAATATGAACAGGAACACCAAGAATGGGAGCCAGCCGCCATGGCTCTAGCCTGCTTAGGGGGGAGAGTCATGGTTCCGCGGGTCCCCCTACCCGCTAACACCCAGAAATACAGCCAATGGGTGAGCATCAATGGACGCCGGGCCGAAGCCCTTCGTGACACTGGGGCCAGTGTAACAGCCGTCCGCTGTCACCTGGTGACCCCAGAACAATATCTACCGAACATTCTCTGCCCTGTACGTTCAGCCGATAACTCGGAAAGTCTGTGTCGGATGGCCTGCGTCCCCTTCGAATGGGGAGGGGTCTCCGGCATGTTAAAGGTAACGGTCCGAGACGATGCCCCCGTAGACTGCCTCCTGGGGAATGACCTTGAAAGCTCTCCGTGGGCAGCCGTAGAACGAAGAGAACACCTGGGGATGTTAGGCATCCCGGACTGGGCGTGCGTCACCACCCGGTCCATGGCCGCCCGTGCCAACCCCCGCCGAGAGGAACCCGAATGGCCGGCGCCACCGCCTCCGGTCGCCCCAGCCGAAACCACCGACCGTGACGTCCCCCCAGAACCAGCTCAACCTCCAGACCTCGCTAACATCGACCAGTGGCCTCAAGAGGGGGGGCCCACGCAAGAACAATTTCGCCAAGAACAGAAGACCTGTCCCTCCCTCGAGGGACTCCGCCAACAAGCGCTCGCCCAAAGTGCAGGGGATACCTCCGGAACGCACTGGGTCTACTGGGACAATGAACTGCTGTACAGTGAGCAAAGAATCGCGGAGCTGGGGGCTAGCCGAGTACTGGTGGTGCCCCTCCGTTTTAGAGACTTTCTGCTAAACCTGGCCCACGATGTCCCCCTGGCGGGACACCTGGGTCAAGATAAAACCTATAGTCGTCTGGTGACCCACTTCTTCTGGCCCAAAATGAGGAACGATGTACACCAGCATTGCCGATCTTGCCCCACGTGCCAAGCCAGTGGAAAGAGCGGCCGCAAACTAAAAGCCCCCCTGCAACCTTTTCCCGTGGTCACCACCCCGTTCGAGAGGGTCGGGATAGACATCGTGGGACCCCTGGACCCGCGTACCAAACAAGGCCATCGATTCATCCTGGTGCTAGTGGACCACGCCACCCGCTACCCCGAGGCTGTTCCCCTGCGAACCGTGACAGCCCCGGTAGTCGGCCGGGCTCTGTTGGGGATCTTCTCCCGTGTGGGCTTCCCCCGAGAAGTCGTCAGCGACAGAGGCACGAACTTTATTTCTAAATATATGAAGTCCCTCTGGCAACAGTGCGGGGTTACCTACCGATTCACGACCCCCTATCACCCTCAAGGAAACGGACTCGTTGAGCGGTTCAACCGCACACTCAAAGGGATGATCGGGGGGTTGGAAGAGCCCCTCCATCGCCAGTGGGACGTGCTGCTGCCGTGCCTCCTCTTCGCCTATCGAGAGGTTCCCCAGAAGTCCCTGGGCTTCAGCCCGTTTGAACTACTATATGGACACCCAGTGCGGGGGCCGCTCAGCCTAGTCAAGGAAGGCTGGGAGATGCCCCCTCTAAAGAACCCACCAGATGTTTTCCGATACCTCCTAACCCTCCGCAACCAGACCCGGCGGTTCAGAGAGCTGGCAAAAGCCAACCTAGAGGCCAGTCAAGAGGACATGAAAAAGTGGTATGACCGGAATGCCTCCTCCATCGAATTTGAACCTGGGCAACAGGTATGGGTGATGTCCCCCACCGAACCCTGCGCCCTGCAAGACAAGTGGACAGGGCCCTTCAAAGTAGTCGAGCGCAAGGGTCCTGCCACCTATCTCATCGACATGGAATCTCCCCGGAACCCCCTCCGGGTCCTCCACGCTAACAGACTGAAACCCCACTTTGTGCGTTCAGAACTCAGCCTCCTGATGGCCACAGACAATGGGGCTGAAGAGGACTCCGAGCCCCTCCCTGACCTCCTACGGACTCAGGAGAAAGACGGCTCCGTGGATGGGGTCCGACTCTCGGAGGCCCTCACCCGAGAGCAACACCAGGAGTGTCGAGTCCTCCTGTCACAGTTCGCCAGCCTGTTCTCCCTCGCCCCAGGTGTCACTTCCTGGTGTGTGCACGATGTGGACACAGGGGACAGCCCCCCTATCCGCCACCGGGCCACCCGCGTGCCAGATCGGGTACGGGCCTGCATCCAGGAAGAGGTAGCAAGAATGCTCACGCTCGGGGTCATCGAGCCCTCAGATAGCCCCTGGGCCAGTCCTGTAGTACTGGTCCCCAAAGCAGCCGCCCCTGGCACCACGCCGGAACTCCGGTTCTGCGTCGACTACCGGGGCTTAAATGCGGTCACCAGAACAGACGCACATCCCATCCCCCGGGCAGATGAACTAATCGACCGCATGGGAGCTGCCCGCTACCTCAGTATTTTCGACCTGACGGCGGGCTACTGGCAAATCGGCCTCACACCCCGGGCCCAAGAACGTTCTGCCTTTTCCACCCCCGATGGCCATTACCATTTCAAGGTCATGCCCTTTGGCATGAAGAATGCCCCAGCAACCTTTCAGCGGCTCGTCAATCAAGTCCTGGCGGGGCTCGAAGGGTTCAGCGCCGCCTACCTAGATGACATCGCTGTATACAGCCACCATTGGACCGAGCACCTCCACCACCTCCGAGCCGTGCTACAAGCCCTTCAGCGAGCTGGCCTCACGATCAAGGCCAGCAAATGTCAAATTGGTCAAGGGTCTGTAACCTACCTCGGACACCAGGTGGGGAGCGGCCTGGTGGCCCCTCTGCAGCTCAAAATTGCCACCATCCAGTCCTGGCAGCCCCCCATCACCCAGACCGAGGTACGAGCCTTCCTGGGCCTCACGGGCTACTACCGAAGGTTCGTGAAAGACTATGGTACTATAGTGGGTCCCCTCACGGAACTCACGTCAAAAAATCAACCCAAGGAAGTCAACTGGACCCCAGAGTGTCAAACAGCATTCGAACAATTGAAAGCCGCCATGTGTTCCGCCCCTGTGCTCCAGGCCCCCGACTACAGCCGGGAGTTCGTCGTCCAGACGGATGCCTCCGACCATGGCATCGGGGCAGTCCTGTCTCAAGTGAACACCGAAGGCCTTGATCAGCCAGTGGCCTTCATCAGCAGGCGACTCCTACCACGAGAACAACGCTGGAGCACCATTGAGAGGGAGGCCTTCGCCGTGGTATGGGCCCTCAAGAAACTCCGGCCCTACCTCTTTGGCACACACTTCCGGGTGCAGACCGACCACCGACCCCTGCAGTGGCTGATGCAGATGCGGGGAGAAAACCCGAAGCTACTACGTTGGTCCATCTCCCTCCAAGGGATGGACTTCACAGTTGAACATCGGCCCGGGCCAGATCACGCCAACGCGGATGGCCTGTCCCGGTTCTTCCGCCTCGACGAGGAGAGTCCCCAAGAGGATGGGTGACTCTCCCCGCCTTCAGCTGGGGGGGACGCATGTTGGACAGGCCACATGAAGGGCCACTCTCCCCCGGCCCGACCAGGCCCGAGCCCGGTCACGCAGGTACCACACACCACCATTACACGTCCTCCGTCCCCTCCGGGACCCCTACCCTCGAACACGTCGACCTCGTGGGCCTGATTCACCGCCGGCCTGCGCGCCCATCCTGGGCGCCATCTTGGACACTCCACCACGAGGCCGCCTGGCCCCAGATCGACCTCAACCCTGGGCCTGGCCAGGTCTCAGACATCCCGGCACCACCATCCACCCAGGAGGTGAGCGGGCTACTTGGCAAGTCACTGGGGGAAAGAGGTGTCGATGGCTCTCCCCCGCCAGGTGCCGCTCGCCCATCGCCTCCCCGGGCGCCGGCTCCACCCCCCTGCTGGGTGTCTGAACTCCCTCATCCCGGACCTCCCGACCTCCAAGTGCGAGGGTCCGGACATCAAAGAACACCAGCCCTATAACTGGGGCAGCTCCAGAGCAGGAAGGCAGTTGTATCTTGGAGTCGAGAGACGCAGAGAAGAACTCATCCTTGACGGACTACTGGCGCTGCCATAGCTCTGTCTCGTGCACCATCGTCTTGCCTGCTGGCGCTGCCGCAACCTTCGTAACCTTCATATCCTTCATCGTCGTCGGGACCTGCTGGCGTGGCCGCGGACCGTTTGCATTCACCATCTTCATCGGGACCTGCTGGCTCCGCCGCGGACCGTCGTTTCCTTCGTCCATCTCGGGACCTGCTGGCTCCGCCGCGACCCGATCATCTAGAACGCCGAGCTCGAGGATTGAGAGCTCGTTTCATCTTTTGGTAACAAGACTGTCCCGCTACCCTTTTCCCAAGCCAGAGACCAGAACCGAGGGGACCCCTGAGTCCAGACCTCCTTGTACCATTCCATCGTAACCTTAAAGAATTGCCTATAAAGTCGTTGAACTTTACCCTTGTGTGGTGTCCGTCTGTGGGGGGGGGGAAGTTACTTGTCTGTACGATCGCTGGAGACGGCTCTCCCCGGAGACCTCTCCCCTTATCCTCGGCCGACCCTCCCGGTCCGTCTAACAACACAGCTCACAGCTCCACCAATGCACCCACCACACAGCTCCACCGATGCACCCACCACACAGCTCCTCAGATGCACCCACCACACAGCTCCACCTATGCACCCACCACGCAGTTCCACCTATGCACCCACCACACAGCTCCACCGAGGCACCCACCACACAGCTTCACCAAGGCACCCACCACACAGCTTCACCGATGCACCCACCACACAGCTCCACCGATGCACCCACCACCCAGCTCCACTGATGCACCCACCACACAGCTCCACTGATGCCCCACCACCCAGCTCCACCGATGCACCCACCACACAGCTCCACTGATGCAACCACCCCACAGCTCCACCGACACAGCGTCACCGATGCACCCACCACACAGCTCCACTGATGCAACCACCACACAGCTCCACCGACACAGCTCCTCCGATGCACCCACCACACAGCTCCACTGATGCAACCACCACACAGCTCCACCGACACAGCTCCTCAGATGCACCCACCACAGAGCTCCACAGATGACCCCACCACACAGCTCCACCGATGTACCCAAGACACAGCTACACCGAGGCACCCACCACACAGCTCCACCGAGGCACCTACCACACAGCTCCACCGATGCACCCACCACACAGCTCCACCTATGCACTCACAACACAGCTCCACTGATGCAACCACCACACAGCTCCACCGACACAGCTCCACCGATGCACCCACCACAGAGCTCCACAGATGCCCCCACCACACAGCTCCACCGAGGCACCTACCACACAGCTCCACCGATGCACCCACTACACAGCTCCACCTTTGCACCCACCACCCAGCTCCACCTATGCACCCACCACACAGCTCCACTGAGGCACCCACAACACAGCTCCACCGAGGCACCCACCACACAGCTCCACCGATGCACCCCACCACACAGGTCCACAGATGCCCCCAGCTCCACTGATGCACCCACCACACAGCTCCACTGATGCCCCCACCACCCAGCTCCACCGATGCACCCACCACACAGCTCCACCGACACAGCTCCACCAACGTAACCACCACACAGCTCCACAGATACACCCACCACACAGCTCCACAGATGCACACAGCTCCACTGATGCCCCCACCACCCAGCTCCACCGATGCACCCACCACACAGTTCCCCCGACACAGCTCCACCAATGCAACCACCACACAGCTTCACAGATACACCCACCACACAGCTCCACTGATGCACCCACCACCCAGCTCCACCGATACATCCACCACACAGCTCCACCGACACAGCTCCACCGATGCACCCACCACACAGCTCCACTGATGCAACTACCACACATCTCCACCGACACAGCTCCACCGATGCACCCACCACACAGCTCCACTGATGCAACCACCACACAGCTCCACTGACACAGCTCCACCAATGCACCCACCACAGAGCTCCACATATGACCCCACCACACAGCTCCACTGATGCACCCAAGACACAGCTACACCGAGGCACCCACCATACAGCTCCACCGATGCACCCACCACACAGCTCCACCAATGCACCCACCACACAGCTCCACCGAGGCACGCACCACACAGCTCCACCGATGCACCCACCACACAGCTTCACCGATGCACCCACCATCCAGCTCCACCGATGCACCTACCACACAGCTCCACCGACACAGCTCCACCGATACACCCACCACACAGCTCCACCGATGCACCAACCACACAGCTCCACCGACACAGCTCCACCGATGCACCCACCACACAGCTCCACTGATGCAACTACCACACAGCTCCACCGACACAGCTCCACCGATGCACCCACCACACAGCTCCACTGATGCAACCACCACACAGCTCCACTGACACAGCTCCACCGAGCCACCCACCACACAGCTCCACCGATGCACCCACCACACAGCTTCACCGATGCACCCACCACACAGCTCTACAGAGGCACCCACCACACAGCTCCACCGATGCACCCACCACACAGCTTCACCGATGCACCAACCAAACAGCTCCACAGATGCAGCCACCACACAGCCCCACTGACACAGCTCCACCAATGCACCCACCACACCTCCACCGAGGCACCCACCACACAGATCCACCGATGCACCCACCACACAGCTCCAGCGATGCACCCACCACACAGCTCCACCGAGGCACCCACCACACAGCTCCACCAAGGCACCCACCATCCAGCTTCACCGATGCACCTACCACCCAGCTCCACCTACACAGCTCCACTGATGCACCCATCACACAGCTCCACCGAGGCACCCACCACACAGCTCCACCGAGGCACCTACCACACAGCTCCACCGATGCACCCACCACACAGCTCCACCTATGCACCCACCACACAGCTTCACCGAGGCACCCACCACACAGCTCAACAGATGCACCCACAACACAGCTCCACAGAGGCACCCACCGCACAGCTCCACAGATGCACCCACCACACAGCTACACCGAAGCACCCACCACACAGCTCCACTGATGCTCCCACCACACAGCTCCACTGAGGCACCCACCACACAGCTCTGCTGTTGCACCGAACACACAGCTCCACCGATGCACCCAGCACACAGCTCCACCGACACAGCTCCACCAATGCACCCACCACACAGCTCCACCGATGCACCCACCACACCGCTCCACCGATGCACCCACCACACAGTTCCACTGAGAAAGCCACCACACAGCTACACAGATGCACCCACCACACAGCTCCACAGATGCACCCACTACACAGCTCCACAGATGCACCTACCACACAGCTCCACAGATGCACCCACCATTCAGCTCCACCAATGTACCCACCACACAGCTCCACAGATGCACCCACCACACAGATCCACAGACACAGCTCCACCAATGCACTCACCACACTGCTCCACCGAGGCACCCACCACACAGCTCCACCGATGCACCCACCACACAGCTCCACTGAGGCACCCAACATACTGCTCCACTAATGTACCCACCACACAGCTCCCAGCTCCACCGATGCACCCACCACACAGCTCCACCGATGCACCCACCACACAGCTCCACTGATGCACCCACCACACAGCTCCATAGATGCCTCACCACACAGCTCCACCGATGCACCCACCACACAGCTCCACCGATGCACCCACCACACAGCTCCACCGAGGCACCCACCACACAGCTCCACCGAGGCACCCACCTCCCAGCTCCACCGATGCACCCATCACACAGCTCCACTGACACAGCTCCACCGATGCACCCACCACACAGCTCCACTGATGCAACCACCACACAGCTCCACCGACACAGCTCCACCGATGCACCCACCACACAGCTTCACAGATGCCCCCACCACACAGCTTCACTGATGCACCCACCACACAGCTCCACCAAGGCACCTACCACACAGCTCCACGGATGCACCCACCACACAGCTCCACCTATGCACCCACCACGCAGTTCCACCTATGCACCCACCACAAAGCTCCACCAAGGCAACCACCACACAGCTTCACCGAGGTACCCACCACACAGCTTCACCGATGCACCCACCACACAGCTCCACCGATGCACCCACCACCCAGCTCCACTGATGCACCCACCACACAGCTCCACTGATGCCCCCACCACCCAGCTCCACCGATGCACCCACCACACAGCTCCACTGATGCAACCACCACACAGCTCCACCGACACATCTCCACCGATGCACCAACCACACAGCTCCACTGATGCAACCACCACACAGCTCAACCGACACAGCTCCACTGATGCACCCACCACACAGCTCCACTGATGCAACCACCACACAGCTCCACCGACACAGCTCCACAGGTACACCCACTACACAGCTCCACAGATGCAACCACCACCCAGCTCCACTGATGCACCCACCACACAGCTCCACTGATGCACCCACCACCCAGCTCCACCGATGCACCCAGCACACAGCTCCACCGACACAGCTCCACCGATGCACCCACCACACAGCTCCCCTGATGCAACCACCACACAGCTCCACCGACACAGCTCCTCTGATGCACCCACCACAGAGCTCCACAGATGACCCCACCACACAGCTTCACCGATGTACCCAAGACACAGCTACACCGAGGCACCCACCACACAGCTCCACCGAGGCACCTACCACACAGCTCCACCGATGCACCCACCACACAGCTCCACCTATGCACCCACCACACAGCTCCACCGAGGCACCCACCACACAGCTCAACAGATGCACCCACCACACAGCTCCACAGAGGCACCCACCACACAGCTCCACAGATGCACCCACCACACAGCTCCACCGAAGCACCCAGCACACAGCTCCACCGATGCACCCACCACACAGCTCCACCGATGAACACACCACACAACTCCACCGAGGCACCCACCACACAGCTCCACTGATGCACCCACCACACAGCTTCACCTATGCACCCACCACACAGCTCCACCGATGCACCCACCACACAGCTCCACTGATGCAACCACCACACAGCTCCACCGACACAGCTCCACAGATACACCCACCGTACAGCTCCACAGATGCAATCACCACCCAGCTCCTCCGATGCACCCAGCACACAGCTCCACCAACACAGCTCCACTGATGCACCCACCACACAGCTCCACTGATGCAACCACCACACAGCTCCAACGACACAGCTCCACCGATGCACCCACCACACAGCTCCACTGATGCAACCACAACACAGCTCCACCGACACAGCTCCTCCGATGCACCCACCACAGAGCTCCACAGATGACCCCACCACACAGCTCCACCGATGTACCCAAGACACAGCTACACTGAGGCACCCACCACACAGCTCCACAGAGGCACCCACCACACAGCTCCACAGATGCACCCACCACACAGCTCCACCGAAGCACCCAGCACACAGCTCCACCGATGCACCCACCACACAGCTCCACCGATGAACACACCACACAACTCCACCGAGGCACCCACCACACAGCTCCACCAATGCACCCACCACACATCTTCACCGATGCACCCACCACACAGCTCCACGGACACAGCTCCACCAATGCACCCACCACACAGCTCCACCGAGGCACCCACCACACAGCTCCACTGATGCAACCACCACACAGCTCCATCGATGGACCCACCACACAGCTCCATCGAGGCACCCACCACACAGCTCCACCGAGGCACCCACCACCTACCTCTACCAATGCACCCACCACACAGCTCCACTGATGCTCCAACTAAACTCCACTGATGCACCCACCACAGAGCTCCACTGAGGCACCCAACACACAGCTCCACCGATGCACCCACCACACAGCTCCACCTACACAGCTCCACCGATGCACCCACCACACAGCTCCACCGAGGCACCCACCACACAGCTCCACCGATGCACCCGCCACACAGCTCCACCGATGCAGCCTCCCCACAGCTCCTCCAACACAGCTCCACCGATGCACCCACCACCCAGCTCCACCGATGCACCCACCACACAGCTCCACCTACACAGCGCCACCAATGCACCCACCACACAGCTCCACCAATGCACCCACCACACAGCTCCACTGAGGCAAACACCATACAGCTCCACCAAGGCACCCACCACACAGCTCCACCGATGCACCCAGCACACAGCTCCACCTAGGCACCCACCACACAGCTCCAAAGATGCACCCACCACACAGCTCCACAGATGCACCCACCACACAGCTCCACTGATGCAACCACCACACAGCTCCACCAACACAGCTCCACCGATGCACCCACCACAGAGCTCCACAGATGCCCCCACCACACAGCTTCACCGATGCACCCACCACGCCGCTCCACTGAGGCACCCACCACACAGCTCCACCGAGGCACCTACCACACAGCTCCACCGATGCACCCACCACACAGCTCCACCGATGCACCCACCACACAGCTCCACTGATGCAACCACAACACAGCTCCATCGACACAGCTCCTCTGATGCACCCACCACAGAGCTCCACAGATGACCCCACCACACAGCTTCACCGATGTACCCAAGACACAGCTACACCGAGGCACCCACCACACAGCTCCACCGAGGCACCTACCACACAGCTCCACCGATGCACCCACCACACAGCTCCACCGAGGCACCCACCACACAGCTCAACAGATGCACCCACCACACAGCTCCACAGAGGCACCCACCACACAGCTCCACAGATGCACCCACCACACAGCTCCACCGAAGCACCCAGCACACAGCTCCACCGATGCACCCACCACACAGCTCCACCGATGAACACACCACACAACTCCACCGAGGCACCCACCACACAGCTCCACCGATGCACCCACCACACAGCTTCACCGATGCACCCACCACACAGCTCCACTGATGCACCCACCACACAGCTCCACTGATGCAACCACCACACAGCTCCACCGACACAGCTCCACAGATACACCCACCGTACAGCTCCACAGATGCAACCACCATCCAGCTCCTCCGATGCACCCAGCACACAGCTCCACCAACACAGCTCCACTGATGCACCCACCACACAGCTCCACTGATGCAACCACCACACAGCTCCAATGACACAGCTCCACTGATTCACCCACCACACAGCTCCACTGATGCAACCACAACACAGCTCCACCGACACAGCTCCTCCGATGCACCCACCACAGAGCTCCACAGATGACCCCACCACACAGCTCCACCGATGTACCCAAGACACAGCTACACCGAGGCACCCACCACACAGCTCCACAGAGGCACCCACCACACAGCTCCACAGATGCACCCACCACACAGCTCCACCGAAGCACCCAGCACACAGCTCCACCGATGCACCCACCACACAGCTCCACCGATGAACACACCACACAACTCCACCGAGGCACCCACCACACAGATCCACCGATGCACCCACCACACATCTTCACGGATGCACCCACCACACAGCTCCACGGACACAGCTCCACCAATGCACCCACCACACAGCTCCACTGAGGCACCCACCACACAGCTCCATCGATGGACCCACCACACAGCTCCATCGAGGCACCCACCACACAGCTCCACCGAGGCACCCACCACCTAGCTCTACCGATGCACCCACCACACAGCTCCACTGATGCTCCAACTAAACTCCACTGATGCACCCACCACAGAGCTCCACTGAGGCACCCAACACACAGCTCCACCGATGCACCCACCACACAGCTCCACCTACACAGCTCCACCGATGCACCCACCACACAGCTCCACCGATGCACCCGCCACACAGCTCCACCGATGCAGCCTCCCCACAGCTCCTCCAACACAGCTCCACCGATGCACCCACCACCCAGCTCCACCGATGCACCCACCACACAGCTCCACCGACACAGCGCCACCAATGCACCCACCACACAGCTCCACCAATGCACCCACCACACAGCTCCACTGAGGCAACCACCATACAGCTCCACCAAGGCACCCACCACACAGCTCCACCGATGCACCCAGCACACAGCTCCACCTAGGCACCCACCACACAGCTCCAAAGATGCACCCACCACACAGCTCCACTGATGCAACCACCACACAGCTCCACCAACACAGCTCCACCGATGCACCCACCACAGAGCTCCACAGATGCCCCCACCACACAGCTCCACCGATGCACCCACCACGCCGCTCCACTGAGGCACCCACCACACAACTCCACCGAGGCACCTACCACACAGCTCCACCGATGCACCCACCACACAGCTCCACCTATGCACCCACCACACAGCTCCACCGAGGCACCCACCAAACAGCTCAACAGATGCACCCACCACACAGCTCAACAGAGGCACCCACCACACAGCTCCACAGATGCACCCACCACATAGCTCCACCGTAGCACCCACCACACAGCTCCACCAATGCACCCACCACACAGCTCCACCGAGGCACCCACCACACAGCTCCACAGTTGCAGCCACCACACAGCTTCACCGATGCACCCACCACACAGCTCCAGCGATGCAGCCACCACACAGCTCCACCGACACAGCTCCACCACTGCACCCACCACACAGCTCCACCGATGCACCCACCACACCGCTCCACCGATGCACCCACCACACAGCTCCACTGAGAAACCCACCACACAGCTACACAGATGCACCCACCACAGAGCTCCACAGATGCACCCACCACACAGCTCCGCCGATGCACCCACCACACAGCTCCACTGATGCACCCACCACACAGCTCCACCGACACAGCTCCACCAATGCACCCACCACACAGCTCCACCGATGCACCCACCACACCGCTCCACCAATGCACCCCCCACACAGCTCCAGTGAGAAACCCACCACACAGCTACGCAGATGCACCCACCACACAGCTCCACAGATGCACCCACCACACAGCTCCACAGATGCACCTACCACACAGCTCCACAGATGCACCCACCACACAGCTCCACCGATGCACCCACCACACAGCTCCACAGATGCACCCACCACACAGATCCACAGACACAGCTCCACCAATGCACTCACCACACAGCTCCACCGACACAGGTCCACCGATGCACCCACCACACAGCTCCAGCGATGCAGCCACCACACAGCCCCACCGACACAGCTCCACCAATGCACCCACCACACAGCTCCACCGAGGCACCCACCACACAGCTCCACCGATGCACCCACCACACAGCTCCACTGAGGCACCCACCATACAGCGCCACCGATGCACCCACCACACAGCTCACAGCTCCACCGATGCACCCACCACACAGCTCCACCGATGCACCCACCACACAGCTCCACAGATGCACCCACCACACGGCTCCTCAGAGGCCCCCACCACACAGCTCCACCGATGCACCCACCACACAGCTCCACCGATGCACCCACCACACAGCTCCACTGATGCAACCACCACACAGTTCCACCGACACAGCTCCACCGATGCACCCACAACACAGCTCCACTGATGCAACCACCACACAGCTCCACCGACACAGCTCCACCGATGCACCCACCACAGAGCTCCACAGATGCCCCCACCACACAGCTCCACCGAGGCACCTACCACACAGCTCCACCGATGCACCCACTACACAGCTCCACCTTTGCACCCACCACCCAGCTCCACCTATGCACCCACCACACAGCTCCACTGAGGCACCCACAACACAGCTCCACCAAGGCACCCACCACACAGCTCCACCGATGCACCCCACCACACAGGTCCACAGATGCCCCCAGCTCCACTGATGCACCCACCACACAGCTCCACTGATGCCCCCACCACCCAGCTCCACCGATGCACCCACCACACAGCTCCACCGACACAGCTCCACCGACGTAACCACCACACAGCTCCACAGATACACCCACCACACAGCTCCACAGATGCACACAGCTCCACTGATGCCCCCACCACCCAGCTCCACCGATGCACCCACCACACAGCTCCCCCGACACAGCTCCACCGATGCAACCACCACACAGCTTCACAGATACACCCACCACACAGCTCCACTGATGCACCCACCACCCAGCTCCACCGATACATCCACCACACAGCTCCACCGACACAGCTCCACTGATGCACCCACCACACAGCTCCACTGATGCAACTACCACACATCTCCACCGACACAGCTCCACCGATGCACCCACCACACAGCTCCACTGATGCAACCACCACACAGCTCCACTGACACAGCTCCACCAATGCACCCACCACAGAGCTCCACATATGACCCCACCACACAGCTCCACTGATGCACCCAAGACACAGCTACACCGAGGCACCCACCATACAGCTCCACCGATGCACCCACCACACAGCTCCACCAATGCACCCACCACACAGCTCCACCGAGGCACGCACCACACAGCTCCACCGATGCACCCACCACACAGCTTCACCGATGCACCCACCATCCAGCTCCACCGATGCACCTACCACACAGCTCCACCGACACAGCTCCACCGATGCACCCACCACACAGCTCCACCGAGGCACCCACCACACAGCTCCACCGAGGCACCTACCACACAGCTCCATCGATGCACCCACCACACAGCTCCACCTATGCACCCACCACACAGCTTCACCGAGGCACCCACCACACAGCTCAACAGATGCACCCACCACACAGCTCCACAGAGGCACCCACCGCACAGCTCCACAGATGCACCCACAACACAGCTCCACCGAAGCACCCACCACACAGCTCCACCGATGCTCCCACCACACAGCTCCACCGAGGCACCCACCACACAGCTCCGCCGATGCACCCACCACACAGCTCCACCGATGCACCCACCACACAGCTCCACCGACACAGCTCCACCAATGCACCCACCACACAGCTCCACCGATGCACCCACCACACAGCTCCACCGATGCATCCACCACACAGCTCCACTGAGAAACCCACCACACAGCTACAGAGATGCACCCACCACACAGCTCCACAGATGCACCCACCACACAGCTCCACAAATGCACCTACCACACAGCTCCACAGATGCACCCACCACACAGCTCCACCGATGCACCCACCACACAGCTCCACAGATGCACCCACCACACAGATCCACAGACACAGCTCCACCAATGCACTCACCACACAGCTCCACTGAGGCAACCACCACACAGCTCCACCGATGCACCCACCACACAGCTCCACTGAGGCACCCACCATACAGCTCCACTGATGCACCCACCACACATGTTGGACAGGCCACATGAAGGGCCACTCTCCCCCGGCCCGACCAGGCCCGAGCCCGGTCACGCAGGTACCACACACCACCATTACACGTCCTCCGTCCCCTCCGGGACCCCTACCCTCGAACACGTCGACCTCGTGGGCCTGATTCACCGCCGGCCTGCGCGCCCATCCTGGGCGCCATCTTGGACACTCCACCACGAGGCCGCCTGGCCCCAGATCGACCTCAACCCTGGGCCTGGCCAGGTCTCAGACATCCCGGCACCACCATCCACCCAGGAGGTGAGCGGGCTACTTGGCAAGTCACTGGGGGAAAGAGGTGTCGATGGCTCTCCCCCGCCAGGTGCCGCTCGCCCATCGCCTCCCCGGGCGCCGGCTCCACCCCCCTGCTGGGTGTCTGAACTCCCTCATCCCGGACCTCCCGACCTCCAAGTGCGAGGGTCCGGACATCAAAGAACACCAGCCCTATAACTGGGGCAGCTCCAGAGCAGGAAGGCAGTTGTATCTTGGAGTCGAGAGACGCAGAGAAGAACTCATCCTTGACGGACTACTGGCGCTGCCATAGCTCTGTCTCGTGCACCATCGTCTTGCCTGCTGGCGCTGCCGCAACCTTCGTAACCTTCATATCCTTCATCGTCGTCGGGACCTGCTGGCGTGGCCGCGGACCGTTTGCATTCACCATCTTCATCGGGACCTGCTGGCTCCGCCGCGGACCGTCGTTTCCTTCGTCCATCTCGGGACCTGCTGGCTCCGCCGCGACCCGATCATCTAGAACGCCGAGCTCGAGGATTGAGAGCTAGTTTCATCTTTTGGTAACAAGACTGTCCCGCTACCCTTTTCCCAAGCCAGAGACCAGAACCGAGGGGACCCCTGAGTCCAGACCTCCTTGTACCATTCCATCGTAACCTTAAAGAATTGCCTATAAAGTCGTTGAACTTTACCCTTGTGTGGTGTCCGTCTGTGGGGGGGGGGAAGTTACTTGTCTGTACGATCGCTGGAGACGGCTCTCCCCGGAGACCTCTCCCCTTATCCTCGGCCGACCCTCCCGGTCCGTCTAACATTGGTGGCCAGCGGCGCGATCCGAATCACCGCATAACCGTACAGAGAGTAGCTCACCCCACGGCGAATCACGATGTCAACTAAAGAAAGCGGATCAACTGAGAAATTCCAGATGGAGAAATTGGACGAGTACAGCCATCGTGAACTAAAGCAGTTCTGCATCGAACTAGGTATCGCTACCACCGGACTAAGTACCAAAGACGATTTTAAGCAGGCCCTAGAATCTTGGGCAGAAACAGGGGCTGCCGGAACCTCGGATCAAAGCATCGCAGCAAAAACCACCACGGCCCCTGAGGAGCGAAGAACGGGTCTCTCGCAAGACGAGATCAAGGAACGAGAGAAAACCCGACTACACAAGCTGGAAATGGCCCGGCTCAAAATGGACATTGAACTTAAATTGGCCGAACAAAAAATCAACTTAGAGCACCTGCGTCTCCGAGAAGAAAGAGAGGAGAAACAGAGACAAAGGGAGCTCGAGGAAAAGAAACTGGCATATGAGCATGAGCGGAAACTAGCTGAGATCGACCTACGCAAGCAGAATAAAGAAGTAGGGGTGTCCGAGCAACCCCACACCCCAGGGGCAACAGAGAAAAAGGTACACATCCCCAAGGATGTCGTTCGAGAGTACTTCCGAGAGGACGACATCCAGCAATGGTTTAAGGCCTATGAAATCGCTATGACTGCACACCGGATCGATAGAAGCGATTGGGGAGCCGGTCTATGGGGGAGATTCCTCAATGAGGGCCGCGACGCCCTGCTGCAACTCCCGGACCACCAGATGACCTCCTATGACCATATGAAAGCTGCACTCCTCACCCGCTATGGCCTCACACCCGAGATGTACCGTCAGAGGTTCCGAGACTGCACCCGCATCCCGGGTACAACTTGGGTGGACTATGTAAACTACTTTAGCCGAGCCTTCGAAGGCTGGATCAAAGGAAGCAAGGTCACAACCTACGAACAACTGTTCAATCTTATGGTCTGGGAGCATCTGTCGAACAATTGCTTCATTGAACTCCGCCAGCACCTCCTCGACAGCAAGTTAACGGATCCCCGGCAGCTCGCAGCCGAAGCTGACCGGTGGGAAATCACCAGAGTGGGCCGAAATGGGTCCTACGAACAAAACCGGAACAACAGTGGTCAACACCGTCCCCGAGGAGGAGGAGGAGGCCAAGGACGCGGAAGAGACAACGTTCCGGTCGCCCCCGCTACCAGCACCACCCCCCCGGCCAACCGGGGCAGCACCCCGGCGCGACCGGGATATCGAGCCAATGTTACGTGCCATCGATGCCAACGAGTCGGACACTATGCAAACGACCCAAACTGCCCCCAGTACCAGAGCCCAAGACCCCGCCAAGTAGCCGCTGCTGCTCTGGGGGAGGAACAGATCTCAGAGGAACAGGAGGAATATGAACAGGAACACCAAGAATGGGAGCCAGCCGCCATGGCTCTAGCCTGCTTAGGGGGGAGAGACATGGTTCCGCGGGTCCCCCTACCCGCTAACACCCAGAAATACAGCCAATGGGTGAGCATCAATGGACGCCGGGCCGAAGCCCTTCGTGACACTGGGGCCAGTGTAACAGCCGTCCGCTGTCACCTGGTGACCCCAGAACAATATCTACCGAACATTCTCTGCCCTGTACGTTCAGCCGATAACTCGGAAAGTCTGTGTCGGATGGCCTGCGTCCCCTTCGAATGGGGAGGGGTCTCCGGCATGTTAAAGGTAACGGTCCGAGACGATGCCCCCGTAGACTGCCTCCTGGGGAATGACCTTGAAAGCTCTCCGTGGGCAGCCGTAGAACGAAGAGAACACCTGGGGATGTTAGGCATCCCGGACTGGGCGTGCGTCACCACCCGGTCCATGGCCGCCCGTGCCAACCCCCGCCGAGAGGAACCCGAATGGCCGGCGCCACCGCCTCCGGTCGCCCCAGCCGAAACCACCGACCGTGACGTCCCCCCAGAACCAGCTCAACCTCCAGACCTCGCTAACATCGACCAGTGGCCTCAAGAGGGGGGGCCCACGCAAGAACAATTTCGCCAAGAACAGAAGACCTGTCCCTCCCTCGAGGGACTCCGCCAACAAGCGCTCGCCCAAAGTGCAGGGGATACCTCCGGAACGCACTGGGTCTACTGGGACAATGAACTGCTGTACAGTGAGCAAAGAATCGCGGAGCTGGGGGCTAGCCGAGTACTGGTGGTGCCCCTCCGTTTTAGAGACTTTCTGCTAAACCTGGCCCACGATGTCCCCCTGGCGGGACACCTGGGTCAAGATAAAACCTATAGTCGTCTGGTGACCCACTTCTTCTGGCCCAAAATGAGGAACGATGTACACCAGCATTGCCGATCTTGCCCCACGTGCCAAGCCAGTGGAAAGAGCGGCCGCAAACTAAAAGCCCCCCTGCAACCTTTTCCCGTGGTCACCACCCCGTTCGAGAGGGTCGGGATAGACATCGTGGGACCCCTGGACCCGCGTACCAAACAAGGCCATCGATTCATCCTGGTGCTAGTGGACCACGCCACCCGCTACCCCGAGGCTGTTCCCCTGCGAACCGTGACAGCCCCGGTAGTCGGCCGGGCTCTGTTGGGGATCTTCTCCCGTGTGGGCTTCCCCCGAGAAGTCGTCAGCGACAGAGGCACGAACTTTATTTCTAAATATATGAAGTCCCTCTGGCAACAGTGCGGGGTTACCTACCGATTCACGACCCCCTATCACCCTCAAGGAAACGGACTCGTTGAGCGGTTCAACCGCACACTCAAAGGGATGATCGGGGGGTTGGAAGAGCCCCTCCATCGCCAGTGGGACGTGCTGCTGCCGTGCCTCCTCTTCGCCTATCGAGAGGTTCCCCAGAAGTCCCTGGGCTTCAGCCCGTTTGAACTACTATATGGACACCCAGTGCGGGGGCCGCTCAGCCTAGTCAAGGAAGGCTGGGAGATGCCCCCTCTAAAGAACCCACCAGATGTTTTCCGATACCTCCTAACCCTCCGCAACCAGACCCGGCGGTTCAGAGAGCTGGCAAAAGCCAACCTAGAGGCCAGTCAAGAGGACATGAAAAAGTGGTATGACCGGAATGCCTCCTCCATCGAATTTGAACCTGGGCAACAGGTATGGGTGATGTCCCCCACCGAACCCTGCGCCCTGCAAGACAAGTGGACAGGGCCCTTCAAAGTAGTCGAGCGCAAGGGTCCTGCCACCTATCTCATCGACATGGAATCTCCCCGGAACCCCCTCCGGGTCCTCCACGCTAACAGACTGAAACCCCACTTTGTGCGTTCAGAACTCAGCCTCCTGATGGCCACAGACAATGGGGCTGAAGAGGACTCCGAGCCCCTCCCTGACCTCCTACGGACTCAGGAGAAAGACGGCTCCGTGGATGGGGTCCGACTCTCGGAGGCCCTCACCCGAGAGCAACACCAGGAGTGTCGAGTCCTCCTGTCACAGTTCGCCAGCCTGTTCTCCCTCGCCCCAGGTGTCACTTCCTGGTGTGTGCACGATGTGGACACAGGGGACAGCCCCCCTATCCGCCACCGGGCCTACCGCGTGCCAGATCGGGTACGGGCCTGCATCCAGGAAGAGGTAGCAAGAATGCTCACGCTCGGGGTCATCGAGCCCTCAGATAGCCCCTGGGCCAGTCCTGTAGTACTGGTCCCCAAAGCAGCCGCCCCTGGCACCACGCCGGAACTCCGGTTCTGCGTCGACTACCGGGGCTTAAATGCGGTCACCAGAACAGACGCACATCCCATCCCCCGGGCAGATGAACTAATCGACCGCATGGGAGCTGCCCGCTACCTCAGTATTTTCGACCTGACGGCGGGCTACTGGCAAATCGGCCTCACACCCCGGGCCCAAGAACGTTCTGCCTTTTCCACCCCCGATGGCCATTACCATTTCAAGGTCATGCCCTTTGGCATGAAGAATGCCCCAGCAACCTTTCAGCGGCTCGTCAATCAAGTCCTGGCGGGGCTCGAAGGGTTCAGCGCCGCCTACCTAGATGACATCGCTGTATACAGCCACCATTGGACCGATCACCTCCACCACCTCCGAGCCGTGCTACAAGCCCTTCAGCGAGCTGGCCTCACGATCAAGGCCAGCAAATGTCAAATTGGTCAAGGGTCTGTAACCTACCTCGGACACCAGGTGGGGAGCGGCCTGGTGGCCCCTCTGCAGCTCAAAATTGCCGCCATCCAGTCCTGGCAGCCCCCCATCACCCAGACCGAGGTACGAGCCTTCCTGGGCCTCACGGGCTACTACCGAAGGTTCGTGAAAGACTATGGTACTATAGTGGGTCCCCTCACGGAACTCACGTCAAAAAATCAACCCAAGGAAGTCAACTGGACCCCAGAGTGTCAAACAGCATTCGAACAATTGAAAGCCGCCATGTGTTCCGCCCCTGTGCTCCAGGCCCCCGACTACAGCCGGGAGTTCGTCGTCCAGATGGATGCCTCCGACCATGGCATCGGGGCAGTCCTGTCTCAAGTGAACACCGAAGGCCTTGATCAGCCAGTGGCCTTCATCAGCAGGCGACTCCTACCACGAGAACAACGCTGGAGCACCATTGAGAGGGAGGCCTTCGCCGTGGTATGGGCCCTCAAGAAACTCCGGCCCTACCTCTTTGGCACACACTTCCGGGTGCAGACCGACCACCGACCCCTGCAGTGGCTGATGCAGATGCGGGGAGAAAACCCGAAGCTACTACGTTGGTCCATCTCCCTCCAAGGGATGGACTTCACAGTTGAACATCGGCCCGGGCCAGATCACGCCAACGCGGATGGCCTGTCCCGGTTCTTCCGCCTCGACGAGGAGAGTCCCCAAGAGGATGGGTGACTCTCCCCGCCTTCAGCTGGGGGGGACGCATGTTGGACAGGCCACATGAAGGGCCACTCTCCCCCGGCCCGACCAGGCCCGAGCCCGGTCACGCAGGTACCACACACCACCATTACACGTCCTCCGTCCCCTCCGGGACCCCTACCCTCGAACACGTCGACCTCGTGGGCCTGATTCACCGCCGGCCTGCGCGCCCATCCTGGGCGCCATCTTGGACACTCCACCACGAGGCCGCCTGGCCCCAGATCGACCTCAACCCTGGGCCTGGCCAGGTCTCAGACATCCCGGCACCACCATCCACCCAGGAGGTGAGCGGGCTACTTGGCAAGTCACTGGGGGAAAGAGGTGTCGATGGCTCTCCCCCGCCAGGTGCCGCTCGCCCATCGCCTCCCCGGGCGCCGGCTCCACCCCCCTGCTGGGTGTCTGAACTCCCTCATCCCGGACCTCCCGACCTCCAAGTGCGAGGGTCCGGACATCAAAGAACACCAGCCCTATAACTGGGGCAGCTCCAGAGCAGGAAGGCAGTTGTATCTTGGAGTCGAGAGACGCAGAGAAGAACTCATCCTTGACGGACTACTGGCGCTGCCATAGCTCTGTCTCGTGCACCATCGTCTTGCCTGCTGGCGCTGCCGCAACCTTCGTAACCTTCATATCCTTCATCGTCGTCGGGACCTGCTGGCGTGGCCGCGGACCGTTTGCATTCACCATCTTCATCGGGACCTGCTGGCTCCGCCGCGGACCGTCGTTTCCTTCGTCCATCTCGGGACCTGCTGGCTCCGCCGCGACCCGATCATCTAGAACGCCGAGCTCGAGGATTGAGAGCTAGTTTCATCTTTTGGTAACAAGACTGTCCCGCTACCCTTTTCCCAAGCCAGAGACCAGAACCGAGGGGACCCCTGAGTCCAGACCTCCTTGTACCATTCCATCGTAACCTTAAAGAATTGCCTATAAAGTCGTTGAACTTTACCCTTGTGTGGTGTCCGTCTGTGGGGGGGGGGGAAGTTACTTGTCTGTACGATCGCTGGAGACGGCTCTCCCCGGAGACCTCTCCCCTTATCCTCGGCCGACCCTCCCGGTCCGTCTAACAACACAGCTCACAGCTCCACCAATGCACCCACCACACAGCTCCACCGATGCACCCACCACACAGCTCCTCAGATGCACCCACCACACAGCTCCACCTATGCACCCACCACGCAGTTCCACCTATGCACCCACCACACAGCTCCACCGAGGCACCCACCACACAGCTTCACCAAGGCACCCACCACACAGCTTCACCGATGCACCCACCACACAGCTCCACCGATGCACCCACCACCCAGCTCCACTGATGCACCCACCACACAGCTCCACTGATGCCCCACAACCCAGCTCCACCGATGCACCCACCACACAGCTCCACTGATGCAACCACCCCACAGCTCCACCGACACAGCGTCACCGATGCACCCACCACACAGCTCCACTGATGCAACCACCACACAGCTCCACCGACACAGCTCCTCCGATGCACCCACCACACAGCTCCACTGATGCAACCACCACACAGCTCCACCGACACAGCTCCTCAGATGCACCCACCACAGAGCTCCACAGATGACCCCACCACACAGCTCCACCGATGTACCCAAGACACAGCTACACCGAGGCACCCACCACACAGCTCCACCGAGGCACCTACCACACAGCTCCACCGATGCACCCACCACACAGCTCCACCTATGCACTCACAACACAGCTCCACTGATGCAACCACCACACAGCTCCACCGACACAGCTCCACCGATGCACCCACCACAGAGCTCCACAGATGCCCCCACCACACAGCTCCACCGAGGCACCTACCACACAGCTCCACCGATGCACCCACTACACAGCTCCACCTTTGCACCCACCACCCAGCTCCACCTATGCACCCACCACACAGCTCCACTGAGGCACCCACAACACAGCTCCACCGAGGCACCCACCACACAGCTCCACCGATGCACCCCACCACACAGGTCCACAGATGCCCCCAGCTCCACTGATGCACCCACCACACAGCTCCACTGATGCCCCCACCACCCAGCTCCACCGATGCACCCACCACACAGCTCCACCGACACAGCTCCACCAACGTAACCACCACACAGCTCCACAGATACACCCACCACACAGCTCCACAGATGCACACAGCTCCACTGATGCCCCCACCACCCAGCTCCACCGATGCACCCACCACACAGTTCCCCCGACACAGCTCCACCGATGCAACCACCACACAGCTTCACAGATACACCCACCACACAGCTCCACTGATGCACCCACCACCCAGCTCCACCGATACATCCACCACACAGCTCCACCGACACAGCTCCACCGATGCACCCACCACACAGCTCCACTGATGCAACTACCACACATCTCCACCGACACAGCTCCACCGATGCACCCACCACACAGCTCCACTGATGCAACCACCACACAGCTCCACTGACACAGCTCCACCAATGCACCCACCACAGAGCTCCACATATGACCCCACCACACAGCTCCACTGATGCACCCAAGACACAGCTACACCGAGGCACCCACCATACAGCTCCACCGATGCACCCACCACACAGCTCCACCAATGCACCCACCACACAGCTCCACCGAGGCACGCACCACACAGCTCCACCGATGCACCCACCGCACAGCTTCACCGATGCACCCACCATCCAGCTCCACCGATGCACCTACCACACAGCTCCACCGACACAGCTCCACCGATACACCCACCACACAGCTCCACCGAGGCACCCACCACACAGCTCCACCGAGGCACCTACCACACAGCTCCATCGATGCACCCACCACACAGCTCCACCTATGCACCCACCACACAGCTTCACCGAGGCACCCACCACACAGCTCAACAGATGCACCCACCACACAGCTCCACAGAGGCACCCACCGCACAGCTCCACAGATGCACCCACAACACAGCTCCACCAAAGCACCCACCACACAGCTCCACCGATGCTCCCACCACACAGCTCCACCGAGGCACCCACCACACAGCTCCGCCGATGCACCCACCACACAGCTCCACCGATGCACCCACCACACAGCTCCACCGACACAGCTCCACCAATGCACCCACCACACAGCTCCACCGATGCACCCACCACACAGCTCCACCGATGCATCCACCACACAGCTCCACTGAGAAACCCACCACACAGCTACAGAGATGCACCCACCACACAGCTCCACAGATGCACCCACCACACAGCTCCACAAATGCACCTACCACACAGCTCCACAGATGCACCCACCACACAGCTCCACCGATGCACCCACCACACAGCTCCACAGATGCACCCACCACACAGATCCACAGACACAGCTCCACCAATGCACTCACCACACAGCTCCACCGAGGCAACCACCACACAGCTCCACCGATGCACCCACCACACAGCTCCACTGAGGCACCCACCATACAGCTCCACTGATGCACCCACCACACAGCTCACAGCTCCACCAATGCACCCACCACACAGCTCCACCGATGCACCCACCACACAGCTCCTCAGATGCACCCACCACACAGCTCCACCTATGCACCCACCACGCAGTTCCACCTATGCACCCACCACACAGCTCCACCGATGCACCCACCACCCAGCTCCACTGATGCACCCACCACACAGCTCCACTGATGCCCCACAACCCAGCTCCACCGATGCACCCACCACACAGCTCCACTGATGCAACCACCACACAGCTCCACCGACACAGCGTCACCGATGCACCCACCACACAGCTCCACTGATGCAACCACCACACAGCTCCACCGACACAGCTCCTCCGATGCACCCACCACACAGCTCCACTGATGCAACCACCACACAGCTCCACCGACACAGCTCCTCCGATGCACCCACCACAGAGCTCCACAGATGACCCCACCACACAGCTCCACCGATGAACCCAAGACACAGCTACACCGAGGCACCCACCACACAGCTCCACCGAGGCACCTACCACACAGCTCCACCGATGCACCCACCACACAGCTCCACCTATGCACTCACCACACAGCTCCACCGAGGCACCCACCACACAGCTCAACAGAGGCACCCACCACACAGCTCCACAGAGGCACCCACCACACAGCTCCACAGATGCACCCACCACACAGCTCCACCGAAGCACCCACCACACAGCTCCACAAATGCACCCACCACACAGCTCCACCGAAGCACCCAGCACACAGCTCCACCAATGCACCCACCACACAGCTCCACCGATGATGAACCCACCACACAACTCCACCGAGACACCCACGACACAGCTCCACCGATGCACCCACCACACAGCTTCACCGATGCACCCACCACACAGCTCCACCGACACAGCTCCACCAATGCACCCACCACACAGCTCCACCGAGGCACGCACCACACAGCTCCACCGATGCACCCACCACACAGCTTCACCGATGCACCCACCATCCAGCTCCACCGATGCACCTACCACACAGCTCCACCGACACAGCTCCACCGATACACCCACCACACAGCTCCACCGAGGCACCCACCACACAGCTCCACAGAGGCACCTACCACACAGCTCCATCGATGCACCCACCACACAGCTCCACCTATGCACCCACCACACAGCTTCACCGAGGCACCCACCACACAGCTCAACAGATGCACCCACCACACAGCTCCACAGAGGCACCCACCGCACAGCTCCACAGATGCACCCACAACACAGCTCCACCAAAGCACCCACCACACAGCTCCACCGATGCTCCCACCACACAGCTCCACCGAGGCACCCACCACACAGCTCCGCCGATGCACCCACCACACAGCTCCACCGATGCACCCACCACACAGCTCCACCGACACAGCTCCACCAATGCACCCACCACACAGCTCCACCGATGCACCCACCACACAGCTCCACCGATGCATCCACCACACAGCTCCACTGAGAAACCCACCACACAGCTACAGAGATGCACCCACCACACAGCTCCACAGATGCACCCACCACACAGCTCCACAAATGCACCTACCACACAGCTCCACAGATGCACCCACCACACAGCTCCACCGATGCACCCACCACACAGCTCCACAGATGCACCCACCACACAGATCCACAGACACAGCTCCACCAATGCACTCACCACACAGCTCCACCGAGGCAACCACCACACAGCTCCACCGATGCACCCACCACACAGCTCCACTGAGGCACCCACCATACAGCTCCACTGATGCACCCACCACACAGCTCACAGCTCCACCAATGCACCCACCACACAGCTCCACCGATGCACCCACCACACAGCTCCTCAGATGCACCCACCACACAGCTCCACCTATGCACCCACCACGCAGTTCCACCTATGCACCCACCACACAGCTCCACCGATGCACCCACCACCCAGCTCCACTGATGCACCCACCACACAGCTCCACTGATGCCCCACAACCCAGCTCCACCGATGCACCCACCACACAGCTCCACTGATGCAACCACCACACAGCTCCACCGACACAGCGTCACCGATGCACCCACCACACAGCTCCACTGATGCAACCACCACACAGCTCCACCGACACAGCTCCTCCGATGCACCCACCACACAGCTCCACTGATGCAACCACCACACAGCTCCACCGACACAGCTCCTCCGATGCACCCACCACAGAGCTCCACAGATGACCCCACCACACAGCTCCACCGATGAACCCAAGACACAGCTACACCGAGGCACCCACCACACAGCTCCACCGAGGCACCTACCACACAGCTCCACCGATGCACCCACCACACAGCTCCACCTATGCACTCACCACACAGCTCCACCGAGGCACCCACCACACAGCTCAACAGAGGCACCCACCACACAGCTCCACAGAGGCACCCACCACACAGCTCCACAGATGCACCCACCACACAGCTCCACCGAAGCACCCACCACACAGCTCCACAAATGCACCCACCACACAGCTCCACCGAAGCACCCAGCACACAGCTCCACCAATGCACCCACCACACAGCTCCACCGATGATGAACCCACCACACAACTCCACCGAGACACCCACGACACAGCTCCACCGATGCACCCACCACACAGCTTCACCGATGCACCCACCACACAGCTCCACCGACACAGCTCCACCAATGCACCCACCACACAGCTCCACTGAGGCACCCACCACACAGCTCCACCGATGCAACCACCACACAGCTCCATCGATGCACCCACCACACAGCTCCACCGAGGCACCCACCACCCAGCTCTACCGATGCACCCACCACACAGCTCCACTGATGCTCCAACTAAACTCCACCGATGCACCCACCACAGAGCTCCACTGAGGCACCCACCACACAGCTCCACCGATGCACCCACCACATAGCTCCACCTACACAGCTCCACCGATGCACCCACCACACAGCTCCACCGAGGCACCCACCACACAGCTCCACCGATGCACCCACCACACAGCTCCACCGATGCAGCCTCCACACAGCTCCCCCAACACAGCTCCACCGATGCACCCACCACCCAGCTCCACCGATGCACCCACCACACAGCTCCACCGACACAGCACCACCAAAGCACCCACCACACAGCTCCACCGATGCACCCACCACACAGCTCCACTGAGGCAACCACCATACAGCTCCACCAAGGCACCCACCACACAGCTCCACCGATGCACCCAGCACACAGCTCAACCAAGGCACCCACCACACAGCTCCACAGATGCACCCACCACACAGCTCCACAGATGCACCCACCACACAGCTCCACTGATGCAACCACCACACAGCTCCACCAACACAGATCCACCGATGCACCCACCACAGAGCACCACAGATGCCCCCACCACACAGCTCCACCGATGCACCCACCACACCGCTCCACTGAGGCACCCACCACACAGCTCGACCGAGGCACCTACCACACAGCTCCACCGATGCACCCACCACAGAGCTCCACCTATGCACCCACCACACAGCTCCACCGAGGCACCCACCAAACAGCTCAACAGATGCACCCACCACACAGCTCAACAGAGGCACCCACCACACAGCTCCACAGATGCACCCACCACATAGCTCCACCGATGCACCCACCACACAGCTCCACCGATGCACCCACCACACAGCTCCACCGATGCACCCACCACACAGCTCCACCGAGGCACTTACCACACAGCTCCACCGAGGCACCCACCTCCCAGTTCCACCGATGCACCCACCACACAGCTCCACTGACACAGCTCCACCGATGCACCCACCACACAGCTCCACTGATGCAACCACCACACAGCTCCACCGACACAGCTCCACCGATGCACCCACCACACAGCTCCACAGATGCCCCCACCACACAGCTTCACTGATGCACCCACCACACAGCTCCACCGAGGCACCTACCACACAGCTCCACCAATGCACCTACCACACAGCTCCACCTATGCACCCACCACACAGTTCCACCTATGCACCCACCACACAGCTCCACCAAGGCAACCACCACACAGCTTCACTGAGGTACCCACCACACAGCTTCACCGATGCACCCACCACACAGCTCCACCGATGCACCCACCACCCAGCTCCACTGATGCACCCACCACACAGCTCCACTGATGCCCCCACCACCCAGCTCCACCGATGCACCCACCACACAGCTCCACTGATGCAACCACCACACAGCTCCACCGACACAGCTCCACCGATGCACCCACCACACAGCTCCACTGATGCAACCACCACACAGCTCCACCGACACAGCTCCACCGATGCACCCACCACACAGCTCCACTGATGCAACCACCACACAGCTCCACCGACACAGCTCCACCGATACACCCACCACACAGCTCCACAGATGCAACCACCACCCAGCTCCACTGATGCGCCCACCACACAGCTCCACTGATGCACCCACCACCCAGCTCCACCGATGCACCCAGCACACAGCTCCACCGACACAGCTCCACCGAGGCACCCACCACACAGCTCAACAGATGCACCCACCACACAGCTCCACAGAGGCACCCACCACACAGCTCCACAGATGCACCCACCACACAGCTCCACCAAAGCACCCAGCACACAGCTCCACCGATGCACCCACCACACAGCTCCACCGATGAACACACCACACAACTCCACCGAGGCACCCACCACACAGCCCCACCGATGCACCCACCACACAGCTTCACCGATGCACCCACCACACAGCTCCACCGACACAGCTCCACAGATACACCCACCACACATCTCCACAGATGCAACCACCACCCAGCTCCACTGATGCACCCACCACACAGCTCCACTGATGCACCCACCACCCAGCTCCACCGATGCACCCAGCACACAGCTTCACCAACACAGCTCCACCGATGCACCCACCACACAGCTCCACTGATGCAACCACCACACAGCTCCACCAACACAGCTCCACCGATGCACCCACCACACAGCTCCACTGATGCAACCACAACACAGCTCCACCGACACAGCTCCTCCGATGCACCCACCACAGAGCTCCACAGATGACCCCACCAAACAGCTCCACCGATGTACCGAAGACACAGCTACACCGAGGCACCCACCACACAGCTCCACCGAGGCACCTACCACACAGCTCCACCGATGCACCCACCACACAGCTCCACCTATGCACCCACCACACATCTCCAATGAGGACCCCACCACACAGCTCAACAGATGCACCCACCACACAGCTCCACTGAGGCACCCACCACACAGCTCCACAGATGCACCCACCACACAGCTCCACCGAAGCACCCAGCACACAGCTCCACCGATGCACCCACCACACAGCTCCACCAATGAACACACCACACAACTCCACCGAGGCACCCACCACACAGCTCCACCGATGCACCTACCACACAGCTTCACCGATGCACCCACCACACAGCTCCACCGACACAGCTCCACCAATGCACCCACCACACAGCTCCACCGAGGCACCCACCACACAGCTCCACCGATGCAACCACCACACAGCTCCATCGATGGACCCACCACACAGCTCCACCGAGGCACCCACCACACAGCTCCACCGAGGCACCCACCACACAGCTCCACTGATGCAACCACAACACAGCTCCACCGACACAGCTCCTCCGATGCACCCACCACAGAGCTCCACAGATGACCCCACCAAACAGCTCCACCGATGTACCGAAGACACAGCTACACCGAGGCACCCACCACACAGCTCCACCGAGGCACCTACCACACAGCTCCACCGATGCACCCACCACACAGCTCCACCTATGCACCCACCACACATCTCCAATGAGGACCCCACCACACAGCTCAACAGATGCACCCACCACACAGCTCCACTGAGGCACCCACCACACAGCTCCACAGATGCACCCACCACACAGCTCCACCGAAGCACCCAGCACACAGCTCCACCGATGCACCCACCACACAGCTCCACCAATGAACACACCACACAACTCCACCGAGGCACCCACCACACAGCTCCACCGATGCACCTACCACACAGCTTCACCGATGCACCCACCACACAGCTCCACCGACACAGCTCCACCAATGCACCCACCACACAGCTCCACCGAGGCACCCACCACACAGCTCCACCGATGCAACCACCACACAGCTCCATCGATGGACCCACCACACAGCTCCACCGAGGCACCCACCACACAGCTCCACCGAGGCACCCACCACCCAGCTTTACCGATGCACCCACCACACAGCTCCACTGATGCTTCAACTAAACTCCACTGATGCACCCACCACAGAGCTCCACTGAGGCACCCAACACCCAGCTCCACCGATGCACCCACCACACAGCTCCACCTACACAGCTCCACCGATGCACCCACCACACAGCTCCACCGAGGCACCCACCACACAGCTCCACCGATGCACCCGCCACACAGCTCCACCGATGCAGCCTCCCAACAGCTCCACCAACACAGCTCCACCGATGCACCCACCACTCAGCTCCACCGATGCACCCACCACACAGCTCCACTGACACAGCGCCACCAATGCACCCACCACACAGCTCCACCGATGCACCCACCACACAGCTCCACTGAGGCAACCACCTTACAGCTCCACCAAGGCACCCACCACACAGCTCCACCGATGCACCCAGCACACAGCTCCACCTAGGCACCCACCACACAGCTCCAAAGATGCACCCACCACACAGCTCCACAGATGCACCCACCACACAGCTCCACTGATGCAACCACCACACAGCTCCACCAACACAGCTCCACCGATGCACCCACCACAGAGCTCCACAGATGCCCCCACCACACAGCTCCACCGATGCACCCACCATGCCGCTCCACTGAGGCACCCACCACACAGCTCCACCGAGGCACCTACCACACAGCTCCACCGATGCACCCACCACACAGCTCCACCTATGCACCCACCACACAGCTCCACCGAGGCACCCACCAAACAGCTCAACAGATGCACCCACCACACAGCTCAACAGAGGCACCCACCACACAGCTCCACAGATGCACCCACCACATAGCTCCACCGTAGCACCCACCACACAGCTCCACCAATGCACCCACCACACAGCTCCACCGAGGCACCCACCACACAACTCCACAGTTGCAGCCACCACACAGCTTCACCGATGCACCCACCCCACAGCTCCAGCGATGCAGCCACCACACAGCTCCACTGACACAGCTCCACCACTGCACCCACCACACAGCTGCACCGATGCACCCACCACACCGCTCCACCGATGCACCCACCACACAGCTCCACTGAGAAACCCACCACACAGCTACACAGATGCACCCACCACACAGCTCCACAGATGCACCCACCACACAGCTCCGCCGATGCACCCACCACACAGCTCCACCGATGCACCTACCACACAGCTCCACCGATGCACCCACCACACAGCTCCACCTATGCACCCACCACACAGCTCCACCGAGGCACCCACCAAACAGCTCAACAGATGCACCCACCACACAGCTCCACAGATGCACCCACCACATAGCTCCACCTTAGCACCCACCACACAGCTCCACCAATGCACCCACAACATAGCTCCACCGAGGCACTCACCACACAGCTCCACAGTTGCAGCCACCACACAGCTTCACCGATGCACCCACCACACAGCTCCAGCGATGCAGCCACCACACAGCTCAACAGAGGCACCCACCACACAGCTCCACAGATGCACCCACCACATAGCTCCACCGTAGCACCCACCACACAGCTCCACCAATGCACCCACCACACAGCTCCACTGAGGCACCCACCAAACAGCTCCACAGTTGCAGCCACCACACAGCTTCACCGATGCACCCACCACACAGCTCCACCTATGCACCCACCACACAGCTCCACCAAGGCACCCACCAAACAGCTCAACAGATGCACCCACCACACAGCTCAACAGAGGCACCCACCACACAGCTCCACAGATGCACCCACCACATAGCTCCACCGTAGCACCCACCACACAGCTCCACCAATGCACCCACCACACAGCTCCACCGAGGCACCCACCACACAGCTCCACAGTTGCAGCCACCACACAGCTTCACCGATGCACCCACCACACAGCTCCAGCGATGCAGCCACCACACAGCTCCACCGACACAGCTCCACCACTGCACCCACCACACAGCTGCACCGATGCACCCACCACACCACTCCACCAATGCACCCACCACACAGCTCCACTGAGAAACCCACCACACAGCTACACAGATGCACCCACCACACAGCTCCACAGATGCACCCACCACACAGCTCCACCGATGCACCCACCACACAGCTCCACCGATGCACCCACCACACAGCTCCACCGACACAGCTCCACCAATGCACCCACCACACAGCTCCACTGATGCACCCACCACACCGCTCCACTGATGCACCCACCACACAGCTCCACTGAGAAACCCACCACACAGCTACACAGATGCACCCACCACACAGCTCCACAGATGCACCCACCACACAGCTCCACAGATTCACCTACCACACAGCTCCACAGATGCACCCACCACACAGCTCCACCGATGCACCCAACGCACAGCTCCACAGATGCACCCACCACACAGATCCACAGACACAGCTCCACCAATGCACTCACCACACAGCTCCACCGACACAGCTCCACCAATGCACCCACCACACAGCTCCACCGAGGCACCCACCACACAGCTCCACCGATGCACCCACCACACAGCTCCACTGAGGCACCCACCATACAGCGCCACCGATGCACCAACCATACAGCTCACAGCTCCACCGATGCACCCACCACACAGCTCCACCGATGCACCCACCACACAGCTCCACAGATGCACCCACCACACAGCTCCACCGAGGCACCCACCACACAGCTCCACCGAGGCACCCACCACACAGCTCCACCGAGGCACCCACCTCCCAGCTCGACAGATGCACCCACCAAACAGCTCCACCAATGCACCCACCACACAGCTCCACTGATGCAACCACCACACAGTTCCACCGACACAGCTTCACCGATGCACCCACCACACAGCTCCACTGATGCAACCACCACACAGCTCCACCGACACAGCTCCACCGATGCACCCACCACAGAGCTCCACAGATGCCCCCACCACACAGCTCCACAGAGGCACCTACTACACAGCTCCACCGATGCACCCACTACACAGCTCCACCTTTGCACCCACCACCCAGCTCCACCTATGCACCCATCACACAGCTCCACTGAGGCACCCACAACACAGCTCCACCGAGGCACCCACCACACAGCTCCACCGATGCACCCCACCACACAGGTCCACAGATGCCCCCAGCTCCACTGATGCACCCACCACACAGCTCCACTGATGCCCCCACCACCCAGCTCCACCGATGCACCCACCATACAGCTCCACCGACGCAACCACCACACAGCTCCACAGATACACCCACCACACAGCTCCACAGATGCACACAGCTCCACTGATGCCCCCACCACCCAGCTCCACCGATGCATCCACCACACAGCTCCACCGATGCAACCACCA
The DNA here is from genome assembly GCF_964263255.1 of Lissotriton vulgaris. Lineage (NCBI taxonomy): Eukaryota > Metazoa > Chordata > Amphibia > Caudata > Salamandridae > Lissotriton > Lissotriton vulgaris. The sequence goes on along the minus strand of NC_141695.1, from coordinate 1,023,892,351 downwards.
CACAGCTCCACAGATACACCCACCACACAGCTCCACTGATGCACCCACCACCCAGCTCCACCGATGCACCCACCACACAGCTCCACCGACACAGCTCCACCGATGCACCCACCACACAGCTCCACTGATGCAACTACCACACATCTCCACCGACACAGCTCCACCGATGCACCCACCACACAGCTCCACTGAAGCAACCACCACACAGCTCCACTGACACAGCTCCACCAATGCACCCACCACAGAGCTCCACATATGACCCCACCACACAGCTCCACTGATGCACCCAAGACACAGCTACACCGAGGCACCCACCACACAGCTCCACCGATGCACCCACCACACAGCTCCACCAATGCACCCACCACACAGCTCCACCGAGGCACCCACCACACAGCTCCACCGATGCACCCACCACACAGCTTCACTGATGCACCAACCAAACAGCTCCAGCGATGCAGCCAACACACAGCCCCACCGACACAGCTCCACCAATGCACCCACCACACAGCTCCACCGAGGCACCCACCACACAGCTCCACCGATGCACCCACCACACAGCTCCAGCGATGCACCCACCACACAGCTCCACTGAGGCACCCACCACACAGCTCCACCAAGGCACCCACCATCCAGCTCCACCGATGCACCTACCACACAGCTCCACCGACACAGCTCCACCGATGCACCCACCACACAGCTCCACCGAGGCACCCACCACACAGCTCCACCGAGGCACCTACCACACAGCTCCACCGAGGCACCCACCACCCAGCTCCACCGATTCACCCACCACACAGCTCAGATGGGGTTGCATTGAACTAGGCATTGCTACCACCGGTCTGAGTACTAAAGACGATTTCAAGCACGCCATTGAGTCGTGGGCAGAAACCGGGGCCGTCAGACCCCCGGACCAAAATGTTGCAGCATCAGAGAGGAACACCACGGCTCCCGAGGAGCGAAGAACGGGTCTCTCGCAGGAAGAGATCCAAGAGAGAGAGAAAAACAGACTACATGAGTTAGAAATGGCCCGGCTCAAAATGGACGGTGAACTCAAATTAGCCGAACAAAAACTGAACCTAGAACATCTGCGGCTCCGAGAAGAACGGGAAGAAAAACAGAGACAAAGAGAACTCGAAGAAAAGAGACTAGCGTATGACCACGAGCGCAAACTAGCAGAAATAGACTTACGGAAGCAGAACAAAGAACTGGGGGTGCCCGAGCAACCGCGCACCCCAGGAGTGACAGAAAAGAAAGTACACATCCCCAAGGATGTCGTCCGAGAGTATTTCCGAGATGACGACATACAACAGTGGTTCAAGGCCTACGAGATCGCCATGACCTCCCACCGGATCGATCGAAGTGACTGGGGAGCCGGTCTATGGGGGAGGTTCGTCAATGAAGGCCGCGATGCCCTGTTACAGCTCCCAGACCATCTGATGACCTCCTATGACCACATGAAGGCTGCCCTCCTCACCCGATATGGGCTCACACCCGAAATGTACCGCCAGCGGTTCCGAGACTGCACCCGGATCCCGGGTACAACTTGGGTGGAATATGTAAACTATTTCAGCCGAGCCTTCGAGGGTTGGATTAAGGGAAGCCATGTAACGACCTACGAGCAACTTTTTAATCTCATGGTGTGGGAACACCTCTCTAACAACTGCTTCGTCGAGCTCAGGCAGCACCTCCTCGACAGTAAATTGACGGACCCACGGCAGCTCGCCGCCGAGGCTGACCGGTGGGAGATCACCCGAGTAGGCCGGAGCGGGCCGCACGAACAGAACCGGAACAACCAAGGTCAGCACCGTCCCCGAGGAGGAGGAGGAGGCCAGGGACGAGGAAGAGACACTGCCCCGGCCGCCCTCGCTGCCAACACCCCGGCCCCGGCCAACCGGGGCAACCCCCCAGTGCGCCCGGGGTACAGAGCCAATGTCACGTGTCACCGATTCCAGCGAGTCGGCCACTACGCAAATGACCCGAACTGTCCACAGAACCAGACTCTGAGACCCCGCCAGGTAGCGGCCGCCGCCCTGGGGGGAGAACAAATCTCCGAAGAACAGGAGGAATGCGAGCAAGAACAACAAGAATGGGAACCGGCCGCCATGGTTCTAGCGTGCCTGGGAGGAAGAGACATGGTCCCGCGGGCTCCCCTACCCGCCAACACCAGAAAATATAGTCAGTGTGTGAACATTAATGGGCGCAGGGCCGAAGCCCTACGTGACACAGGGGCCAGTGTGACGGCCGTCCGCTGTCACCTGGTGACCCCAGAACAGATCCTGCCGAACATTCTCTGCCCCGTCCGCTCAGCCGACAATTCGGAGAGTCTATGTCGGATGGCCTGCGTCCCCTTCGAATGGGGAGGAGTCTCCGGCATGTTGAAGGTGACGGTCCGAGATGATGCCCCCGTGGACTGTCTCCTGGGGAATGATCTTGAGAGTTCCCCGTGGGCCGCCGTAGAGAGAAGAGAGCACCTGGGGATGCTGGGCCTCCCGGACTGGGCGTGCGTCACCACCCGGGCCATGGCTGCCCGTACCATCCCCCGACCCGAAGAACACGAATGGCCAGCACCTCCTCCCCCGGTCGCTCCAGTAGAAGACACCGACCATACCGACCCCCCAGGGCAAACTCCCGAAGGGCTCGCTCAGCCCCAAGACCTTCCCAGCCTGGCTCAGTGGCGTCAGGAAGGGGGGCCCACCCAGGAACAGTTCCGTCAAGAGCAGAAGACCTGTCCCTCCCTCGAGGGACTCCGCCAGCAAGCCCTCACCCAGAGCGCTGGGGACACCTCCGGAGCCCATTGGATCTATTGGGACAACGACCTGTTGTACAGTGAACAGAGAATCGCGGAGTTAGGGGCCAGTCGAGTGCTACTGGTGCCCCTCCGCTTTAGAGACTTCTTGCTAAACTTGGCCCACGATGTCCCCCTGGCTGGACACCTGGGTCAAGACAAAACCTACAGTCGCCTGGTGACCCACTTTTTCTGGCCCAAGATGAGAAACGACGTCCTTAACCACTGCCGGTCCTGCCCCACGTGCCAGGCCAGCGGGAAGAGCGGCCGCAAACTTAAAGCACCTCTGCAACCCTTCCCAGCTGTCACCACCCCGTTCGAGAGGGTGGGAATAGACATTGTGGGGCCCCTAGACCCCCGTACAGCACAAGGACATCGGTTCATCCTGGTACTGGTGGACCACGCCACCCGCTACCCCGAGGCTATTCCCCTGCGAACTGTGACAGCCACAGACAGCGGAGCAGAAGAAGACTCCGAGCCCCTCCCTGATCTCCTAAAGACCCGGGAGAAAGATGGTTCCGTGGACGGGGTCCGACTCTCAGAAGCCCTCACCCCGGAACAGCGCCAAGGCTGCCGGGACCTCCTGCTGCAGTTTGCGACCCTGTTTTCCCTCACCCCAGGGGTCACCCCCTAGTGCTTGCACGACGTGGACACTGGGGACAGTCCCCCTATCCGACATCGGGCGTACAGCGTACCAGATCGGGTACGGGCCTGCATCCAAGAGGAGGTATCCAAGATGCTCACGCTCGGGGTCATCGAGCCCTCGGACAGCCCCTGGGCCAGCCCAGTGGTACTGGTCCCCAAAGCTGCCGCCCCCGGCACCACTCCTGAGCTCCGGTTCTGCGTCGACTACCGGGGCTTGAACGCCGTCACCAGAACCGACGCTCATCCCATCCCCCGAGCGGATGAACTGATCGACCGCATGGGAGCTGCCCGCTACCTCAGCATCTTCGACCTGACAGCGGGCTACTGGCAGATCGGTCTCACACCCCGGGCTCAAGAACGATCCGCCTTTTCCACCCCTGATGGCCACTACCACTTCAAGGTCATGCCATTCGGCATGAAGAATGCCCCAGCTACTTTTCAGCGACTGGTGAACCAGGTCCTGGCGGGACTCGAGGAATTCAGCGCCGCCTACCTGGACAATATCGCTGTGTACAGCCGCCACTGGTCCGACCACCTCCACCACCTCCGAGAGGTCCTGCAGGCCCTCCAAAGGGCCGGCCTCACGATCAAGGCCAGCAAATGTCAAATTGGTCAAGGGTCCGTGACCTATCTCGGGCACCAGGTGGGAAGCGGTCTGGTGGCCCCTCTTCAGCTCAAGATTGCTGCCATCCAGTCCTGGCAGCCCCCCATCACACAGACCGAGGTCCGCGCCTTCTTGGGGCTCACAGGCTACTACCGGCGGTTCGTGAGGGACTATGGCAGCCTTGTGGGGCCCCTCACGGAACTCACATCCAAAAACCACCCAAAGAAGGTCAACTGGACCCCAGACTGTCAAGCGGCCTTCGAGAAGCTGAAGGCCGCCATGTGCACTGCTCCTGTGCTCCAGGCCCCCGACTACAGTCGGGAATTCATCGTCCAAACGGACGCCTCCGACCATGGCATTGGGGCAGTCCTCTCCCAGTTGAACCCCGAAGGACTTGACCAACCAGTGGCCTTCATCAGCAGACGTCTCTTGGCCCGAGAACAACGCTGGAGCACCATCGAGAGGGAGGCCTTCGCAGTGGTGTGGGCCCTCAAAAGCTCCGGCCTTATCTCTTCGGTACCCACTTCCGGGTGCAGACAGATCATCGGCCCCTGCAGTGGCTAATGCAGATGCGGGGGGAAAACCCAAAACTATTGCGTTGGTCCATCTCCCTGCAGGGGATGGACTTCACTGTGGAACATCGACCTGGCCAAGACCACGCCAACGCAGATGGCCTGTCCCTCTTTTTCCGCCTCGACGAGGAGAGTCCCCAGGAGGATGGGTGACTCTCCCCGCCTTCAGCTGGGGGGGACGCATGTTGGACAGGCCACGTGAAGGGCTTGCTTCCTCCCCGCATGACAGGGCCCGAGCCCCGGTCCTGCAGGTGTTACCCACAGAAGCAACCCGCACCCCGTCTCATACGGGACTCCTGCCCCCGGACATCTCTGTATCAGGGGGCCGAATTCCTTCCAGCTCCCTCGGCGGGCCCGACAGCCATCTTGGACACTGCACCACGAGGCCGCGTGGCCTCAGATCGACCCTAACCCTGGGCCTGGCCAGGCCCCGACATCCCGGCACCACCATCCACCCAGGAGGTGAACGGCCCACTTGGCAAGTCAATGGGAGAAAGAAGTATCGATGGCTCTCCCCCGCCAGGTGCCGATCGCACCCAGCTCCCCCGGGCGCTGGCTCCACCCCCCTGCTGGGTGTCTGGACTCCCTCATCCCGGACCTCCCGACCTCCAAGTGCGAGGGTCCGGACATCAAAGGGCGCCAGACCTATAACTGGGGCAGCTCCAGAGCAGGAAGGCAGTTGTATCCTGGAGTCGAGAGACACCGCGACAAACTCATCCTTGACGGACTACTGGCGCTGCCGTAGTCCTGCCTTGCGAACTGTTATCTTGCCTGCTGGCGCTGCCGCAACCTTCTGAATCCTTCAACCTCGTCGGGACCTGCTGGCACGGCCGCGGACCGTTGTAACTACCATCTTCACCGGGACCTGCTGGCGCCGCCGCGGACCGTCGTCACCTTCGATCCACTCGGGACCTGCAGGCTCCGCCGCGGCCCGACCATCCAGAACGCCGAGCTCGAGGATTGTGAGCTATCCATCTTATCATCACATCTACCAGATTGGTAACAAGACTGTCCCGCTACCCCCTTCCCATCAAAGAGACTAAAATCGAGGGGACCCCTGAGTCCAGACCTCCTTGTACCATTCTACCGTACTTAAAGATTGCTTATAAAGAACGTTAAACCTTTTCTTTGTGTGGTGCACATCTGTGGGGGGGGAAGTTACTTGTCTGTACGATCGCTGGAGACGGCTCTCCCCGGAGACCTCTCCCCTTGTCCTCGGCCGACCCTCCCGGTCCGTCTAACACCCCCACCACACAGCTTCACTGATGCACCCACCACACAGCTCCACCGAGGCACCTACCACACAGCTCCACCGATGCACCCACCACACAACTCCATCGAGGCACCCACCACACAGCTCCACCGATGCACCCACCACACAGCTTCACCGATGCACCCACCACACAGCGCCACCGACACAGCTCCACCAATGCACCCACCACACAGCTCCACCGAGGCACCCACCACACAGCTCCACCGATGCAACCACCACACAGCTCCATCGATGCACCCACCACACAGCTCCACCGAGGCACCCACCACCCAGCTCTACCGATGCACCCACCACACAGCTCCACTGATGCTCCAACTAAACTCCACCGATGCACCCACCACAGAGCACCACTGAAGCACCCACCACACAGCTCCACCGATGCACCCACCACACAGCTCCACCTACACAGCTCCACCGATGCACCCACCACACAGCTCCACCGAGGCACCCACCACACAGCTCCACCGATGCACCCACCACACAGCTCCACCGATGCAGCCTCCACACAGCTCCACCAACACAGCTCCACCGATGCACCCACCACCCAGCTCCACCGATGCACCCACCACACAGCTCCACCAACACAGCGCCACCAATGCACCCACCACACAGCTCCACTGAGGCAACCACCATACAGCTCCACCAAGGCACCCACCACACAGCTCCACCGATGCACCCAGCACACAGCTCAACCAAGGCACCCACCACACAGCTCCACAGATGCACCCACCACACAGCTCGACAGATGCACCCACCACACAGCTCCACTGATGCAACCACCACACAGCTCCACCAACACAGATCCACCGATGCACCCACCACAGAGCACCACAGATGCCCCACCACACAGCTCCACCGATGCACCCACCACACCGCTCCACTGAGGCACCCACCACACAGCTCCACCGAGGCACCTACCACACAGCTCCACCGATGCACCCACCACACAGCTCCACCTATGCACCCACCACACAGCTCCACCGAGGCACCCACCAAACAGCTCAACAGATGCACCCACCACACAGCTCAACAGAGGCACCCACCACACAGCTCCACAGATGCACTCACCACATAGCTCCACCGTAGCACCCACCACACAGCTCCACCGATGCACCCACCACACAGCTCCACCGTTGCACCCACCACACAGCTTCACCGATGCACCCACCACACAGCTCCAGCGATGCAGCCACCACACAGCTCCACCGACACAGCTCCACCACTGCACCCACCACACAGCTCCACCGAGGGCCCCACCACACAGCTCCACCGACACAGGTCCACCGATGCACCCACCACACAGCTCCAGCGATGCAGCCACCACACAGCCCCACCTACACAGCTCCACCAATGCACCCACCACAAAGCTCCACCAAGGCACCCACCACACTGCTCCACCGATGCACCCACCACACAGCTCCACTGAGGCACCTACCATACAGCGCCACCGATGCACCCACCACACAGCTCACAGCTTCACCGATGCACCCACCACACAGCTCCACCGATGCACCCACCACACAGCTCCACAGATGCACCCACCACACGGCTCCTCGGAGGCCCCCACCACACAGCTCCACCGATGCACCCACCACACAGCTCCACCGATGCACCCACCACACAGCTCCACCGAGGCACCCACCACAGAGCTCCACCGAGGCACCCAGCTCGACAGATGCACCCACCACACAGCTCCACCAATGCACCCACCACACAGCTCGACTGATGCAACCACCACACAGCTCCACCGACACAGCTCCACCGATGCACCCACCACACAGCTCCACTGATGCAACCACCACACAGCTCCACCGACACAGCTCCACCGATGCACCCACCACAGAGCTCCACAGATGCCCCCACCACACAGCTCCACCGAGGCACCTACCACACAGCTCCACCGATGCACCCACTACACAGCTCCACCTTTGCACCCACCACACAGCTCCACCTATGCACCCACCACACAGCTCCACTGAGGCCCCCACCACACAGCTCCACCGAGGCACCCACCACACAGCGCCACCAATGCACCCACCACACAGCTCCACCGATGCACCCACCACACAGCTCCACTGAGGCAACCACCATACAGCTCCACCAAGGCACCCACCACACAGCTCCACCGATGCACCCAGCACACAGCTCAACCAAGGCACCCACCACACAGCTCCACAGATGCACCCACCACACAGCTCCACAGATGCACCCACCACACAGCTCCACTGATGCAACCACCACACAGCTCCACCAACACAGATCCACCGATGCACCCACCACAGAGCACCACAGATGCCCCCACCACACAGCTCCACCGATGCACCCACCACACCACTCCACTGAGGCACCCACCACACAGCTCCACCGAGGCACCTACCACATAGCTCCACCGATGCACCCACCACACAGCACCACCTATGCACCCACCACACAGCTCCACCGAGGCACCAACCAAACAGCTCAACAGATGCACCCACCACACAGCTCAACAGAGGCACCCACCACACAGCTCCACAGATGCACCCACCACATAGCTCCACTGTAGCACCCACCACACAGCTCCACGGATGCACCCACCACACAGCTCCACCGAGGCACCCACCACACAGCTCCACCGTTGCACCCACCACACAGCTTCACCGATGCACCCACCACACAGCTCCAGCGATGCAGCCACCACACAGCTCCACCGACACAGCTCCACCACTGCACCCACCACACAGCTCCACGAGGCACCTACCACACAGCTCCACCGATGCACCCACCACACAGCTCAACAGAGGCACCCACCACACAGCTCCACAGATGCACCCACCACATAGCTCCACTGTAGCACCCACCACACAGCTCCACGGATGCACCCACCACACAGCTCCACCGAGGCACCCACCACACAGCTCCACCGTTGCACCCACCACACAGCTTCACTGATGCACCCACCACACAGCTCCAGCGATGCAGCCACCACACAGCTCCACCGACACAGCTCCACCACTGCACCCACCACACAGCTCCACGAGGCACCTACCACACAGCTCCACCGATGCACCCACCACACAGCTCCACCGAGGCACCCACCATACAGCTCCACCGAGGCACCCACCACACAGCTCCACCGAGGCACCCACCACACAGTTCCACCGATGCACCCACCACAGAGCTCCACCGAGGCACCCACCACACAGCTCAACCAAGGCACCCACCACACAGCTCCACCGACACAGGTCCACCGATGCACCCACCACACAGCTCCAGCGATACAGCCACCACACAGCCCCACCTACACAGCTCCACCAATGCACCCACCACACAGCTCCACCGAGGCACCCACCACACAGCTCCACCGATGCACCCACCACACAGCTCCACTGAGGCACCTACCATACAGCGCCACCGATGCACCCACCACACAGCTCACAGCTCCACCGATGCACCCACCACACAGCTCCACCGATGCACCCACCACACAGCTCCACAGATGCACCCACCACACGGCTCCTCGGAGGCCCCCACCACACAGCTCCACCGATGCACCCACCACACAGCTCCACCGATGCACCCACCACACAGCTCCACCGAGGCACCTACCACACAGCTCCACCGATGCACCCACCACACAGCTCCACCTATGCACCCACCACACAGCTTCACCGAGGCACCCACCACACAGCTCAACAGATGCACCGACCACATAGGTCCACAGAGGCACCCACCGCACAGCTCCACAGATGCACCCACCACACAGCTCCACCGAAGAACCCACCACACAGCTCCTCCGATGCTCCCACCACACAGCTCCACCGAGGCACCCACCACACAGCTCCGCCGATGCACCCACCACACAGCTCCACCGATGCACCCACCACACAGCTCCACCGACACAGCTCCACTAATGCACCCATGACACAGCTCCACCGATGCACCCACCACACCGCTCCACCGATGCACCCACCACACAGCTCCACTGAGAAACCCACCACACAGCTACACAGATGCACCCACCACACAGCTCCACAGATGCACCCACCACACAGCTCCACAGATGCACCTACCACACAGCTCCACAGATGCACCCACCACACAGCTCCACCGATGCACCCACCACACAGCTCCACAGATGCACCCACCACACAGATCCACAGACACAGCTCCACCAATGCAACCACCACACAGCTCCACTGAGGCACCCACCACACAGCTCCACCGATGCACCCACCACACAGCTCCACTGAGGCACCCACCATACAGCTCCACTGATGCACCCACCACAAAGCTCACAGCTCCACCAATGCACCCACCACACAGCTCCACCAATGCACCCACCACACAGCTCCTCAGATGCACCCACCACACAGCTCCACAGATGCCCCCACCACACAGCTCCACTGATGCACCCACCACACAGCTCCACTGATGCACCCACCACACAGCTCCACCGAGGCACCCACCACACAGCTCCACCGAGGCACCCAGCTCCCAGCTCCACCAATGCACCCACCACACAGCTCCACTGATGCAACCACCACACAGCTCCAACGACACAGCTCCACCGATGCACCCACCACACAGCTCCACAGATGCCCCCACCACACAGCTTCACTGATGCACCCACCACACAGCTCCACCGAGGCACCTACCACACAGCTCCACTGATGCACCCACCACACAGCTCCACCTATGCACCCACCACGCAGTTCCACCTATGCACCCACCACACAGCTCCACCGAGGCACCCACCACACAGCTTCACCAAGGCACCCACCACACAGCTTCACCGATGCACCCACCACACAGCTCCACCGATGCACCCACCACTCAGCTCCACTGATGCACCCACCACACAGCTCCACTGATGCCCCACCACCCAGCTCCACCGATGCACCCACCACACAGCTCCACTGATGCAACCACCACACACCTCCACCGACACAGCGTCACCGATGCACCCAACACACAGCTCCACTGATGCAACCACCACACAGCTCCACCGACACAGCTCCACTGATGCACCCACCACACAGCTCCACTGATGCAACCACCACACAGCTCCACCGACACAGCTCCACAGATACACCCACCACACAGCTCCACCGATGCACCCACCACAGAGCTCCACTGAGGCACCCACCACACAGCTCCACTGATGCACCCACCACACAGCTCCACCTACACAGCTCCACCGATGCACCCACCACACAGCTCCACCGAGGCACCCACCACACAGCTCCACCGATGCACCCACCACACAGCTCCACCGACACAGCTCCACCGATGCACCCACCACACAGCTCCACTGATGCAACCACCACACAGCTCCACCGACACAGCACCTCGATGCACCCACCACAGAGCTCCACAGATGACCCCACCACACAGCTCCACCGATGTACCCAAGACACAGCTACACCGAGGCACCCACCACACAGCTCCACCGAGGCACCTACCACACAGCTCCACCGATGCACCCACCACACAGCACCGCCTATGCACTCACCACACAGCTCCACCGAGGCACCCACCAACACAGATCCACCGATGCACCCACCACAGAGCACCACAGATGCCCCCACCACACAGCTCCACCGATGCACCCACCACACCGCTCCACTGAGGCACCCACCACACAGCTCCACCGAGGCACCTACCACACAGCTCCACCGATGCACCCACCACACAGCTCCACCTATGCACCCACCACACAGCTCCACCGAGGCACCCACCACACAGCTCCACCGATGCACCCACCACACAGCTCCACTGAGGCACCTACCATACAGCGCCACCGATGCACCCACCACACAGCTCACAGCTCCACCGATGCACCCACCACACAGCTCCACCGATGCACCCACCACACAGCTCCACAGATGCACCCACCACACGGCTCCTCGGAGGCCCCCACCACACAGCTCCACCGATGCACCCACCACACAGCTCCACCGAGGCACCTACCACACAGCTCCACCGATGCACCCACCACACAGCTCCACCTATGCACCCACCACACAGCTTCACTGAGGCACCCACCACACAGCTCAACAGATGCACCCACCACATAGGTCCACAGAGGCACCCACCGCACAGCTCCACAGATGCACCCACCACACAGCTCCACCGAAGAACCCACCACACAGCTCCTCCGATGCTCCCACCACACAGCTCCACCGAGGCACCCACCACACAGCTCCGCCGATGCACCCACCACACAGCTCCACCGATGCACCCACCACACAGCTCCACCGACACAGCTCCACCAATGCACCCATGACACAGCTCCACCGATGCACCCACCACACCGCTCCACCGATGCACCCACCACACAGCTCCACTGAGAAACCCACCACACAGCTACACAGATGCACCCACCACACAGCTCCACAGATGCACCCACCACACAGCTCCACAGATGCACCTACCACACAGCTCCACAGATGCACCCACCACACAGCTCCACCGATGCACCCACCACACAGCTCCACAGATGCACCCACCACACAGATCCACAGACACAGCTCCACCAATGCAACCACCACACAGCTCCACTGAGGCACCCACCACACAGCTCCACCGATGCACCCACCACACAGCTCCACTGAGGCACCCACCATACAGCTCCACTGATGCACCCACCACAAAGCTCACAGCTCCACCAATGCACCCACCACACAGCTCCACCAATGCACCCACCACACAGCTCCTCAGATGCACCCACCACACAGCTCCACAGATGCCCCCACCACACAGCTCCACCGATGCACCCACCACACAGCTCCACTGATGCACCCACCACACAGCTCCACCGAGGCACCCACCACACAGCTCCACCGAGGCACCCAGCTCCCAGCTCCACCAATGCACCCACCACACAGCTCCACTGATGCAACCACCACACAGCTCCAACGACACAGCTCCACCGATGCACCCACCACACAGCTCCACAGATGCCCCCACCACACAGCTTCACTGATGCACCCACCACACAGCTCCACCGAGGCACCTACCACACAGCTCCACTGATGCACCCACCACACAGCTCCACCTATGCACCCACCACGCAGTTCCACCTATGCACCCACCACACAGCTCCACCGAGGCACCCACCACACAGCTTCACCAAGGCACCCACCACACAGCTTCACCGATGCACCCACCACACAGCTCCACCGATGCACCCACCACTCAGCTCCACTGATGCACCCACCACACAGCTCCACTGATGCCCCACCACCCAGCTCCACCGATGCACCCACCACACAGCTCCACTGATGCAACCACCACACACCTCCACCGACACAGCGTCACCGATGCACCCAACACACAGCTCCACTGATGCAACCACCACACAGCTCCACCGACACAGCTCCACTGATGCACCCACCACACAGCTCCACTGATGCAACCACCACACAGCTCCACCGACACAGCTCCACAGATACACCCACCACACAGCTCCACCGATGCACCCACCACAGAGCTCCACTGAGGCACCCACCACACAGCTCCACTGATGCACCCACCACACAGCTCCACCTACACAGCTCCACCGATGCACCCACCACACAGCTCCACCGAGGCACCCACCACACAGCTCCACCGATGCACCCACCACACAGCTCCACCGACACAGCTCCACCGATGCACCCACCACACAGCTCCACTGATGCAACCACCACACAGCTCCACCGACACAGCACCTCGATGCACCCACCACAGAGCTCCACAGATGACCCCACCACACAGCTCCACCGATGTACCCAAGACACAGCTACACCGAGGCACCCACCACACAGCTCCACCGAGGCACCTACCACACAGCTCCACCGATGCACCCACCACACAGCACCGCCTATGCACTCACCACACAGCTCCACCGAGGCACCCACCAACACAGATCCACCGATGCACCCACCACAGAGCACCACAGATGCCCCCACCACACAGCTCCACCGATGCACCCACCACACCGCTCCACTGAGGCACCCACCACACAGCTCCACCGAGGCACCTACCACACAGCTCCACCGATGCACCCACCACACAGCTCCACCTATGCACCCACCACACAGCTCCACTGAGGCACCCACCACACAGCTCCACCGAGGCACCCACCACCCAGCTCCACCGATTCACCCACCACACAGCTCCACCGACACAGGTCCACCGATGCACCCACCACACAGCTCCAGCGATGCAGCCACCACACAGCCCCACCGACACAGCTCCCCCAATGCACCCACCACACAGCTCCACCGAGGCACCCACCACACAGCTCCACCGATGCACCCACCACACAGCTCCACTGAGGCACCCACCATACAGCGCCACCGATGCACCCACCACACAGCTCCACTGATGCACCCACCACACAGCTCCACCGATGCACCCACCACACAGCTCCACAGATGCACCCACCACAAGGCTCCTCAGAGGCCCCCACCACACAGCTCCACCGATGCACCCACCACACAGCTCCACCGATGCACCCACCACACAGCTCCACCGAGGCACCCACCACACAGTTCCACCGAGGCACCCACCTCCCAGCTCGACAGATGCACCCACCACACAGCTCCACCAATGCACCCACCACACAGCTCCACTGATGCAACCACCACACAGCTCCACCGACACAGCTCCACCGATGCACCCACCACACAGCTCCACTGATGCAACCACCACACAGCTCCACCGACACAGCTCCACCGATGCACCCACCACAGAGCTCCACAGATGCCCCCACCACACAGCTCCACCGAGGCACCTACCACACAGCTCCACCGATGCACCCACTACACAGCTCCACCTTTGCACCCACCACACAGCTCCACCTATGCACCCACCACACAGCTCCATCGAGACACCCACCACACAGCTCCACCGAGGCACCCACCACAGAGCTCCACCGATGCACCCACCACACAGGTCCACAGATGCACCCAGCTCCACTGATGCACCCACCACACAGCTCCACTGATGCCCCCACCACCCAGCTCCACCGATGCACCCACCACACAGCTCCACCGACACAGCACCACCGATGCAACCACCACACAGCTCCACAGATACACCCACCACACAGCTCCACAGATGCACACAGCTCCACTGATGCCCCCACCACCCAGTTCCACCGATGCACCCACCACACAGCTCAACTGACACAGCTCCACCGACGCAACCACCACACAGCTCCACAGATACACCCACCATACAGCTCCACTGATGCACCCACCACCCAGCTCCACCGATGCACCCACCACACAGCTCCACCGACACAGCTCCACCAATGCACCCACCACACAGCTCCACTGATGCAACTACCACACATCTCCACCGACACAGCTCCACCGATGCACCCACAACACAGCTCCACCAATGCACCCACCACACAGCTCCACTGATGCAACTACCACACATCTCCACCGACACAGCTCCACAGATGCACCCACCACACGGCTCCTCAGAGGCCCCCACCACACAGCTCCACCTATGCACTCACCACACATCTCCACCGAGGCACCCACCACACAGCTCAACAGATGCACCCACCACACAGCTCCACAGAGGCACCCACCACACAGCTCCACAGATGCACCCACCACACAGCTCAACCGAAGCACCCACCACACAGCTCCACCGATGCACCCACCACACAGCTCCACCGATGAACCCACCACACAACTCCACCGAGGCACCCACCACACAGCTCAACCGATGCACCCACCACACAGCTTCACCGATGCACCCACCACACAGCTCCACCGACACAGCTCCACCAATGCACCCACCACACAGCTCCACTGAGGCACCCACCACACAGCTCCACCGATGCAACCACCACACAGCTCCATCGATGCACCCACCACAAAGCTCCACCGAGGCACCCACCACCCAGCTCTACCGATGCACCCACCACACAGCTCCACTGATGCTCCAACTAAACTCCACCGATGCACCCACCACAGAGCTCCACTGAGACACCCACCACACAGCTCCACCGATGCACCCACCACACAGCTCCACCTACACAGCTCCACCGATGCACCCACCGCACAGCTCCACCGATGCACCCACCACACAGCTCCACCGAGGCACCCACCACACAGCTCCACCGATGCACCCACCACACAGCTCCACCGATGCAGCCTCCACACAGCTCCACCGACACAGCTCCACCGATGCACCCACCACCCAGCTCCACCGATGCACCCACCACACAGCTCCACCAGGGCACCCACCACACAGCTTCACCGATGCACCCACCACACAGCTCCACCGATGCACCCACCACCCAGCTCCACTGATGCACCCACCACACAGCTCCACCGATGCACCCACCACACAGCTCCACTGAGGCAACCACCATACAGATCCACCAAGGCACCCACCACACAGCTCCACCGATGCACCCAGCACACAGCTCCACTGAGGCACCCACCACACAGCTTCACAGATGCACCCACCACACAGCTCCACAGATGCACCCACCACACAGCTCCACCAAAGCACCCACCACACAGCTCCACCGATGCACCCACCACACAGCTCCGCCGATGCACCCACCACACAGCCCCTCTGATGCACCCACCACACAGCTCCACCGATGCACCCACCACACAGCTCCACCGATGCTCCAACTAAGCTCCACCAATGCACCCACTAAGCTCCACCGTTGCACACACCACTCAGCGCAACCACAGCATCACTCAGCGCAACCACCGCATCACTCAGCACCACCACAGCATCACTCAGCGCAACCACAGCATCACTCAGCGCAACCACAGCATCACTCAGCGCAACCACAGCATCACTGGTTCAAATATGTTCTTTCAATGTTTCCAGCTGTTTTCTAGCTTTCACGCTTTATTACAAATCACAAAAAGATGTTAATATTTCACTTCTGTTCTTGGATTTTCGTCACAATAAAAAACACTGAACATAATCTTCACAAAAGTTATTTACAAAAGTTTAAGCTTTTGCCATTACACATTAAATAAATTATGTAAGTATTCATTATTTAAAAAAATTAAAAGCCATTGTTTTTTGTAATATCAATACATCTAATTCACGTAAATACAAAACATGTTGCATTACAAATGCTATAGGTGTCACATTTGCAAAAGTTATAACTATTGGCATTGTAAATGACAAAGATATCAATTTAGCTATTTTTAAAAAAAAACACATAAATTAAAAAAAACATTTATTAGACCAATAGCTCAAACTTTCCTAATGCGAGCCCTATTGCATTTCCAATGCTTGTTTGAATTGCAATTGGTGAAAGATTTAAGCATATGTTTACAGTTGTCATATTCAAACATTTTTGTGTTGACCGTGAATTCGCATGCAGTCCAGTGATTACATTTGTAATGTCCTACAATGGTTGGCAAATTCAGACATGTTTCAATGTTGGTTTGCTTATTAGTCGTAGTGGCAGCCCTGACCAAGTGGTCTTTGAGATTACGGTCCCTCTTAAAAGAGAACAGGGGGGTTCCTGTATCAAGCTCTAAAGGGTCCAGTACAGGCCAGTGTTTTTTGATTATTTTACATAGTTTGTTACTGACTGTACTGAATGTGGTGACACATGTGATTCTCTTAAGGGGTTTTTTCTTTTGAGGTTGCAGTAGATATTCTCTGTGGGCATACCACGCTCTTTTCATAGCCCTTCTCACTAATTTTCTTGGGTAACCTCTGCTCATTCGTTTTGTACATAGGGTTTCAGCTTCCAGGAAGAAGTCTTGCTTAAATTTACAATTACGCCTAATTCTGAGGAACTGGCCGTAAGGAAGCCGTCCCTAAGGGCCCTTGGGTGTGCGCTGTGATATTCGAGGAGCGTGTTGCGCTCGGTCGGTTTTCTGGAAAGGGTGGTATAAAGTTGTTCATCCTGGCTTAATTGTGACGTCCAGATAGTCAATCTGATGTCTGTCATAATGGAATGTAAACTTGAGATCAGGTTGGCTATTGTTAAGCCATTCACAATAGTCCTTTAGTGTATCTTCGTCTCCCTCCCATATCATAAGGACATCATCAATGTACCTGTGCCACATGAACAAAACAACGTAATAAAATTTTGCATCCTTCTAAAACAAGCATTTGCAAAGCAATAAGGCTCACATTAGTAAAGTTAGAGGTATTAGTATTGTAAATGATACATTTTTTATTTATGTTTTTGTTTTGAAAATAGCGAAATTAATAACTTTGTCATTTACAATGCCAATAGTGTTATCTTTTGCAAACGTGACACCTAAGATGCATTAATATTAAAAATAACAATGAGTTGTATTTTTTTCAATATTTAATACTTAAATAAAAGTTATTTTAATTTATAATGGCAATAGCTTAAACTTTTGCAAATAACTTTTTGGAAGATTATGTTTAGTGTATTTTATTGTGATGAAAATACAAGAACAGAAGTGAAATATTAAAAAAAAATTGTGACATTTGTAATAAAGTTTGAAACATTGAAGAACATATTTGAATCAGTTGTTGTTGAATGGTTGCACAGATTGATGCTGTGGTGGCTCTGAATGATGTTGTGGCGGCGACGAGTGATGTTGTGGCGTTCAGTGATGCTGTGGTAGCACATAGTTATGTTGTGGTTCCCCTGAGAGATGCTGTGGTGAAGCGATGGATAGTGAGGGAGATAGATAGAGGGAGGGCGAAAGATAGATAGAGGAAGGGCGAGAGATAGAGGCAGGGTGAGAGATAGAGGCAGGGCAAGAGGGCGAGGGATGGTGTGTGGGCGAGGGATGGAGTGTGGGCAAGGGATGGAGTGTGGGCAAGGAATGGAGTGTGGGCGAGGGATGGAGTGTGGGTGAGGGATGGAGTGTGGGCGAGGGATGGAGTGTGGGCCGGGGGAGGGATGGAGTGTGGGCTGGGGGAGGGATGGAGTGTGGGTCGGGGGAGGGATGGAGTTTGGGGCGGGGGAGGGATGGAGAGTGGGGCGGGGAGGGATAGATGGAGTCGGGGGAATGGATGGATGGAGTCGGGGGAATGGATGGATGGATGGAGTGCGGTGATGGATGGATGGAGTGGTGGGATGGATGGATGGAGTGGGGGGATGGATGGATGGAGTGGGTTGGATGGATGGATGGTAGAGTAGGGGGATGGATGGATGGAGTGGGGGGATGGAAGGATGGAGTGGGATGGATGGAGATGGATGGATGGAGTGGGATGGATGGAGTGGGACGGATGGATGGAGTGGGATGGATGGATGGAGTGGGGGGATGGATGGAGTGGGATGGATGGATGGAGTGGGGGGATGGATGGAGTGGGATGGATGGATGGAGTGGGGGGATGGATGGATGGAGTGGGGGGATGGATGGATGGAGTGGGATGGATGGATGGATGGAGTGGGGGGATGGATGGAGTGGGGGATATATGGATGGAGTGGGGGGGATGGATGGATGGATGGATGGATGGATGGAGTGGGGGGATGGATGGATGGAGTGGGGGATGGATGGATGGAGTGGTATGAAAGAGCAAACTCTGAACTTGTCTTGAGAGCAAGGGCAGTTTGCAGTGTTTAACATCAGCGGGGGAAGGGGCAGCATAGTAGAATCTGGTGGTTATTAGCTATCAGTCGCAGTCCAGTGATTACATTTGTAATGTCCTACAATGGTTGGCAAATTCAGACATGTTTCAATGTTGGTTTGCTTATTAGTCGTAGTGGCAGCCCTGACCAAGTGGTCTTTGAGATTACGGTCCCTCTTAAAAGAGAACAGGGGGGTTCCTGTATCAAGCTCTAAAGGGTCCAGTACAGGCCAGTGTTTTTTGATTATTTTACATAGTTTGTTACTGACTGTACTGAATGTGGTGACACATGTGATTCTCTTAAGGGGTTTTTTCTTTTGAGGTTGCAGTAGATATTCTCTGTGGGCATACCACGCTCTTTTCATAGCCCTTCTCACTAATTTTCTTGGGTAACCTCTGCTCATTCGTTTTGTACATAGGGTTTCAGCTTCCAGGAAGAAGTCTTGCTTAAATTTACAATTACGCCTAATTCTGAGGAACTGGCCGTAAGGAAGCCGTCCCTAAGGGCCCTTGGGTGTGCGCTGTGATATTCGAGGAGCGTGTTGCGCTCGGTCGGTTTTCTGGAAAGGGTGGTATAAAGTTGTTCATCCTGGCTTAATTGTGACGTCCAGATAGTCAATCTGATGTCTGTCATAATGGAATGTAAACTTGAGATCAGGTTGGCTATTGTTAAGCCATTCACAATAGTCCTTTAGTGTATCTTCGTCTCCCTCCCATATCATAAGGACATCATCAATGTACCTGTGCCACATGAACAAAACAACGTAATAAAATTTTGCATCCTTCTAAAACAAGCATTTGCAAAGCAATAAGGCTCACATTAGTAAAGTTAGAGGTATTAGTATTGTAAATGATACATTTTTTATTTATGTTTTTGTTTTGAAAATAGCGAAATTAATAACTTTGTCATTTACAATGCCAATAGTGTTATCTTTTGCAAACGTGACACCTATAGCATTCGTAATGCAATATGTGTTGTATTTACATGACTTAGATGCATTATTATTAAAAATAACAATGAGTTTGTAATAAAGTTTGAAACATTGAAGAACATATTTGAATCAGTTGTTGTTGAATGGTTGCACAGATTGATGCTGTGGTGGCTCTGAATGATGTTGTGGCGGCGACGAGTGATGCTGTGGCGTTCAGTGATGCTGTGGTAGCGCATAGTTATGTTGTGGTTCCCCTGAGAGATGCTGTGGTGAAGCGATGGATAGTGAGGGAGATAGATAGAGGGAGGGCGAAAGATAGATAGAGGAAGGGCGAGAGATAGAGGCAGGGTGAGAGATAGAGGCAGGGCAAGAGGGCGAGGGATGGTGTGTGGGCGAGGGATGGAGTGTGGGCAAGGGATGGAGTGTGGGCAAGGAATGGAGTGTGGGCGAGGGATGGAGTGTGGGTGAGGGATGGAGTGTGTGCGAGGGATGGAGTGTGGGCCGGGGGAGGGATGGAGTGTGGGCTGGGGGAGGGATGGAGTGTGGGTCGGGGGAGGGATGGAGTTTGGGGCGGGGGAGGGATGGAGAGTGGGGCGGGGAGGGATAGATGGAGTCGGGGAATGGATGGATGGAGTCGGGGGAATGGATGGATGGATGGAGTGCGGTGATGGATGGATGGAGTGGTGGGATGGATGGATGGAGTGGGGGGATGGATGGATGGAGTGGGTTGGATGGATGGATGGTAGAGTAGGGGGATGGATGGATG
The DNA here is from genome assembly GCF_964263255.1 of Lissotriton vulgaris. Taxonomy (NCBI): domain Eukaryota; kingdom Metazoa; phylum Chordata; class Amphibia; order Caudata; family Salamandridae; genus Lissotriton; species Lissotriton vulgaris. The sequence goes on along the minus strand of NC_141695.1, from coordinate 1,023,871,241 downwards.
GAGTGGGGGGATGGAAGGATGGAGTGGGATGGATGGAGATGGATGGATGGAGTGGGATGGATGGAGTGGGACGGATGGATGGAGTGGGATGGATGGATGGAGTGGGGGGATGGATGGAGTGGGATGGATGGATGGAGTGGGGGGATGGATGGAGTGGGATGGATGGATGGAGTGGGGGGATGGATGGATGGAGTGGGGGGATGGATGGATGGAGTGGGATGGATGGATGGATGGAGTGGGGGGATGGATGGAGTGGGGGATATATGGATGGAGTGGGGGGGATGGATGGATGGATGGATGGATGGAGTGGGGGGATGGATGGATGGAGTGGGGGATGGATGGATGGAGTGGTATGAAAGAGCAAACTCTGAACTTGTCTTGAGAGCAAGGGCAGTTTGCAGTGTTTAACATCAGCGGGGGAAGGGGCAGCATAGTAGAATCTGGTGGTTATTAGCTATCAGTCGCAGCAAGTGCAGTAGCACCAAACCCCAGGAGAGTGAGGGCTCTCTGCACCCAAGATGCACGTGCTTTTCATAACGAACCGGTTGACCAGTGGTCAATTTGCATGTTTGTATTAGAGCCCACTGCGATGTTAGTACGCCATTTAATTGGACTAACACAGTTTATATTATGCATTATAGTCGAGGCAATGAATCGTACGCTAGTCTGCGAGGTGGGTGAAAAAACTCACTATGAGGTTTCAGAAGAGTCTGTAGAATGCGCAAAGACGGTATTCACCGTGAAAGAGCAAACTCTGAACTTGTCTTGAGAGTAAGGGCAGTTTGCAGTGTTTAACATCAGCGGGGGAACGAGCAGCATAGTAGAGCCTGGTGGTTATTAGCTATCAGTCACTTTTAAGAAAGGACATAAGAATGTCCTACCGTTAACAATCAAGGGCACATTATACAGATGTTAAGGCCGGTGTGCGTAGTCCAGGAGGTTGAACATCAGAGTGGCTGGGAGCCGCAGAAATATAATGAAGGCTCGACAACAAACTATCAAAGCATTACATACAATTTGCATGCACAGCAGAGTTGGGTTTTCGAGTAGCGTGCCGCTCCACCTCCGAGTTAAGTGGAAAAGGCAAAATAATAATAAAAAGCTCTTGGCATTGCTGTGGGGAGGGAGGGAGGAGAAATGCGAGACACGGCCTTGGGGCCGTGAAAAGTGTGAAGCTGGGGGCGGGGGAGCGGATCCCTTTGAAGTGAAGCTTCACTTTACTTCAAAGGCAGGAGGCAGGCAGGAGGCTCGGGCAAGCGCGTGCCCGAGCACGTGCACTCCATGAAATCCAGCGATGGTTTCAGAGCTCAGATGAGCCTCTATACTCTCGTCCTATTATCGCTTGCGCGATTAATAGGACGAGCCCTAAAAATAAATACAGACAAGACAATAAATGTTTTTCTGTCTCTCTATCGGAAAAATCAGTAAAAACTGAAAATGAAGCCTAATTATGAGTTAGACATAGTGGTAATTACCACATGCAAGGATAACTAGCACATAAAGTTGGTGTAGCTTTCTTTGTGAAAATGTATAATTATATTAACATGGTGTGATAAACATAATGAATTCAATATATTTTGATTAGAACTTTTTTTTCAGCTTTGATAATGTAAGTCTCGATTTTAAAAAGGTTGTTGCTGCCTGTCACCATCTTATTGCAGCACGCAGTCATCACTGTTGTTTCCCCACCATGCACTCAGCAGATGATTGTTAGTTTATAGGGAATGTTTTGAAATTCGTTGTTATACTCCCATGTACAATATGATGCTTTGTCCTCAAGCTTTATTCTGCTACTACGTTAACAAAGTGAATGTTTTCTCAAGGTCTTACTTCCTGGGACAGCAATGCAATTCTCATAAGAACTTAGCCTTGATTGTAACAGGATTTGTACTAAACACCATGTTATGAACACTATTACGTGAGCTTGTTGGGTAATGCTGACAAACGTGATTTCAAACTGTATCATTCTTTCATTATTATGATTGGTTGGTATATATGGGCTTTTGCACGTTCACACCAAATGTTCTATAGTATTTTACTATATAATATGAGCTTTACCCATATGGTGTTGGTTTCTCTTTCCGATGATCTTCAGCAGTCAACACTCTGCCGGACTGACCTCTAATTATAACCTATTTCCTGAGCTGCTTTACTTTATTTAACTTTATTTCTGCTGATAGCCATAAAAGCGCATATCGTAAAACACAGTTAAGACATTCAAAATAATAACAAGATCAATCTAAACAAGCATTTGCAGTGCAATAGGTCTCGCACTACTGAAAGGTTGAACTATTGGCATTGCAAATAATAATGCAATGCCAATAGCTCAATCTTTCAGTAATGCGAGAACGATTGCATTGTAAATGGTTGTTTACTATTTGTGAGAAAGTGACTCTATATATCCTGGACCAAGATATGGTACAGGGTGTATAGAGTCCACAAACCCCAGAGGTATAACAGAGGTTAAAGCCAGGTCTGACCTTACTCTCTAAAGTGGTAGCTTGGTGGAGCAGTAAGGCAGTACCAGAGGACAGTGTAAAGCATTTGTTGTACACACTCAGTCAGCAAAAGGTTTCACACACTCAAAGACTGAACTCCAGGCCAATTGTTTTTATATCAAAGATATAGTTGTTTTATTTTTAGAACCAACAGGTATGTATGTATGTATATGTATAAACCATTTTATAACGCGCTCTATTACTTGGGAGTATCCTGGCGCGATGGGAAAGAACGAAAGAAAACAGACGAGAAATCAGCTTATGTCACACTCCTGAATAGATGGGTTTTCAGATTTCTCTTGAACTGGCCTACGCATTGAGTGGAGCGCAAGTGGAGGGGAAGGGCATTCCAGGCTCGGGCTACCACTACAGCTATGGACTGGCCCCCTAGTCTGGTTCGCTTAAAGCGAGGAAGAGTCATTTTAAACAAAGAGGACGATCTAAGAGCACGTGTGGGAACATAAAAGGTAAATCTCTTCTTCAGATAGGCCGGTCCTTGGTCATGGGTAGCTCTAAACGAAAGCACCAGGGATTTGAATAGGATGCGTTGTGGCACTGGCAACCAGTGGAGGCTAGACATATGAGAGCGAACACTCTTCCATCTCGGAACATTAAAAAGGAGACGGACAGCGGCGTTCTGGATGAGCAGCAGACGTTTAACCAAATAAGCGGGGATGCCGCTAAACAGGGCGTTCGCATAGTCTAGCCTTGCTAGAATGAGAGCTCGAGCGACAGTCTCCCTTGCCTCTCTAGGAAGCAGTGGAAAAAAGCATGTCCCGGATAGTTTCTTTATGTGGTCCTCAAATCTGAGGTCCTCTCCGAACCATATGCCAGGATTATTTGCGGGGCCACCCATCACCTTAGGGCTAGGAATATTCGGGGGCCACAGCGAGTTTTTGAAATTGGGAGGGAAAGAACCGTAGAAGAGGACCTCAGATTTGTCCTCATTGCATTTCAGCTGAGCCACAGTTAGCCAGCGAAAGACTGAGGACAAACAGAGCTGGACTGTTGTAGTGTCCAGATGGTCATCTGGCCAAGTAAACAGCAGCTGAGTGTCATCAGCGTACCCTATAATCTTAGCCCCGTACTGTTCCGCTAGATAAACCAGGGGAGTGATGTAAATATTGAACAGTAGGGGACTAAGGGTAGATCCCTGTGGGACCCCGGTGAGGAGTGGTTTAGGCTCTGAGGCGTGAGGTGGCATCCAGACCTGTTGCGTCCTGTCTGAAAGAAATGAGGACAGCCAGGCCAGGTCACCGCCACAGATGCCAATTGCAGACAGCCTGGCGAGGAGGAGCTCATGAGGGACGGTATCGAACGCGGCAGAGAGGTCCAACAAAATCAGGACCGCTCTGCCGCCTCCGTCCAGACACTCCCGGATCGACTCCGCCATCTCAACCAGAGCAGTCTCCGTGCTGTAGGCCGCCCTAAAGCCGGATTGAGCTGGGTGCAAAGCATTGGAGGTCTTAACAAAGCTCTCCAGCTGACGAAAGACCACTTTCTCGCATATTTTGGCCAGCGCTGGCAAAAGGGATATGGGACGATAGTTCCCAGGAACAGTAGCGTCCAGCCCTGTTTTGTTTAGCAGCGGCAGAAGCTTTGCCTGCTTCCAGTTTACAGGAACCTCTGCTAAGGATAGAGAAAGATTCACTATCTGGGTGACATCCCCGCAGACAATACTAGCCACCTCCGAAAGTACCCGGGCATGACAGGGATCAGAGGGACAGCCCGATTTAAGGGACTGAAGGAGAGGCAGCACATCACATTCCGCAACCAGCGAGAAGTTTGTAAGCAGCTGAGTATCACAATGGCATGGCATAAGGGGGAGGCCATCCACTGAGCAATCCGCTGGAAGCGCAGAGAGTAAGTCCTGCTGAATTTTAGCTATTTTATTTATGAAGAAGTTAGACAAGTCCTCGCACCATTGTATAGAGGAAGGGAGTGTGGTGGTTTCAGCAATTGGGGATACAAAAGTTTTAACAATAGAGAAAATCTCTCTACTGTTATTTTCCGCTTTAGCGATTCTCCCTGCGTAGTAATTCCCTTTGGCTATCTTAATAGCGGCATAGTAGTCTTTTTGGGCTGAGCGTAAGGCGGCCTTTGTCTCTGAACTATACCCACGTCTCCAAGCTTGCTCCAGCTTTTTACATCCCAATTTCAGCTCCCTCAGCTCAGGAGAGAACCAGGGTTGAGAGGGGGTGTGTTGGAACCTGGACACGGTAGAATGTTTCGTAGATGCATTAGCCGCCTGCAGCACCCACTCATTAAAGCCGCTGACCACCTCCCCCATCCCAGGACTAAGCTTCGGGCGTGCTTTAGATAGCTCCTGGCCGAACGCAGCCAGGTTAATCTTCTGGGGATGGCTCATGGGCTGTGCGAGAGCTAATCTGCCTACGTTCTCCACCTCCCATGAGAACCTAACAAGATCATGATCCGACCATGTTACCTTTTCTAAGTTTAGAGCCTTAATGCGAAAGTTAGAGCAAACTAAGTCTAAAAGATGACCTCCAACATGGGTCGGAGAGACCACCCATTGTTTGAGCTGTGCCAAATCAAAAACTTCCCCCAGACGGCGAGCTTCAGTAGAGTCAATGACATCTACATGGATGTTAAGGTCACCAACCAGAAGAAATTTTGGGAAGCTCAGAGCCCGTGGCACTATGCACTCCTCCAAAGTGTCAATGAAGTGGCTGGCATATCCCGGAGGCCTATAGATTAGTGACCCTCCCAGGGTGAAGTGGGGACTAATAGTAAGGGAGAAGTGGAGAACTTCACCATCAACCCCTGCTGCGGATTGCTCAGAGGCGAAGTGCCACCCTTCCTTAAAAATTACATCTAGCCCGCCCCCTCTGCCTAAGGGCCTATCAGCTCTAGCAATCTTAAATCCTCTGGGGACAGCAAGTTCGACAGTCGGGGCACACAAGTCAGTAAACCACCTCTCCGTGATGAACAGGAGCTCAAGCTGGCCATCCACCAGTATATCAAAGATGTCAGCTACATGTTTCACCACGGGTCTGGCATTAATTAACCCGGCCCTGATTGTCATGTGACCTGTACCTGTACCACTGGTTGAACGTGGGCGTAAGGAGGGCTGGGGAAAAAAACACAACTCGAGTACTTCACAGTAGCACAGTCACATCCCGCCCGCAAGCAAATACCTCCTCCGGCGGGCAAATTCAGCCTCAAAAGGTCATCACGGGAATACATGATCCTATCGGGCCCAGTTCGACCGAGGGGAAGGCTGGCAGTATGGCTGGCCCTGGGCCCGTACGAGGCACGGAGGGGCACAGACTGGCCCTCCTTTGGCGCTCCTTCGGCGTGCAGACGGCGCGCCCGCTGCGCGAGACCACTGCGCGTTCTATGTGGCATCGCTATTTGAGGCCCAAGCCCCTCCCCGAGCTGGACCGCTAACTCGAGTCCAGTAGGGGTCCGGGACTCACCAAAGATGGCGCCCGACCTGGCCCTCCACAGCAATCGGCACAGGCAAGCCGCGGTGGAACGGGGAACAGGGAGACCGGGAAGCAGCGCACAGGTTATTAAAAAATGGTACAGTTAATATACAGCATACAACGCAATTATTAAATCAATTGGGTGTTTAAATGAAGTTTTAAAAATGAGCCAATGATACAATGCCGCGCAAAGCGAGTGAGCAGAAGAGAATCTCTTGCAGTCTGCTCGCCTCTCCCAAACGAAATCGCAAGGTGCTGCCACCACCCAGATCAGTCACGCAGGCCCGCAGATTCCAATTCTATTTGAGGCCCAAGACCCTTCCCGAGCTGGACCGCTAACTCGAGTCCAGTAGGGGTCCGGGACTCACCAAAGATGGCACCCGACCTGGCCCTCCACAGCAATCGGCACAGGCAAGCCGCGGTGGAACGGGGCACAGGGAGACCGGGAAGCAGCGCACAGGTTATTAAAAAAATGGTGCAGTTAATATACAGCATACAACGCAATTATTAAATCAATTGGGTGTTTAAATGAAGTTTTAAAAGTGAGCCAATGATACAATGCTGCGTAGAGCGAGTGAGCAGAAGAGAATCTCTTGCAGTCTGCTCGCCTCTCCCAAACGAAATCGCAAGGTGCTGCCACCACCCTGATCAGTCGCGCAGGCCCGCAGATTCCAATTCTATTTGAGGCCCAAGCCCCTCCCCGAGCTGGACCGCTAACTCGAGTCCAGTAGGGGTCCAGAACTCACCAAAGATGGCGCCCGACCTGGCCCTCCACAGCAATCGGCACAGGCAAGCCGCGGTGGAACGGGGTACAGGGAGACCGGGAAGCAGCGCACAGGTTATTAAAAAATGGTACCGTTAATATACAGCATACAACGCAATTATTAAATCGATTGGGTGTTTAAATGAAGTTTTAAAATGAGCCAATGATACAATGCTGCGCAGAGCGAATGAGCAGAAGAGAATCTCTCGCAGTCTGCTCGGCTCTCCCAAACGAAATCGCAAGGTGCTGCCACCACCCTGGTATCAACAAGCATTTGCAATGCAATAGGTCTCGCATTAGGAAAGTTTGAGCTATTGGTATTGTAAATGACAATTTTTTTATTTATGAGTTGGTTTTGAAAATAGCGAAATGAATAGCTTTGCGCAAATTTGACATCTATGGAATTTGTAATGCAATATGTGTTGAATTTACGTGACTTAGATGTATTCATATTACAAATAACAATGGATTTTAAGTTTTTTTAATAATTAATACTTAAATAAAAGTTATTGTAATTTATAATGGCAATAGCTTAAACTTTTGTAAATAACTCCTGTGAAGATTATGTTCAGTGTATTTTATTGTGACGAAAATCCAAGAACAGAAGTAAAATATTAACATCTTTGTTGGACCTGGGCCTCTTGGCAGGGTCATCCCTAAACTTTTTGCCTTCCTCCAATACTCTCTCTGACCTATTTTGTTTGGTTTAATGACTCTGGGCACTTTACCACTGCTGACCAGTGCTAAAGTGCATATGCTCTCCCTACTGAAAATTGTACATGTGATTGATGTCCATGATTGGTTCATTGGATTTACTGTTAGTCCCTAGTAAAGTGCACCAGGAGTGCCAGGGCTTGTAAATGCCAATACTGCTAGTGGGCCTGCAGCGCTGGTTGCGCCACCCACAGAAGCAGCCTTAAAATGTGTCTAGGGTCTGCCATTGCAGAACCTGCGTGCAGTCTGGTACTGTCATGCTGGCTTGGCAAGTGCACCCACTTGCCAGCCCCTAAACCTTCCCTTAACTTCATATTAGTCACCCCTATGGTAGGCCCTAGGGCAGGGTGCATTGTAAGTATAAGGTAGGACATGCCCTGATGTGTGTGGCATGTTCTAATAGTGAATTACTGCCAAATTCGTTTTTCACTATTGCAAGGCTACCTGCTCCCTTTAGGCCAGAATGGGCTGCTGGAATTATTACACTCTATAATCCCAGCAGGCTCAGGGAACATGGTAGAGAGTCATGTTTAGTATGCCTGAACTCAGAATAATAAAATACTTCTTTTAGTAAAGTTTATTTTAATATCCTGGGTTTGCAAATGCTACTTTTAGAAAGTTAGCATTTGCTTGTCTAACCATTTCAGCCCGCCTCTGCTCTTGTGTGTATCTGACTGTCTGAGTGTGTGAGTGACAGGGCAGGGAGTTGACAGGTTGTGAATAGCAGGATGACACCTTAGTGGGTGGTGGGAGTTTCCCCTGAATGATGCATCAGGCTGTGCTCTGCCTCCACAATGCTGGCTCCGCCCCCCTGGGGAGCGACTGATGACTCAGCCTGCACCTGGCCCAGGAAGGACCGAAGCTTGTCAACAAAGTGCTCAAGCTGCCCCTGTCTTCACAATGCCGGCTCCGCCCCCCTGGGGAGCGGCTGATGTGCCTGCCCTCACACTGAATGCAGAAGCAGAAGTACCCACCACAAGTGCTCAGGGACTGAGAACAGTTATGCAAAGGCCCCCCTGGCCTGCAAGAACAAAAGAAACTGGGTATAAAAGTAGGAGCCCTGCTCCTTGTAAATTAGATCCTGTTTGTGCTACAGAAGAAACTCTGCCCGAAGAGAAGGACCTGGAAGGACAAGGAGGAGTGCTGTCTCTGGCCTGTGTCTGGTGCCTTGCTGCAGAAGGAGAGGAAAAGAAGAGACTACAAGAGACTTTTGCTTTTATTGAACTTTGTGCCAAACTCTGCTGAAAGATCTCCAAGGGCTTGCTGCTGAACTTGCCCCCTGACCAGCGCCCCAGGACCAGTGGGCGCTACACCCTGAAAAAAGCGACTGTGTGTGCTGCTTATCGCTGCAGCGCTGACTGAGGAGTCTGGGAGCGCTGGGCATCCCTGCCACGCTCCCCGTAATCCAAGGCATCGATATCCCCCCAAGCACCGTGACCGGGGCCCAAAGCAACAGCAAGAGCAACGTGAAGCCCAGCCGCCGCTGGCCCGAGCACCGTGACTGCCTCTGCACCGGGAGCCCCGAGAGCAACGTGAAGGAGGACCCGTCCGGTCCAAGCGCCCGAATTGACTGTGCCTCGCGCCGTCAATCCACCTGCAAAGACGGACAGCCGCCCTGTGATAACCCCCCTCTGGTCGGCATCCTGCCCGACAGCTCAGCTGTGAGCGCACAGCTGCAACCGGCACTTTGGCTGGGTACGTCCCGCACTTGGGGACCGTACTGCCACTTGCCGCCACCACACAGCCGCCGCCTCCAGGGTCGGAGCGAACGCCAAAGGAAGGACCCTGCCGCCACCAAGCACCGCCGCCCCGGGTGACCCGTGACCTGCCCGGCTGAGAGCCGCAGCGCGCATCGACCCCGGAGAAGCAAAGCGACGTGGGACAGCTCCCCTTGAAGCCGCCCGCTCCACAAGAATTTGAAAGGTACTGTGCTGTGTCCTCACGGTGCGAGCGACTTGCAACTCGAGCTCGCACCGCGCTATCTGCTCCCAACGCGAGCCGCCTCTGAAACCGAGGCTCGCACGGCTCCTGGTCCTCGAGGCCCACGCGGGAAGCGTGAGCTTTGGCTGGCCAGGCCCGATCTCCTCTCTGAAGCGAGCGGAGACAGCGGAACGCGCATTGAGGCGCTACAAGACACTGAACCTGGGCAGAAGGCCCAAAAGATTGCTTATTGCTAAGAAAGAACTGTGGCAACTTGAAACTAAGTAGACTGGAACCGCTATTGAAAGTTGGACAACTGTATTTACAAGCCTGCTTGAAATTTATATAAAGAATATATATTTTTACAAATACAGTTTGGTGTAATTGTATGGTGGGTTGGTTGTGATGGTGTAATATTGCAAATGTTTAACCCTATGTGCCCCAGAGATTAGCCTGAGACTGCTTAAGCCACACTACCTAGAGGGTAAGCAGAGGTTGTCTTGAAGGTAACCCTCAGCCCTGACGAGGAAGAGAGAGTCCCTGCTTGTCGCCAGTGCTGCACTGCGCCAACTAGAGACTCCCCCTTCCTACAATCTTTTTGTGACATTTGTAATAAAGCTTGAAACATTGAGAGAACAATTTTGAACCAGTTGTTGTTGAATGGTTGCACAGATTGATTCTGTGGTGGCGCTGAGTGATGTTGTGGTGGCGACGAGTGATGCTATGTTGTTCAGTAATGCTGTGGTAGCGCATAGTGATGTTGTGGTGCCCCTGACTGATGCAGTGGTGGTGCTGAGTGATGCTGTGGTGATGCATTAGATAGATAGAGTGAGTGCGATAGATAGATAGAGTGAGGGCTATAGATAGAGGGAGGGCGATAGATAGATAGAAGGAGGGTGATAGATAGATAGAGTGAGGGCGATAGATAGATAGATACATAGAGTGATGGAGATAGATAGACAGATAGAGTGAGGGCGATAGATATAGATAGATAGAGTGGGGGCGATAGATAGATAGATAGATAGATAGATAGATAGATAGATAGATAGATAGATAGATAGATAGATAGATAGATAGATAGATAGAGTGATGGCGATAGATAGATAGAGTGAGGGCGATAGATAGAGTGAGGGCAATAGGTTGGTAGATAGATAGAGTGAGTGAGGGTGATAGATAGATAGATAGATAGATAGATAGATAGATAGATAGAGATAGATAGATAGATAGATAGATAGATAGATAGATAGATAGATAGATAGATAGATAGATAGATAGATAGATAGATAGATAGATAGATAGACAGATAGATAGATAGACTGAGGGCGCTAGATAGATAGATAGATAGATAGATAGATAGATAGATAGATAGATAGATAGATAGATAGATAGATAGATAGATAGATAGATAGATAGAGTGAGGGCAATAGATAGATAGAGTGAGGGCGATAGATAGAGTGAGGGCGATAGATAGATAGAGTGAGGGCGATAGATAGAGTGAGGGTGATAGATAGATAGAGTGAGGGCGATAGAGTGAGGGCGATAGATAGAGTGAGGGAGATAGATAGATAAAGGGAGGGCGATAGATAGAGTGAGGGCAATAGATGAATAGATAGAGTGAGGGCGATAGATAGATAGATAGAGTGAGGGCGATAGATAGATTAGATAGATAGATAGACAGACAGACTGAGGGCAATAGATATATTGATAGAGTGAGGGCACTCAATAGATAGATAGAGGGCGATAGATAGAGTGAGGGCGACAGATAGATAGAGTGAGGGCGATAGATAGATAGAGTGAGGGCGATAGATAGAGTGAGGGCGCTAGATAGATAGATAGATAGATAGATAGATAGATAGATAGATAGATATATAGATAGATAGATAGATAGATAGATAGATAGATAGATAGATAGATAGATAGATAGATAGATAGATAGATAGATAGATAGATAGATAGATAGATAGATAGATAGATAGATAGATAGATAGATAGATAGATAGATAGATAGACTGGGGGCGATAGATAGATAGAGTGAGGGCAATAGATAGTTAGATAGATAGAGTGAGGGCGATAGATAGAGAGAGTGAGGGCGATAGAGTGAGGGCGATAGATGGATAGATAGATAGACTGAGGGCGATAGATAGATAGAGTGAAGGCAACAAATAGAGTGAGGGCGATAGATAGAAAGATAGATAGATCGATAGAGGGAGGGCGATAGATAGATAGAGTGAGGGCGATACGTAGATAGATAGATAGATAGATAGATAGATAGATAGATAGATAGATAGATAGATAGATAGATAGATAGATAGATAGATAGATAGATAGATAGACAGACAGACAGATAGATAGATAGATAGAGTGAGGGCGAAAGATAGATAGAGTGAGGGCAATAGATAGATAGATAGAGTGAGGGTGATAGATAGAGTGAGGGCGATAGATAGATAGAGTGAGGGCAATAGATAGACAGATAGAGTGAGGGCAATAGATAGACAGATAGAGTGAGGGCGACAGATAAATATATAGATAGATAGAGTGAGGGCGATAGATAGAGTGAGGGCAATAGATAGATAGAGTGAGGAAGATAGATAGATAGAGTGAGGGCGATAGATAGATAGAGTGAGGGCGATAGATAGATAGATAGAGTGAGGAAGATAGATAGAGTGAGGGTGATAGATAGATAGAGTGAGGGCGATATACAGTTGTGTTTGTGGTTGTGTGTTGTGTTTGGGGTTGTGTATGTGGTTGTGTGTGTGGGGGGGTTGTGTGTGTGGGACTGTGAATGTGTGTGTGTGAGGGGGGTGGGTGTGTGGAGGGTTGTGTGTGTATGTGGTGTTGTGTGTGTATGTGGTGTGGGTGTGTGTGTGTGGGGGGATATGGGTGTGTGTGTGTGGGGTTGTGTGTGTAAGGTTGTGTGTGTGTGTGGTTGTGTGTGTGTGTGTGGAGTTGTGAAGCATGAGGGCAATAGATAGAGTGAGGGCGATAAATAGAGTGAGGGCGATAGATAGATAGAGTGAGGGTGATAGATAGATGGTTGTGGTTGTGTGTGGGGTGGTGTGTGTGGTTGTGTGTGGGGGATGTCTGGGTGTGTGTGGGGTTGTGTGTGTGGTTGTGGTTGTGTGTGTGGTTTTGTGTGTTGTGTTTGGGGTTGTGTGTGGGGTTATGTGTGTGGGGTTTTGTGTGCTGTTGTGTGTGTGTGGGGTTGTGTGTGGGGGCTGTGTGTGTGGGGGTTGTGTGGGGGGTTGTGTGTGTATGTGGTGTTATGGGGGGGTTGTGTGTGTGGTTGTGTGTGTGGGGTTGTGTGTGTGTGTGTGTGTGGAGTTGTGTAGCGTGAGGGCAACAGATAGATAGAGTGAGGGCGATAGATAGAGTGAGGGCGATAGATCGATAGATGGTTGTGTGTGCGGGTTTGTGTGTGTGGTGGCTTGTGTGTGGGGGATTGTGTGTGTGTGGGGGTTGTGTGTGTGTGTAGGGCTGTGTGTGTATATGGTTGTGTGTGTGTAGGGTTTGTGTGTGTGGGGGGGTCAGTGTGTGTATGGGGGGTTTGTGTGTTGGGGGTTCTGTGTGTGCGGGGTTGTGTGTGTGGGGGGGTTGTGTGCGTGTGTGTGTGTGTGTGTTGCATTGTGTGTGTGTGGGGGGGGGTTGGCTTCACATGACCTAAAAAGGACTATATGCATCGAGTTAAAACATATAGGTGTCTTCCTCCGTCTGTTCAGCACGGAACAATGACATTCCACAAGAATACTGCTTTCACATACATCTTCCAGAAGGGAGTACAAGAACCTAGCAGCTGCACCCATGCGGCATGTAAATACAAACAAGAGACTGCAGCACAGGCACTTTTTACAAGTGCAGATCTAAACTTTCAACAACTACTGGGCTTGTAAATAACCCCCACTGTCTCTTTAAAAAAAATAACCGTTGGAGCAAATCTAATCAGTTGCGTTTCTTAGAGCAGAAGCGAAACAACATAGTTCTACTTCGCGTGTGCACTGTCGCTCACTGAGATCTGGGGACCCCCTTTTATTAATTAAGAAGTTTGACTGGAAATTAAATGTAGGCTCTGATGAAGCAATAATTATCGTAAAACACGGGCTGGCCCATCAAAACTGAGACAATAAAACTTAAATTCCCGTTTTTCGTTTTAAATGTCCATAATAAATGCAGGACTACAATTTGCCACTTGAACAAATCTTAGCAGGGGCATATTTATTCCGCCCTAGTTTTTAACCGCATCGCTGCTGCAGTGATTTTTGCGCTGTGCGGCTGTTTTCAATTAACCGCGATACATGACGAGCTCAGCTCGTCATCCGCACACGTCACCCGTGGCTGATGACGAGCTGAGCTCGTCATCAGCATCGAAGGGGTTAAAATTATTTATAAAGATGTTATGCTGGCACTACTAGCCCTATGTTTACGAGGAAAAAACTCAACTACAAGCCCTAGCATGCAAAGGGCGGATAGTAAACCAGTATTGGCAAAGGCAATCGGTCTTGCTAATGCGAGGACTATTGGCAAAGTCAATGTCTTTTAGTCATGTTGTAAAGCAGGGTCATAGCTATAAAACAGTATTGGCAAAGGCAATCGGTCTTGCCAATGCGAGGACTATTGGCAAACTCAATGTCTTTTAGTCATGTTGTAAAGCAGGGTCATAGCTCTTTTTCCCCCGACTCTCAGCCATGCTGAACAGCAGCCATGTTTCTTTACAACATGGCTAAAAGTCATTGACAAAGCCACTAACTCTTGTATTGCGGGACCTATTGGCTTTGCCAATGGATGTTTTTCCTATGGCGGGGGGGGGGCCGGGGCAACACACACAACAACAGGGTAGTGGATGGGAAGAAAGAAGCAACATAGACAACAGGACGGTGGGGGGGTATAGTCCAAGTAAAGCACTCTCACATTAACATTGTAAAAAGGCATGAAAAATGGAATGTACTCCATGATTAAAGCACACATGAGTAGGACGCTACTCTGGCAGTTCATGTACCTTTGTTTCCTGCTAATTTAATTGCTTATTGGCCCAATTTGGGGCTCCTGAGCTGCTGGAACTGTTCTGGCAGGTTAACAGAGGAAGGGGCGGAGTAGTTAATCTAATTCGTTTTTTTTTCTTTGCATTCTGGGACCTGTATTTCTTTCTTTATTCAGTCATAAAGTGAGGACTACAAGCATCTGATTGCAAAGAAAAATAAAGCCGACCTATATTAACTACTCACGCATGGATCCATGAAGTTGAAAACTCTGTGGGGCTTATTTACAAGCTCCTTGCGACACTTTTGCATTATTTTTAACATATCAAAAGTGACGTACGCGTGGTGCAAGTCGCTTGTAAATAAGCCCGTGCGTGGATGGTGAGCCTGCTTACTATCGGTGAACTTGAACCGGTTGCTTAACTAAATAAATAAAGCCAGGGTAATAAAGTAAGAAAAGAAGGAACATGAGTGTGAAAGAAAAAAGCAACAAAACGGAAAAGGGGACATCAAAATGAAACAAAGATATTTTACAGAGCTGTATCTGTTGACCCTTGTTGTCCCCATGTTTGGTGGCTCCTGTATTTGCACTTTTGTGTCTCGGGACTTCCATGAAAGGCAGAAGAACAAATGGCTGCTTGGACCAAGTGTCGGAAGTAGCTCCCCCTTCAATCCTCGGCAGCTGGCTGGAGGAGGCCTCGGAATGTAGCATGACATCACCACTCTATTGAAATACGGGAATCAAGGCTGCCTTAGAGTCAGCATAGCGCTCACAGGAGTGTTAAAGACGTGCTAAGTAATACTTTCACAAACGCATGACTCCGTCTTCGAAGGCTGTGAATGTGCTTGTGGCTGAGAAGTGCAGGGGAGTAGGGCCAACAAGAAACAAAAACAAAATGCTGATGCTGGCATATTGGATGTAATTCTTTGCATAAGGAAGAACAAGTGTGGAACCATATCACAGGGGAAGGTAAGGGCAAATGACAAAATGCTGGCCCTGGCATACTAGAGAAGATTTTTTAAATAAGGGCCGTTATGCTATATAGACAGCACTAATGACAAAATTCTGGCATGGCACATCCTATGTAATTTTTGACTGTGGGGGCCCCCGTGAAAAACTGCTGGCGCAGGTACAATGAAGGTAATTTTGTTATATTGTGGCACATTTTTAAAAAATATAGTCAACTTATAGAGAGCGCCCAGTTTCATTGGCCTGGTTCATCAAGAAAGAGCTGAATGTTTCATAAGTGCACGTTCAGGGACTACGTGTGTTTTTATTACATTTATGTGAAAATTGTTCTTTTAAATGCACTACTTGGCTAAATTCCTTCAACGTTTTCTATGGGGTGGGGGGAGAACCTCTCTGGCTACCACTTAGGGCAAGTGTCATCATGGTTAAGGTCATGTGACATCACTTACTGGGATGTTTGTCAAAGGTCACACCATGTCACTTCTTGTGATGCAATTAAGTTCGAAGGGTGTTTTGATGTCATTTCCACTACCCTGGCATACTGGTGAATTGACACCCATACAGCGGGTGGAGGTGGGGGGAGGGGTCATCGGTTTGCGTTTCCGCACTGATGTATAGATTCTCTCCATCAAACAATAGCAACCCTATGCCTGTATAATGTTCTCTTTTCCTGCGTCTTAGGTCAATCGCAAAAGTTTTTCTGCGTTAACACAATGCTGCTACTCGCAGATTGCCCACAGCAGATGAGCATCCCAGATTCCAACAATGCACAACTTGCCTCCCGGCTTTTCTGAAATCAGGAAGAGTCTCTGGAGTTAAAGTATGGCCAGAGCAGAGGGCTGCCAGGGAAGACCAGGAGAGGAGGGATAGGATTAATTCCCACACAGAGGTCAAGCTGCCCTTCACGAGCCTCTAGCGCACAGTTATGCACCTAAAAAAATAGTCAATTGGGTTTTATTTCTTCAGCTGCATCCCAAGGAGGAGGCGCTGCTGCGTGAGGTTTATCATGGGTCTAGGAAAGGGGTCTCTGTATGTGTGAGGAAGCTTGAAGAGGAGACGGAGGGAGGGAGCAAGGGTGAGAGGTGACTGAGGAGAACACGTTGGTACGGTGAAGCGAGTCAGATAAGGGGGAGGAGGTGAGGAAGAGAGGAAAGAGGGAGGCGGCCGGGAGAGAGTTGGAAGGAGGAGATTGGGAGGAAGAGGGTGAGAGCCCGGAGCTGCCGGAAGTGTATGAGCGGACGGCAGCATGCTGATCGGAGCTCTGCGAAATAAGGCGCCCGGGCCGGTGGGTGCTGGGGGAGGGTAGAGGAGGGGCGGGCCGGTGGGTGGGCTGCAAGCATTATTTCGTTTGAATGGATCCAGGGACGTGCTCCTCTGCTAGAGACAAGCTGCAAAACAAAACAAGTTTATTCGGAATACTCCCCTCTTTGTCTGGACTCTCCACTGGGGGCTTGTGAGTTGGCTGGCAGAGGGGGGCGGGGTAGTTCTGCTGCATAAAATGTTGTAAAGATTTTTTAAAACAACGCTGATATTGTGGAAACGTGTTTCAAATAATCTCTCTTTAATGATGCGCGGAGGGGGGCGGGGGAGCGGCTTCCTTTGAAGTCTGATGGGGAGGGGCGGGGGAGCAGCTTCCTTTGAAGTCTGATGCCGAAGCATGGTGTGGCATGTGGCTGGCGATGTGCACGTGCCTGGCTCACATGAACTGTATTGAATCCGCAGTTTGGGGAGACTTTCCGGAAGCCTTATGTAGCGGGCGGGGTAGAAAAGGGCAAGAGGCGTGTTTTAGTAACTACTGGATTTATTCGAGAAAAGAGGTAGTCAGTACACGTCTTCCTAGTGGAGGGTGTTCGTCAGGGTGAACTGCTTCTACCGGGTCAGCTTCTTCTCCTAGCGACCTCTTCCTCTCTTCTAGGCACTCCGGGACTTCTCCTCTTGTAGGGGTTGGAAGGCTCCGTGATGTCGGGTTCAGGTGATGAAGCGTGGGGAAGTAAGAACAGAAAGGATAGGGGTCAGTCCTCTTGGTGTAACACTCCGTTAGTGAAAGGAAAAAGGAGTGAGGATGCACCACCCGTACAAACAAAAAGATACCACAACGTGTCGGGATAGGGGGGTGAAGGTGCAGTAGGGAACAGGGATAGGGAAGCGGGGGAAGCCCGGTCAAATTGCGGAGCCGCCCTTTCTCCCGACCCAGCCTGCTATGTGCCCCCGTACCTCTGTGAGCCACACACCTCCTGGCGTGCGGCTGGGCGGCTCGTGTTGCCGTTGGCCTCCTGGCACCCGCGCCGCCGACGGGTCGTCTCTCACGCTCCTGATGCTGGTAGATGGAATTCCGCTTTCTCCCACGTCTCTCTCTGTAACTGCCTCCGTTAACTCTCCACTCGACTTCGCTCTCCTCTCTCTGGTGAACAAGCACACCTGTTCGTCCTCGGCGGCCGTTCTTGACGTCGCTGTCGGGTCCGCCCACTCTCTGTGTTCCACTCAGTTAAAGGGACCGGCATCTTCTTCTTCCTCTTCTGGGTAGTCCGGACCTGCTGGGCTCGTCCAGTCGTTATGCTGTAATGAAAAGAGGGGGGGGGGGTTGGCATTAATCCCCTGAAGGGGTTACTGAGTCCTTGGCCCTTTTGGGCCGCGGGCCTTCCTCGCTACACCTTACTATAACTCTAGCCCACCATTCCTACGGGATGGTATAGGCTTGACCTAAAAATATACTGTTCTCAATATGAGAGGTCTCAGATCAGTACTTTGTAGAAAGGCAAGGAATTTTGTAAACACAATAGGTACAGGGGTTGCAGTAGGCAACACAATTCTAAACATAATTTAGCATTGAGCTCAATGGATTTACCTATATAAATACAGCTGATTACTTTGTAGAGTATTCTGGTAGTTCCAGGACTGGACCCTATATTCGGTCCTGGGATCTAAGCTGGAAACAGGTTAGTAAAAACGTTTTTTGTTATTGCGGTAATTTTTAAGGAATATAAAGCTATTTTAAAAGTTCACACTTAGAAACTTTTCAATGAAAAACTGGCAATGTTATCCAAGGTTGCTGTCCGCAGGAGTCGCCAGGATTAAGCAGGAGCAGGTTCCAGGATCGACAGGCAGGTAGGGCAGGGGCCAAGTCAGTGGGTGTCGTCCTGTTGTTAGCAGCTGCACAGCGGGGCTTCATCTTCATGATCTTCTTTCTTCTTTTCTTATCAGGATCTGAGGAAGGAAGGTTCAGGGTGCCCCTAAATGCTAAATTTAGGGGCGTTACAGGTAGGGCAAGGGCAGGGACCAATAGGTCCCTGTCCTGGGGTGGGTACACCCCCTAGCCTGCTCCTCTCCTGTGGGAGGGGGCAGGAGCCTAGCTGTGATTGGGCAGGGCTTCCCATCTTCAAGATGGCCGGAGCCCGGGGTCGTGCTTCACCTCGCCTCTCCCACCTGAGGGTTGGGGTTGGCACAGGCTGGCACACCCCCCTTCCTGACGTGGGGTTTCCCGCCAGTCTTCCCGCCAGAGTGGGGGTTGGAACTGGTGGGGGCCAGTTGCTGAGTACAGCAAATGGTCTGGAGAAGCTCACAGAGGCGGCATGCCTTTGAAGCTTCCCCCTGCCCATCCTGGGGGAGGAGACCTAGCACCTCGCCCAGGATGTGCATTGTTGCAGGCGCAGGAGAGCGGGGGCTGTCCACCCGGGGGTCCAGCAACACTACCTACCTCATACCCTCTCTCCGAACTCTCAGCCCCTGGGTCGGCACCTTGAAGAGAACATTTCCAGCATTAGTCTTGCCTTCCCTAGGCTTTGAGACTACCTCTTGACCCCTCTTCCTCAATGCCACTCCTCGGCACCATCGACCTCTCTTCCTCAACGGCAGACATCTGACACTCAGCAGAACTGTAAAGCTTCTTTTTGAACTTTTTCTGTATTTTCCTACCATGCCTTTGTCCTGTATTTTGTCTCCTCTTCATCATATTGTAAAGCGCTCTGATACCCTCGGGTCTGGCTAGGCTATAGAAAACCTCTAAATAAATAAAAATAATAAATGTCTGCTGTGTGGCAGCCTCTGCAGCCACTCAGACCAGACGTGGATTGTAGGTTAGATTTTCAGGGGGCATCTCGAAGATGGTGCTGTGGAGTTCGTAATGACAACCTCCCAGCACCATATACTCTTAATGGCATCACAGCACTTACAGTACCCAGGAATGACTCTGGGTACTGTAGGGGCACAGGGCTCAGGTACCTGTGCCCACACCACTGGCATAGGGTACCCAGCTAGAGGGGTGACTGAAGTATGCCAGGGCAGTGCGTTCTGTGGGCATGGCACACAGGGATGTGTGCCATGCCGACTCTCTGTTTAGTTCTGTACCTAGACACTCAGCCTGCAAAGGCAGTGTGTGGGTAACAGGGTACACGACCCCTAGGGTACCATTTACTAAGGGCAAATAGGTGGCCAGAGATGCCAATTGGGTTTTGTTTCAATACCGCTTTAGGGAAGGAACACAGGCCCTGGGTACCTGGTTGGCAGGAGCCCAGGGCACACTCAGTCAAAGCACATCAGCAGTTCAGTAAAAAGAGGGGGCACTTTCTCACACAACCCCCCCCCTACAAACGAAAGGTGATGAGACTAACCTTGTCTTAGGGAGTCTTCATTATCTAAGTGGAAGAACCTGGATAGTCCATCTGCATTGGCATGGGCAGTCCCTGGTCGGTGTTCCACTTCAAAGTTCATTCCCTGTAGGGAGATGGACCATCTCAATATTTTTTGATTTTCCCCCTTCATCTGCATTAGCCATCTAAGATGTCTGTGGTCAGTGTGAACCAGTAAGTGAGTTCCAAACAGGTAGGGCCTCAACTTCTTCAGGGCCCAAACCACAGCAACTGTTAGGAAACAGAGACTGGGGCTGCCTAGAAGACCTTGACATGCGTGTTGTCCTGTAATCCCCGTCCCGTGTTTTTCACCTAATCCCTACCCACTTTGGCATTACAGCAGAGGGATTTTTCAGACCCTCCCTGGCGCGCGTAAAGAGGCGCGTCGGAACGCAGCCGTTGCTTAGCTTACTGTTCCGGTACCACGCCCCCTTCCTACTTCCTGATTCTGAAGCGTGTTGCCGCAGGTTTCTTGGCATTCTCTCCTGATTCCTGTTTGCGGAACCCTCCTCTTGGCCCTCATTTCGCCGTGCACTTCTGGAGTCTTGACACGCTGTTGCCGGTATTTCCTTCGCTGCTCCCGGCCGGGCGCTGGCATTTCACCGTACCTTTTCCCACGCATTTCGCGGGCGTTCAGCTCAGCCCGTGCTTTTGGTTCCTAACCCCATAACTAGCAAACAGAAGTGCCTCTTATGTAAACATTGTTGTTATTCCTATTGAGAGAGAGCGCTCCGCCCTGATTCTCCCTCTGGGCCGGGTGTCTCTCCTCCTGAGTGTGTCACTGCTCCGCTGTCCTTGCCCCTGAACAGCCAGTCGGTACACCTCATTCCCACACTTTTCTTTTTCCTTCTTGTACGTTTGAGTGTGTGAGTCCTTTGTGAGTTCTGCCCTTCCTGGCCTGGTATCCTGGTCTACAGGTCGTCTCCTTGTACTAAGTACTCATCTTTACAGCAATCACGAACTTCATTTGGGGTAAGACTTTCCTTGCGACAACCACGCATGTCAATGTTTTGAGTACTTACTTGTATGTCTAGAGTGTATTGTATAGTACCCCCTGTTCTTTTTCCTAGCCTTGACCACCACCTGAAATACTTCTTCCTGTATGCTGACCCCCCGTATGAGGAAAGTGGTGGACACTCCTTGGGTTTTTCCCTCATACTTTTAGGGGACAGGTGACAGAAGTGTGTTCCCTATCACATTCTTGTTTCTGTGTCCTGGAAGTAGTGGGATTCTTCTTCGTTCCCGTGGAAACTGGTGAATCTGCTAGCAGCAACGGCCTCCCTCTCAATGGCACTCCAACGCTGCTCTCTGGGGAGTAGCCTCCTGCTTATAAAAGCAACAGGTTGGTCTTGGCCTTCCTCATTGACCTGGGATAGGACTGCTCCTATCCCCAGCTCTGAGGCATCAGTCTGCAATATGAACTGCTTGGAGTAGTCTGGTGCTTTTAGAATGGGTGCTGAGCACATTGCTCTTCTTTCAGGGTGTCAAAAGCTTTTTGGCAGCTAACAGTCCACTTTACTTTCTTGGGCATTTTCTTGGAGGTGAGTTCTATGTGGGGGTCACAATGGACCCATATCCCTTCACAAACTTCCTGTAGTATCCAGTCAAGCTAAGGAATGCCCTGACTTGGGTCTGGGTTGTTGGAGCTGCCCAGTCCAGGATACTCTGCGTCTTGGGCTGTAAGGGTTGGACCTGGCCACCACCAACAAGGTGGCCCAAGTACACCACAGTGCCCTGCCTATCTGGCATTTGGATGCCTTGATAGTCAGTCCTGCAGATTGCAGGGCTTGTAGAACCTTCCCAAGGTGGATCAGGTGATCCTGCCAGGTGGAACTAAAGACAGCAATATCATCAAGATAAGTGCACTAAAGGACTCCAGTCCAGTCAGGACTTTGTTCACCAACCTCTGGAAGGTGGCAGCTGCATTCTTTAACCCAAAAGGCATTACAGTAAACTGATAGTGCCCATCAGAGGTGGAGAATGCTGTTTTCTCTTTGGCTCCTGGGGCCATGCCAATCTGCCAGTACCCTGCAGTTAAAAGGTACTGAGGAATTTAGCTGCCCCTAACTTGTCTATCAACTCATCTTCTCTGTGAATGGGGTGAGCATCTGTCTTGGTGACAGAGTTGAGCCCTCTATAGTCCACACAGAACCTCATCACTCTCTTTCTACCCTGTTGATGAGGCTTGGGGACCAGAACCTCTGGGCTAGCCCAGGGGCTCTCAGAGGGTTCAATCACCCCTAGCTCCAGCATCTTGCTGACTTCAGCTCTGAAGCTTTCCTTGACTTGGTCTGATTGTCGATAGATTTTGTTTTTGACAGGGTTACTGTCACCAGTGTCCACATAATGGGTACTACCAGTGTGTAAAAAGGAAAAAGGGGGGAACACTCAGTGTTGTGTAAAATACCCCTCACACACCAACAGGCCCCTTGGTGTCATGCTTCATCATCGGGGTCTTCGCACCCCGCTAAAGGGATGCGGCACGCTGCGACCTGCGACTACGCGGGAGCGTTGACAAATTAGACTATGTGTGGTGTGTGTTGAGTGTAAGTGAAAAGGGGATAGATGTGAGTGGGAGGTGTGGTGAAAAATTTAAAAAGTACCTGGCTAGTGGGTAAAATGAAAAAAACTTTATTTCGTACCCCTGGCTGGTGCTGTTAAAAGGTGTGCAAAAGAACGAGGTTTTTTTGTCTTAATTAGGGACAGAACCTCTGGTGTGCATCGACATGTTTCGGTACTGGTGTACCTTCTTCAGGACGGGGCACAACTTCCCAACCCTACTCACGTTTTTCTTTTTTTTTTTTTTTTAACCTTTTTTATTGAAGGAAGAACAAAGCTACTAGAAAAGTATATAAATAGTTACAATATTAATCGAGTAGACAATTTTTGGACAAAGAACATTAGATACAGAGGTTTGACAAAAATTAAACTTTGACAAAAGTAATAAAGAAAAAAAAAAAAAATACAGTCTTATAGATAATAAACCCATATTTGAGCTGACCTCTTTTTCTTTCTAGTTCATATAGATCATGATTCAAAAAAGTTTAACCAAATTTTTTCCTTCTTTTGTAGAGCCTTGAGGCCCCTGTGTCTTGCAAGCGACAGTTCCATAGTGTTAATTTCTTTCATCAAAAGCCACCAATCAAAAACATTTGGTATTTGGTATATGAGTGGGAGGTGTGGTGAAAAATTTAAAAAGTACCTGGCTAGTGGGTAAAATGAAAAAAACTTTATTTCGTACCCCTGGCTGGTGCTGTTAAAAGGTGTGCAAAAGAACGAGGTTTTTTTGTCTTAATTAGGGACAGAACCTCTGGTGTGCGTCGACATGTTTCGGTACTGGTGTACCTTCTTCAGGACGGGGCACAACTTCCCAACCCTACTCACGTTTTTCTAAGAAAAATCGGGGTTATTTTAATTTTTCTAAAAAGTGATAACACTCATTAAAGACGGCTACAATGTGCCTACAGCGGTTCTCTGGATCATGTAATCACATGTCCTGAAAAAAAGAAAAAACCATTAGGTTTGGTTACCATATAGGAATGGCTCAGACAGGTGCAGTCACCTGGAGCCCCAAACAGTTAATTAAACCTGTAAAGGAAAAAGACATACAACACACACAACATATAAGACACATTTAGGGTTTTTGTACTTATTTTCTTTGGACATACTCATGGTCTTTACTGTATATTGCCTCATGAGCAAATCCTGAGCATCAAGGTAGGTAGGTGGATCCACAATCTATGAGGATAGAGAAGTGGATTCAGTGTTGTAGCTTTTACTCACTGTTTAATTCCACCATACACCTGGACAGGCTGGACTTTGTTTGAAAAAATACTCACGAAATCCGCCTATATTGGCCTCCTTCTACCACCCTGTGCTGCTCCGCCGTGAATGAAAATGCGGAAGAGCTAGGCGGTATATAAAGGAGGATTGAGTGTGTTTCCATTGGTTGATTAGCGGAAATGTCAAACGACCATGTAAGGAAAAAATATGTTGCCGCCTCCTCTGTGCATGTGATCTAGCCACATGTAACATGTATCCCTCTGTCATTCGTTCATTGCCGGGTTTTGTGAATGTCCAAATATGGACCTTCCGCTCGTCAGCCACTCACCGGCTGTTGCTGTGACTCGCGCTGATAGAGAACCCTTCGATGCAGCTGCCGCTCGGCTGTCTCTCATGCGCGCATGCGCACAAGTAGCTTCGCCGTGCCTTCTCAGCGCATGCGCGATACTGATTGTAGGTAGCGCATGCGCAATAGTGTTTTGTCGGCAGCACTGATCACTGGGGATGCCCGGTTTTCCAGTTTCCAAAATTTTATCATCATTAAGGATGCATCAGGGTGCCGATTGCCAGTCAGTTTTCTTCACAAAAGTGGGGCATTGGTTTAAGCATGAAATGTCCATGTCCCTTTCAATGTTTAGTTTTTTTGTTTAGTTTTTTTCAAAGATTCGGTGCACTATATTGGCTGTTTTGGGAGAGATGTCATTTAGATATATTCAATTTGGTGGCAACTTCTCCCTGATATCCATACAGTGGGTGGTACATCAATTGGCTCAATGATTAACACTTTTTGGCCACTGATATGGGTTCACATGCTCACATTTACACCGGAGATTGTTGTTGATCCTGTTATATCTCAAGGGTGATCAGGTGATTTGGCTCCACGGTATATCATCATTTAGTCCTGTGATATGGGTTCCCAGGTGGAACACCCAACGTTGTTCCTTCTGGAACAGGCCTGCTTCTGAGGGTAGTCGTTCGATGATAGTCCAGCGTAAATCATTGATGCAATGCTGGTGTGACAGAAAATGTGATGCCATCTTGGTTGTCGTTTTCTTGCAGCGTATATTGCTTTAATGTACCCTATCCTTATTTTGACGGGTCGGGTGGTCATGCCTACATATTCCAGTCCACATGGGCAAGTTATTATGTAGACCACGTTTTTTGTGTTGCAGTTGGAAAATTGGCGTTGTTCCCACGATGTGCCATTTCTGAAGGTAAGGGTTCTGCTCTTCTGGGTTTGGTGACAGCAACTGCAATCTCCACACTGGAAGTGACCCTGTATACCAGTCATATTTTGTCTTACAGTCTGGTTTTCCCGTGGTCTAGTGTGTACCACGATGTCCTTTATGTTTTTGCCCCTCCGATGTGCATGCATCGGTTTCTCAAAATTCAGGTCTCCACAGTTCAATATACCCCAGTGCTTATTGATGACTTTTGATACCTGGTTCGATATGGAAGAGTAAGTTGTCACACAAATAGGCCTCTTGTTTGTTGCTTTTTCTTGATGCTCAGGATTTGCTCATGAGGCAATATACAGTAAAGACCATGAGTATGTCCAAAGAAAATAAGTACAAAAACCCTAAATGTGT
Source organism: Lissotriton vulgaris (assembly GCF_964263255.1). Lineage (NCBI taxonomy): Eukaryota > Metazoa > Chordata > Amphibia > Caudata > Salamandridae > Lissotriton > Lissotriton vulgaris. The sequence continues at coordinate 1,023,845,960 of NC_141695.1, read as the reverse complement.
CTTATATGTTGTGTGTGTTGTATGTCTTTTTCCTTTACAGGTTTAATTAACTGTTTGGGGCTCCAGGTGACTGCACCTGTCTGAGCCATTCCTATATGGTAACCAAACCTAATGGTTTTTTCTTTTTTTCAGGACATGTGATTACATGATCCAGAGAACCGCTGTAGGCACATTGTAGCCGTCTTTAATGAGTGTTATCACATTTTAGAAAAATTAAAATAACCCCGATTTTTCTTAGAAAAACGTGAGTAGGGTTGGGAAGTTGTGCCCCGTCCTGAAGAAGGTACACCAGTACCGAAACATGTCGACGCACACCAGAGGTTCTGTCCCTAATTAAGACAAAAAAACCTCGTTCTTTTGCACACCTTTTAACAGCACCAGCCAGGGGTACGAAATAAAGTTTTTTTCATTGTACCCACTAGCCAGGTACTTTTTAAATTTTTCACCACACCTCCCACTCACATCTATCCCCTTTTCACTTACACTCAACACACACCACACATAGTCTAATTTGTCAACGCTCCCGCGTAGTCGCAGGTCGCAGCGTGCCGCATCCCTTTAGCGGGGTGCGAAGACCCCGATGATGAAGCATGACACCAAGGGGCCTGTTGGTGTGTGAGGGGTATTTTACACAACACTGAGTGTTCCCCCCTTTTTCCTTTTTACACACTGGTAGTAGGATTCTTCTTGTTTATTTATCAGTGCCCGTGGAGTAGGAATCCTACGTTGTACTCTACCTCCCTTCTTTGTTAATTATAGTCACATAATGGGTACACCAGCTGGTCAGACCAGGGGTCAAGGAAAAGAGACTAGCAAACTGTTGCAGGACTTGCTTGCAGTCAGTCTGCTGTTGAGTAGAGAGGTTGTCTGAAAAGACCACTCCATCCACTGACCCATCTTTTGGGCTGGAAGAGAGGAGATCAGGGAGAGGTTCCCTCTCTGATTCCTGTTCCTCATCAGTCACCATCAGCATGGTGAGGTCAGCCCTGTCATTGTAGAGTTTAAGGCGGTTCACATGGATAACCCCTTTGGGTGTCCTGCTGGTGCCCAGGTCCACTAAGTAAGTGACCTCACTCTTTTTCTCCAGGATAGGGTAAGGGCCACTCCATCTGTCTTGGAGAGCCCTTGGTGCCACTGGCTCCAAAACTCACACCTGCTATCTAGGTTGAAATTCAACCATGGCAGCTTTTTGGTCATACCAGTGCTTCTGCAGCTCCAGGCTGGCCTCAAGATTCTTAGATGCCTTTTCCATATACTCAGCCTTTCTGGACCTTAGGCCAAGCACATAGTCCACAATGTCTTGCTTGGGTTCTTGGAGAGGCCTCTCCCAACCCTCTTTCACAAGACACAGTGGTCCCCTTACAGGATGACCAAACAGAAGTTCAAAGGGTGAAAACCCCACTCCTTTCTGTGGCACTTCCCTATAAGCGAAAAGCAGGCAACAGGACATCCCATCTCCTTTTGAGTTTGTCAGGGAGTCCCATGATCTTACCTTTCAATGTCTTGTCGAATCTTTCAACAAGACCATTGGTTTGTGGGTGGTTTGGGGTAGTAAACTTGTACTGCACACCACACTCCTTCCACATGTGTTTTAGGTAAGCAGACATGAAGTTGGAACCTCTGTCTGAAACCACCTCCTTAGGAAACCCTACCCTGGAGGGCCTTGGCTACTGCAGGAGTTGTAGTAACCCTAAGGAGAATTGCTTCAGGATACCTAGTGGCATGATCCACTACTACTAGAATGAATTTGTTCCCAGAGGCTGTGGGAGGTTCACGTGGACCCACAATGTCCACACCTACTCTTTCAAAGGGCACCCCCACCACTGGCAGTGTTATCAGGGGTGCCTTTGGGTGGCCACCTGTCTTGCCACTGGCTTGACAGATAACACAGGAGCTCACAAACTCCTTCACCTTTTGGTGCATTTGGGGCCAGTAGAAGTGGCTAACTAGCCTTTCCCACGTTTTGTTCTGTTCCAGATGTCCAGCTAGGGGGGTGTCATGAGCTAAAGTTAGGAGGAACTCCCTGTACTTGTGTGGCACTACCACCCTCCTGGTAGCTCCGGTAGTGGGGTTTCTTGCCGCAGCATACAGTAATCCCTCTTCCCTATATGCTCTGTGGGTACCACTGACATCTCCCTGTGCTTCTGAAACAGCTTGCTGCCTGAGGCTTTCAAGAGTGGGGCAGTCTTGCTGTCCCTGGCACAGCTCTTCCCTTGTGGGCCCCCCTGGGGCCAGGAGTCCAACCTGGTAAGGCTCAAGCTCCAAGGGCGCAGTTCCCTCTAGGGTTTCCAAGTCCTTTCCCTGAGGAAAGGTGTCCTGAGAGGCTTGCTGTGTAGAAGCTGGTCCCCCAGTCTTCTTGTTTTTTCTCTTGGTTGGGCCATACTTTCAGGCTCCAAACCTACTTGTTCACCCTTCTTTTTGCTCTGTGCTCTGGTGTGCACACACACCAGTCTAGGGATACCCAGCATGGCTGCATGGGTTATTTGCTCAACCTCAGCCCAGGCTGAGGTTTCCAGGTCATTTCCAAGCAGACCGTCAGCTGGCAATTGTGGAGAGACTACTACCAGTTTCAGGCCAGTAACCTCCCCCCAACCTTTTGTCACCATAGCCATAGGGCATTGGGTGACAATGCTGTCAGCATTGGTGACTGGGTAAGTTTTCACAATCAAGCATTGCTCTGGGGAAACCAGCATTTACTTCACCATAGTGATACTGGCACATGTATCCCTCAGGGCTTCTACTCTAGTTCCATTAATAAAGGGGTATTGCAAATACTTTTTACAGTTGGGTGGCCAACGGGCTACAGTGGCAAACTCCATTTCCCCCAAGGAGACTAGACTAGCTTGAGTTTATTCCCAGATTTGTTCTGGGCACTCCTCTGATCCCATCTGTAGACTCACTGTCCCTGGAGTAGCTGTACTGGGTGCCTTAGGGGCTTTATTGTAGGGGCAGTTTTTGTCTACAGTTAAATGTCCCAACTATTTACAGTTGTTAAAATAGGCCTTGTTAGGAGCAAAGTTCTTCCCCCTATAGGGCTGAGGCACATTGGGAGTAGTTTGGGACCCACCCACCTGCACAGGTTTTTGGGGCCCTTGGAAGACTCAGACTTTTTATCTTGGGGAGTCTCACCACCTTTCCCCTGGGGAGGCTTTGTAACCACCTTCTTTTGGTCACCCCAATGGCTGTCCTTGTCACCCTTGTCTTGACCCAATGGTCTGCCTTCTTTCCCAATTCTTGGGGAGAAATTAGGCCTAGGTCTACCAAATGCTGATGTAACTTTTCATTTGTGCAATTACTCAAAATGTGTTCCTTCATAAACAAATGATAATGTCGAGTAAAATCATGCACATTGTGTCCAGTTAACCAACCATCCAGTGAGGTTCCTGGCTGGCACCAGGGGTTGGTTGTTGAAGCAGAGCCTCTGCTTATGGGAGTCCCTGTCTTTAAGAGGGTCAAGGCAGGCAGGTCCCAAGGTTGCTGTCCGCAGGAGTCCCCGGGATTAAGCAGGAGTAGGTTCCAGGATCGACAGTCCAGAAGGGCTGGGGCCAAGTCAGTGGGTGTCGTCCTGTTGTTAGCAGCTGCACGGCGGGTCTTCTTCTTCTTGATCTTCTTTCTTCTTTTCTTATCAGGATCTGAGGAAGGAAGGTTCAGGGTGCCCCGAAATACTAAATTTAGGAATGTTACAGGTAGGACAAGGGCAGGGACCAATAGGTCCCTGTCCTGGGGTGGGTACACCCCCTAGTCTGCTTTTCTCCTGTGGGAGGGGGGGCAGGAGCCTAGCTGTGATTGGGCAGGGCTCCCCATCTTCAAGATGGCCGGAGCCCGGGGTCACGCTTCACCTCGCCTCTCCCACCTGAGGGGTGGGGATGCCATAGGCTGGCACACCCCCCTTCCTGATGTGGGGTTTCCCGCCAGTCTTCCCGCCGGAGTGGGGATTGGGACTGGTGGGGGAGAGTTGCTGAGTACAGCAAATGGTCTGGAGAAGCTCACAGAGACAGCATGCCTTTGAAGCTTCCCCCTGCCCATCCTGGGGGAGGAGACCTAGCACCTCGCCCAGGATGTGCATTGTTGCAGGCCCAGGAAAGCGTGGGCTCTCCACCCCGGGGGTCCAGCAACATGTCTGCGGTGTGGCAGCCACTCAGACCAGACGTGGATTGGAGGTTAGGTTTTCAGGGGGCATCTCCTAGATGCCTTCTGGTGCATTTTACATTAAGTCCCACACTGGCATCAGTGCGGGTTTAATGTGCTGAGAAGTTTGGTACCAAACTTGCCAGTCTTCAATGTAGCCATTAGGGTGCTGTGGAGTTCGTAATGACACCCTCCCAGCACCATATACTCTTAATGGCATCACTGCACTTACAGTGCCCAGGAATGACTCTGGGTACTGTAGGGGCACAGGGCGCATGCACTTGTGCCCACACCACTGGAATAGGGCACCCAGCAAGAGGGGTGACTGAAGTATGCCAGGGCAGTGGATTCTGTGGGCATGGCACACGCACGGGTATGTGTGCCATGTCGACTCTCTGTTTAGTTCTGTATCTAGACACTCAGCCTGCAAAGGCAGTGTGTGAGTATCAGGCTACAGGGCCCCTAATGGTGGCACAATAAGTCCTGCAGCCGTTAGGGGTCTTCTCTGGTCACCAGACCGCAGGCACCTAGGGTACCATTTACTAGGGGATAATAGGTGGCCAGAGATGCCAATTGGATTTTGTTTCAATACAGCTTTAGGGAAGGAACACAGGCCCTGGGTACCTGGTTGGCAGGAGCCCAGGGCACACTCAGTCAAAGCACATCAGCAGTTCAGCAAAAAGTGGGGGCATACCAATGCAAGAAAGATGGCAATTTCTCACACTATTAACACTCTCAATGGACTTAGGCTGTGAGCCAGCCCGGGCAGATCTATTAAGTGCCCCTGAGAAGGCGCCCCACAGTATAATGATGACATCTTCTCCATGAATAAAGTGGATTCATCAGCCCTCGCAGTGCCCCACTGAGGAAGTCATCCCTGTTATGGAGACAAGAGGAGGTTGTTGCTGAGTTGCTGAACTGAAAGTGGATAGTGTATTTCAGGTTGCTTTGTTTTTTATCTGAACAGATCAGCTGATTTAAAGGAACACCACCCTAAAAATGCAGGTCAGCGCATGAATTATGCTGAGACAGTCTGATTCAGTTCATGGACTTTACAGAGACAGTTACAGTTGAAGTGTTAATTTCACAGTGACAATCATGCAGACTGCAGATAGACGGTTTGGGACAAGAAATGTTTAGACTGAATACAAGCAAAAAAAAAAATGCAGGTCGGAAGAAATAAAATGAAAGAATACCGATTGGTGAAGACATAAGTATCAATCCACATGTAGTGCACTGCTCCCTTCCCTTGTAGTTACCGTAGCCCAAAAAGACCTAGTTGAGGTCCATTTGTCTGAGGCCAAATTAAATAAAGAGGTGGGCCTGCGAGATGCTCTGAAAAAAAGAAAAGCAGCCTCCATTGTTACAAATAAAGCTCCTGCACGCAACGCCAAAAAGAAATAAAAAAATGAATTACGGCGTGCAGCACTGATCCCTTTGCAATGGCGTGAAGAAAGAGTGCCTGAGAGCGTCTATGCTTCTCCCTGCAAGGCACACAAAAACAAAGTCGCACGTGGGAAGCACACAGCAACTTTAAACACAAACGCTAGTGTTCCGCATGAAATTAGGAGTTAAAAAAGAGTGCCTGCACTAACAGAAAATCCCTGAAGCAAAATGATCCATGTAACAGGCCTGTTGCCATGGGCGTAACAAACACACCAAAAAGAGGGACAAATGGTACAAATGCACCATACGACAGCTCGAAAGGCACAGGAAGGAACCTATGAAAGGCTGTGGGTGGGGCCATTATTCACAGACAACATGCCTCGCAGAGCAGCGCGTGCACGCTGACTTTAGGCTCAACCTAAAAATGAGCAATGATCATTCATACTAGGACAATAAATATTTTTATAAAAAAATAACATAAGATCAAACAATCCCATTGAGAAGACATCATAATATTACATTAGCAGCAATGGCGGGTATTAAAAACAGGTCACACAACCTGGTCTATAGATGGAACGGTATCCCACAACTGTACACCTCCACATATATACGAGAAACCGGGAGACTGCAAACAATATTGCACGAGCTGTATTGCGTCTTAAAATTCGTAAGGCAGAATTGTGGTCCCTGACCTCCCAGATTACGACAAAGCGGAACAATCTAGCCCCTCCTATAAAAATAGTAATGGGGCAAAAAAAACGAAAACTTCCCTACAGTTTCCTTTGTGCCAACCAAAAGGGACCAGGCCCGGACTGGCCGTTGCGGGCACCGGGCAATCCCCCGGTGGGCCGCATGGTTGGGGGCCGGTTTTGGCCCCCTGGGGGCCGTTTTTGTTACAGGGCCGTTATGCTGCAAAAACGGCCCTGTAACAAAAACGGCTGAAAACCGGCCCTGGCACAGAGCGCGGCCACACCTCCCCCTCCTCCCGGAGGGGGGAGGGGGGAGGCGGCCGGCCGAGCACTTTGCCAGGGCCGGTTCTGGTTCCCAGTCCGGCCCTGAAAGGGACAACTCATCTCCTGCCCAATAAGGGAGCACTGCCATCTCACTGTAAAAGGGCAAAGAGGCAGGGTCCCAAACTGGAATTTCCTGTACAATTTTCTAGCAGCCTGAGACTCAATGTCATCCGTATACTCTTCCAAATATTGGGAATCTTTGAATTCCAACAATGCTGCATGTTAGACTTAGCATATTTTGGCTTGTTTCCCCTGAGTTTTTTCTTTCTGACTTCCCGGTTTTGACTCTGTTTTTGCTGGCATAGTGTGTCTGCGTACTTTTCTCACTACTGATCAGTGGTAAAGTGCAAGTGCTCCTGTGGTAAATTGTGTTATGGATTGGTGTTTCCATGATTGGATATTTGATTTACTTGTTAGTCCTTAGTAAAGTGCACTGAGTGTGTCAGGGCCTATGAATCAAATGCTACTAGTGGGCCTGCAGCACTGATTGTGCCACCCATATGAGTAGCCCTGAAAAGGTAACTCAGACCCGCCATTGCGGAGTCTGCGCACATTTTGTAAGTGCCATGTTGACTTGGCCAGTGCACCCACTTGCCAGTCCCTCACCTTCCCTTTTCCTACATGTCAGCCACCCCTAAGGTGGGCCCATGGTACCCCTGTGGGCCGAGTGCAGTGTATGTAAAAGGTAGGGCATGCCCTGGTGTTGAGTGGCATGTCCTGATAGCGAATTACGGCCAATTACAAGGTTACTTGTTCCCCATAGGACAGAATGGGGAGTTTGTTTATAACATCTTATAAACATAACTGGCCTCGGGAATTAGGTAGGAAAATAAAGTTTAGTATGCCTGAACTCAGAATCTAAAGATGCATCTTTTCGTGAAGGAAATTTTTATATTCTGCGTATGAAAATACCACTTTTAGAAAGTAGGTATTTTCTTGCTCATTCATCCTGTGTGCCTCTGCTGGAATCTAGTTTGCCTGTCTGGGTTTTGGATGACAGAAGGCTGGGGAGCAGGAGTTGCACCAATAGTCTAGGTGGGTCAGGAAAGGGCTGAATAGGCCTGGGCTGCAATTGGGGAAGGGGGACGAGATTTCCTTGCACCTCAAAGGGCCTTGTCTGCCTCTGACCATGCCGTCTCCACCTCCTGCCAGGAAGTCACACCAGAGAAGGTAGAACTGGTTCTGGCTGGGCACAGACACTCTCTGCCTAAGAGATCAAAGGTTGGGATATACATATTGAGGAAATATAAATTTTTGGTCATGTTATGTTCCCTAGCGCGTACCCCACCGACTCCATGTACCAGCTTAAAGTGCATGTAACTTCCCTCCTGTGCCAGCTATGAAGACGCAAATACATTTGCGTCCAACGTTAACTTGTCCTCTTTCAGATCCACCCTGAATGGATTATATAGTCCGTTCCTAAGTATGCTATGCCACCGTCTTTTTGTAGTACACTTTACATGTTTTCCTGCTCCAGCAGAGTAGGCCCTGAATTTCTGCCATCGAACCTCTTTTGTGGCTCCTGACTCTGGCAGCCTCTGCCCAGGCTACCTCTGTACCCGTGAACTCTGACTTACTTGCAGCGCGGCCCCTCGCGCTCAGCTCAGCCTGCTTTCTGCCAAGACTGACTATAACCTTCGAGTTATCTGTTCCGCTCCCCGAGAATACATTCCTGCCTACTAGATCCTGTAAACATCCTCTCCAGCTGCAGAGCCAAAGGGCCGACCTGTCTCAATGCAAGTAATTCATAGCCTCTGTTACCATGCTTCCATGGAAGGCCCCGTGCCCCCACGCTTCTCATGTAGACACTTAGGCGCTCATACACGCATCCACAGTTAGCATAGAATAGTTTCTGCCCTAGAGACCTTTCCGTCCAGATAGTATAGTTCCTAAACATCAGATATCAGATATGATAGAAGTACAAGTTGATCTGACATGCCAGACTTCTGTCTCTTTCCGTCAGTGTAAATGTCAAGTCCCCTGCACCCCGTCAATCACACGTCATGCAGCTGCGCGCGCATCCAAGCTTCCAAATTCTGCTGACATCGCAACAATTCTGTTAGCACCACCCCTTGGTGCCACCCACTTGCGTCACCTATCAGTGACGTTTCTAGCACACACCTCTGGTTCACGCCTAGTTCACGCCTCTTGATTACGTATTAGTATCACGTGTATACTGTTATCTTGTCTTCTCTCAGCTGTTACGCCTCTTACATTACTTCTTATGGTATAAATCAAGTATATAAGCTATGTATTGTTAATAAACGAGAGCGCTCTATCCCTTCTGACACCCCTGTGGTGGTCAGAACATGATATCCTGATCAAGACCATTCCTTTATGAGGAATAAAACCCTTAGAAACTCTAACACCACGGACTCTGTCTTTTTTCATCCGATCTGAGTTATTATTGATTAAGTACTTACCTGCATAGAAATTAAGAGAGTAAATTAATTATTTACGTCATTTTGGCGCCCGAACAGGGACTCCTCCCCCACCTCACGCGCCGGTTGGTGCGTTGCAAGCTGTGTCCCCTGCCATCAGTTAGAAGGAACCTACGCGTACTGGCAGGATTTCCTGCATCTCCCTCTGACTCAGGGAGGTGACGAAGACTGCGATCAGTGCCCAGACGAGGCGGTGAGGAGTGCGGAGGATCCCGACCAGAGCCTAGCCGAAAGAAGCAAGGTCCGAGGTGTCAAGAGGCCCACCAGGTTTCCGAAGTTTTCCGAAGTTTTCCGAAATTTTCCGAAGTTCTCCGAAGTTTTCCGAAGTACCGAGTCGAGTCCAGTCGAGTTTTCCGAGGCCTTCTGTTTCCGTGCTTCCCGGTGAGTACCATTGCTGGGTCGTATCTAGACGGGTTTGGGTACGCAAGTCCGGTCTGCACTGTTTTTAGGCAGTGTATCTGTACTGTTTAGCAGTATATCTAGTATTCCGAATTTCTGCACTGTTACACCAGTGTATCTGTACTGTTGAGCAGTACATCCAGTATAGGGGGGTAGTCATCTATGTCTTAAATGTTTTCATGTGATTAATGTCGTGGTATGAATGTGACCGTTTAATGTGCATTATTGTGTTTCTTGTAACAATTAAGTTGTAACCAGTATTAAGTAGTAAGGATCGAGCACTCAGTAATAAGTAAGCAAAATGCCGTTTTTCAACAAGTTAAAGCAGATAGGAACTAGGAAAGGGATACTGGAGGAAGAAATTCCTATTCCCCCTAGGGACACTCCCGGCAATTTTATGTACCAGAAGCATGGCATAGATGCCATATTATATCTCGATTTATGGGCCGATTACACCAAACACCTAGACGAAAGACACAGATGGCCTGTCACCGGAACATGGGATGCCGAGTGCATCATGAGGGTAGAAGAAGCATTATGGAAAAAGAAAGCTAGACAATCTCAGAAGGACGCCATAGAATTTTGGCGTAAGGAATCACGTAAGCGTGCTGAGAAAGCACTCCGTAGAGAAGACAGACTTAAAGAATCAGAGAAAGACCAAGAAAACGAATTAGTTACTGAAGGGATCCGAGTAAAAACAGAACAAATAGACCGTGCCCGAAATAATCTTGTAAACGGTATGTATCTTGCAGCAGATGGCACATCTGAAGCCCTATCAGTAATACCGAAAAACTTACCGACACCATTAGTTCCGACTAAAGTAATGCATAAAACTACTAAAGACATATTCCTAAATTCATATTTAGAGGATGTAGTACCAGCTTACACCAATCTGCCTGTTCGTGCCCTGCCTACTGACAGGGATGGGGGTGGCACTACGCCCCCAGGTCATGTTCCGCCGGTACCGCGACAGACCTCCCCTGTTCCGCCAGCTCCGCCACTTCCCGCACTCAAGATTGACTTACCGAAACAGGTCTTACCTGATGCTACTAAACGACAAATTCAAGTTCAGATACAGACTCCGCGGAGAGATAATGCCCAAGCATCCGCCTCAGGAGGTGCGACTGCGGGTCCTCAGACCCCGCCACCGACACACAGATTCAATTTAAGGGACACGCAGAATCCTTTCCAGTCTCCCCACTTGTCGCGTCTTGACGCATTAAAGGAAAACATGTCAGTTTGCAGATATGATCCAGTACCCGGAAAAAACGATCTAATGATATTGGCATCACTACGATTAAGATCTGCCACCGATAGCTTGCTATGCTATGTAGGAATGAAGGAGCGTCTCGATAGAATATACGAGTTTGTTCAGACAGGGAAAGACCCTGACAGTGTCAAAGATGCCATGCATAAACAGAAAGTTGACATTCAAGCCCAGATATTACGATTTTTCATAAATTGTCTAATAAGAGAACGAGACAGGCCCGAGACAGATCAAAGTGAATTAGACGGACTAAACAAGTGGGGTCAAAATATAGCCGAAGGAAAACATGATAGGGGGGCTTGCATAGCCAGTATGTCTCAGAAAATTAGAAAGGCAGTATTAATTGCACACCAGGAAGGGAATGATAAAGCTTCCTCCGAGGAGGAAGAAGAACTTACAGCACCAGGAAGGTCTACAGATACTATAGCGTATGTAGGTAAGGGAAATTACCTTAGGAAAGGCATCCGTCCGGAAAACAAGAGAGTTTTTCTCTCTGCTTTAACAAACCCGAATTCTTCTGAACATCAGTTCCAGGAAACTGATAAAAGGCTTCGAGACCGAATGGGGTACCATGTACTCAATTCTATGGATGAACAGGAACTAGCCCGGTCAGCCGTGTTATGGGCCGAAAACGCAGACATATACAATGATGATACGTTAGTGCAGACATTCTTGAACCTTTCCCCAGAAGAGCAGAAAATAGCAGGTGTATACATGATTCAGCACCTCCTCATCAAGTTCAGAAACAACCATTCCGATCCAGGTCCCTTACACGAAACATTAGAAGCACTACTCATGGATAGATGGAGAGGTTTCAGTACCAAATTAATACAAATAATTCTAGAGCAACGACATAAGTATAACACCTTCATAAGTTCCGAATATGTTCCTGCCCCACCTCCAGAAAGGAAAACGTATCACATGCAATGCCTGAGTGGCATTGAAAGTCAGAACCCCTTACGAGAAGTACACCCAGTTATGGGTGCGGATCAAGTTTTGAGGCGTGTGTATGTCCACACACCACTGACTAAGTTAGAACTGTTAGAAATGAAAAAATTAGTCCCGTGTCACGATAAAGACCCTGCAGGTTTTCACAGAGAGCTTAAAGACATGTTACTGATGGGAGATTACACGTATGATGATATTATGAAAATGTTAAAAGTACTGTTGCCCACGGGCATTTACGAGAAATTAAAGGAAAAGGATTGGGAGGTGGGAGAGTCTAAGATAGCATGGGCAGAAATAGAAGACGAAGAAAGCAAACGAATCCCAGGGTTAGGCCTTGGGGATAAGACTAAAGCATTGCCCGGATTAATAGTACAGGTATTGCCAAGATTATTGACAACTAGAAAGGAAGATTGGGACGCAATCTCATCCTGTAAACAGAAACAAGATGAAGATACTAGTGACTTCTATTCAAGATTCGAGAAATGTTTCATTATAAATAGTGGCCTACAACCTAGTAGCGAGTCATATCCACACCTTTTTGTATCAAAATTAGTAGAGAATTCCCTACCATTAGTCAAAAATAGAGTGTACAAAGTTGAAAGTACTTGGCAGGCAAATACGCCATCCCAGATGTTACAAATGTTACAATATCATCAGAACAGAATTAGGGAAGAACAAGATCAGGAACAGAAGCGTATGAAGGACACAAAAATGAAAATGTTGGTGGCTCAGACGGTCCCAGCCGACGGCCAGAGAAAAGGTGGGGCCCAGACAAGTCACAATACAGTTCCCGTTAAAGGGACATGTAATTATTGCAAGCAGCCAGGTCATTATGTACATGAATGCCCAGTCCTGAAACATAACATCTCAACAGGTAAAACTAAAGAAAGACCGCATCCGCCTAGACAAGATCAGATCCAGCAACAGACTTCACAAAATGTACAGCCAATACAGAATACACAGCCTATGCATGCTCCACCTCACACAGCACAGACAGTAGCAGTACCACAGCCACAGCCCATTGCCGCGACTCAGCAAGTCTCACAACAGATGTACCAGTATGCCCAATCTGCATATCCAGATTACCCCCGATACACATGAAACAGCCTAGGGAGGGAAGGTGGTTTGCCTCTTATTGAAATTCCTGTAGATCAAGAAGGTCCTTATGTACACAGTCACGTATTAGGAAAAGACAGAAAGTTTTTAATTGATACAGGGGCAAGTCGCACTACCATCAGTCACAATGAAGTCCCAGGGGCACCCCTCTCAGGCTCACAGAATGTATCCCTTGGTTTTTCAGGACAGCCTATTGTAAATGAAGTATCAGAACCAGTACCATTAGCTGTGGGTCCATTATCCCGAGTTACAGATTTGTTACTTACGAAATCATGTCCAGAAAATCTGTTAGGAATTAAAACACTGAAGGCTCTAGGAGCTATAATATGCTGATCCCCGGAGGGAGTCAGACTCTTTCTACGGGATTTCAAGGGTCATTATGTTTTACGTGATTTTGATGTCAGATTGAAAAATGTACCAGATCACTTATGGGCAAAAGGCCCAGCTGATGTAGGTTGTATGCATATCACTCCATATCGTGTTACACTCAAGACAGGAGTTGTCCTACCCAGAATCAGACAATACAAGTTACCACCCGATGCTGTAGTGGCTTTACTGAAAATAATTGAAGAGCTTATTGCCCAGGGGGTGGTCGTCGAGACCGACTCCAATATCTGTAATTCACCCATCATTCCAATTCTTAAACGTACAGACCGCAATGCACCGCCAGTATATCGGCTGGTGATTGATCTTCGAGAACTGAACAAGTGCATCGTACCACAGTACCCTGTGGTCCCCGATATCTCCTCCCTATTGACTGCTATTGATTCAGAAGCAACGTTCTTTACTGTAATTGACCTCAAGAACGCTTTCTTCAGTGTACCTATTGACCCGGAGAGCCAATATCTCTTCGGATTCAGTTTAAATGGACGAAGTTTCAAATTCTCCCGCGCACCTCAAGGATTCACAGAAAGCCCCAGCATCTATAGTCAAGCACTGAAAAGACAACTAGATTGTATTCAAATGCCAGTTAATACCGCTTTACTGCAATACGTCGATGATCTACTGATCACCGCACGAAGTGAGCCCGAATGTGAACAAGCATCATTGACAGTTTTACATTTCCTGGCCGACAAGGGACACAAGGTGTCTCCTTCGAAGCTACAATTCTGTGTTCAGCAAGTTGTGTACTTGGGTCACTTGCTGTCCAAAGTGGGGAGACAGCTCACTCCCGATCGCATTCAGTTAATTGTAAATATGCCGCGACCCCAGACACAAAAGGAAGTGCGGGCCTTTATAGGCCTCACCTCATACTGCAGACAATGGATTCCTCAATATGCATTTCTAGCTAAACCACTCATCCAGTTAACGACACAGGAGGCAGCAACTTCGCCTGCCCTCCCTTGGACTCAGGAACATACACAAGCCTTTGAGGAATTAAAGAAAGCATTATGCCAAGCACCAGTTTTAGCGACACCATGTTACAGCAAACCGTTTACACTTTTTGTTACAGAACGTGATGGTACAGCGTTGTCTGTCCTCACTCAAGATCAAGCAGGTTCACATAAGCCTTGCGCTTATTTTTCAAGTACATTGGATTCAGTAGCTCAGGCACTCCCTGCGTGCTTAAAGTCAGTACCAGCAACAGCGTTAGCAATCAGACAGAGCGATTCAATTGTTCTAGGTCATCAGTTAACAGTACAAGTCCCACATTCTGTAGAGGTTCTTTTAAACAGAACCCAAACTCAACACTTGACTATAGCACGACTGACAGGTTACGAATTGACACTATTCCAGCCACACATAGAAATCAGACGCTGCAGTATCCTGAACCCAGCAACACTGTTACCTACAGATATGACAGATCCAGCTCCGCATGATTGCATAGAAATCATTAATGCAGTAACGAAGCCCCGACGAGACTTAACAGATGTCCCATTGACAAATCCAGACCTGACACTTTATGTGGATGGTTCATGTATGAGAACAAGTACAGGAGAGTTAGTGGCCGCGTATGCAGTGACCACTGAAACTGAAGTTAAAGAAACACATCGTATTGATACACTGTCTGCTCAAGCAGCAGAGCTCATCGCTCTGACCCGAGCCTGTATTCTAGCCAAGAACAGAAATGTCAACATATACACTGATTCCCGTTATGCGTTCGGAGTCGTACACGACTTCGGCATGCTCTGGCAAGAACGAGGTTTTCTGACCTCTCATGGTGCCAAGATACAACACGGTCCTCTTATTCAAGCACTGTTAGAAGCAATACATCTGCCTTCAGCCATATCCGTCATGAAGTGTAAAGCACATACTAAAGTCACAGATTCTGTTTCCCAGGGTAACGACCTGGCAGATCAGACAGCAAAACATACAGCACTGACCGACACTCAGATAACTGATACGACAATGACAACAGATCCGACAAACTGTATGACAGTCAGGGATCCTACACTAGATGTTATCGACATTCAGACACATGCTACTACAGAAGAAATAAAGAAATGGATCGAACTAGGAGGGATCCAGACAGATCAAGGTTGGATGACGAAGGGAAAATCTACATGGTTTCTCCCTGACTCTATGGTTCAAGTTATGATAAATACAGCACATAGTCCTGCACATCTAGGAGAGAAAGCAATGTTAGACAGTTTGCAAAATCTCTGGAACAATAAACACTTACGAGCAGCAGCAAAACAGAAAGTGCGTACTTGCATGATCTGTTGTCAGTTCAATCCAGGTAAAAGCGTCCCTGTAGAGCAAGGTGGATTTCATCCTCCCGATCACCCTTTTGAAGTCCTCCAGATGGATTATATCCAGATGGACCGTTGTCGAGGATTTAAATATGTTCTCGTAGTTGTCTGTGCTCTGTCCCGCTGGACCGAAGCATACCCAGTCCCCGATTACACTGCTCCGACCACTGCCAAGCAGCTGGTTCGTGAATTTTTCCCACGATACGGCTTGCCTCGTGTCGTGTACTCAGATAACGGTCAGCCATTCTCATCTGCCTTAATGAAAGAAGTTTCCTTATTACTGGGATACCAGTGGAAGTTCCATTGTGTCCGACATCCCGAAGCAGCAGGCCTTGTAGAAAGGCATAACCAGACACTAAAGATCCGCCTTGCCAAAATATGTCAGGAGAAAGGGGTCGACTGGATAGTCGCCCTGCCAGTGGCACTATTCTACATGAGAATGGTCGCCCATTCGAGATCAGGGCTATCCCCGTACGAGGTGGTCTTTGGAAGACCACCGAATATGTGGGGGACGCCCATTCCAAAAAAGATTACTGATGTTGATTCTAACATGTTGACAGATTACCTTGCCTCCTTGATGTCTGCACTCCAATCATGTCGTTCACAGGTTGCCGCAGCCTTCCCTGACAACACTGATGTAAAGCCACACGACGTCCGTCCTGGTGATACGGTACTCGTCCGAAATTTCGACAGAAAGAGTCCGCTGGAGCCCCGCTGGAAGTCCCCGAAGACCGTTCTTCTAACAACAAGGACGGCCGTGAAAATAGAAGGAAGAAAGGGGTGGGTCCACACGAGTCATATAAAAAAAATTTCTGGACTGAAACCTGACCGAGACTCGTCCACCCCCACCAAAGACTGTGTCGAACAAAAAGACTTTACAGAATCTGAACGAGAAAAAACTCCTCAAGAAAATTATCGCATGAAATTACGATCTAGCAAGTCAGACAGTTTAATTGTTTAAGTCCTCCCCTAGGTGAATCGGTTAAATAGTTTCTGACATGTATCCCCTAGATCGAGATAGAGAGAGAGAGAGAGAAGCAAAGAAACGTACATATTGTAAATCACTTCGTAGTCACTGCATAGTGACACTAATAATCATGTTTATTCTCAGTGTTTTGATTATCGTTACTAGCATCCTATTGCCTATCTATTACCCTATTTTCAAGCGTGAACAATCTGCTTACAATGTATCTGCTGAACACACTTTTAGTGAGTTACCTCCACACGAGCTTTCCTACAGACTTGCGCTGCGCAACAACACATTCATTAGTATGTTACATTATTCTCATCAAACTAACAATGCTACAAATTGCTGGATATGTGGCCGACTCCCTCCCTACCAGAATTACAAGGGAGCCCTGCCCCTCTTTCCGTATCCGTTCACTCACAATGGCTCCTGCGGAGCATGGTTTAAAATAATCAATTCCTTAGATCCTGATATTGCTGTTTTCGATGGGGGTTGGGTTTGGGGAAACCTGAACTTGGTCCTGCTCGACGTCTGTTACCCAGATAAGGAGGACTCCCCACTAGGATAGGAACTGATCTAGAAAATGAAGTATATGGATTAGGTAATTATACAATTAGCCTTATGATTCTTACTGTCGAGTCCGAAGCTGCACCAGTTCTACCAATTATGTCAGTATTGCCAGTTACTGGTGAATTATGCATCAAAAAGAAAGGTTCAGTACACTTAGGTCATAGTAAATGTACTACTGTGGTCGAATTCAGTGATCATGGAAAATCGTCCTTCAAAGCTATTAGTCACTCTTACTTTGTTTGTGGTCATACCGCATACATACGTCTACCTCCAGATTGGGATGGTACCTGTTACATTGCATTCCTTCTGCCACCTGTTTTTCTAGCTCCTCCTGATTACCATAGAAATACCAATCTAGTAAAGAATAGACCCAGAAGAGACATCCCACTTGTCGACTACACAGAAACGGCATGGGAACAGTACACCGACTTTAATAAAGGATTCTTTTTCTTTTTAGGCCCTGTTCAGAATAGTAAATTAATACGCAGATTAACTAGAACACTTGAAGCAGTAGTAAATGAAACTGCCTCCGCCTTAGGTAACTTAACAGAAGAGCAGTCCGCCATGCGGGTTGTTGTCCTTCAGAATCGTCTTGTTATTGACGTCATCTTGGCAGATAGAGGTGGAGCCTGTAAGGTCATCGGGTCAAGTTGCTGTGTTTTCATACCACAAAACGCACCATCCGTATATCAAGCTATCACCCGTCTCCATAAAATTGCAAATCAGATACATCAGAATCCAGGCACCTGGACTTGGTCCGGTTGGTTCTGGACAACGTTAACAGCTTGGGGATGGAAGATCCTATCCTTCCTAGGCATTGGCCTAGTCCTAGTATTCAGTTGCTGCCTGTGCCTGCAGTGTGGGCCAGCGATTTGTGGACTGTGTGCCACGTCATGTATTGAACACTCCAGTTTTCTCTCAAAACGTAAACGAAAGAAAGAAGAACAAATGATGTTACAAGAACAAACTGATCGATTCATGAGGATCGATATTTCATGAAGGGTCCGTAGGGAACAAGGAGGGAATGAGGAAATATAAATCTTTGGTCATGTTATGTTCCCTAGCGCGTACCCCACCGACTCCATGTACCAGCTTAAAGTGCATGTAACTTCCCTCCTGTGCCAGCTATGAAGACGCAAATACATTTGCGTCCAACGTTAACTTGTCCTCTTTCAGATCCACCCTGAATGGATTATATAGTCCGTTCCTAAGTATGCTATGCCACCGTCTTTTTGTAGTACACTTTACATGTTTTCCTGCTCCAGCAGAGTAGGCCCTGAATTTCTGCCATCGAACCTCTTTTGTGGCTCCTGACTCTGGCAGCCTCTGCCCAGGCTACCTCTGTACCCGTGAACTCTGACTTACTTGCAGCGCGGCCCCTCGCGCTCAGCTCAGCCTGCTTTCTGCCAAGACTGACTATAACCTTCGAGTTATCTGTTCCGCTCCCCGAGAATACATTCCTGCCTACTAGATCCTGTAAACATCCTCTCCAGCTGCAGAGCCAAAGGGCCGACCTGTCTCAATGCAAGTAATTCATAGCCTCTGTTACCATGCTTCCATGGAAGGCCCCGTGCCCCCACGCTTCTCATGTAGACACTTAGGCGCTCATACACGCATCCACAGTTAGCATAGAATAGTTTCTGCCCTAGAGACCTTTCCGTCCAGATAGTATAGTTCCTAAACATCAGATATCAGATATGATAGAAGTACAAGTTGATCTGACATGCCAGACTTCTGTCTCTTTCCGTCAGTGTAAATGTCAAGTCCCCTGCACCCCGTCAATCACACGTCATGCAGCTGCGCGCGCATCCAAGCTTCCAAATTCTGCTGACATCGCAACAATTCTGTTAGCACCACCCCTTGGTGCCACCCACTTGCGTCACCTATCAGTGACGTTTCTAGCACACACCTCTGGTTCACGCCTAGTTCACGCCTCTTGATTACGTATTAGTATCACGTGTATACTGTTATCTTGTCTTCTCTCAGCTGTTACGCCTCTTACATTACTTCTTATGGTATAAATCAAGTATATAAGCTATGTATTGTTAATAAACGAGAGCGCTCTATCCCTTCTGACACCCCTGTGGTGGTCAGAACATGATATCCTGATCAAGACCATTCCTTTATGAGGAATAAAACCCTTAGAAACTCTAACACCACGGACTCTGTCTTTTTTCATCCGATCTGAGTTATTATTGATTAAGTACTTACCTGCATAGAAATTAAGAGAGTAAATTAATTATTTACGTCAATATTAGGGCCCAGACCCCTGAACTTTAGAACACTTTTTGATCAAGAAGACTGCCAAGAAGAAGAGCTGGAGAAGCTGTGAGGAGGAACTACCACTTTGCTGTGTGCTTTGCTGTGTTGGCCTGCAGTGGAGGCTTCTGTCTTGGGCAGTGAAAGGACTGGACTGAACTTTCTGCAATTTCCTTTTGTGAGTTTCTCCAAGAGCTTGAGGTAGAGCTTGCCCCCTGTTCAATAAGTCTCAGGAACAGCAAAGACATCAATATCTTCTGCCCTCAGCATTGGGGACTGTGTGTTTTGTGCTGCAACAGAGGAAAAAGTAATCCGACGCCTTCTACGACGACGCTGCTGACTCCATGTCCCAAAGGCTCCACAGAAGGCAACGCCGCACCGCGGCCCTGGTCTCATTGACTACGCCTGCTGAGGCTGCCACCGAGCCGCTGCTCGCACCGTGACCTGTGGGCTCCACACCGCCTCACTTCAAGACTACACATTGGTATCCCTTGACGACTCCGCTCCACGCGATAATCTACGCAGCTGCTTGTACCGTGGTTCGAGAGCACCGCTCATAAAGTTACACAACGCTCCGCCTTCATCCCCCACCGCAGTCTTGGCCTACATATGCCAGCACCATCGACTCCAATTCATAAGCCGACGACAGCGTTCAGCAACTACAATGACGCTGCTTGAACTCCGACCTTCCAGCACTGCGACGAGAACCGCATTCACTTCGCACTGCATTCACTTTGCCCCGCCACCCTGGTCTCACCGACGACGCCACCTGACGTCGCCAACGAGCCGCTGATCACACCGCGACCTGTGGGCACGCAACCGCTGCACTTCGCACTGCAGGACCCGATGACTGCCGACGGCAGCACTCCTGACTTCCACAGAGAGATCGATCTGCATCGCGTGTGACTTCGAGGGCCCCAACGACTCTTGCGCCAACCTCCGGAACCGACGCCTGCGGACGCCGTGCTTTCGGAAGCTCAATGAGCAATGGGAGGTCGCCAACGCCCTGCATTTCTAAAAGATACTGTTTGCGGTTCTTCCGGACACCGTAGCTGGCCCACGATGCCGCGGTCAGCCAGAATTATTTGGATTTTTTTGATCACGACGCCTTGATAGCCCCAGATGGAGCTATCGACATTAAGGAACTATTTTTTTTAAGCATATTTTGATAACTGAAGATTTTTAAGTACTGCATTGTGGATTTTTATCGTTTTTGGTCTTGTCTTAAGGATATAAAAATATTGGGTAGTTTTCTAAACTGGTGTGGTGTCCTTTTGTAGTGCTAACACTGTATTACTGTTGGTTATGTGCAAATGCTTTACACACTGCCTCTAAGATAAGCCTGACTGCTCGTGCCAAGCTACCAAGGGGGTGTGCAGGGGTTATTTTAGAAGTGTAGCTTCCTTAGCCTGACTAGAGTGGTGGTTTCTGCCCGACTTTGGCATAGGCCCTAGCCGACAAAAAATCCCATTTCTAACATTGGTTGTCAGCGGTGAGGATAGGATTTGCATTTGCACTGGACTTACAGTGATTGGTGTGCACTACTACCGTATCGCAGACCATTCTGTGCCACATACTGGTTCTTTTTCTTTTTGGCCTATTTTTGATCTTGCCAGTTTGAACTTGCTACTTCATCATGCCTGAATCAAGAGAATCATCTGCTGCATCCCTGGAAAATGCCTTTGAAGAAGGATAGGTTAGAATCCTACAATGTTAGGGAACTGAAATCAAAATCAAAGTCCAAGTCAGAGGCCTCACAAGGAAGGGGGAGCTACAAAAGGTGCTGAGGGCTTGGGTAGCAGCCAGACATGCCAGCGAGCAGTCTGGTGATCTTAGTGGAGAGGCGGAGGAGCCTATTCCTAGGGTGGATGTGCTTTTGGGAGGGGGGAACCTTTCAGGGCAGGCATCAGTGGCCTGTCCCCAGAGGAGCTGGAGGACAGACAGGAAGCAAGGAAGTTCGAGTTGGAGAAACTCAGGATAGAAAGTGAAAGGGAAAAAAAAAGAATAGCCATGGAGGTAAGGAAGATGATCTCAGATCATGAGCAAAGACTTAAGGAGCTGGAGCTAAGGAATAGAGCCAGCTCAGATGGTGGCAGCAACTCTTCGAGACATGCAGACAGAATTGTACACATCCCTAAGAATGTAGGCAAGGAATTCCTGAAGGGGGACGACATACAAAGGTGGTTTCAGGGTTACAAGGCAGCGATACACATGAATTGGGTGTCAGGCGCTGACTCCATTCGCCTACAAGGATTATTTTAACTAGACTACATCTCCCATAATTCCTGCTGGGGAATGGGAGGAGCAGAAGTTATATTACCCTGCAGGCGCAAGAAGGAAGTGTGCGTAATTCGTTTGTCCTGACGAGAGGCTGCTCGTCATCTGGAATCCTTCCACCTGGTCTTCCTTCTGTTCCTGTTCTGAGGCCAGGAAGTTTGTGTTTGTTTCCACCACCTGTTTTGAGGTTTCTTTTCCTGCGCGCTGATTCAGCGATCCTGCTACGAAGTTTCACGAGTCTGGGGAGTTCTTCATGCAGACTCTGGAGCCGCTCTGTGTTTGAAAGGATATCGCCACCGCGCTGACGGAAGCGATGCCACGGAGAAAGATTTGTTATCTGCGTGCCTTTATGAAACGCGCTGATGTAAGCGCAGGTGGAAAAGGACAATGTCAATGCTCACAAGACTTTGGAGAGTAGCGCTAAAAAAGAATAGCGCCGCTTTTGTTTTCAGTGCGCTGAAGGAAGCGCTTGATGATTCGTACTGTTCGGAGGGGGCAAGATTGAGATATTATCAAAGGAGAGAACTGCACTGAGGTAAGCGCTGGATTGTCTTGTAAAGAGGCGGTTGCCCTTTGTACTTTTTGGAAACCAGGTGACTCTCTATTGCAGTGGTCTTGTGTGTATTCAAAGCCTCAATTCATTCTTTCCTTTTCAAGGACCACTTTTTGTTCTTATCCTATTTGTACTATTCTGCCTATACCTGGGGATTATCTCGAACAATATAACAGTAACGGTTTTTGGCTACTGCAGTATTCTGTTGATGAAGAAGAGTGCTGACTGTTGAGAAGAGATTGTTTTAGCCTGATCATTTGAAATCTTGGGTAGGTATGAACGGGTCGCAAGAGAATATTTGTATGATGATCGGTGTGCTTGGATGAATAATGTTCTTACCTTCTTATTGTAGGACTGCAACTGTTTCATGGAGAGAAGTATCTCTAGTAGGATTGTTGATGTCTAAGAAGAAATACAGATAATGTGCCATCTAGCCCAAATGTATTGGTCAGATATAGAATTATATGAGAGTAGTTTGGAATTGGCGTTGTATCAACTACTCTTTTGTTGCAGGTATCCCTCTCCCCGCTGTTCCCTTCTTAAATACATTCCCTCGCCTGATTGCCTTACTACTCTGTGTTACGTTGTCCAGAGTTGGGGACGTCAGGAGGTGGATCCCTTTGGGCATCATCCGGAATCCAAGGAGAGTACGTGAATCTTACATTGGGTCCCTGAGGAGTATTGGGGAGCAGGATTGTGGCCTCTCTTTCCGGAAGAAGCCTGGGATATTTTAATAGATTTGGGTAAGGGTATCACCTCACCTATACCGACATGAAGGACGCCCTTCTCACTAAGTATGGTCTTACTCCTGAAAAGTACAGGGATCAGTTCAGGTCCAGTAAGAAGACTGATGCCAACAATTGGTTGGAATGTGTGGATG
This sequence comes from Lissotriton vulgaris, assembly GCF_964263255.1. Classification (NCBI taxonomy): domain Eukaryota; kingdom Metazoa; phylum Chordata; class Amphibia; order Caudata; family Salamandridae; genus Lissotriton; species Lissotriton vulgaris. The sequence goes on along the minus strand of NC_141695.1, from coordinate 1,023,823,063 downwards.
TGTTTTGCCAGTCACTGGAAGGCTGGGTGAAGGGCAGTAATGTGACAGATTTTCAGGGGCTCTACAATTTGATTACATGGGAGCACTTGTCTAGTCTATGTTTTACTGCTAAGCGCCAGTACCTAGTTGATAGTAAGGTGACTGACCCCAGGAAGCTTGCTATGGAGGCTGACCTCTGGGTGAGTACCAGGGTCCAAAAGAAAGCGTTTGGGGGAGACTCGGCCAAAGGTGGGTAGGGTCCCCAGCAGAAAATGGGGGGAGCAAGGGTAAATCAAAGGAGTTCTCTAAAGGGACTCAAACTAACACCCATGGTAAAGGTTTCCATGCCCCCCAGAGATAAGAAACAAGGGGTCTTGTCAGGAAAGCCTGCTGAGACCGGCCCCCGCAAATGTTTTTCATGTGATAGGCTGGGTCACATGAAGGGGGACCCCAAGTGCCCTAAAGGGGCCCAGCCACCCACCGGTTGGCAGTCCAAGGTGTTGGCTAGTGTAGCACTTGGGGAGGAGAAGTACCCACAGGAGGGTGGGGACCCCACAGAAACGACTCTTGTCTCACTAGGGGACAGTGAGATGGTCCCAGGATTACATGAAACTGTTTGCGTATGTGGACAAGGTCAAAGATTGTCTCTGGAAGTTTTTCAAAGAATTCTTGTTCTCTATGAATAGTTCTACTTTAAGCAGATTACTTTGTGGTAAAAAGGTAAAAATACAAATTCAAAAAATACAAATTATGGGGATTTTTTTTATCATAGGAAAAAGAGTCCCAAACTTGGAACTTTGTTTTGAAAAATGAAGGTTGACTTCAAAGTCTCTCAGAACACTGTGTGCCAAATCAAAAGTCAGTGTTATTATTTGGAGAAAACATCAAATCTTCCAAGTCTGTAAAAAAGTTGTCTACCATTGTAGGTGAAAGCTGTATTACCATGTTTAGAAGATTAATCCCCGTCAGCATTGGTCGCACTAGCAATGTTCGTAGTGGATGGTACCTGTGTGCCTGTTTCCTCTCGTATCTCACCGTCAGCATTTTGCATCTGTGAGATCTCAATGAATGCCGTCATCAGATTTGGTAGCCGCTGGGGACAACACTGCGCATGGGCCAATACCGGTTCAAGCAAAGTATCAACATCCGTTGGCATGACTGATGGGAGTGTGAGACATAAGTCTAACACGCATTCTTCTTCGCATAGCAGGCAGCAAGAACAGGTAAGATGCAATCTTGCCAAATTGGTCTGAATGACAGAAACCATGTGGTATTTAATTCTCGTATACGAGGTAGTCCCAAAATTTGGACGATGTGCTCACAACACTTCATCACCAGGAGAGGTGTCTCCATGAAGAACTGGGTGTTGCTGATGAATTGGCTTGCCATATCGCAGCAGTAGGAGTAAAAATAGAATCTTTGCAGCGCGTCCCAAAATGAGAGGCAGTCGGCCAAACACTGAGTGCACGAAGTTTGGAAATATTCCTAGGACTGCTTCAAAATGTGCTAACAGTCCAGAAAAAACGGTCTTAAATACATGTACAATACCACTCGTATCAGACATGTTTAAGATACGACTTAACATTTCCGAGAAATATACAGGGTAGTTTGTAGTTAAGAGGGCATGTATCTCCGCAGAAGTCCTTTCAACTTGTAGATCATAGGTCTCTTTGGCCGAGGTCAGTGGCACAATTTCTTTGCAAAAGAATGGTTTTTGTTCTGCTAAAAGTATCAATTCTTATAGAAGAGATGTTCAGTGAAGGCCATAACGGCGACTCAGTCTGTCTTGGTCTGTGGAAACAATACTTGCATACAGAAAGTGACCCTGGCTGACACAGTTACTAAATAGGGTAAACCTGGCAACATGCCACAGCAGCTGTGATTGTTCAACATGAGGCAACTTCCATTGGAAAGTTGTCCAAAAACTGGATCAATCACTGCAGCTGGTGAACCTTGCAGGTGGCAGGATAAGTTTTTTTTTAAACAAACTTTATTGAGCCATTGTTCAGAGCACATTACAGTACAACGATTGTTCATTGTATTTTTAATTTTAGTTAGAATATTGACATGTCTGTTTCCATCTGGTATATACATATATACATGTCCCTCAGTTTCACAGTATGGAAATAATAAGGCTTTGAATGTAACATGCCGAACCAAATGCATACATTACAAATGTCTCTAAGTTATCTTGGCTGATATTTATACATTTATTTCCCAAACTAAGTTAAAAACGACACCCCTCCCTATCCCTCCCCCTTCCTGATCTGTTCATGTGCCTCCATCTATTCCGTACTGTTACCTTGGGAGTCATGGGTTTCAACCTATTTTGCCTGTACACCATGGGTCTTCCTTCCTTTCCTCTCCAATTATTGCTGCCTTAGGAGGAAATTTCTACTAGAATCAGGGAAGTGGGATATCCAACTGTGAAAGGTCTTCTAACATAATGCCCCAATCCGTGGAGATGGGACATTTCCTTAACCCCCTCGCCTCTCGTTGGAGCGCCGCGCTTTCCGCGCTACCCCACCTGATTACTTCCTCCTTCCATACATGCAACGGGGGGCACCTAGGTGACTTCCACCTCATTGTAATCGCTCTGATCGCCAATATAATAGCCAGATCCAGAAACTGTAAGTGAACCTTCTGAGCCTTGGTACGCTTTCGGAGACCCAAGAGACCCTCCAGTATGTTATCTGTCATTGTGAGGTGTGTGATCTCTCCCAGGATATTACAAATACATCCCCAATATTCCCTAAGGTGAGTGCAGGTCCACCACATGTGAGCAAGGCCAGCTTCTTCTTCCCTGCACCTCAGGCAGTAGCTCTGGGCCTCCGGAAACATACAATGTATACGTTTCTGGGTCAAATACGCCCTATGGAGAACCATTACTGTATAAACTTGAGCTTGGCAGTTCGGGAGACCCATTTAGGGTGTTCTAAAATGCTTTCCCATGCCTTGTCTGTGATTACCACCTCTGTAGTTTTTGCACATTTCTCACAGAGGTCCGCAAGCCCTATGGAAGCCTGTGTTCGGATGCCGGTATACAACCACTTCACTAGGTGTCCACCCCTCCCCATATAATAAAGTAAATGGACCAGGTCATGTTGTGGAGGCTTGCTACGCTGGGGTGCCCATATCGTCTTAATGTAATGTGCCGTCATTGCATGCAGCAGATAAAGGCGGTCGGGCCCCATTGGTCCTCACAAATGTGGCATGATCTAGTAGCATACCGTCTCTGAAGAATGCATCCACCTCTGCCACCCCTACATCTATCCAGTCCTGTATCCTAGCTGTTGTAATCCTACTGGCCATGACCGGTAGCCCTAGTAGCGGGATATTGGATGCGTAGGGGGTGTATTCGACGTGTACTGTAGGGCTTTCCTCCAACATTGCAGTGCCGCCATCACAAACGGTGGGCCGTCAGAGGGTATCTTTACCCTCGGGAGCTGCATACCATGTAGGGTACCCCTGTCCAACTCATGAGTGGTATAGTTTATTTCCTACAGGTTCCTGCCTGCCGTCCAGAACGACAGCCATTGCAATTGGGCGGTGTAATAATATGCCCGGAAATCTGGGACACCCAACCCTCCTCGGTTCAAGGCCAACTGCAGTTTTTTGAGACTTACTCTGCGCCTGCCTCCGCCCCATATGAGTTCCAGCAAGAGTGTATCTAGAGTGGGGAATATGGCCTGGGGCACCATCAGAAGCAGATTGACAAAGAAGTACAATAGTCGGGGAAGCATCACCATCATGGAGACGGCTATCCTCCCCATCACAGATAGTGGCAGGGAAGCCCAGAAGGAAACGCTCGGGCGTAGGGAGGCGATAGCCTTCATCAAATTGCCTTCTAGGTGGTCCGATTGACCCTTTTACACGTTTATGCCTAAGTACTTAAATGTAGTCGCTGCCATTGGAATCCGATAGTTGCCAAAGCGGAGTACGTCCGGATGTGGACCCTTTTGGAAATAAAAGGCATGAGACTTTCCTGCATTAATCGCCAGCCCCGATATAGTCTCGAAGGTGGAGAAGACGGCAGGGAGCGGGTCTGCCCCTTTCTCCAGGTCGCGCAGATATACAAGGATATTGTCTGCATATATTGAGACGAGGTGCGCATGATCTTTTATGAGAATCCCCAAATTCCCTGATGACCGTCTCATAGCTATGGCTAGTGGCTCTAACACGAGCACGAACAGAAAGGGGAGAGGGGGCATCCCTACCTAGTGCCTCTGTGTACCGTGCATGCCCTTGCAGAAGGCTCAACATAGAGTAGGCGTATCCACCTCAGGAAATCGTGGGGGAGACCAAAACGCAGCAGAGCTGCGAACATATACTCCCATGTGATGGAGTTGAACGCCTGAAGTAGATCTAACGCCAGACACTCGGCCTTATCATAGTCCCTGGGTACAGCCCTCATTATGTGGTGGAGTCTTCTAGTATTGAGTGAAGTATTGCGTGCAGGGAGAAACCCACACTAGTCACTGTGTGGGTAGAGCAGGGATCAGATGGCTGGCTAAGGCCTTACTAAGGATTTTATATTTGGTAGCCAGCATCGACAGTGGTCTATAGTTAGACATGTATGTGCTGTCTCTTACGGGCTCGAGGAGGGACACCATCATAGCTTGCATCGTGGATTGTGGTAATCTACTGGTCTCCAAAGCCGTCTTATAGAGTTCCTACAGTTTCGGCGTTAAAATCCCCGATAACGTCGCATAAAATTTGACCGACAAGCCGTCGATTCCTGGGGCTTTATTGCGGTTAAGGCCAGTAATTGCTATTTTTATTTCATGTTGGGTGAGGGATCCTAAAAGGCCCTTCCGTATGGTTTCCGTGATCGTGGAAAACTGTAAGTCATCGAGGAAGGCATCTATTAGAGCACCGTCGATATGGGTTGGTGCCACATATAAAGAACTAAGGTGATTACAAAAGGCTTTATTGTTCTCCGCTTGAGTATGAAGCAAGCCCCTCTGTGGTGTACAAATGCAAGTGATTAAGGGTGTCTCCCGTTTATCCTTTATTAACGGTGCTAATAATGTGCCCGACTTGTCGGCATCTGTGTGTTTCAGTTGCGTATATGCTCGGTAATCAATGAGTCTAAGTGTTTCCAGGGTCTCCGCATGTCTAATACGGGCCACCTGGAGAGGTGCCCTTTTATCCGCATCTGTCACTGCGGCTTGTTCTAGCTCTCTCAAAAATGATTCTGTATCTATAAGCCTTTTGTGTGCTTCATGACGTGCCCCTACAGTAGCATTAATTGTCGATCCTCGAACCACCATCTTGAACGCGTCCCAGTCTACAAGGTTAGAAGAGGCCGAATTCCAGTTATCTGTGAAATAATTGCTAATGACTACCGACAGTGTGGCCCAAAATGGGGCATCCTCCAGGAGTTGGGGCCATAGTGTCCAGGTCGGTACGGGGGTCGGAACCCTTCCCCACATTAGCGTAACTTCTAAGGGATTGTGGTCCGAAAATGTTTTGGGCAGGTACGTTGATTTGTGATTTGTGTAGCTATCGAGCCAATTATGAAGTTGGTGGACTAGGGAGTAAATGGAATATTCCCTGTGTGTAGGGTGAAGCGTGCGCCATGCGTCCACGAGAGCCCAGCCTTGCACCCAAGTGATCAGGAATTCAGCCAATTTGTGTGCACTTGCACTGTGGAGCGGTGGATGGGATCTGTCCAACTCAATATCTAGGACTGCATTGCAGTCTCCCCCTAAGATCCAGGGGAAATCTTCCCAGCCCACCAAGGCTCCGCCCAAATCAGTGAAGAATTTGTCTTGGTCGAAATCTGGAGCGTATATATATCCCAGAACTATAGGTGATCCATCAAACGTGCCCTGCAACAGTATATAATGCCCCTGGTCATCCACTCACCGATCCACTTCCACAAATGGGACCCCATGTCGTATCCAAATGGTCGCCCCTCTCGCAAAGGCCGAATAATTAGTGGTGTATAGTCAGCCCCCCATTTTTTGGGGGTCTTCACCGCCTCCGCCTCCATCAGATGGGACTCCCCCAAGAATACAATCTGCGCCCTCCTCCTAAGGAGGTAAGCGTGTTCTCTGTGCCGGTTTCTCACAGCCCCCAAACCCCGTACATTCCAGGTCAATAGGTTATATGTGTCTAAGTCGGTACTTTTTGGAGCCATAGCTGTGTTACATGTGCCAATCTCTGCGCAGTGCAGAAACCATGAATATTCGCAGACCAGGAAGTCCCCAACCCGTGTAAACTAACAATTAACAGCGCAACCAATAAACTGTGCTGAACCACACCAAAACAGACAACGTGTGGAAAACACAGAACAGTGCATGCGCTTTGTGGGGAGTATGCGCATGTGGACTTGGGTGACGGGCGGACCGGAATAACAGGCGGGGAGGCCGGATATAGTGAGCTATTGCAGAGGTTTATTCAACTGTTACACACAAAGTCTGAATGGATGTAGGGAAGCAGGGTGGGCTTCTGATGGGTTGTATAGGGCGGGTTGGCTCGGCTGACGATCAGGCTCGGTGGGGTTGTTGTGGATCAGATCTGCTCCTCCGGTTTTCACACTCTTCTCCGGTGTAGGATACTGGGACTCCTCGGAGGCTTGGAAAAGGAGAGAAGCGTAAGGGCTTTTAGTCCGAGCAAATAGTACTTCAGAACACTTCCACCCACACCAGGGAGCGAGGGTATATGAAACTGCCCGTGAGGAAGGGACGGTAAGGGAATGTGGAAAAGGTAAGTAAGAGAGGGGAGGGAAGAGGGGGTGCCAGGTGCTGGGGACGGTGCTCGGTCTCTTTACAGTGAGTGTAAAAAAGGGTAAATGTACAGTGCCTTGGTGCTCGTGTGAACTACGATATATACAACTATATACAGGAAGGGGCACTGAGAAAGGGTGACGTGTACTCACGTGCCCCGCCGCAACTCTCGTCCGAGTTGCGGCCGCTCTCCAGCCACCTCCTGAGGACGCCACCAGTCTTCCGTCCAGACGTCCTCCTCCTCCTCCTCGCTTCGGTCATGCCGCTCCGCTCCGCTCACTGTCGGTGGTTCTTCGCTTTCCGCTGTCTCCTGCCACGAGTCGGTTGCTCGGAACGCCTCTCCTTCTCTCCCGAGGGTTTTTCTACCTTCCGGGTTGTTGTCTGTTCCACGACTTCCGGGGTCAGAGATGGCTGTTTCCGGGTCGTCAGGGGTTTTCCCGCTTCCTCTTCCGGGGTCGCTGGAGAGTGCTTCCGGTCCTCCAGGCTCTGTTGTCAGTTCCTGCAGGGGAAGAAAAAGAGAAGGAGTCCTGGGTGACCGGGACGTTAAGTGACCGGGCGCGGGGGACAGGACCCCTGCGCTCGGACATCGCTGCAAGGAGGTATGGGCCGCTTCCGCTCCACATCCCCTTTCCCTAGCTGTCTTTCTTGTAGGGGTGGTGGGAGGCGGATATCGGGACATATAATCAGCGTTGCCCTGTTGCAGTCCTTTCCTGTGCAATGTTTTAAACCTAAAGGGCTGTAGTGAGAGAAACCACCGAAGTACTCGGTCGTTGTGGCCCCTGTTGCGGGCCATCCATTCCAAAGGGGCGTGGTCGGTGTAGAGGAGAAACTCACGCCCCTCCAGGTAGTATCGAAGGCTTTCCACCGCCCATTTGATTGCTAATGCCTCTTTCTCTACTACTGCATAATTTACTTCTCGGGGAAAGAGTTTACTGCTGAGATATAGTATCGGTCTTTCGACCCCTGTTGAGTCCTTCTGTGAGAGGACAGCCCCCAAGCCCTGATCAGAGGCATCGGTCTGCAGGATGAAGGTTTGAGTATAGTCTGGACTGATTAACACCGGCTCTGAGATCAGGGACTGTTTCAGTCGGTCAAAGGCGTGTAACACCAGGGGTGAGGGATGTCTGAGTTGCTCTTCTGTCTTCATGGTCTTCTTCAACAAATCTGTCAGAGGGGCCGCGGTTTGGGAGAAATTCGGGATAAACCTCCTATAGTACCCCAATAATCCAAGAAAGGCACGGAGTTCCTTCCGGGTTTGAGGGAAGAGGATGGCTTGGATGGCCTTGATCTTGTTGTCCCGAGGACGGATGAGCCCTTCCCCCAATAGGTATCCTAGGTATTTCACACTCTGTGCGAAATACCTAGGAATGTGGTCTTGGAGGGGTTGATGGTAAAGCCATTGTTCGCCAGAGAGGTAATGACGGCCCGCAAATGTTGTAGATGATGCTCCCAACTGTCACTATAAATGACGATGTCATCCAGGTATGCCCCGGCATAACTTATATGGGGCTGTAGCACCAAATTCATGGCTCTCTGAAACGTAGCCGGGGCTCCGTGAAGCCCAAAGGGCATCACCTTAAACTGAAACAACCCTTCAGGGGTGGAGAAGGCGGTCTTGGGTTTGTCACCTTCTTTGAGGGGGATCTGCCAGTATCCCTTACACAGATCAAGGGTGCTGATGTACTTAGTTTTGCCTATGCGTTCCACCATCTCATCTACGCGGGGCAGGGGATAGGTGTCGAAGGCCGATATTTTATTCACGTCTCTAAAATCTATGCAAAATCTAGTGGAGCCATCGGGTTTGGGCACTAGAACAATAGGTGAATTCCAGCTGCTGCTGGAGGGTTCTATGATGCCCATTCTCAGCATTTGATTCGTCTCCTCTTTGATGATGGCTCTACGGGCTTCGGGGATGCGGTAAGGTCTTTGTCTCACCGTTTTTCCTGGTTCCGTGTGGATGGCATGTTCCACCACGGTGGAGTGTCCTGGTAGGGAGGAAAATACTGTTTGTACCGGGGACAAGGTCCGCCTGAGGTCCTGTTTGTTACGTTCTGGGAGGTCAGGGTCAAGGCAACCTTCGAAGGGAAGGGTGGTTGCTGTGGACATGACAGGACGGGGTCCCTCCCACTTCTTTAGGAGGTTCACATGATAGATTTGGGTGATACCTCGGGTGGGGTCTGTTTCTACTTCATATGTAACAGGGGTCACGGCTCTTAGAACAGGGAAGGGGCCCTGCCACTGCCCTAGCAACTTATGGTCGGAAGAAGGCAAAAGTAACAATACCAGATCCCCAGGATTAAAAGTACGGGCTTTGGTTCCCTTGTCGTATTGTTGTTTTTGTGTGACTTGAGCGGCCACCAGGTTCTGCCTCACAATTGCCCTTATCTGTTCTAAGTGGGTCTTTAGATTGTCCACGTATTCGGGTAGGGGCCGGGTTCTGTCTGGTTCGGCTTCCTAGGCCTCCCTAGCCATATCCAAGAGGATCCGCGGGGCTCGTCCATACAACAACTCATACGGTGAGTAACCGGTGCTGCTTTGAACCTTACACCTGATGGCGAACAGAGCAAGGGGAAGCATCTCCTCCCATCTCTTGCTCTCTAGGCCTAAGAGTTTCTTAAGGGTCGTTTTGAGGGTGGCATTATAGCGCTCCACCAACCCATCGGTCTGGGGGTGGTAGGCCGCTGTCCTTATTTGTTTGATGCCCAGGTGGGAGCAGACTTGGCGCATGAGGGAGGACACAAAGGGCGTCCCCTGATCAGTTAATATCTCACGGGGAAAACCCACCCTCGAGAAGATGGATATGAGGGCCTTGGCTATGTTTTGGGTGGTGGGTTGGCGCAAGGGAACTGCTTCAGGGAAGCGGGTGGCATAGTCCACCAGTACCAGAGCATACCTACACCCGCTTCTCGAGGGTAGCAATGGTCCTATGATGTCCATCCCTACTCTAGTGAAAGGGACATCAATGAGTGGGAGGGGCTGGAGAGGAACCCTGGGGGGACGGTATCGGCTGTTTCTCTGGCAGACCGGGCATTCCCGGCAATACTGTTTTATTTGCCCGTGTACACCAGGCCAATAAAACTGGTCTAGTATCGTTTGTCCGGTTTTCTCATCACTGAAATGTCCTCCCAGCAAATGGCTATGGGCCAGGAACAGTACTTTCTCCCGAAACAATCCGGGGATAACCAACTGGGGGGACTGTTGGGGTCCTCCCTTTCTGTAGAGGAGCCCGTTCTTTCGGAAGAAGTAAGGACCTACATGCAGTGGGTCCTCAGCGTCCAGAGCACGGCCCCAGGCCTCCTGTAACACCGGGTCTTCTTGTTGCGTGGCGCGGAATTCCCTGTTGGTTTCCCAAGGATGGACATCCACTTGAGCGGGGAAGGCCATGGCAAAGTCCCTTTTTTCCTTCTTTTTCTGCCTTCTGGTCTTGGTCGGTTTGACCGCAGGATTCACAGGAGAGGGTTCATGGGAAAAAGGGGCGTCGGCCCACCATTTTTTCAGGGATTCGGTGGTGTCTTGAAGGAGACGGGGCAGACCACTGTAATCGCTACCCAATATCGCTTGTTCAGGGAGATTGGGTATCAGGCCCACCGTTAGCAGACTACCCTCGTCCGTAGGGTGTTGGACACGGACTCTGGTGGTCGGATAGTTCTTGGTGTCACCATGGACACATTTGATAGCCACGGTGCCTGTCACTGGACCGACCGGGTGTGGTAGCTCCTGAGGTCTTAGAACACTCTGCCTGCATCCAGTGTCGGCCAGTGCCATCATTCTGTGTCCGTCTATCCGTACTGGACATCAAAATGGGGGAGGGGTGGTTTCTGCGGTGAGACATACATAGTTCCTGGCCAGTCCTATGTCCATGGGCTCTTCTTTTTGGGGGCCGATGCGAGCAATGTGTCCGTACCCACCGCAATGGAAACATTGAGGTCCTGGTGGGGTTGGGCGAGGCATGACAGGTTATGGCATCAGGGGAGCGGGCTCAGGTTTCCTGACCACAGGAGGGGGTCGTTGGGCCCGGGGATGACTTCCATGAGGTATGCGGGGAGGATGTTCCTCCTTGGGTCGCTGGGTTTCCTGGGCTCTGCTATAGGCGCTGGCAATTTCCACGGCGCTATCGAGCGTTAGACGAGCATGTTGGCGTACCCACTTCTGGGTGGCTGGATGTAAGGAAGCCAGGTACTGCTCCAGATATATTTTAGACAGGATGTCTTCCTTAGTGGCCGTAGCGGGTTTCAACCACCGATTTGCCAGGTCCTGAATACGGAAGGATAAAGCCCAAGGCGTTTTTTTGGGGTCCTTCCCTTGCTTGACGCAGCCGAACCCTATACGTCTCGTCGTCAATCCCCAGGCGTTCCAGGATGCAAGCCTTGATGTCTGGGTATGGTGTTTGTCCCTGTATGTTAGCTTGTTGGTAGGCGGCCTGCAGCTCACCAGTCAACAGGGGACCCAGGTAGTGGCCCCATCGGTCGGCAGGCCAGGCAGCTGAAGTAATCGGGGTCTTCTCCTGGCACGTACTTCTGTAAAACGACGGACGGTAGGGAGGTGACCGGTCTTTGTTGCCCCATGACAGTAGTGAGCTTCTCGAGGGCTTGGTCCTGCGCGGTGCCCTGACCCTTCAGGACGTCATGCAACTGTCCCCGATCGTCCTCTGCCGTCTTGAGGAACCTCTCCATCATCTTCCCTAGCTGTTCCTGGCATTCCGCCAGTTGTTTGACAGCGGCCTCCATGCTTCCGGGATATCCCACTTCTGACACCACCTGTGGACTTGGGTGACGGGCGGACCGGAATAACAGGCGGGGAGGCCGGATATAGTGAGCTATTGCAGAGGTTTATTCAACTGTTACACACAAAGACTGAATGGATGTAGGGAAGCAGGGTGGGCTTCTGATGGGTTGTATAGGGCGGGTTGGCTCGGCTGACGATCAGGCTCGGTGGGGTTGTTGTGGATCAGGTCTGCTCCTCCGGTTTTCACACTCTTCTCCGGTGTAGATTCTGGGACTCCTCGGAGGCTTGGAAAAGGAGAGAAGCGTAAGGGCTTTTAGTCCGAGCAAATAGTACTTCGGAAAACTTCCACCCAACCAGGGAGTGAGGGTTTATGAAACTGCCCGTGAGGAAGGGACGGTAAGGGAATGTGGAAAAGGTAAGTAAGAGAGGGGAGGGAAGAGGGGGTGCCAGGTGCTGGGGACGGTGCTCGGTCTCTTTACAGTGAGTGTAAAAAAGGGTAAATGTACAGTGCCTTGGTGCTCGTGTAAACTACGATATATACAACTATATACAGGAAGGGGCACTGAGAAAGGGTGATGTGTACTCACGTGCCCCGCCGCAACTCTCGTCCGAGTTGCGGCCGCTCTCCAGCCACCTCCTGAGGACGCCACCAGTCTTCCGTCCAGACGTCCTCCTCCTCGTCCTCGCTTCGGTCTTTCCGCTCTGCTCCGCTCACTGTCGGTGGTTCTTCGCTTTCCGCTGTCTCCTGCCACAAGTCGGTTGCTCGGAACGCCTCTCCTTCTCTCCCGAGGGTTTTTCTACCTTCCAGGTTGTTGTCTGTTCCACGACTTCCGGGGTCAGAGACGGCTGTTTCCGGGTCGTCAGGGGTTGTCCCGCTTCCACTTCCGGGGTCGCTGGAGAGTGCTTCCCGTCCTCCAGGCTCTGCTGTCGGTTCCTGCAGGGGAAGAAAAAGAGAAGGAGTCCTGGGTGACCGGTACGTTCAGTGACCGGGCGCGGGGGACAGGACCCCCGCACTCGGACATCGCTGCAAGGAGGTATGGGCCGCTTCCGCTCCACAGCGCAGCCAACCATACTGCCGTCGGTATGGGTGTATGACTCCGGTGCCTCTACTGGGCCGGGGGGGGGTTGTGTACTCCTCAAATTATACCTGTTAGTGTGTTGTATAGTACCAGAATGTGTGTGTTTGGACCAGGAGTTCCACCAGCTTATGCTACCCACTAGTATCTGGAGTCAAGCGCTAACTTGTGGGATCCTGGTAGTCAGGACCACCGACCAGGGTGCATCTAATGAGCAAGCATAACAGCACACTTTACAATAAAGGCATCTTACGCCCGGTGAAACGCACAGTTCCATAAATTCAATTTAAAAAAAAGGATATTGTTTAACGGGTGAGAACATGTTTGAGACCAGGCAGTCTTCCCCGTGTAAGCCTGACATAGGAAAAGTTCAAGATCTTCTCTCAGTTATCCAGCAGGCCATCTCCTGTTTGGGGCATCGCTGATGAGAAAAGAGTTATGCTATATTCCGAGTCTGAGTGTATGGTACTGTCCTCCGAGTCCGTTAAAATCTTTGTGTTATCCTCGCGGAAGGAAAAAGGCGACCGCCAGTTCCTCCTCTCTGTCCATCTTCTTCTGGGCTGTTGTCGGACCCATTCTTGCCAAGTTCCTTTAGCCTCCTTCCCGTCCTCTAGGCAGCTGTTGTTGTGACTGTAGCGGGCTGCGATGCGCCGAGCCGGACATTCACGCCTGACTAGGGTCCAATTCCATCACCTCAAGCCATTCTTCCACATCAGTAGGGCTGTCAAAGAAATAGGATTTCTTGTTGTGCATGATTTTGACCCTGGCTGGAAATAACAGGGCATACTTGAGTCGGGCCACCCGTAGCTTTTTCTTCACTGCTTGAAAAGAGGTCCGCTGGTGCTGAACCATGATCGTATAGTCCGGGTACAAGGAGATCCGTTGATTTTCAAACTGGATGTTCAACTTTTCCCTTGATTTTTGGAGCAGTATGTCTCTGTCCCTGTAGTTTAGGATTTTGACTATCAAAGGTCGCGGGGGCACCCACCTTCGGTGCTCCAGTGGGAATCCGGTGCATCTTCTGGACGCAAAAATGTGTTGATAAACCTTCCGGAGCGACATGTTCTCTGAACCATGCTTCCATAAAATCTGCAGGTCTCACTCCTTCACTTCTCTCCGGAAGGCCAATAACGCGAACATTATTGTGTGGATTGTGGCCCTCCGCATCCTCAATCCAGTCCTGAAGTCCAGTAACTTGGCGTTGTAGTTGTATTTGCGTCGCCTGCTTCTTGAGTTGGGGGGTCTATGCTTGTCAGCGCTGCGTCGTGGCTTTTCACCGTGTCACCGAGCTTTCCATGATCTGCCCAGCAGTAGAGTAAAGCCAGTCGTGAGGGCTCCTATCTGCTGTTCCATTATCTTCTTGGAGTCTAGGATTTCCTGCAGTGTTAGGTCCAGCTTCTCCGAGTGGGACTCCATGGGGGCAGAGGCGGAGGTGCTTGGTGGAAGCCCTTTGTCATCGGTTTCGTGGGATCCCCCCTGCAGGTAATCCAGCATCCAAGACCTTGCCCGTGAGTCTGCCCATCGCAAAAACCACGCAATGGTAAGGTGTGACCTTAGTGCTTTGAGCCTGTACCATGTGTAGTCAGTCTGCCTGGTTGTGGCCCGGGCTATGCACACCCTTCCTCTCAGGGCAGCAATCTGCAGCGTTTGGAAGCCCTTAAGCAAGACCTCTCCTCCCCTGATCGTCCTCTCTATCGCTTTGTAATGACCAAATGTACTCTGCAGCTCCCGGGGTCTATTTCACACTAGGCCAGAGTTCTTCAATCTGTGGGGCGCGCCCCCCTGGGGGGGCCCGACACCATCCCAGGGGGGCGCGCACTCCACTCCAATCTTACCTTTGTTTGTTGAACTCTGGTATGGCTGGAGGGGGGTGCGAGGGGAGATCGATGGGGCAGGAGGTGCCCGTTCTTTTGTCCTGTTAACTCTCCCAGGAGGGGGTTAATTCACGGAGGTGACGGCTTCAGCTGCAGTGCAGGCAAGGAGTCTCCTCTTCTAAAAACGAAAGCAAACAAACAGACACGCTTTCTGTTTTAGCAGAGACCCCTTGCCATAGCTGCCAAGGTTACAGATTGCTATGTGTGACATTTTTATAATTTCAAAGTAATTATGAGTGACATTTCAACAACGATGAGTAACACTTTTTACATATCAGAAATCACACCCATTTAGCATCGAGAGACTTTAAGAAGACCTTAAAACAGCTGTAATGCACCAAAAATGTAAGGGTACACACATAGCCCAGGGGTCACAACCCGGCCACAGACTAATATATTTAAAAAAAACAGCAGTTTAATAAAAAAATAATTAGCTGATTACAGAAGGGTGCGCAGCGCTGCCCGTAATTTATTATTAACCTGAGGAAGAGAATAAGTTACGTGGGTATTCTAGGCCATTAACATACGACACAATGAGGCATCTGGGGACAGGGGGCCAGGGGTAGCTCACAGTCTGGCAGTAATATCTCAAAAAGATTGTGAGCCGTAACAATTCATAAGTAGCTGAGCGGCCTCCCTGTCCGGGGTCCGTGCTGCCTAAGAGTACTTGCACCAGTGTGTGTCATGTGCAGGCTGTAAAAGTAGTCTAAAATCGCATATAGCATAGAAGTGTTTACTAATACCTTTAAAACATACCGTTAGTGTTTCAGGTGTTTACTTAATAATGATGACTAATTACTTCTTGTGGCAGCTCAGCTGAGCCCGGTGCCATGAAGTCAGAGGCCAGTACTGCAGCTCTGCTCCTATAGTGCTGCACAGGTTCGCCGCGGTGACTCAGAAGGCCTGAGGTCATGGGTCGAGTGCCGTCCCGCTGGCGCCGGTAATATATATTGATAAACTATTGCCTCCTGTGCAGGCAGCAGGCAGCGTGCACTCTGACTCTCAGACTCACTGAGAGGGACCTACTGATGAGCACAATACTCCTCGATGCAATGATAGAAACAGCAAAATGCCAGTAGCTGCACATTATGCTTAGTACATATTTTTAGCTTCAGTGTTTTAAGACACGCCCTTAATTACATCAGACAGGCCCCTTGGAAATACCCCCAGTTTTTTCATCCCATTTAAAGCCTTGGAAACAACACCTTGTCACGGTCACCTGAGGTCCTGGCATTGTGCATCATGCAGGACTCATGATTTCCAAGTTTTCAGATTGCCTATGTACAGGGGCATAATGAACCCTCCCCCACCTCACCCCACCCCTTGCTTTAGGAAATACAGCAGGGGCTAAGTTCTTGATGGGCCTCTTCTGTCTGCAACTCTGCAGACAAAGGCTTAGCTCATAATTATTGTGAAAAGGGGGTGAGTGAATAAGTGAAGGAATGGGTGAATGGCTGGATGGATTAGTGAAAGTATGAATGGATGAGTGAAGGGGTGAATGGAAGGTTGAGAGAAAGGATGGATAGATGAGTGAATGAGTGGAAGGATGGATGAGAGAGAGGGTAAATAAGTAGATGTATGGGTGGAATGGTGGATGTATGGGTGGAATGGTGGGTGGAATGGTGGATGTATGGGTGGAATGGTGGATGTATGGGTAAAAGGGGGGATGGATGAGTGAAAGGATGGATAGATGAGTGAAAGGGTGGATGGATAATGAGAGAAAGGATGGATGGATGCACAAGTGGAAGGATGGATGAGGATAAATAGATGTATGTATGGGTGGAAGGGTAGATGGATGGGTAAAAGGGTGGATGGTTCAGTGAAATGGTGGATGGATTAATGAAAGGGTGGATGATGGATGAGTCAATGGGTGGATGGATGAGAGAAATGATGGATGGATTGATGTATTGATAAGTAAAAGGGTGAATGAATGAATAGATGGATGAGTGAAAGGGTGAATGTAAGGATGGATGAGTGAGTGAGAGGAGGGTAGATGGACAAAAGGATGGAAGAGTGAAAGGGTGGATGAGTGGTCAATGGGTGGATTCATGAGTGGATGAGTAAATGGATGAGTGGGTGGATGGGTGAAGGGTGGATAGAAGGATGGGTGGCTAAGTGAAAGGGGAATGGAGAGAAAAAGGGAGGATGGATAGATGGATGAGTGAAAACATGGATGAATGTTTGGCAGAATGGATGGGCAAATATGTGCATGGATGAGTGAAAAGTAGAACATTAAGATGGATAAGTCAAAGAATGCATAGATGAGTGAAAGGGAGGGTGGAGAGCAGGAAGAAAGGCTGGATGGATGGATGGATGGATGGATGGATGAGTGGAAGGTTTAATTTGTGGACGGATGAGTGACTGGGTGGATGGATGAGTAAGTGAAAGGATGGCTGGATGGGTGAAAGGGCAAATGGTTGGATGGATGAGTGAATGGATGAGTGGAAGAGTGGATGGATGAGTGAAAGGATAGCTTGGGT
Source organism: Lissotriton vulgaris (assembly GCF_964263255.1). Classification (NCBI taxonomy): domain Eukaryota; kingdom Metazoa; phylum Chordata; class Amphibia; order Caudata; family Salamandridae; genus Lissotriton; species Lissotriton vulgaris. Next base: position 1,023,806,195 of record NC_141695.1, on the reverse strand, counting down.
GAAATGGTAAATGGTTGGATGGATGAGTGAATGGATGGACGAGTGGATGGATTAGTGAAAGGATGGATTGGGTGAAAGGATGGATGGATGAGTAAAAGGGTGGATAGAGGGATGGATGAGTGAAATGATGGATGGAAGGATAGATTATGGATAGGTTTGCAAACGGTTGAAAAGATTTGGATATGAATGGGACACAGATGGAAGGACAGACGGAATGGTGAAAGACTGAATGATGGATGAAAGAATTAATAGATGACAAAATGTACATGATAAATGGGGAGGGTTGTGATGACTTACTTTGCTTTCTTGGTGCCATAAGAGCTATAGTTCAGAGTGGGAGGTATTTATATTGTCTGGCTACTCCCTTGCCTATGTGTTACTATTCTGTATTCTATGTGTGCTCATGTGTGGGATCTATACATCATGCATATGACATTTTGCGTGACATCCGACTGCTACTTGAATGCAAAGCCCCCATAAGCAAAGTCAGGTTCCATATTTTAAGTTCCACTTAATGAAACACCCATAATGTGTTCCTTATAGTGTGTTCATCACAGCAATCCTCCCTTCAGTTCACTTATGCATGGTGCTTTACATCTTACAATTTATTTATTTATTAAGGCGTTTGTGAGATTGGGTTTTCGGCGCTTGCGGTATTAAAGACTAAGTACCGTTCAAGACTGGATGTGGAGCACAATCTGAGGATGGCAGTAGCAAAAGTCCACCCACAGATTGATAGTCTAAATGTGGCTAAACACCGGCACACCCGTCACATTCATGTTGGTGGTGTTATTATTAATCTTTGTCCTGTGTAAAACAAAGCATCCTAGTAAAAAGAATTTGCGCACATTTTATCTTGGAAAATTATGTTTTGAGCTGTGTAATACGCCTCTGTCATTTCACCACACCCGCTCACAAACCTGCAGTTTACTAAACACTCTTATTGTGTTAAACATTATTTGCCGGATATGGCCCGTAATATGCGCGTGGCAGTCGATCATTTAGTGTACCAGATTCCAGAAATTTCTGTCAGGTGGTGGGGGGGCCCAACATCTAAAAAAATTTAGCTGGGGGGGCTCAACCTAAAAAAGTTTGAAGACCTCTGCACTAGGCCATTGCCAGCAGCATGATGCCTCGATCCACCTCCGAAGGCATCCCCCACAAGCCCTTCTCTCCCGCCTTGGTTAGTTCCAGCGTAACCCTGCGATTTATGTGCTAACGTGTGTCCCATGCAATATGTCGAAGAGTAGAGTGGGGAAGGTCCGCCCTCAGTGCTGTACTCAGGAAGCCTGTACATTCGCCTTATGCGGCTCCCCCGCCGTGCTGCTACTCCGTGATGTGGCAGGCCCCCACGAGGCAGTCAGAGACAGGGGGAGTCTCTCGCTCTCCGCCCGAGCCTCTATCTCCAAGCCCCCTCTCGCTCTGGTCTACAGCGTGATCCCTGTGGCCAGACTTCTGATTCTCTGATCTCCTCCCCGCGGTAAGTCCAGAGCGGCCTTCAGTGACAGACCCGCACCCTCCGGAGCACCGCCAATCCGGGCCGGTATGCGCATCAGTTCAGCAGGCCGCACACTCCTCGCTGCGCCTCCGATGTCCGTGAGCAGTCCCGAAGTCCCCTCGTCGCGCCGGGGTGAAAATCTGGATCCTGAGCACGTTGGAGGTATTTCGGGATCTCACTGGCCCCAATGCGAGATCGCAACACAGTGGATTACAGGATTTTGACCCCGCCAGGGTCCAGAGCCTCACCAGATTGCGGCCGCCATCTTAGGCGGTTGGCCACACCCCCAGGTGGCAAGATAAGTTGTTAGAGGAACCATCGCAGGACCCTTGTAAATTAATACCCTGACAAAGGAGAGAACAGCTTAGTGCGTTTTCACAATTTTTACCACTAAGAAACACTTCCCTTCCCCCACTCCATCGAATCACTGACAAATTATCGATTTCACTAAAATCGACCTACACAAATATCGAGTCTCAAACATCGATTACAATTACATCGACACCCTGTATTTATTTAATAAAGTACTAAAACATCGATCAAACAATATCGATATACAAAAACATTGACTGTACAAATTTCGATAGCACATTTATCGAAATATAAAATATCGACATTTATAATTAAATATAGCACATTAAAATAATATTGATTACACAAATATCGACTGCAAATATTTCGACTTTATCTAAATATTGACAGCTCTAAATGAATAAAACATTTTTTAAACACACTACACATTAAAACTATTAAAAATACACCCATATAAATATGTATTTACATACAAAACACATTTATATAAATATATCTGTCTAAAACAATTATTAAAAATTACTACATCAATAAATAACATTTATACACACACATTTTATTTATACACATTTTTAAATAAATATTATTCTTTTTTACAAGCTACACAAATTAAATAAAGTATTCGTAAAATACTTACTAATACACTACTTCTCTGTATAAACTTTTAACAGACAACTAACTTAAAAAATTAACTTAAAAAAATTCAAACTAACCAATACAAACACATTTCAAGGTATGTAACCAATCACAAACAAACACTAATTAAACATACCCTATATAAAGAAGTTAAAATAATACTCTAAAACCAGCAAAAAATATTCAGCTTCAAGATACACTGCAAAATTTTCAACTACCTTATAGATTCTTCTGTTAAGGAAAATACTACAAACTACAAAAAGTAAGTAATCTTATGGGTCAGAATAAAATGTTTTATCAAATGTAACCTACTATTCATAGTCAAAACTTTATAACTGATTTTTTCTTTCTATCTCTACCTTTTTCCACAACAGATTCTACTTTAAAAAACAGATGAACATTTTCAACAAAACTACTACAACCGACTTATAACGTAAGTATATGAAATATCCTTTATAAACACTAAAGAAAAGCTAAATAAATATCTAAAATGATATAAACATGCACGAAAATCCTACTTAACTTTCTAATTTTTTTTAAATTAGTAAACACAGGTTTAAAAGACACAACAAGTGAAATGTTTTTTTAAAAAAATGCAACTTCAAATATAAATACTGAACAAATTATTATTCATACATTTATATTTTCCAACAGATAACTGAAAAACGAAAAGCTGCAATATATCAACAAAGAATCTACATTTAACAACTAAGAATGAACACTTGGTAAGTATAGAATACATACACATGTACTAATATTTAGCTTTAAAAAATCCACAATGTTAGTACTTGACTTTATTAAAATGTATAAATGTTTTTTAACAAAATTTTTTCTATTTCAAATTAAATAAACTGAACTTTTTCATAATAAAAGATAACACCCTACCAAATGTGTAACCAAAATATACATATAAACATTCCCTAAAATATTCTTCACTTTCTTTCAACAGACCAGTAAAAACTATAAAAGCATCAAGCAAAAAAGCCATCTACTTTCAAAATCTATAATTTTACTATTGGTAAGTACCTACAAATTGTACATAAATAATTATTTACTCTTTTAAAGTAAATACTTTTCCTAATAATATTTAATTTACCCTTTCTAGATTTAAGAAAACAACAATGACAGAAGAAGCAAGATTTGTAACATCTCAGAAAGGAAAATGTTTGTTGTGCTATATGGGGTATACTTATACTCAGGAAAAACAAAAAGACCTTAAAGTTAACTAGAAATGTACTAAGTTTTACTCTAACAAATGCTATGGGTGTGCAACAACCAGAGAAACAAGTGTAATTAATACTACTGAACATAACCATCCACCTAATATCTCAGAAATAGAGGTTAGATCTACTCTAGAAAATATTAAGGAATTAAGCAGCACTTCTGACCTACCAACAAGTGTAATACTTAAGGAATTACTACCTAGAGTTCCTAGAGAGGCAAGAGGTCAGTTACCATCAATAACTGCTATAAAAAGAACCATAGCTAGGACCAAAAAATCCACTAGACCAACAATACCAATACCTAAAACTTTTGAAGAGATCATAATTCCACCCGAGCTTACCATTACACATAATGATGAACCTTTTATCTTCTACGATAACAACAACAAAGATAAAAGGATAATAATGTTTGCTACAAACAGCAACCTAAAAAAATTAAAAGAAAGTCAAACATGGATGATGGATGGCACTTTTACCATATGTCCTAAACCATTCTATCAATTATATACCATACATGGGCAATACCATAATACCTGTATCCCATTCATCTATTGTTTGTTACCAAACAAAGAAACATCTACTTACACAGAAATATTAAACAAAATAAAAGAAGAAACACAGACTTCTTTCCCCTAAAAATTATAATAGACTTCGAACAAGGAATGATTAATTCCATTCTTAAAACATATCCGCACACATCCATACAAGGATGTTACTTCTGTCACAATCGGCTCCTCCTCGGGATCAGGGTGATGCTGAAAGGGGTCCACCTCCTGATTTCCCCACACTCTGACTATAACAGAAACACAGAGCGTAAAGGTAATCAAGCCAGGAATAAGTCGGGGAAGGGTAAGGGAAGGAACAGCAACGGATGGGATAGCTGAAACGACAAAAAAGGCAAGAATTAAAGCATCAAGTCTGACTACTCTCATTCAATTCTCGCTAATGAACCTGTACATACCCCAATAATCAGGAGGTGACCTCTGCCTCTCTTTCTCATAGATACATCTCTATACATTTATCTTCCTGCAAGAAAACCAGAGATTAATGTATGTTCCCTCAACACTCTAGATGAAATTCAAGGACAAATATTCGAACACACGCACCCTTATCTCGCTTCCCCCAAATTATAATAACTCTCTCCAGTAACCCAGGGCTGGGAATCTTCATTCAATATTATACACCATCCATAGCAGTAGGTTATGTTGATTTGAAGTAGACAAACAAAGAAATGGTATCAGTTCCTCCAAAGTTAGAACAAAAAGAATCCATTAGTATTCCTAGCTGGGCCCAACTAAAAGGAACACTTAAAAAACGTTAAGAAGTAATCCAACCTCCTTCGAGGCTTACCAGCTCAAAACAAACAATCTCCGTGTAGAACGCCGGAGGACAGAACCCTTCCTTTGCGGCAGCCGCACACGAGAAGGGCAAAGGAATCAATTTCGGGACGGGCTTCCGCTGTTTGCCGTTCCCAATTAGACTTGTCTCGTCTCCGTGTAAACAAAACCCTTCCTCGCGGCAGCCGCACGCGAGAAGGGCAAAGGAATCAAGTTCGGGACGGGCTTCCACTGTTTGCAAATCCCAATTAAGCGTCTCTCGTCTCCGTGTAAAGCGCCGGACACAACGCCCTTCCTCGCAGCAGCAGCACGCGAGAAGGGCAGAAGGGATGCAAGCTTGTTGTCCAGCGATTCTTCCCAGGAATATTCTGCTACAGGAACGCCTTTCAAGTTTCAAGTTTCTTTTCCCTACAATCTGAACAACACGGAACTATCAACCAAGCAGACAAGGTTCAGAAGTGTAATCTCTTACAACGAGCCCCAGAGGACGCTGGGAATATAAAGGTTTAACTCCACCTTAATTTTGGCCTTCTGGGAATCGTAGTTCTGTAGGCGCAAGTAGGCAATTTATGACAACTTCCATTTTAACCAATGTCTATGGAGACATTTGCAAAAATCAACACTTGGGGGCCCATTAGGATAGCGTGTGGAAAACTACCCCGACCGCCATATAGGCGGAAATCCACTGCCCGCCATGACCGCGGCAAAACCGGCATGCGAATTAGGATCACCCACCACGAAAAACCGACCGCGGTGGTCGCTGCCTATATAAAACCGCCCGACGAGTGCGGTGATGGCAAAACTCCGACCGCGGCGGACGGAAAAGCAGCGGATAACACAAAACCGTCCATAGGTCCATCAGAGACACCGCACGGGAAATTAGGATAACTCCGAGGGTGTTGCGGGCGGAACCGCCCACACCGACCACAGCGGACGCACCCAGGAGTGAATCGGAGAAATGGCGGACAAGCAGCAGCAAAGCCACCGCTACGGACGAACATGATAAACATGGCGGACGATGTGAAAAGACCGCAGTCATGCCTAACACTGCACAAACAAAATAGCCCTGCACCCAAAACATACAATACACATACACAGAAACATAAATAACAAAAATAATACACAGAACCACCCCCACAACACACCTGACCACCTAAATCCCATTGGACACACCCACACAGCTGAGTATAAAGCCACCCCCTGCACTGACCACAATCCTTTGCATCACTCCAGAAGACAAGGCCATACACCACATTTGACAGGAGAGGCAAAAGACCACAGCACACCCATCCACCAACCACCACCACCATCACCAACAAACCCCCACCACACAACACCCCACACACATCATCACCACACCCCTGCACCCACACACCCTTGCACCCACAAACACCTCAACCCCCCCACACCATGACAGCACAAAAAATGCCAAAATTCACCGACACTGAGTTGACAGTCATGGTCAACGTGATTGTAAGAGTATAGCCACAACTATTTGGTAGCCTGGTACAACAGACACCATTAGCCACCAGGACAAAAATGTGGGAAAGGATAGTCCAAAGGGTGAATGCAGTAGGGGCCGCCCCAAGATCCAAGAAGGAGATCCAGAAGCGGTGGAATGATCTCAAGAGGGTTGTCAAGGAGAAGAGGAGCAAGAACTGGACGCTGGCAAACGTGACTGGCAGTGGCCCTCCCGTCCCACAAAAGACATTCACACCATGGGAGGATAAGGTGCTTGCCATCCTTCTACCTGAGAGTCTCACAGGAGTAGCCGGGGGAGCGGAGGCTGGTAAGTACACACAAATGTCCCACACCACAATGACAATTAGCTCCTTGCAATACCCAAACACCATTTGAATGTCCATCCCCACCCAACATGTAGCCAGCCACCCTGCTTAGGAGGCCTGTATGGGCGAGGGAGGTCTGTACAACAACTCACACCATACCCCCTGTATCAAAGCTGAGCAGCATGGAGGCTTCCTCCACCCAGCAGCATGTGTCAGCCATTGCACTGTTTCACAAACAGACTAACAGATTGGTAGCTATCTTGTATTGGAGCACTGTTTTCGGGTGGGAGGTTTGTATCACAACTCCCACCATCCCCCCTGTGCCACACCCCAGCATCATGGAGGCCTCCCCCACCCAGCAGCATGTGTCATCCATTGCACTGTTTGACAAACAGACTTACAGGTTGGTAGCCATCTTCACTAGGAGTGTGTGGAAGGGAGGGAGGCCTGCACTACTACTCCCACCATCCCCCCTGTCCCACACCCCAGCATCATGGAGGCCTCCCCCCCAGCAGCATGTGTCAGCCATTGCACTGTTTGACAAACAGACTTACAGGTTGGTAGCCATCTTCACTGGGAGTGTGTGGAAGGGAGGGAGGCCTGCACTACTACTCCCACCATCCCCCCTGTGCCACACCCCAGCATCATGGAGGCCTCCCCCACCCTGCTGCCTGGGACCCTGTCCTGCTGCCTGGGACCCTGTCCTGCTGCTCCAAGAGCCTGCTGCCTTGGACCCTGTCCTGCTGCCTGGGACCATGTCCTGCTGCCTGGGACCCTGTCCTGCTGCCTGGGACCCTGTCCTGCTGCCTGAGATCCTGTCCTGCTGCCTTGGACCCTGTCCTGCTGCCTGAGACCCTGTCCTGCTGCCTGGGACCCTGTCCTGCTGCCTTGGACCCTGTCCTGCCGTCTTGGACCCTGTCCTGCTGCCTGGGACCCTGTCCTGCTGCCTTGGACCCTGTCCTACTGCCTTGGACCCTGTCCTGCTTCCTGGGACCCTGTCCTGCTTCCTGGGACCCTGTCCTGCTGCCTGGGACCCTGTCCTGCTGCCTGGGACCCTGTCCTGCTGCTCCAAGAGCCTGCTGCCTGGGACCCTGTCCTGCTGCCTGGGACCCTGTCCTGCTGCCTTGGACCCTGTCCTGCTGCCTGAGACCCTGTCCTGCTGCCTGAGACCCTGTCCTGCTGCCTTGGACCCTTTCCTGCTGCCTGAGACCCTGTCCTGCTGCCTGGGACCCTGTCCTGCTGCCTTGGACCCTGTCCTGCTGCTCCAAGGGCCTGCTGCCTGGGACCCCTCACAACTCACTTCCGCCACAGGTCTGCCATATACACAGTGATGTCAAGAACAGAGAAGATACATGCCAGTCCATTCACAAGTGAGGAGCTGGATGTCCTTGTGGATGGGGTGCTGGCACAGTACCCACGGCTGTTTGGTGGTCCCAATGTTGTGGTAAGTCGCCATGAAGGGAGCTGCAGGGCAGGGTGGTGTCAGACGTGTAGTCGTGATGCTGCAGTACATGCTTGGGGATGTGGGGTGATGACTTACACTGACAGACAGGCTGTTTCCTGCTCGAGGTAGTGTGTGTGTTGCAATGTGAGTCTTTCCTAGGCCTGTACTCGTATGTGTGAGTGGGGGGTGTTACATTGCCGCCCATACAGAACCAACAGTTGTTAGCCTTTTAGATGCCAGGACAGTGAACGCTTTTGGGGAAATTTAAGCGTGCCCCTGTAGTTAGAGTCAGTGTGAGCCACAGAGTGGGTTCAGTGGCAGCATAGCCAAACCTTGAACATCAGCCAACTTACATGCTACAGTTGCTTCACACTCATTAGTGGATATACCCCATCGGTGCCCTGTGCAATTTCCGATTTACACACTGCTGTCGATGCATTTGTGTTGATGCATTATGCCTTTGTGTGCTTATCATGGAGACTAGGGACCACAATGTGTGCATGCATACACTAATATTTATGCCATGCAGAGGGTACGCCCAGTTCTGGAGGGAGGGAGGTTACTGTGAGTCCAGAGTCTGTGTCTGGCTGCTGTAATGATAGATGCTGACATCTTACATTGTGTAAATGTTCTTTTGCCCTTCTTTACTCTCATGCCTGCAGCTCAAGGTACACCAACGTAAGGCCGTGTGGAGGGCCATTGCAGCAAAGGTGCAAGCCCTGGGGATATCAAACAGACGACACACACACTGTCATAAGAGGTGGGACGACATCAGCAGACTGGCTAAGCTAGTGGCAGAGATGACCTTGGGTATGGTACCACGCACAGGACGTTTGGAACGCCGCACCATGACTCCGCTGATGGCACGCATATTGGCAGTGACCAATCCAGACCTGGATGCACGTCTGAAGGGGCATCAGCAGCAAGACAGAGAAGGTGAGTATCTGGGGAGGGAGAGTTTGTCTGGGAGTGGATGCATGTGTACAGGGCCGGTGCCAGCGGTGACACATGTGATGTGCGTGTGTTGCCATGCTGTGTCATGTGATGTGAGTGGCGACTGTGAAGTGTGCCTGTATGAGGCATTTCGCCACCATGTCCTTACTGTTCTGCCCATGCATGCAGTTCTCAGTCCTTGACAGATTTTATGTGTCCACATGGTCTCTCTGCTCTGTGATGGTGTGGGGAGTCCATATTGTGCCGAACTGCTGTGTCCATTTGATGAGTGTCACACCATGTCTGTGTACTTTGCATGCATCCATGATGTTTGAGGCCCACTCATCCAATGATATTGTGTAGCCTGATTGCCACATGGTGTTTGCTATGGCCTACTTGGCATTGTGGCATGTGTAGTCAATGCAGGTGTGTGTGGTCCCCTCTGATTCCCTGTAGGGGTGTAAGTGGTGATGTGTGTTGTGGCTACATCATGTCCATGGGGATGGTCAATGTGGGCTGCGGGAAGACCATCCATGGGCAGGGTTTGGTGCTGTGTGGCATCGACATGCCTCAATCCAGGAAGGTTGTCTGCATGACAGGCACTGTTGTGGTCTATATCGTGTGTAGATGCACAGTGTTTGCAGGGTGTGTTGGTTCTCATGTAGCTCTAGGCCTCTACTGTGCAGAATTGATCAGCTGTAGTGTGTACAGATGATGACACTTACACGAACCTGTTTGTCTCACTAATGCAGATTCGCAAGACAACACAGCGGTACATGATCCTGAGACAAGTGTTGGCGAGACCAGCACGACAGCGGCAGCGGAGGCAAGTGAGACTGAGCCAAGTGACACTGAGAACACCAGCGCTTCTGAGGGTGACAGGAGTATGCATGAGGAATCTGTAGCTGAGACACAAAGTACCACTTCATCTGATGGCAGCGGGGATGCATCCCTGTTTGCAGGCACAGGGGATGTAGAGTGTGCCACAGCATTTGACACCCAGCGGCCAGTGGCCAGCCTCCCATCCACTTCCTCTGGTGCTGCCCGTATCCATGTTACTAAGAGGGGACTCTGTGACATTCACACATGGCACCGCTGCCCCTGCACCTGTCCCCCCTGCTGCCCTCAGTGCAGAGTGGGTAGAGCTCCTACGCCAAATTTGCGTGGGCCAGTCCGCCCTGCTCAATGCCTTCAGTGCCCACGATAACAAATTCGGCCAGGTTCTAGCTTTCATGGAGGGCATACACTCTGACGTGGGTGGGCTACACCGCACAGTCCAGTCATTGTCAGCCACAGTCACAACAGGCCTACAACAGGCACATGGTCCCATTGCAGCTCAGGTGCCAGTGACGTCCACCCATTCAGGGGACACATCAGATGACATTGTCCACTTGGGACCTACGTCTACTAAACGGTACAACACTAGGAGCACAGGTCAGACACAAAGCAAACAATCCCCTCCACAGACTCCATCCCAGAAGAAGAGCAGTGCCCCCCCAATATGCACGGACAAGGTGAAGTCACAGAAAAGTAAGGCCACAAGATCATTGTCCAAAACATCAGGCTCACGTGCTGCTGAGGCATCACCAGATTATGACTCAGCGATGACCATAGAGGATGTGTGGCATGTCATGGCTACACCTGGGGAGAGCACAGGGACACAACCACCCACCACATTGACACAAAAAAAAGTACATCGAGGCAGGTGGAGGAGGGCTCTGTTGGGACCAGCCCAATCATTGGGGCAGAGGAGAGCCCTGTTGTGACCAGCCCAATGGTTAAGGCAGGGAAGCCCAGTGTTGTGACCAGCCCTGGCAAGGAGGGACAGGAGGACACTGTGGACACCACCCCTGGGGGTAGTGGTAAGGTAGTCACTGTGAGGGGTACACCTTCCGGAGAGGGTATGATGGTCCGGAGGTGTAGCCAGCCAAAGCGTGATACAGGATCAAGCACATCACCCGAGGGAGTGCCAGTGTGTGCCCCTGATGTGGGACAGTTGGTGTGTGTGCCTATTCTGCCATCTCCACTTCCCATCAACCCCAAGACAGGCAAGCCATTTCATGTACCAAAAAAGTGGAAGGGCACCCCTCCAACCTCTCCCACCCACACTGTGTCAAGGGTGTGCATGACTCCACCTCCATGTGCCACGGTGCCACCTGGTTCACACAGCCCTCCACCTTGCAGGCCCTCTGTTATTGCCACATCACATGGCCCTCTGGCACACCAGTCAAGTAGTCCTGCTGTCCATGACACGCAGCCAGGTCACAGTCCGCATGACAGCCTGGAGTGAGTTGACAACCCCATCATACGCTTGTGTCACACACAGGTGTGCTAGTCAGGACCATTGTTTGCATCCTGGGTGTGTTGCTAACCCTGTTGCTCTGATGTGCTGTGCTCTCCCCTGCCAAGGACTCTGGACCTGTTGCTCTGATGTGCTGTGCTCTCCCCTGCCAAGGAATCTGGGCCTGTTGCTCTGATGTGCTGTGCTGTCCCCTGCCAAGGACTCTGGGCCTGTTGCTCTGATGTGCTGTGCTGTCCCCTGCCAAGGACTCTGGGCCTGTTGCTCTGATGTGCTGTGCTCTCCCCCGCCAAGGACTCTGGGCCTGTTGCTCTGATGTGCTGTGCTCTCCCCTGCCAAAGACTCTGGGCCTGTTGCTCTGATGTGCTGTGCTCTCCCCTGTGCAACCTCTCATGTACTTGCTGTCTCCCCTGCCAAGGACTCTGGGCCTGTTGCTCTGATGTGCTGTGCTCTCCCCTGTGCAGCCTCTCATGTACTTGCTGTCTCCCCTGCCAAGGACTCTGGGCCTGTTGCTCTGATGTGCTGTGCTCTCCCCTGCCAAGGACTCTGGGCGTGTTGCTCTGATGTGCTGTGCTCTCCCCTGCCAAGGACTCTGGGCCTGTTGCTCTGATGTGCTGTGTTCTCCCCTGCCAAGGACTCTGGGCCTGTTGCTCTGATGTGCTGTGCTCTCCCCTGTGCAGCCTCTCATGTACTTGCTGTCTCCCCTACCAAGGACTCTGGGCCTGTTGCTCTGATGTGCTGTGCTGTCCCCTGCCAAGGACTCTGGGCCTGTTGCTCTGATGTGCTGTGCTCTCCCCTGTGCAGCCTCTCATGTACTTGCTGTCTCCCCTGCCAAGGACTCTGGGCCTGTTGCTCTGATGTGCTGTGCTCTCCCCTGCCAAGGACTCTGGACCTGTTGCTCTGATGTGCTGTGCTCTCCCCTGCCAAGGACTCTGGGCCTATTGCTCTGATGTGCTGTGCTGTCCCCTGCCAAGGACTCTGGGCCTGTTGCTCTGATGTGCTGTGCTCTCCCCTGTGCAGCCTCTCATGTACTTGCTGTCTCCCCTGCCAAGGACTCTGGGCCTGTTGCTCTGATGTGCTGTGCTCTCCCCTGCCAAGGACTCTGAGCCTGTTGCTCTGATGTGCTGTGCTGTCCCCTGCCAAGGAATCTGGGCCTGTTGCTCTGATGTGCTGTGCTGTCCCCTGCCAAGGACTCTGGGCCTGTTTCTCTGATGTGCTGTGCTCTCCCCTGTGCAACCTCTCATGTACTTGCTGTCTCCCCTGCCATGGACTCTGCCTTTCCTGTTAATGTATGACCTCTGCATAGTCGCTGCCATTTGTACATGGTTGTGTGGCTTGCTGTTGTCTACTAATGTTGTATTGCTACATCTGTGCAATATATGAATAAAATCTGAAACTTCTGGTGTGTGCTTTCTCAGTCTTGTTGCTGATTGAAATCCTTTTCTTGTTTGCATTTGCTTGACAGTTTACCATGCTCTATTTTTCTGTTCTACATTGCTAGGCTCTTTCTGGCCATCTTATTTTTATACAGAGGTGACGGGCTCTTCAGTCCATTCTGGCCCAGCTGATGTTGTACTCTGTAATGGCTATTTCACAGACAATGCTAATTTCCTGTTGGGGATTTGCTATTGCTGCATACACTGTTCACAGGTCACCTTGGGAGGACACTGGCAGCACAGGGTGTGCAGCTGTTCAGTGGTTTTGTAGCTGTGTGTGATGTCATGGGGTATGTGTGTATTTTCCTTTCTGTGTGCCGAGGCGTGTATGTATATGGTCATCTTGTGTTGGCCCTTAGTCCATGTGGCATGGCTTACATGGCATGTGTGGTGTTGGGTGTGGCAGAGGTGTCTAGTGTGAAGGGTCTTGGTTTGTGGTGTATGTATGTGTGCCCCTGTATGGTGTGAGGCACACATGTGTGAGCCAGGAGTAGTATGCCTGTTTTTGGTTTTGTCTTGCCCTGTGTGGATGTTTGTTTGCAATTATGTGGGCTATGGGGAGTGCACTGGTGTTGTGTGTTCATTCTCAGCCACTCATGCAGTGCCTGTGTCCCTGGTTGTGTGTTGTGTGTTGCAGTGTTTGTGTATTGTGGTTCTTGTTGCTGTGCTTGTTGGTGTGCATGGGGGTGCACAGGATTAGTGCCTGGCCTATGGCTAGCTCGGGTGGTGTGCAGTGTGGTCTGGGGTGGTGTGTTTGTGTGATGTAGGTGCCCTGCCCATGCCTTGGTGTGGCCCTGCCTTCAACATTGTGCGCATGTGTCGACCGCGGCGGTGACGTGACCGTGACCGGGGCGTTCCTGCTGGTTTGCGGACGTTCTGTGTTCCGGATGGTGTGGAATGCCTTGTAGTGAGGTAGGTGATAAGTGGGTGCCCATGTGGATGTGTTGTGTCCCCTAGCAGGATGCCAGTGTGGTGCTGGGGCCCTGTGTCGGCATGTGTGTTGTGCGGTGCATATGTGTAGTGGCGTACCTGCGGCGGCGTCCGCGGCGGCCCATCTGGCGATAGTGTTGCAGCAGGTACATGACCGGATGCATGTGGAGGGCTGGGTCCATGGGGTTCATGTCGGGGCTGTGTTCGTGCTCCGCTGTCGACTTTCCGCCTGCTTCAGCTGTGCGGTGTCCCCGCTGCGGTGCGTCTGCTTGTTTGGCCCATCCTAATTTGTCGGACGGGCCGGACGTCATCGGGCGTAGCGGAGACTTTCGATAGGCTCCCGCCGCCGCGCTGGCGGGCGCTGTTTGATGGCGGTGCACGGCGTGCCGCGGCGGACGGGAAATGACCTGTGTTTACCTATCCTAATGTTGCGGATGTGTGTTCCGCAGCTCGCGGGCGGAAAAAGCTGTTTTTCGGCCCCGCCACCACCGCGGTGGTGCCACCGCCCGCCATCCTAATGGACCCCTTATTGTTGAGTATGCAACCAATATTACCTTTGTATACCAAATAAAACACCTAATAGCCCTAGCATACGTGCCAATCACCGATGTGGCTGAACACTATAACCTTTTAATAGAAAGTCCTTTCTATACACAAAACAAACAAAAACTAGCTCCACTTTTGGATTATTTTGAGGACACCTGGGTGGGGAGACTACACAGGTCAGGCCACAGACGCCAACCTAAATCCCTAATACCTTGGTGGAATGTACATCTACCAACCCTAAACCAAGAAGCCAAGACAAACAACGCAGTTGAGGGTTGGCATAATGCCTTCCTATCTTCAACTGGACGAACAACTCCCACACTACACAAACTCCTAACAGCAATCCAAAAAGAGCAAAGTTTTCAAGAATTAAGAATGGAGCAATCTGTCTTACAATTAAAACCCAAACTATCAAGACAAACTGCCCAAATGTACCAATATGTACAACAACAAGTACAACTTTACCCTACAACAAGAGGACTAGAATACTTGAAAATGATAGCCAAAACACTAAACTAAAAACACTAACCCTATAAAATGATCAAAATCCTAAAAAAGCCTAAAATATAACACCACACATCTCCATAACAAATCATACCATATTTATTTTGTCTAATATGTTTAAATAATTTATAATATGTAGACAAAATAAATATCTAACTAAACAAAAAATGTTTAAAGTAGCACATTTCCCAACCCACAAAAATATTAATATTAAATCACTTACCTTTCACAGCAATGTAATAGGCAAATCCAATTATCCATAACAATCCATATAGTAATAAATCCACAGCATAAAAAAATGGCCCAATAAAATGTAAAAATACAACTGTGCTAAATCCATCCAACATCCAAATAAATCGATAGTTCCGAATCCATCAAAAACCCGAAAATGGTTAAAAAATGTAATAAACGCTCCAGGAAACCCGAAAAATAAAGGAAGTGTAAAATACATCTCAGTTAAAACAACTGAAACACACTTCCTTTTAAAAAAAAAAACGTCACAGCTCAGAAACGGAAAAGGCTGTATCCAAAAACCTAGAATAGAAAAATAAGCATTCCCACCCACAAAAAACTTACTATTCCAAATCCAATCTACATTTAATTATGGTGGGTGGTGGACACTGAACCTATTTAATTTACTATTCCAACTCCAATCTACATTTAATTAGGGTAGGTGCTGGACACTGAACCTATTTAATTTACTATTCCAACTCCAATCTACATTTAATTAGAGTAGGTTCAGTGTCCAGCAACTACCTTAATTAAATGTAAATTGGAGTTGGAATACTAAATGAACCTATTTAATTTACTATTCCAACTCTAATTTACATTTATTTAGGGTAGGTGCTGGACAATGAACCAATTTAATTTACTATTCCAACTCCAATCTACATTTAGGGGGTCATTAGGATGGCGGACGGAAGTGCCTCCGCAGACCCAGAGTATGCGGAACAAGCCTATTTTCCGTGCGCCCATCGCGGACACTCCGTCCGCCAAATCAGGATACGAAATACGTGCCAAAATCCGTCCGCGGCGGTAGAACACAGTCCGCCACACCACCACACCCAACCACGCGGCGGACGTAACCTTTCCAGAGACTCCGCCGTACGGACTGACGACTAGGACCGTCCTCCAAATCAAGATGGCGGAAAACACACATAAAAGCGCGGCGGAAAAACAACCTGCCTGAACACGGCGGATGCTCCACAGCGACCATACCCACCACGAGCCGCACGCCGACATGGACCCTGCACTACAGGCTTACCCGATACTCTACGCGATCCAGTACGTCCTCGTCTTGGCCCACCATCGACGACGACGCAGGTAGGCAACAAAGCATTCGCTGTCTGGAGAGGAGTACCGGCAAGGGCGGTGACGTAGGGAGGGAGGAGTGACATGTTCCGAAATGCACATATGCCTGTGTACGGCAACGCCTCCAAGGGCCGTGACCCAGGTAGGGGAGAGTGACACGTAGCAGAACCCACCGCCCCCAAGAAAATACCAATCCACACCAGCATCACACACGCAAGAATGACTCTGACAAACCACGACACATTAATCCCAATTTTATTTACGCAGATTTGGAGCAAAGTCACAGTCTAGGATGGAGCATGGCCATAGTGGACACCAGAGCAGGAACATCAGAGGCAGTACATCAGTATGAGGATAGCAACAGGGCAGTGTGGACACCAGAGCAGGTACATCAGAGGCAGTACATCAGTATCAGAACAGCAACAGGGCAGCATCAGGGCAGTGTGGACACCAGAGCAGGTACATCAGATGCAGTACATCAGTATCAGAACAGCAACAGGGCAGCAACAGGGCAGTGTGGACACCAGAGCAGGTACATCAGAGGCAGGACATCAATATGAGGATAGCAACAGGGCAGTGTGGACACCAGAGCAGGTACATCAGATGCAGTACATCAGTATCAGAACAGCAACAGGGCAGTGTGGACACCAGAGCAGGTACATCAGATGCAGTACATCAGTATCAGAACAGCAACAGGGCAGCAACAGGGCAGTGTGGACACCAGAGCAGGTACATCAGATGCAGTACATCAGTATGAGGATAGCAACAGGGCAGTGTGGACACCAGAGCAGGTACATCAGAGGCAGTACATCAGAGGGGCCAAGTGCTCCAACAGTCCATTGCATTGAAAACATCCATCAGAGGCAGTACATGAGAGGGGCTAAGGGCACCAACAGTCCATTGCACTGAAAACGTCCATCAGAGGCAGAACATGAGAGGGGCTAAGGGCACCAACAGTCCATTGCACTGAATACGTCCATCAGAGGCAGCACATGAGAGGGCACAATGCAGTATCAGAACAGCAACAGGGCAGTGTGAACACCAGAGCAGGTACATCAGATGCAGTACATCAGAGGGGCCAAGTGCTCCAACAGTCCATTGCACTGAAAACGTCCATCAGAGGCAGTACATGAGAGGGGATAAGGGCACCAACAGTCCATTGCACTGAAAACGTCCATCAGAGGCAGTACATGAGAGGGGCTAAGGGCACCAACAGTCCATTGCACTGAAAACGTCCATCAGAGGCAGAACATGAGAGGGGCTAAGGGCACCAACAGTCCATTGCACTGAATACGTCCATCAGAGGCAGCACATGAGAGGGCACAATGCAGTATCAGAACAGCAACAGGGCAGTGTGGACACCAGAGCAGGTACATCAGATGCAGTACATCAGTATCAGAACAGCAACATGGCAGCAACAGGGCAGTGTGGACACCAGAGCAGGTACATCAGATGCAGTACATCAGTATCAGAACAGCAACAGGGCAGCAACAGGGCAGTGTGGACACCAGAGCAGGTACATCAGATGCAGTACATCAGTATGAGGATAGCAACAGGGCAGTGTGGACACCAGAGCAGGTACATCAGAGGCAGTACATCAGTATGAGGATAGCAACAGGGCAGTGTGAACACCAGAGCAGGTACATCAGATGCAGTACATCAGTATGAGGATAGCAACAGGGCAGTGTGGACACCAGAGCAGGTACATCAGAGGCAGTACATCAGTATCAGAACAGCAACAGGGCAGCAACAGGGCAGTGTGGACACCAGAGCAGGTACATCAGATGCAGTACATCAGTATGAGGATAGCAACAGGGCAGTGTGGACACCAGAGCAGGTACATCAGAGGCAGTACATCAGTATGAGGATAGCAACAGGGCAGTGTGAACACCAGAGCAGGTACATCAGATGCAGTACATCAGTATGAGGATAGCAACAGGGCAGTGTGGACACCAGAGCAGGTACATCAGAGGCAGTACATCAGTATCAGAACAGCAACAGGGCAGCAACAGGGCAGTGTGGACACCAGAGCAGGTACATCAGATGCAGTACATCAGTATGAGGATAGCAACAGGGCAGTGTGGACACCAGAGCAGGTACATCAGAGGCAGTACATCAGTATGAGGATAGCAACAGGGCAGTGTGAACACCAGAGCAGGTACATCAGATGCAGTACATCAGTATGAGGATAGCAACAGGGCAGTGTGGACACCAGAGCAGGTACATCAGAGGCAGTACATCAGTATCAGAACAGCAACAGGGCAGCAACAGGGCAGTGTGGACACCAGAGCAGGTACATCAGATGCAGTACATCAGTATCAGAACAGCAACAGGGCAGCAACAGGGCATTGTGGACACCATAGCAGGTACATCAGAGGCAGGACATCAGAGGGCACACTACAGCAACTTACAGCACACTATCAGGTGGATTGCGTGAAGTACCCGCATCGGACACACTGACAGCACCAGAAACCGGAGTGTGACACACAGCCACAGATGTAGTGACTGACACGTGAGCCACAGACCCAGATACACTGCCAGCACCTGATACATGAGTGTGAGACACAGCCACAGACCGAGTGACTGACACATGGCCCATAGACCCAGATTCATTGCCAGCACCTGATACAGGAGTGTGAGACACAGCCACAGCCCGAGTGACTGACACATGGCCCATAGACCCAGATACACTGCCAGCACCTGATACAGGAGTGTGAGACACAGCCACAGACCGAGTGACTGACACATGGCCCATAGACCCAGATACACTGCCAGCACCTGATACAGGAGTGTGAGACACAGCCACAGACCGAGTGACTGACACATGGCCCATAGACCCAGATACACTGCCAGCACCTGATACAGGATATGTCTCGACTGATACCCTGCCACTAACAGACACATGCGAGTCAACTGCACCAGCGCCACTGTGACCACTGAAATGATGAGCCACAGGGCTGTATGGTCCAGGAGGCAGGGTGGCTCTGGGAGCGGGGGATAGTTGCAATTGGCCGACATCGGATTGGGCATGTGTCAATGCTGTGTGTCTATGCTTCTTTTGGACATGTGCCTGCACCCTAGACAGTCTTTCAAATATTAGCCCAGGGAAACCCCAGGCTGCTAGAAGCACAGCTGATGGGCATTCAGCCTCTATAGATTTAGTGGAGTTTTAACACAATTATTCAAACTTCAAAGTTTTCCTTTAAATTTTACTCATAAACATTAGTCATAAGAAATACGTTTGCACATGTTTCAAAAACATTCATAATCAGTGTCAAAGTATAAACACATGAAAATATTAACAAAACATATTTTCAATGCATGTCAAGTAATGTAAACGGTTCATCAGTGTTTGAAGGTCGAAAAATAATAATAATAGTAGCCAACGTCCCAATGCATTTCGGGTTACAAACAGAACCCTTCTTCAGGGGATAAATAATATGCGGTCAAAAGTTCAATCTTCTTTGAGTGCTTGGTCTCTCAAAGTGCAAATTCGACAGGATCTAAAAAGCAACAACAAACCAAACTCTATTGAGTTGTTTCATATGTACAATTCTATATCAAAAAAGAGGATTCTGGAGTAAACACTGAGGAAAAAACCAAGGTACACGCCACCGACAGGATGACACCCATGTGTTATAAAACATTAGGAAAGTGTGAAATGCAGAATCAACAAACCAACCAGTTCATAGAAAGAGATACAATTAAATGTGCTTCACTCTCGCAAGTGAAAGAACGGGACCCAAAAGTGCCAAAGTAAGCTCATGCACGTGATGAAAACACCAATGGTCTTTCTAATGTTAGAATATCTGCCTTAAAAAGAAAAATCCGCTACAATGCGCAAATACATACACCCGTTCGAACAGCTTCACGTTCTTCCGGTGTAGTATCCAACGTGAATAATCCTTTCTAGCGAGAGCCTACATAACAAAATGATGAGAGCCTATTACTATTCCAGACTAACGTGTGTTAAATGCCCGTGAGAGTCTGACTGTAAAGCAAGTCTTACCGCCTCCTTGAAGACGGGAAAATGCGCTGCTCGCTCAGGTCGCCCAGCAAGAATCTATGTATTAGAAAAAAACTCGAGGTGAGTTTAAATCCATCGGACAAGCCGTCCTGCCCAAAAGGAACTGCTGTTCCCGTGTTGAATTACTAACCTGCCGCTTCCTGCTACGGAGTCCTGAATCAATCTCTCGGAACGAGTCCGCCCTCCCGATCACGTGGTGCGGAACTCGTCCGAGACATATAGCCTTGATCGACACAGAAGAGGGACTGTGGTCACTCAACTGTGTTAGTCTTCTCTAATCATGGCGGCCGAAAAGCGCCGGCATCTTTGACGTAAACAGCAATAAGTGCCTATGTATAGAAAACCAGTTTAGAATATACTTAACGAATCTGGTTTTAGCTCCGTTGTCCCAGGAGGAGTTAAAGGGAAAGTAATGAAATACGCTGGAATGTAATGTTGTACACGTATATAACGTGAAACAGTCTAAAAGTTCACCTGTTTTATCCTAACAAGAGCTATTTATATATTCCGTCGCTAAGTGCAGTTGTGTAAGGGAAAAATAAATAAAATAAAATAAAAATGAGTGGAAAAGAATACAAGCTGTCATGTAACACACTGAAATGAATTACAGGAGAATTAGAAAACAGGATAAGTTAAAGGAAAAAGTAAAAGTGAATGCCAAGACTCAGTGTTCCCCCTTACAATCTGAGATACATGATCATGTGGAGTTCAGAGAAAGCACAAAAGTTCATAATGATCATTTAAACCATTAGGATCAACAGTTCCTAAGAATTTTATCCAGTGTGTTTCCCTTCTTGCTAGAAGTGTGTGCAAATCCAATCCTGGGGAGCGTTCTATGCGTTCTAGGACTGTGTACCTGAGTTGAGGAATTGTGTGATTGGCTTCTACCCAGTGTCTGGCCAGTGGAGAAGTTGTAGTATGATTCCTAATTCGGCTTTTGTGCTCTATTATTCGAGTCTTTATTTTTCGACTAGTACGTCCCACGTAGACTAGTCCACAGGGACACTTAATCGCATATACAACTCCTTCCGTGTTACAATCAGCGTTATGTCTTAATTTGATGTTCACTCCTGAGTGTGGGTGAGTGAATTGATCACCGGTGATGACGTTCCCGCATTGTCCGCAGTTATAGCATTTCATCATACCCCTCTCTCTTTGTCTAGCTGTTCGCTTTTGAGGTTTCAAAAATTCCCTTAAGTTCTTAGTTCTGGTGTGTGCAAAAAGGGGACTACCTTGAAATACTGTTGTGAAATCAGGTTCACTTTCAATAAGTTCCCAACGTTTCCTGATTATTGTCTTGATCTGTGTGGCATGTGTAGAGTTCTTGAGAACAAATACCTCACGGTGCGTGGGTATTTTCTCTTTTGGTGTCAAGAGTTCATCACGGGTTTTTCTCGACGTGATCTGAGCAGCTTCTTTGAGTATTAGGTCTGGGTACCCTCGCTCTTTGTATTGTTGCATCTGTTTGGTGATCTCTTCTTGACTTCGCACATCATCTGATGTAATCCTCTTGATTCGCATCATCTGCGAAATAGGTAAATGTTTTTTTAAACTGTACGGATGTGCGCTCGTGAACAGTAATGCATTGTTAACATCTGTTGGCTTCCTATATACCGATGTAGATAGCCCATGGGGAGTTTTACTTATTTCAATGTCTAAGAAATGAATCTTCTGTTTTTCAATATTATGGGTAAACTGGATGCGAGGGTTCTGTTCATTTAGTTTGCCATTACTCTTTTCCAATTCATCTCTGGTGCCTGTCCAGATGACTAGAATGTCATCAATGTACCTCAGGAACACAGCTGCATGTCTTGTCCACATCATGTCTGACAGTATATGTTGATCCTCGAAACGAGCCATGTAGGTATTGGCGTATGATGGCGCTCCGGGAAAACCCATAGCTGTCCCCGTACGCTGTATGAAAAAATTGTCCTTCCACACAAAGTAATTGTTGTACAGAACAAAATGTAGTAGTTCTAAGAGAAAAACTGCTTTGTTGTGATCAATTTCTGACTGTAACAGTCGCCATTCTATTGCCTCTAGTCCTTCTTCGTGTGCTATTGAAGGACAATTTTTTCATACAGCGTACGGGGACAGCTATGGGTTTTCCCGGAGCGCCATCATACGCCAATACCTACATATGATGACATTGATGACATTCTAGTCATCTGGACAGGCACCAGAGATGAATTGGAAAAGAGTATTGGCAAACTAAATGAACAGAACCCTCGCATCCAGTTTACCCATAATATTGAAAAACAGAAGATTCATTTCTTAGACATTGAAATAAGTAAAACTCCCCATGGGCTATCTACATCGGTATATAGGAAGCCAACAGATGTTAACAATGCATTACTGTTCACGAGCGCACATCCGTACAGTTTAAAAAAACATTTACCTATTTCGCAGCTGATGCGAATCAAGAGGATTACATCAGATGATGTGCGAAGTCAAGAAGAGATCACCAAACAGATGCAACAATACAAAGAGCGAGGGTACCCAGACCTAATACTCAAAGAAGCTGCTCAGATCACGTCGAGAAAAACCCGTGATGAACTCTTGACACCAAAAGAGAAAATACCCACGCACCGTGAGGTATTTGTTCTCAAGAACTCTACACAAGCCACACAGATCAAGACAATAATCAGGAAACGTTGGGAACTTATTGAAAGTGAACCTGATTTCACAACAGTATTTCAAGGTAGTCCCCTTTTTGCACACACCAGAACTAAGAACTTAAGGGAATTTTTGAAACCTCAAAAGCGAACAGCTAGACAAAGAGAGAGGGGTATGATGAAATGCTATAACTGCGGACAATGCGGGAACGTCATCACCGGTGATCAATTCACTCACCCACACTCAGGAGTGAACATCAAATTAAGACATAACGCTGATTGTAACACGGAAGGAGTTGTATATGCGATTAAGTGTCCCTGTGGACTAGTCTACGTGGGACGTACTAGTCGAAAAATAAAGACTCGAATAATAGAGCACAAAAGCCGAATTAGGAATCATACTACAACTTCTCCACTGGCCAGACACTGGGTAGAAGCCAATCACACAATTCCTCAACTCAGGTACACAGTCCTAGAACGCATAGAACGCTCCCCAGGATTGGATTTGCACACACTTCTAGCAAGAAGGGAAACACACTGGATAAAATTCTTAGGAACTGTTGATCCTAATGGTTTAAATGATCATTATGAACTTTTGTGCTTTCTCTGAACTCCACATGATCATGTATCTCAGATTGTAAGGGGGAACACTGAGTCTTGGCATTCACTTTTACTTTTTCCTTTAACTTATCCTGTTTTCTAATTCTCCTGTAATTCATTTCAGTGTGTTACATGACAGCTTGTATTCTTTTCCACTCATTTTTATTTTATTTTATTTATTTTTCCCTTACACAACTGCACTTAGCGACGGAATATATAAATAGCTCTTGTTAGGATAAAACAGGTGAACATTTAGACTGTTTCACGTTATATACGTGTACAACATTACATTCCAGCGTATTTGATTAATTTCCCTTTAACTCCTCCTGGGACAACGGAGCTAAAACCAGATTCGTTAAGTATATTCTAAACTGGTTTTCTATACATAGGCACTTATTGCTGTTTACGTCAAAGATGCCGGCGCTTTTCGGCCGCCATGATTAGAGAAGACTAACACAGTTGAGTGACCACAGTCCCTCTTCTGTGTCGATCAAGGCTATATGTCTCGGACGAGTTCCGCACCACATGATCGGGAGGGCGGACTCGTTCCGAGAGATTGATTCAGGACTCCGTAGCAGGAAGCGGCAGGTTAGTAATTCAACACGGGAACAGCAGTTCTTTTTGGGCAGGACGGCTTGTCCGATGGATTTAAACTCACCTCGAGTTTTTTTCTAATACATAGATTCTTGCTGGGCGACCTGAGCGAGCAGCGCATTTTCCCGTCTTCAAGGAGGCGGTAAGACTTGCTTTACAGTCAGTAGTAGGCATGGCGGGAACGGCGGTCATGGGCTGGGCCTGGCACGGCGGTAGTGGGTAGAGCTGGGCCGGCCGGTGTAGGCTGGCTGATGCAATGTCACTGTAAGGGGGGTCATGAACTGCCATGTGCATGGACATCAGCTTATGGATGTTTTGGCCTCCACCTCCCCTGCCGAATACGTGCCCCGCCATGGTGGCGCCACTGTAACAACTTTGTTGCAAATGATGCATCCGTCCCGGTGTCTAGCACGTGCACTTGCCGGTGTGTGAGCGTGACGGTCTGTGCACGTGCAGACAATGGGAATGTTGAACGCGGGCCGCGTATGGCCAGACGTCAACAGCGGAAGCAGTGCACCGCCATGGCGGCGTCAATGAGTACATGTCAGCTGACGATGCACCTTGTTTAATTGTCTGCAGCTGCATGATGAGGATTGTGTGCGTGATTGCGTGACTCCACACTTCATGCTCTATCCCATGTTTTTCCATACCATGCCCATTGGTGTGCAACTAATGCCCGTCACGTTTGGGTCATGTCACATGTCTTGTTGGCAGTGATGTTGAGGTGAGACAGAGTGCATTGGACATGTTGCAACACATCATGTAGCTGGTGGGTGCACATTGCTACGTCAATCCATGTTGTTGTGACAATCAGAGGTGTCACACATATGCAAATAGTACACTGCCTATTACATGTTGTATAGAGTGCGGTGACATGTGAGTGAGTTGCACAGACATGCGTTGTATGTGAATTAACTACCATTCCATTTACTCCCACACAGGAGGGCTCAAAATGTCCATCGCCCATACACTGTGCTGGAGGATATGGTGGACGAGGAGGTGATCCGGAAATTCAGGCTTGATCGACGTCGATTGCTGGAGCTTGTGAACAAGTTGTCTCCTCACCTGCAGCCGCGGAGAACTTATCCAGGCTCAATTTCACCCACCCAAAAGGTGATGGCGGCACTTCATTTCTTTGCAACAGGCACATTCCAGTACACTATAGGACATGCCGGGGGAATGTCACAGGCCATGTTCAGCACGGTACTTAGGGATGTACTGAGAGCCATGATGCTGTACAAGAATGACTACATACATTTTCCACAGGCGGCAGAGTTGGCAGCGGTCAAAGCAGACTTTTATGCACTGGGTCGCATTCCACACGTTGTGGGTTCAATTGATGGCACGCATATTGCGATAATTCCGCCACGGGCACGTGAGCAGGTGTTTCGGAATCGGAAGCACTTCCACTCCCTTAACGTGCAGGTGGTGTGCCAGGCCGACAACATTATCTCACATGTGTGTGCAAGATTTCCTGGCTCTGCACATGACGCCCACATCATGCGGAGCAGCATTGTCCCCCAACTGATGGCAAATCTGCGTCCGGCACAAGCCTGGCTTGTTGGTGAGTATGCTGTGGTGACTGGAGTGATATCTGGGTGGCTTGGTGTGGCCACATGTTCAGGTAGTGATGTTTCTCTCTCTCTCTAATTTCCACATACACAGGCGACTCGGCTTACCCAAACAGGCCTTGGCTTCTAAGTCCAATTCGCAATCCCACCACAGCAGGAGAAATGCGATACAACGATGCCCATGGTAGGACACGTCGAGTGGTGGAACGAACATTTGGCCTGCTTAAGTCTAGGTTTCGGTGCCTGGATAAGACTGGAGGGGCCCTGCCTTACGCACCAGGCAAAGTATGCAAGATTGTGATTGCCTGCTGCATGCTCCACAACCTGGCTGTGCGAAATAACATTGCACTGATCTTGGACCCAGATGAACAGCAAGTTCCTCGCCCTCCCGACCCACCCATGTCGACTGATGAGGATAGTGGTGAGGAGGAAGGTGTGGACCAGAGGCGCCAGCTCATTGAACGCTACTTCCCTTGATTGTGAGTGTGCCCCTCTTCTGCTGCTTGTGTATGCCCTGTGTAGGTTGGCTGCCCTTGTGTCATTGTGTTGTTCATCATCTATGTGTTTTGTTATGTGATGTATGCATGTGTGTGTGTGTCTTCATTTATAAGTACATGCACTTCTCCATGATGTGTGTAGTGTCATCCATTCGTGTAGTGATGTGTGTGCTTTGTTGTAAGTTGCACTGCAGTGATTTGGGATGAGTGTGATGCTGTTTCCTAATGTCTGTTTGCGATTTCTATGTTTCCCTAGGTCATTCCCTTGCGGCATGATTCTGTACCTGTTGGATCCCTGAACCTGGTTACGTCTGTTTCTGATGCAATCATGTGAATAAACATGGAGGCAACACATCATTGAGTGAGTAAGTGGTATTTATTTACAGATTGTGCATAGGTGTAGGTGCATATTTACAAAGGAGTGAAGGGGTGGGGGAGTGACAGTCCAAGGTAATGGAAGATGAGATGTCCGTGCAGACACCACATAGGGTGGTGTGTGCCTAGTGCAGCAGGCCTGTGGCAGGTGGGACCGGATAGTTGCCAGGATGGATCGGAGGCTCAGGTACTCCAATGAGTCAATGTCGGCTCCTCTTGGAGCGTGTGCCATGAGCTCCGACACTGCTCTCGCCCACTTCCTGCCTCGGACGGCCCCTCCGTCTTTGTGACGGGACGGAGTCAGCTGGGGGCGCAGGCTGATCCGGTACCACATCCGCCGCCAGGGTCGCAGGTGGCGGTGGCGGTGTTGTGGCCGGTGCCGTTGTTTGAGGGGGGGGGGGGGGGTGGTGGTGTTGGCGGATGCCCTGGTGCTGAAAATGTCCACGAGTTGGCCAAGCTGCCTCTCGATGGCCCCCAACATGGCGTTGTTGTCCACAAAGTCCTGGTGGGCCCGGTCTGCATGTGCCTGGCTACGTGCATAGCCCGCCTCCACCCGGACTAGTGCTTCAAGACACTGTTGCACAGCATTCATTGTAGTGTCATCAGGCCTTCTTTCCGCCGTGCTCCTGCCTGCAGGATCTGCCCTTGCATTGGTGGTTTGCCTCACTGTCTCCCTGCGTGGCTGGGATGGCGCAGCCCCAGCGTTGGCCGGTGGGTTGGGCAGGGTGGCAGGGGCAGAAGTGGTGGTAGTAGTGGTGGTGGAGGTGGTGCTGGAGGCAGCTGTGCAGGTCACAGTAGCCGGTGTTGTCGTGATGCCAGAGCCCGTTGTTGTAGGTGCAGGTGTGACCTGCGTGCCAGAGGTCCCTGGCTGGCTGCTTGATCCGGCACCATCCTCTGCCCCGGAGGTGGCTGGACAATCGTCCCCTGAATGGTCAGAGTGTGGGGATGCTGGAGGCCTGGTGTCAATTGGAGCAGTCAGATTAGGATCCCCTGGAAAACAAAAATGTGAGGATGAGTCATGTTGCCTATACGTGTACATTTATTTATGTTTGACATTCAGTCGGCAATGGCACACACCCCACCCACCACCACCACCACCCTCTCTATGGACATGGGGGCCTGTTGGGAGTTGTAGTTCCGTCCCCTCACACACCCCACCCAGCCACCACCACCCTCTCTATGGACATGGGGGCCTGTTGGGAGTTGTAGTTCCGTCCCCTCACACACCCCACCCAGCCACCACCACCCTCTCTATGGACATGGGGGCCTGTTGGGAGTTATACTTCCGTCCCCTCACACACCCCACCCAGCCACCACCACCCTCTCTATGGACATGGGGGCCTGTTGGGAGTTGTACTTCCGTCCCCTCACACACCCCACCCAGCCACCACCACCCTCTCTATGGACATGGGGGCCTGTTGGGAGTTGTAGTTCCGTCCCCTCACACACCCCACCCAGCCACCACCACCCTCTCTATGGACAAGGGGGCCTGTTGGGAGTTGTAGTTCCGTCCCCTCACACACCCCACCCAGCCACCACCACCCTCTCTATGGACATGGGGGCCTGTTGGAAGTAGGACTAGTGACCCCTCACACACCCCACCCACCACCACCACCCTCTCTATGGACATGGGGGCCTGTTGGGAGTTGTACTTCCGTCCCCTCACACACCCCACCCAGCCACCACCACCCTCTCTATGGACATGGGGGCCTGTTGGGAGTTGTAGTTCCGTCCCCTCACACACCCCACCCAGCCACCACCACCCTCTCTATGGACAAGGGGGCCTGTTGGGAGTTGTAGTTCCGTCCCCTCACACACCCCACCCAGCCACCACCACCCTCTCTATGGACATGGGGGCCTGTTGGAAGTAGGACTAGTGACCCCTCACACACCCCACCCACCACCACCACCCTCTCTATGGACATGGGGGCCTGTTGGAAGTAGGACTAGTGACCCCTCACACACCCCACCCACCACCACCACCCTCTCTATGGACATGGGGGCCTGTTGGGAGTAGGACTAGTGACCCCTCACACACCCCACCCACCACCACCACCCTCTCTATGGACATGGGGGCCTGTTGGGAGTTGTAGTTCCGTCCCCTCACACACACCACCCACCACCACCACCCTCTCTATGGACATGGGGGCCTGTTGGAAGTAGGACTAGTGACCCCTCACACACCCCACCCACCACCACCACCCTCTCTATGGACATGGGGGCCTGTTGGAAGTAGGACTAGTGACCCCTCACACACCCCACCCACCACCACCACCCTCTCTATGGACATGGGGGCCTGTTGGGAGTTGTACTTCCGTCCCCTCACACACCCCACCCAGCCACCACCACCCTCTCTATGGACATGGGGGCCTGTTGGGAGTTATACTTCCGTCCCCTCACACACCCCACCCAGCCACCACCACCCTCTCTATGGACATGGGGGCCTGTTGGGAGTTGTACTTCCGTCCCCTCACACACCCCACCCAGCCACCACCACCCTCTCTATGGACATGGGGGCCTGTTGGGAGTTGTAGTTCCGTCCCCTCACACACCCCACCCAGCCACCACCACCCTCTCTATGGACAAGGGGGCCTGTTGGGAGTTGTAGTTCCGTCCCCTCACACACCCCACCCAGCCACCACCACCCTCTCTATGGACATGGGGGCCTGTTGGAAGTAGGACTAGTGACCCCTCACACACCCCACCCACCACCACCACCCTCTCTATGGACATGGGGGCCTGTTGGAAGTAGGACTAGTGACCCCTCACACACCCCACCCACCACCACCACCCTCTCTATGGACATGGGGGCCACCCTCTCTATGGACATGGGGGCCTGTTGGAAGTAGGACTAGTGACCCCTCACACACCCCACCCACCACCACCACCCTCTCTATGGACATGGGGGCCTGTTGGGAGTAGGACTAGTGACCCCTCACACACCCCACCCACCACCACCACCCTCTCTATGGACATGGGGGCCTGTTGGGAGTTGTAGTTCCGTCCCCTCACACACACCACCCACCACCACCACCCTCTCTATGGACATGGGGGCCTGTTGGAAGTAGGACTAGTGACCCCTCACACACCCCACCCACCACCACCACCCTCTCTATGGACATGGGGGCCTGTTGGAAGTAGGACTAGTGACCCCTCACACACCCCACCCACCACCACCACCCTCTCTATGGACATGGGGGCCTGTTGGGAGTTGTACTTCCGTCCCCTCACACACCCCACCCAGCCACCACCACCCTCTCTATGGACATGGGGGCCTGTAGGAGTGCTTTAGAGATTGGTGAGTATGTGGACTGCATGCAAGGCTGGGGTATGTGGGATGTGTCTTCAGAGTTGTGTTAGGCACACCGTGTTGTTGTGTTGGTACTTACCAGCCTCTTCTCCATCAGGAAGGCCATCGAGGGTCTCAGGGTGCAGGATGGCCAGCACCTTCTCCTCCCACTTGGTGTATGGTAGGGGCTCCACCGCCTGTGTGGTTGGCCCGGAGGAAGTTCCTGGCTCTAATGGACTTCACCCGGGTCTTAAGGTCGTGCCACCGCCTCTGGATGTCAGGCTTGGTCCTCGGGACGGTCCCGGAGGCATTGACCCTGGTGACGATCCGGTCCCACAGGCTGTTCTTCCGAGCTATGCTCGTCTGCTGCACGAGGGAACCAAAGATGTGGGGTTCCACACGAATGATCTCATCCACCATTACCCTGAGCTCGGTGTCGGTGAATTTTGGATTCTTCTTGGGTGCCATGGTGCTCGGGGTGTGTGTTTGTGTGGATTTCGGAGGTGCTGGTGTGTGGTGTTTGGGTATGGTGTGGTGGGTGTTTGTGTGCAGGGTGTGTTTGGGTGTGGGTTATGTGTATGAAGTAAATTGTTTGCTGTTGGCCAAGTGTTGTCTCCTGCTGGCAGCTATGCTGTGATGCAGAGGTTTTCGGGAGTGGGTGGGAGTTAATTTATAGTCTGTGTGTTGGCCCTGTGTAAATGTTGATTGGCAGTCAGGTGATAGGTGGGTGTGTTGTCAGGTGTGGTCTATGCAGTTCTTGGGGGTGGGTAATTGTGTCTTGTGTTTGGTTTAGATGTGTCAGGTGGGTGGGCGTCCATTTTGCTGTGTTTGGTGATGGATTCTGTCGGTATGTATGCCATTGGTTTGACTGTAGGGATGTTGGACTTCCGCTGTGGTGCACCGTTTCTCATAGCATTCCTACCGCCGCGGACGTGGATCGCGGTGGCTACCGGGGTACTTGCGGAGTTATCCTAATTGCGGACACGGAAAGTACGCAGGTATCGCGGGGGAGGTTGTTGTTCTCCTGGTCATGTGCGTACGCGGCGGTCGGTGTTTTGTAGGTTCCGTCCGCATGCCGCGGACTCAGGTGTACTTTGACCGCCGCGGACGGGAATTGTTGTGCTCCGTCCACCGCGGTCGGCGTTTCGGTCACATTTGATCCTAATCGCTAATGCGGTTTTTCCGCGGGCAGGTCCGGAGTATCTTGCCACCTTCCTTGGCGGACGGAGCACGTTTCCGTCCGCGATCCTAATCGACCCCATAATTTGAGTAGGTGCTGGACACTGAACCTATTTAATTTACTATTCCAACTCCAATTTACATTTAATTAGGGTAGGTGCTGGACACTGAACAAATGAAATTTACTATTCCAACTCCAATCTACATTAAATTAGGGTAGGTGCTGGACACTGAACCTATTTAATTTACTATTCCAACTCCAATTAACATTTAATGAAAGTAGATGCTGGACATTGAACCTATTTAATCTACTATTCCACCTCCAATTTAGATTAAATTAATAAAAAATATATATATTTTTAAAACACTCCCCACCCATATCCCCTCTAAACCCAAAATCCCGCTCCTAAAATTTTTTGTATTTTAGCAAAATTAACAATATATTCAAATTTCAAATTTCGATTTAATTTCAAATTTCTAATGTTAAATTCCAATTTCAATTTGGTTATATTTATTTTTTTAAATTTCTCTCTACATATTTTTAAACACTACCCCACCCTTATCCCCTATAAACACTACATCCCACTCGTAAAAATTAAAATTAATTGAAATTTTCATTGTATGATCAAATTTCAAATTTCGAAATATGTTCTAATTTATAATGTTAATTCCCTATTTCATAATTTTTTTACTAAAAATAAAATTCTCAACATATATTTTTAAAACACTCCCAACCCATATCCCCTATAAACCCTACATCCGGCTCATAAAATTTTTAATTAATTTAAGATTTCAAAATAATTTTAACTTTCTAAATATTTACAAATTTCTAATTTCTAAATATTTTGACTATTCTAAATTTTATTTCCTTTTTCAATTTTTTTTTAAATTATAAAATAAACTATATTTATTTTTTAAACACTCCCCACCCTTATCCCTTATGAACCCTACATCCCGCTCATAAAAATTATAATTAATATTTTTTTCTAAGTAATACAAAATTCTAAAATTTTTAGAAGTTAGAAATTTGCAAACATTTTCAAATTTCTAATTTTATTTTCATATTTCTATTTAATTTTTAATTACAAATATAAAATATTATATACATATTTTTAATACACTCCCCATACTTATCCCCTATAAACCCTACATCCTGTTTGTAAAAATTATAATTATTTAAAAATTCACAATAATTTAAAATTTCAAAATATTTACAAATTTCTAATGTTTTAATATTTAAATTTCTAATTTTAATTTCCAATTTCTATTTATATAAAATAATCTATATATATTTTTAAAACACGCCCCACCCTTATCCCCTATAAACCCTACATCCCGCTACTAAAAATTAAAATAAATTTGAAATTACAATTTATTATCTAATTTCAAATTTCAAAATAATTTCTAATTTCTAATTTTTATTTCAAATTTCAATTTAATTGTTTTAAAAAATTAAAAAATCTCAATATATATTTTTATAACACTCACCACCCTTATCCCCTATTAACCCTACATCCCACTCCTAAAAATGTACATTATTTTTAAATTTCTAATTTCTAAATCATATCTATTTAATTATTTTAATTGTTTTTACATTATAAATATATCATTTTAAAACACTCCCCACCCATATCCCCTATAAACCCAACATCCCGCTCCTAAAAATATATAATACATTATAAAACTATTTATTATTACTATAAACTATTATGGCTAAAATTTTACACATTTATTATTTTACAAACATTTAACAAACACTTTTTTACATGTCGATATTTTGACTTTTCGATATTTTATACATCGATATTTCTTATCTCGACATTACTTAACTCGATATTATTTTCAATACACAAAAAACGATATTTAGTACTATGCTATTTCCCACATCGACATTTCTTACCTCGATTTTTTTTACTCGATATTAGTGTAAGTCGACATAAGAAACTCGATATTTTGACTGTGTACCCACTCCATCATCTGTGTGTGTATGGTAACTCCCAGGATGTGTTGATGTATTCTTTACCCAACCTTTCATATGTGCCTACTGGTATGTGTTTTAGGCAATACTGAAAATGGAAAATTGTAACAGGCAGAGTGATTGTTCCATGTATAATCCATTCAGTTGCTGGCTTTTCAGCGACTGTAAATGGCAATCTTTCCAGTTTTTCAATGCTCAGCACCATATAGTCTGCTCCCCTTTGTGCCAACTTTATCTGTTTATCAGTGAGATTGAATTCTGAAAACAGTCACGTAGTATTGATTAAACAACAAGGCACATAGCCTGAACGTAGGTTTTGTAACGTCCAGCCTAATAGCATGATAAAACGTAATTGCGACTGACCATGTTGCAGCATGACCAAATCCTGTTCCATGATGTCTATGGCAGAAGACACTATGCCGTCCAATGAATATATCTTGGACGACAGAGTCGTTAACCCATTGTCAACCACAGCGAGCGTTTTCTCTAAATTAATACGATCAATTTCTCGTTTTCTTTCTGCAGTCTCTGCTTGCGTAATCTTCCATGCTCCATTATAAGCAGCATAGATACCGGCATATATAAAACGTTTATGACGCGGTGTTCTTGGTCCTAGCAAGAATTCCCTAAGATCAGCGCCATCTTTAAGTAAAGATAAGTGTTGTTTTACATCCTTGAGTGTAGATCTATGTAACCATTCAAGGCACAGTTTCCCTACACGGTATGTTGTTACTATTCCTGGATGCTGTCTTTGAACATATCTTGGGTCCGGCCTAGTGAATGTGAAACTTTGTGTTTTGTTCAGGAATCTATCTTGACAGTTGTTTGTGTCTGTGGGCCAGATCAACCATTTATTCCAATCTGGATCTGTTCTGTTGTGATGCAAAATAGTATGTACGTCGACCTCCCCCTCTGAAGTGTTACTATCAAGTGTAGGTATGGACGGATTGTTCAGTTCTTTTATCTTGGCTAAACCAAGACAAGACGTCTGTAGGACAGTGTCATTCAGTAACATAATTTGCTCTAAACATAGCTTCTATCCCCTGTACCTGCCAATCTTTTGTGCCCCAGACAGTTTTCGTGTCAAAGTAGTGTTTCCAAAAGTCGAATCCTAGTTTAGACAATTGAGCATAAAAGGCTGATTTATAAATTTGTTTAGTATTTGTCAACATACTTTTCATGGCTGTTTTGTTTACATTTCTAAAGTAAAATGATTCAGCATTGGGTACGTTGAACCTGAAAAATATGGAAATTGTCTAGTAAATGTTTTCGAGCTACCCTTTGGTGGCGTTGGACAATGTTTACATTGGTTATACATTAATACATTTCTAGGATTTGCAGTTTTGTGCAAGAAATGATGACCATAGTGATTATAACAATATGTTTGTTCATAGTCTGATGAACCTTCTAAATATTCATGATTAGTGAATACTGCAGACATTTCTAAGTCTGACATCATATTATTAACAGTCTTGAAGTCCCAATCATCAGAAAAAGTACTAGATGAAACAAAGTCACTTATTGAAATCTTAAATTGGTGTGGAATCTTCAACAGCTCCGACGGGCCAAAAATGTCATAGTCAGTTCGTCCCAAGCTATACCCCTAGGTATAGGAACGGCTGTGATGTTAAATGTTGACAAGTCTCTTCGTTCACGATGGGATAATTGTGTGGCTTGAGTAGGAAGTTGATGTTCTTACTTGCTGTGTCCATTTTGACATATCTTCCATTTATAAGCATTCCCAAAGTTATTACCAGAGTCAAACAAAGTAGAAGAAAAAGCACACCCAACATAATCCAAAATTCAATCCATGGTGGAACCAGATAAGTCTTTTCCAGGAGTTGAAAAAGGTCTGTTGCTTGTTCTTTGAAATTTCTTTTCGCTGGCGTCGTTTCAGGTTTGCTGGGATCCTCAGAAAAGGTATCAAAGTTAATGAAATAGCCACAGGCAGTTCTGTCAATTGTATGGATTGCATTATGATTCATTGAAATCGATGGAACCACTCGATCACTTGTTACATTTGTGTAATCAGATGCTACTTCATTGTAGACAGGCGTTTCTTGACAAACTGTTATTTGGGTTTCAAGAGGTACTAATTCCATCGCTTTGTTGCTTAGTCCTTCATTTTACACTGCAGTTTCTTCAAAGGTGATGAGTCTCTCAGTTTGAACCTCTTGCATAGTAGCTAGATTAGGTCGTCTGCTACATTGGCGGAATCCACTTGGCCAACTGCCTATGATCGGCCACATGATGTGGTTTGACCAGGTCGATTGACACCAACCTGTTCTCCTTTTTACCAGCAAGGGGCGGCAGTAATACTGTTCTTGATCCGTGGATTGCTAGGACAGGTACTGGTTGTCTGTATGAAGACCCAAATTTCTTCTTGTCCGCGATCTTCTCTCTGGCTAGATCCTCAAGCTTAGGAATCCAGACAGGCCTTGCTAGGACGGTCGTTCTTTCTTCAGTGGAGGTTGGCTTCAGGAACACCTTACTATGTTTTCGTTCTTTGATACCAAAAGGTTTTTGGTCTACCAATGAAGTCTGACAATTGAGGTCCGCTACTAACATTCTGGTCCCAAAAAGGACTTAATATGGAGTGATTCCCCCTAGAGAACTTCTTGCCCGATTGTTAAGACTACGTTGGACACTTATTAGATGTTTGACCCACCCATCACCCGAGCCTAATACCCTAGCTGTTATATATTGCTTTATGTCCCGGTTTTTTCTTTCCACAACCGAATTTCCCTCAGGATGGAATGGACTAGAGTACCGCAATGCAACGCTCAATTTGACCATGGCCTCCTTGTAAGCTCGAGAGCTAAACACAGGACCCTGGTCAGAATGTAGCATGCCAACTGTGTATGTGCCGATAAAGACTCACAAATCTTTTATAACAGTTCAAGCATCAGCCGAGTGCTAAGGCCACATCCAAACGAATCTCGAACACGAATCCACTGCGACCATGATATATTTATAGTTACCATCCCTTTGTAAGGGACCTCAGTAGTCCAGGTAAACGCAAGCTAATGGTTTATCTGAAATTAACAGGGGCATCTGTGTAGGACGTTTCTCAGTAGAGACTTTCATCTTTTGGCTTATTTCAAATTCCAAAACATAGTTTATGGTTTGTTTCCTCATGCGCGGCCACAAGTATCTCTGTTTTAATAATGACATAATGGGAGAAACACCTGCATGTGCAGAGGCGAGTCCTTCGTGTACTGCTAGGATTAGTCCTAATCTATGTTCCATGTTTGGAATTACCCTATCCCCCACTCCAGGGATTCTAGCAAACGGAACATTGTTCTCATCAGTTATGTACGAGTATTTGAGTGCAAACCCTTTAGGTAATGTTTTACCACTGTCTTTGCTTGTGGCATTGACAGCTAGCATTATTTTGCCATCTGTTTTTGTTTTCGAACGAGTGATTGCAGCTACGGAAGTCGTTTGCACAGCTGCCTTCACGGCTTCATCAGCCAATTAATTCCCTTCAACGTGAATGCCATCAGCGTTTGTATCACGTGAGTGTTTTGTAGTCCTTGTCATAACTGAACTACTTGTTCCCAAAGCATTTTATGCTTGATTGTGCCACCTTTTGCATCTTTGTAACCATTTTGAATCCAGTTCTGCAAGTATTCATTGTAAGAGTGGACACAATAATACGAATTGCACACTATGAGTGTGGGGAATTCGCGATCTGTATTTTCAAGTGCCATCTTGAATGCTTGAAGTTCAGCTCGCTGAGCTGTACAATCTCCTAGAGATTGAGTGTTAGTGAACATTGGTGGGAATATGCCATTGTGCCAGCTACCTTTAACGATCGCGCACGCAGCACTATAGGCTTGTTTACCCCTCGTAGCAGGTTGAGCTGATCCATCAGTATAAATTATACATCCATACTGCTCTAGAGGCAGATTTTCAGTAGGCAGAGGACATTCTTGTTCTTATTGTAGAAATGCGTGTGTCTTCAAATAAGGGTAAACAACGTATTCAACGTCTGTTGCAGCAAGAGAATTAACCCATTGTATCCATCTCGGATGTAAAGCTTTAGCATTTGGAATGCTCGCTTTCGTCACTGCCTTTTAAGGCAGTTACAGGTGTAACCACCATAATGCGCTTACCTTGTGCGAGGGCTCTTTCTTTTGCTATTTCAGTTTTGAACAGCTGTTAGAATTTTTTCTGTTGAAGTGAATTTCCTTTCTGCTTGTGTGTGATTTGTAAGCTATTGGTACTTTTTCACCTTCGTTAAAAGTTAAGTACGTGAATCCGCATTGTCCTGGAATGATTGGGATCACTAAGTAAGTGTTTTGTGTCCAATTAGCTGTTTTGAAATCAGGTTTAATTAATTCGTAGAGAACCCTTTCTGTGTGGTTTAGAATGTAAGTTCTTCCAAAATTTAAGAATCCTAGAATTATCTGTAAGTTTTTCATTGTTTTTGGAGTTTGGAGCAGCGCACACTTTTCTAAAAAGTTTGCTGCCAGGCTTTTGCCTTCACTTGAAAGTTCATATCCTAAAAAGAGGACATTTAGATGGGCAATCCTAGATTTTTAGGGCTCGCGCCCTGCGTTGCACTGTGCAGCAGTTCTCGCACAGCGCGAGTCCTTTAGTAGGTGAAAAACGGGGTTTAGAAGCTGCCCTAGCAATTGCACACGCTTGTGCGTGTGCTTTACCTTTAGTGGGCAGCTATTGGCCTTTGCGTGCGTCTTTTAATGAAAGACTGCACGTAATAGGCCACAGGCGGGCGCATTGCTCCGCCCATGGCCTATTGGTGTCTATTACGCGCTTGGTGCACGTAATAGACAGCAATAGGCCATGGCTTGCAGTGGCGCACGCATGCACCACTCGCTGGCTTTTTCTTTTTTAAATCGGAAGTGAAAGCGAACGCTTTACCTGCGGCTTGTTTGTCTTTCTGTTGAAGGCAGTGCAATATTAATGGGAAACCTTAAAAATGTTCAATATCATTTTTTTTTATTTTGAAGAGACTTTGTCATATTGTAAATGATGTTTGTTGCACCATTTACACAGCAAGCATTTTCTGGGCTCAGCCGTGCACCCTTGGGTCGGCTCTGGCTCGGTAATGCCTGTTATCTTGTTGGCTCGCCCACATCTAGCTGTGTGAAGCGCTGAGATAATAAATAAAGCGAAACAGCCCGGTATTTGGTCTGTCGTCCCTTCTCACTCTGCGGCACCCGCACAACAGGATGCAACAGCTCACAACGGGGGTGCGCAGAATAGATAATCACATGTAATGACCCACACCATGAGAAGAAATCTAGGCTCGCGAGTAAAGGTAAGGACTGCTAGATTTTCACAGAGGCTCCCAGGTATACACACACACACACACACACACACTTCCGGTGGGGGGTGCCTGCTTCCTCAACCCCTCACCAGGTGGGAGGAGGCCCGCCCCTCCTGCCTGCACATGATATCTCACAGGGTAATTACCAGGTGAGGCAGCACAGAAAGGCACAGCGGAGAAATTGCTAGTCTACTCTTGTTCAGGCGGTACTCTCCCCCACCTCCAGTGCTGCCTATTCCCCTTCCGGGCATGTCATAACTGTACCTGTCTGTTGCCCACCCCCTCCCTCTCTCCCCTGGCAGCTCCTTTCTATTTCTGCCCTGCCTGCTGCCTTTTCCGCTTAGGTCCCATCTATCTTGCCCATGAGCGGCCTATACTCATCTCCACCCCCACATCAAGCTCCCCCTCCTCAATTGTGCCCATCGATCCACCATTCCTTACAGCTGTGCGCTGGCTGCCCCTCACACGACCCCCACCCCTCTCCTCCTCCATCCTTTCGTGGTCTCCCTGTTGCTGTTCTCTCTTTTTACCTGCCTCCCCTTCAGCCCTTAAGTATTTGCAATTCAATAAGTGTTTCATTACTAAAAGTTTGAGCTATTGGCGTTCTAATTAATGCAACATAATTAGTTCAAACTTTAAGTAATGCGAGACCTATTGCATTGCAAATGCTTATTTGAAATTGAATTTGTACCCTTCAGAGGCGAATCCAAGTATTATGGTATTCACCCTGTTGAAGTGCCTATCCAGGTCATCGTCTGTCAGATAAATATCATCGACATACGACAATGCCTCGTCATCATAAATTTGTAGTAACTCTGTTACCCTTGCTGAGAATAACCCAGGACTATTCTTATATCCTTGTGGGAGACGGCAGAAGTGACGTTGTGTCCCCATAATTGAGAAAGTGGTCAAATACCTACTTTCTGGTGCAATGTTTTGACAGAAGAAACCGTTAGAAATATCTAATGTGGTTTTATATTTTTTTACACACAATTGTATTCATTAATGCTGCACTGTGTGCATGTTGTACTGCAAATGTTATGCAATAAGAGTTTAAATGTCTGTATTCCAAGACACGACTATATGTATTGTCTGGTTTGGAGACAGGAAACAAAGGATTGTTCATTGACGAGGTGCATGTTTCAATCACCCCCTGAAGCTGGAGCTTGGGCCACTGCCCATTTCTGGCATACGTATACTTTAAGTGAATTGGAATATGATTGGAGAAGGATGGCAAAATTATGTCTTCGTCATGTGGGCACTCCCTGACAAATGCTGGTGGCCAGTCTTGTTCAGCTAGAAGAATGTCATAACCCTTAGAGAGTCGCTCCCAAAAGAGTGCTCTTATCTTTCTTGGTATGTCTCCCTCAATCCGGACTGTTATTTCATATAACCTATGTGGAGAACTAACCCTGGTATCTGCAGTTTCAACTTGAATGAATTCATTCAAGTCCAGTGTCTCCAGATGATACTTCAAGTTCTTGCGAGCTATGGTGACCTCGGCTGCGCTGTCCAACATTGTCTGAGCCCATTCTCCATTCTTGAGTTGTGTTCTCAAGATCCTCGGCATATCTGATTTTTAGACCTGCTACCTTCTTTTTGGTAAATTGAGGTTTCTTGTTTTTCTGAAATTGTTGATCGTCTTTGGACTTCACGCGTTCTTCTTTGTCTTCTGACCGTCCTTTTTTTTCGGATTTCTGTGATGAAGTCTGAAAGGTACAAGAGGAACGTGTAACAGTCTCTTGATTTCTATCAGGTTATCTTAAATTATCCCTATTCCTGAGGTTATTCCTCCTTTCAGAGGGCTCCTTTTGAGGAGACCTACCTCTGGAATGAGAACACTTCTCTAGAAGTTTGTTTAGTGTTTTCCCACTTCTTTTTAGAAGGAGTAGGAGTGTTTTTAGAAAATACCTTTTCAGGACTTTCAGACAGTTGGTATTTTAACTGTATAATTCTACTAATCTTTGTATATTACTAAGTAATTAATCATCCGACATTGCTTCAATGTCAGGGTCAGATGTGTAGCCGGCTATGGCTGACCATGTTGCTCCTGGTCTACCTAGTGGTCCGAGCCTGGTAATGTGATTTAAATGTTTTTGGGGGCCTTTAAACCAGAGTTCATGCTCCTGGTAAGTTAATGGAATTTCAATATCCTCCAAAGGAATATATTCCCCTGGTGGTTCATCTTCTTTATAGGAGTGAAACATCTGTGTTACTGGATTTGCTTCGGGGAAGATTATCCATGAGTAGAATACCTCTCTCTGGTGATATTCATGTGCCTCTATCACAAAAAATATCCTACCACCTCTCGATGTTAGGCCATTTCTTATAAGTTTTATAGTGATGGCTTTCCTTAAATTTGGAGGAATTGATGTAACATCCTCATCGGTTTCTTGGAAACCAGTATAGTTTAAAGCTTGTACGGCATCATCGCCTGTTGCTCCACCGGCCTGGGTATTGTTGCCGTTATTCGACATTGTTTAATGAAAGTTTGCAGAGCAAGTTTCAAGGAAACAAAGGTAAGGTGCACAATATTTTATAACACTGTATCCTTCAACGTTGAACAAACCAAAAAAGCTAATACATAGGATTTTTTGTCCTACTCAGCTATGGCGGATATTATCCCTTTACCCACTCCAGACATCTATTGGAGTATTACGCAAAAAAACAGGGTTTCTGAGAAAAGCACAACTGAGTTACTTTAGTATCTAGCATTAAATTAGTGCCTTACCAAAAGTTGGGCGCCATGTAGTGTAGTTCCTATATTCCCAATAGGCTCTGCCATTGGAATAATATATCCTATAGATGTGACATAGGACTGAGGCCAGTATGTCTCTATCGAATATACTAAACTTAATTGTGAGTGCCAGCTAGCTCAGAGGTCACTAGAAACTTTCTCGAATTCACAAGAAGGGATTTGTTTCTGACAACCGCATAAACATGACAACTTTCTTTTCCTAGGGCTGGAACAAATATCTTCAGAGTCGTGGAAACAATAGAAAACTATTTTACTCAGTCAATCGTGCATGCTTCGTTTCGACAGAGTTGCAGAGAAATAGTCAGACGGGCGTTTTCAATAAAAGGTTTATTGAACAGTCTTCTTTCTCATGCAAGAGAGGTGAACTGCTGCAATCGTTAGACAGAATGCAAAGTATAATGCGTACAGCGAGAATAGTAAATACTGTAATAGAATTGTCTAGTGCTATGACATATAAATATTCATACATAAATAACACAGACTAAAATACTTAACTGGTGCTTTTAAAATATGCCTACCCCAATGTACCTAACATAAGTCTAGTACGATGGAAGAAGTAAGTGCTGTTTAGCATAGGTTTTAGTTCTGCCAAGAATTGCCAAAGGTTTCTCTAGGTTCTAATCAGCTACATACCTTAGAATGAAGGATGTTGGTATCTCTGTCTCGGACTCGATTTCCCAACACCCCGCAAGGGGAGTCAGAAACACTGGAGCTCGATTCTCGGTAGAGGAGGACAGCTTCTTGTCAGTGCATCAGCTGGAGAGTCGGCTTCCTTTGCGCTTGCTCTAGCGAGCTGCGTTGGGCAAGTAGGTAGTTGAAATGCACCGAACCACACTGTGCTTTGCTATAGCAAGTGAAGG
This sequence comes from Lissotriton vulgaris, assembly GCF_964263255.1. NCBI lineage: Eukaryota > Metazoa > Chordata > Amphibia > Caudata > Salamandridae > Lissotriton > Lissotriton vulgaris. Next base: position 1,023,764,360 of record NC_141695.1, on the reverse strand, counting down.
TATATTTATACCTTGAAGGTGTTTAGGAATGCCAGCTTTGACATAAAGTCGGGCATATGAATGTCATGGATGAACACCTAAGGAATAGTTGTTCATGCATAATAATGAGTTTCTTGGAGAAATCAATATCCAGGCTAGGGGAAGTCCCTTCTGCTTAAGAGTCTGGTTTTCCAAGAAATTGTTGTGACGTTTGTTGAACAGATGGAAGTAGCCATGCCTGTATTTAGGCAGCATGGGCTATGCCTAAATAAGGGCTTGATTTCTTTGCCTATATAAGGGCAATGCGAATTGTACCTATATAAGGGCATGAATTGGGAAAATTCATTCAGAATCTAAAACGTCATACAACACTGGGTGACCATCAATGGGAAAAAGGTAGAGGCTCTCATAGATACTGGTGCCAGTGTGACCTCAGTCCGGTGTCACTTGGTCTCTGAGAAGCAGGTAGCCCCAGGGGCATTCCAACAAGTAATTGTGGGGGACAATTCAGAGCACCAGTGTCTGGTGGCGTAGGTGTCCTTCGAGTAGGGGGGGGTCTCAGGTCCCTTGAGGCTGGTTGTGAGCCCTTCCATGTCTGTAGATCGTCTGATAGGTAACGACCTGGAGCAGTCCTTATGGAAGGGTGTTGATCTCAGGTCTCACGTGGAGATGCTTGGGTTGCCAGAGCGGGCATGTGTGTCCACTCGGTCAATGGCAGCCAGAGAGGGTGATTAAGAGGACTTGGAGTCTGAAACAGTGGCCCAAGAGAAAGGGCAAGGGGCGTGGGAAACCAGACCCTGAAGTTCCCACAGACCGGTAGGAGGCGGACCTTGATGACCCAGTGCCTACAGGGGAGCAGGTAGCTGAACTGGGGGACATCTCTGAGCTGATCCATTGGCAGCAAGTAGGGAGTCACACCAGGGAGGAATTCTGCAAGGAACAGAAGGAACGCCCTTCTCTGGAGGGTCTGCGGCGGAAGGCTGCAGCCCAGGCAGCTGGTGATCAGTCTGGATCACATTGGATCTTCTGGGAGAATGATCTCCCGTACAGTGAGCCTAAGCTCCCTGAGCCTGGGTCAGCCCGTGTGCTGGTGGTACCCCAGCGCTTCAGGACCTTCCTACTGGGTCTGGCTCATGACATGCCTTTGGCAGGACATTTGGGGCAGGGCAAGACCTTTGACAGGCTTGTCACCCACTTCTTATGGTCCTAAATGCAAAGGCAATCAGATGGACATTGCAGGTCTTGCTCAACTTGCCAGGCAAGCGGTAAGAGTGGGAGGAATGTCAAAGCTTCTCTCCAACCTTTTCCAGTGGTTGGAACACCCTTTGAAAGGGTAGGGATGGAAATTGTGAGGCCACTGGATCCCAAGACAGCCATGGGCAACAGGTACATCCTGGTCTTGGTGGACCATGCCACCTGGTACCCGGAGGCCATACCTCTCAAGACAACGACGGCACCAGTGGTGGGCCGGGTGTTAATGGGGATCTTTCCCCGAGTGGGGTTCCCCAGAGAGGTGGTTTCTGACAGGGGGACCAATTTCTTATATCTAAGTATATGACATCCCTGTGGAAGGAGTGTGGTGTAACCTACAAGTTCACCACCCCTTACCACCCACAAGGTTACAGTCTGGTGGAGAGATTCAACCAGACCTTGAAGGGCATGATTAAGGGTCTAACAGAACCCATGAGGCGTAAATGGGACGTCCTCTTCCTGTGCCATCTCTTTGCATACAGGGAGGTACCACAAAAGTCTCTTGGGTTCAGTCCCTTTGAGCTCCTGTATGGTTACCCTGTGAGAGGACCTCTGAGTTTGTGAAGTAAGGCTGGGAGGCAGCTCCCAAGAGAACTCCCAGGGACGTGTTAGTTACATGCTGGCCTTCAGAAACCTAACTGCCCGCTTCAGGAATCTTGCACAGGCAAACCTGGAAGCAAGCCAGGAAGAAATGAAGAAGTGGTATGACGTTCAACTTGGGCAAAAAATGTGGGTCCTGGCCCCAGTGGAACCCTATGCCTTGCAGGACAAGTGGACTGGGCCATTTGAGGTGGTGGAGCGCAAAAGTGATGTCACCTACCTGGTGGATTTGCGGGCTCCCAGGAACCCTTTGAGGGTCCTTCATGTGGACCGGCTAAAACCCCACTTCATGAGGTCCGAAGTGAGCATGCTCTTGGCGACAGATGATGGGACGGAAGAGGAGAGTGAAACTCTACCTGACCCCCTGTCTACCAAGGAGCACGATGGGTCAGTGGAAGGTGTGATCCCCTCCCCTACACTGAGCCCAGAACAGCAGAGCGATTGTCACCAGTAGTTGGAGGGGTTTGCCCCACTGTTCTCTCTGACCCCAGGTGTTACTCACTGGTGTACCCATGACGTGGACACCGGTGACAGCCCTCCTGTGAAGCACAAGATTTTTCAAGTTGACTGAGCGGGTCAAGGCAAGCATTAAAGAGGAAGACTCTAAGATGGGGTGATCGAGACTTCCAACAGTCCTTGGGCCAGCCCCATGGACTTGGTCCCAAAGGCTGCTGCACCCAGTGCCACTCCAGAACTGCGGTTTTGTGTGGACTACCGTAGACTCAATGCTGTCACCAGGACTGACGCACACCCCCTCCCTAGAGCAGCTGCCAAGTTCCTCAGCACGTTTGATTTAACGTCTGGGTACTGGCAAATTTCCTTAACCGATGGGGCCAAGGAGAGGTCAGCATTTTCGACCCCAGGACATTACCAGTTCCGGGTGATGCCCTTTGGGTTGAAGAATGCCCCTGCCACCTTTCAGAGGTTGGTCAACCAGGTGTTGACTGGGCTGGAGGATTTCAGTGCGGCCTACCTGGATGACATCGCAGTGTTCAGGTCCAGCTGGGAAGAACACTTGCAGCACCTCAGTGAAGTGTTGAAGGCGCTACCGAGGGCAAGCCTCACGATCAAGGTCAGTAAGTGCCAGCTCGGGCAGGGTTCGGTGGTGTACTTGGGACACCAGGTAGGAAGAGGCCAGGTGCCACCCCTACAACCCAAGATTTACACCATTCTGGTTTGGGAGCCCCCAAGACCCAGTCAGAGGCAAGAGCCTTCTTAGGACTCACCGGGTACTACTGGAGGGTTGTTAAGGGGTATGGCACCATTGTTGCCCCTTAACAGAGCTGACTTCCAGGTAGCATCCCAAGAAACTGATCTGGACTGAGTCCTGTCAGAAGGCTTTTGATGCCGTGAAGGCCGCCATGTGCATGGCACCCATGCTCAAGGCACCTGACTTCTCCAAGGAATTTGTCGTGCAGACTGACGCTTCAGAGAATGGAGTGGGAACAGCGCTCTCACAACTGAACGAATAGGGCCTAGACCAGCCTGTAGTCTTCCTGAGCCTGCGACTACTCCCAGGGGGACAGAGGTGCAGTGCCATAGAAAGGGAAGCTTTCGCTGTAGTCTGGGCACTGAAGTAGCTGAGACCATACCTGTTTGGGACTCACATCCAGGTTCAGACAGACCACAGGCTCCTCAGATGGTTGATGCAAATGAGGGGTGAGAATCCAAAACTGCTGAGGTGGTCCATCACCCTACAGGGAATGGATTTTACGGTGGAACACCGTCCTGGCACAGAACACGCCAGTGCAGATGGTCTGTCCAGGTTCTTCTGCCTCAGTGAAGAGAACTCCCAGGAGGGTGGGTAGTTATCCCTACTTTCAGCTGGAGGGGACATGTATTAGACTTGGGATCTTTTGGCGTGTTTCCCCTGAGTTTTTGACTTCCCGGTTTTTACTCTGTTTTTGCTGGCGTAGTGTGTCTGCACACTTTTCTCACTGCTGATCAGTGTTAAAGTGCAAGTGCTCCTCTGGTAAATTGTATTATGGATTGGTGTTTCCATGATTGGATATTTGATTTACTTGTTAGTCCCTAGTTGTTACAAATACCAGGCTCGAGCGCAACTCCCCATAGTATGGGCGCTGTGGTACATGAAAACCGGCACCGTCTACAAAGAACTACATATCCCATGGGGCTTTGTGCGCCCCGTACGATGCAGCAAGGACAGCCCATAAAATACGTAGGCAAACCAGGAAGGGTGTCGGAAATTCTCCACCAAGAACCGTGTTTTCTGCAGTTCGCGTTTCTCAAGTAAGTACCTGGGCTTCAAATTATAGAACCCAAAACCTTTGTCCTTGGAGCATTCCCTTCTTCGTTGGCTGAGCAGCTGTTCTTGCGAAGTCGAGGGAATAGTTGTTTACACCCGATCGTCGTTTTCGATCAATTGGGTTACTCGGACGGTGTTGATGAACTTGCTTCAGAATCCCAGAACATTGCTTCAGAATCCCAGAACACCCTGCCACAGCATTGGCTGGTAGAATGAGTGTGGCCACTGCAGCAGAAAAGGTGGTGCAGTTGCCCTCAGTATATCAAGAGTATGAGGGAGTATTTAGCGACATCCAGGCATAAGAACTTCCTTCCCACAAATTGACCTTGTTCCAGGAGCAGTAGTACCCAGTGGGAGACTGTATGCCTTGACGGAACCAGAGACTCAACATCTGCGAGCCTATTTGGACAAACTTCTTGAAATAGGTTTTATCCGCCCATCCAAGCCTCCTGCAACATCACCGCTTTTTTCATACCTAAAGCTAACGGTGAATTAAGAGCTTGTGTGGACTTTAGAGCATTGAATGCTATAACCGTGAAGAACCGATACCCCTTGCCGCTCATCAATGTGTTACTTGAACAGCTAAAGAGGGCGAAAATATACACGGAGCTTGATCTGAAGGGGGCCTATCACCTGGTGCGAATGAGGAGCGGTGACAAGTGGAAGACGGCATTCAAGACCCAATATGGTTTGTTCGAGTATTTGGTGATGCCGTTTGGGTTGTGTAATGCCCCTGCGGCATTCCAATACTTTCTTAATGATGTACTCCGCGAGATTCTGGATGACTACGTGGTAGTGTATATTGACGACATTCTCATTTACTCAGAAACAGAGGAGGCACACATACAACATGTGACATCTGTACTCCAGATCCTACAGAAAAAAGCATGTGTTCTGCAAGTTGAGCAAATGTGACTTTCATGTGACCACTGTGGAATTCCTGGGAGTCATGCTGAGTCCATCAGGCCAGGAAATGGCTGAGCGAAAGGTCACTGCTGTCAAGGAATGGCCTCCTCCTCAGAACGTCAGGGATGTGCAATGCTTTATTGGCTTTGCCAATTTCTACAGACGATTCATAGACCAATTCTCCAAGCTCATGGCTCCCATCTCTCAATTATTGAGGAAATCTCAGAAATTCGAATGGACTCCTTAAGCCCATAAGGCCTTTCTTGCCTTGAAATTAGCTTTTGTGACCGCTCCGATCTTGTCTCACCCGGATCAGGAGAAACCCTACGTAGTGGAAGTCAATGCGTCCAAAGTGGCCTTGGGGGCCATCCTATCACAGAGACATCCATTCACGGGGCAGCTACATCCAGTGGCTTTTATGTCAAGGAAGCTTAACAAAGCAGAAAGAAGCTACCATATTGCTGAGAAAGAGCTATTAGCTATAAAGGAAGCTTTCACAGAATGAGGCATTTCTTGATGGGAGCCAGACTAATGGTCACAGTGTATACCGACCACAGGAACCTACAATTCATGACTGCAGCAAGACATCTTACCACTCGTCAGCTCAGATGGATGCTTTCTTTTCCGGGTTCCATTTTCTCATTACCTACAGGCCGGGGGCAGAGAACAAGAAAGCTGATGCTCTTACCCGTCAGTCATCCACCAAGAACCCAGTTCTTTCACCAGCTAGCGCCATTATCTACCCCTCCAAAGTATTGGGTGTGATACAACCAGAGGCCTTCCTCCAAGGTGTTCTGAAGGGAGTTTGCTCATTCGCATGGAGGACCTGGCTACAGGGCCACAAAGAATGGCAATTGAGGGATGGTTTCCCGATTAATAATCGTTGCTTATTGGTGCCTACATTGCAGCTCAGGAAACAGGTGTTCTGCTGGTGCCATGAGACTCCCAGTGCTGGACATCTTGGAGTGGAAAAAACTGCAGACAGCATTAACAGACAATTCTGGTGGCCTTCACTCGGAATGGATGTGAAAGAGTGAGTTTCTGATTGTCAAATATGTGCCACCATGAAATCTGATCACAGTAAGTCGCAGGGGTTGTTACACCCTCTTCCTACCCCTTCCAGGCCTTGGGAGAACATTTCATTGGACTTCATCGTCTGTTTGCCATTGGATCAAGGGTGTACTGCGATTCTGGTGGTGATAGACTATCTCACATAGATGGGATATTTTATAGCCTGCAAACAGGTGCCTACAACAGGGCAACTGGCACGGTTGTTGATGTTACATGTGGTGCGTTTGCTTGGGTTGCCGAGTATCATTGTGTTCGATTGAGGCTCACAGTTCACGGCCCAGTTCTGGAAGACGTGGTGTTCCTCTTTGCATGTCACCTCGGCCTTGTGTACCAGTTTTCACCCTCAGACGGATGGCCAGACTGAACATCTCAACCAGACACTGAAGCAGTATCTGAGATGTTACGTGGACAACAGTAAGGAAGAATGGGTGGATTATCTATGGCTGGTGGAAATCGCCTATAACAACACTACACACGGCTCCAAGCGGGCATCCCCGTTCTATTGTAATTAAGGCCATCATCCACAGTTTCTCCCTTTTCTCCACCCCATCAAGGACACAAACATACCCGAAGTGGTCAATAGGGTGTCACATATCAAGGAAACCCTAATAAAGACGTAGGAAAACCTAAAAGCGGCCAAGATTGCCTACAAGACAAGCACAGGCGTCCAGGGTCTTTGTACCAAGTAGAGGATTTAGTCTGGTGGTCCACCAGGTATGTACGCTTCTGAAAGCACAGTGTGTTCAATCCCAAATACATTGGGCCATATCTAATCGATAAATGCATCAGTCCGGTGAACATGAGACTTAAACTGCCTTCGCATTTGTGTATTCCTCCGGTGTTCCACGTATCTTTGCTGAAACCTTCGGTTTCCTCTGTACGGAAACTGCCCCCTCCTCTCTTGGTCAACGAGGAGCTGGAATATGAGATGAGAGGCATACTAGACTCACAATGGCGTGGTCTCAGATTGTGGTATTTGGTGGCTTGGAAGGGGTATGGCCCGGAGGAAAATTCCTGGGAACTCGCTTCTGGAGTGGGTAGTGTAGTTCCTATATTCCCAATAGGCTCTGCATATTGGAATAACATAAACAATAGTTTAGAAGTAGGACTGAAGTCGACTAGGTCTCTATTGAGTATGTTGGACTTAATTGTGAATGCCAGCTAGCCCAGGGGTCACTAGAAACTTTCTCGAATACACAAGAAGGGATTAGTTTCTGACAACCATATAACATGACAACTTTGTTCCCCAAGAATAAGGAATATATCTCCAGAGTCGCAGAAACAATAGATGGCTATTTCATTCAGTCAATCGTGCATGCTTCGTTTCACCAGAAGTGCAGAGAAATAGAGAGACGGGCGTTTTCAATAAAAAGGTTAATTATAGAGCAGTCTTCTTTCTCATGCAAGAGAAGTGAATTGCTACAATCGTAATACTTGCTATGAAGTAAAGTGCGTACAGTAAAAAGAGTATTATGAAATAATATTGTAAAAGCATTTATATGGTTTCTAAGCCATAAGATACATAAAATAGATAAAATACATACAATGATAAATAATGACTAAAAGTACTCAACTGGTGCATCTAAAATACGCCTACCCCGGTGTACCTAACCTAAGTCTAATACAAGGGAAGAAGTAAGTGAGGTGTAGCTTGAGTTAAATAGTTTCTGCCAAGAATCTATCCAAGAATTCTCTAAGGGTCTAATCTGCTCCGTACCTTGGTTATAGAATGAAGGAGGTCTTGTATCTCTCTCTCAGGACTCGATCTCCCAGTAACCCGCAAGGGTAGCAGGGAAACACTGGAGCTGGATTTCTCGGCAGGAAAAAAGACAGCGTCTCTCTCAGTGCGTCAGCAGGGAGGGTCGGCTTCCTTCGGCATTCGCATACAGCAGGGCGTCGGGCAAGTAGTTAGTCGATCTGCTCTAAAACCACTGTGTGTTTGCTAGGGCAGATGTGGGTATATTTATACCTGGAAGGTGTCAAGTTTGACGTAAGGGTGGACATAATAACGTCACTAAGAACTCGAAGTTCTTTACACACTCCAGGAGTTCTGGGACAAATCAATACTGAAGCAGGGGGAATTCCCATGCTGCTGAAGGCTGGTTGTCTTCAAGAACTCGTTGTACTCTGGGAGCTTAGTGGAAGTAGCCATGCCGTATTTGGAATGCATTGGCTGTGCCTAAATATGGTTATTATTCTTATGCCTATATAAGGATATGATAAGTTATACCTATATAAGGGCATGAATCGGGAAAATTACACTAGAGCCCTAGATACGTTACAACTCCCACTCCACGTAGAATGTCCATCTTTAATAAATACTAAGCAGTTATAACATTTCTAAGCATGAGTTTACAATCCCACCCCAAAAATACATAAAATGCATTTGAAATGGTTTGTACACGAAAAATGAGTATTGTACTGTACGTTTTTCTAAGCAGTGGTATCATTCAAATAATGCATATAGTTTTACATTTGAAATGCTGGCTGAATGATTCACGAAATTACATTTATGAAATGGCTCTTAATACAAAAGAGAAGGTCGAGACCATTTCATCACAGATTTATATAATACTGTACATGTGCTAGAGGCTAATTTCAAAATATTGTCTCTAGGCATCAAAAAATAGAAATCTTGTTCTCTAAGAATAGTTCTACATTAAGCAGATTACTCTGTGCCAAAAAAAGGTAAATATTTTGGTATTTGAGAAAAAATAATTTCTTTGTAGAAAAAAATAGTTCCAAATTTTAGAAGTTCTGTTTATCAAAACTGAAGGCCGAAATCAAAGTTCAGGGAACGCTGTGTGCTTGTTTCTCAAGAGTTTTTCTCGTTGTTAGGAGAAAACATTAACTCAGATAGGCTGGCAAAGAATTTGTCTACCACAGTAGGTGAAAGTTGGGCCATTTCTGAAAAAGTAGAAATAGTGCATATGTGAGATGCATTACCGTCAGCATTATCTGGATCAGTAATTTTCAGAGAAGGCTGTACCTGTGTGCCGCTTTCATCTCGTACCTTACCGCCACCTAGTCGTAATGGTGAGGTCTCAACGAATGCCGTCATCAGAATTGGTAGCCGCTGGGGACAACACGTTGCATGAACCCTTACCGAACCAAGCAAAGTATCGACATCCATAGGTACTGCTGATGGAAGTGGGAGACAGATGTATAACAAGCATTCTTCTGCGTAGAGCAGGCATCGTAGAACAGGTAAGATGCAATCTTGCCAGATTGGTCTGAATGATAGAAACCATGTGGTATTCAGATCTCTTAGACGAGCCAAGCAGAGAACCTGTGTTATCCTATTTCAGTACCGCAGTGCCTGGATCGCTTGTTCCATGGTAACCTGGGTATCGCTGGTGACTGGACTTGCCATATCCGAGCAGAAGGGACAAAAATAGAATTCCTGCTACGAGTCCCAAAATGAGAGGCAGGCCGCCAAACACAGAGTGCACGAAATTCGGAAAAATGCTCAGGACTGCTTCAAAGGGTGCTAATTGTCCCGAAAAAAAGTGTCTTAAATACATGTGCGATGCCACTGGTATCTGACATGTTTAAAATTTGACCTAACATTTCTACGAAATGTACGGGGCAGTTTGTTGATAATAATGTATGTATGTCGAGGGGCGTGGTTTGGACGCCGAGGAAGATGGCGGTCTAGAGCTTTTCTCCTCCCGTAACGCCTCTTCATATAAGGTATTGGAACCTTTATAACTAGCCCAATCTCATATGCGTTAGCAGTTCCGCGAATCGGAATATGAGGGGAACGTGGTGAGCTGCTTTCTAGGAGTGGAGGTGCCCGAGGCTCTACAAAACTTGAAGAAACCCAGAGCGCTCCTGCCGCGGCGTCGGCGGGAAAGGAGCGTGCGGTGCCTCCGAGATCATCGGAAGAGACCGATTCACCTACCCATGCACTGAGGGCTTGAAGGGCTCGAGCCCGACCTGAAACAACAGCGGACGCCTAATCTGTAATCTGTACCATGGGCGCGTGAGTACATTCTAACTTTTACAACTATTCGCCACGGACATTGCATCTGGCGCTCGGAGCCTTTACCAAGATGGCGGCCGCCATTTTCGCAACCGCCCAACGCGATCCAACTCCGCTTCTTCACTTGTATGAACACTAGCGGAAAACTTCCACAATACCATGGCAATAATCATCGCACTGTTTTGGCACGGTGGATTGGCCATTTGATGAGGGCATCGTCAGTGAATGGTGCACACGAGTTCCCTATGCGCAGTGTCTGTCTCTATGAAGCCACGTATCCTGGCGGCCACAAACGTTCATACACAGTGGCTCAACGTGAATTCAAGGCCAGGCCCACAGGCTCTTCCACACTGCCTTACAGACACAGTCTGGGTTCACTGTGCTTATACCTATACTTATAGCGGTCTCAATATACAATCTAAATATGTGCTGCACCCTCAACATAAAGCTGTTTCTTGTGTGTGACAAGGAAGTGAGGTGAATGGAGAATGGAGAATGTGGCTTTTCGAAGCAACCTCAGTCGCTAAGTTCCATACAGCGCTCAAAAGAGTCGGTTCTCATTGCATGTGGTCCAAGTAATGGCGTTGAAGATTAACCTGAGCAATTCATGATCGATATCAATGAGGATGAACTCATATAAACTGTGTGTTCTGCTGTAAGATATATGGCAATGTGCTCACAAATACCGTAATAGGCTCTCAATATCCTTGAAACTATCACTAAAAGAGGAAGTGCATTGCTGTTGTCTTCACCGAGTCAAAACCATTGGCCTCTGAGCATACCTGACAGGGGGTATCACCCTTTGTAATGCAAAGAAGGTACTCTGTCCTGCTATCAACACCTGATCCTATAAGCCTTATCTGGACCAGCTCCTTTAAGGTCCCGCCGCTCGGCTGCCCGCGCCGTGATACTAACATAAACTAACGAAGACAGTACATACCAGTCTTACGTGTGTGCAGCCACGTCTCCCACGAGGCATCAGCTACATTCCGGAACAGGAATAATGGATACCAAGGAGCAAAATACCCTGAAAAGGGTTAAATCCGACCATTCAAACCCAGGATCACCTATCAAGGCCAAGAAAGGTACCACCGATGCAATAGACATGATCCTAAGCAGGCTGGATGAGGTTAAAGATCTGGTCAAGACAACCAAAGAAGAAGTAGTAGCAATTCGGCAGGACATAAGGGATACTAATGCACGTCTTGCAGAGACGGAGTCAAGGATTAGCCGACTTGAAGATATCGAAGTTAAAACATGTGCGGCTCTGAAACATTTGAACATAACCTCAGACCAAACAATAGGGAAGCTGGCCGAATTGGAGGACAGGAACCGGAGGGGGAACCTACGCATTTTCGGCATAACGGAAGGATCCGAGGATTCACAGGGTTCCTGTGTCCCATTCCTGGAATCATGGTTCGCTCAAGCCACCAATTTAACTTTCGTCCATCCCTTAGAATTTGACAGGGCACACAGAGTACCGGGGAGGATCACCAAAACGCAAAAAGGCCCCAGACCCATCGTCTGTAAGCCACTACGATACCAGCACGTGGAACAAATCCTCGCTTTTGTCCGGAAGCACAACCATATTTTATGGAAGGACGCAAAGATCTACATCTCACAGGATTATAGTAAGGATACGGTGGATGTGAGGAAAGCGTTCCTGGCTCTTCGTCCGCAATTGAAGTCAAGGGGTTATCAATTTGGCTTCGTGGGTCCAGCAAAGTACATAGTGATCGTTCGTGGGTCCCCTCACATCTTTTCAGACCCCATGAAACTCAAACGTATGTTGGACGATCTGGAAGAATGTGACATGGACACCAACAATTTGGACAATATGGCGGCCTCAGCCTCTGGCTACAAATGAATATCCTTTGCTTAAGCTAACTATGTAAAACTCTATTGGGTATTTTGAAACACCATGGCCATGGGTCTGTAGCTCTGTATGTGGCATTGTCAGGGGTGCTGCTCTTGGGTTAATACAAGGGTTCTACTGTCAATTGGATGGTCACCTATTGATATCTTTTAGAACTCCCTCTACTTCTACGAACATTGTTCTAGCGCATCAACCTTGGGCACAACCCATGCAATCCACTATGCTCTTGACTCTTTTATATCACTTATCGCATGGAATGTTTGTCTCAAAAAGCGCTTTATTGCTTTATTGCTCTGACCTATTATGTTGCTAAGCACTGTATGCCATCGTAGTCTCCTTTAACTGCTCCGAATAATGAAGGTGGGGTGGTCGAAGCCAGGCGATAGGTTAAGACCCTTAATTGAAACAATGCTTTTATGCAGAATGTTAAGAATTTTGGTGATAGGTATGACAGGTTATAATAAGTCACTTCCTTTCACAGTTCATCTCTTAGACTATAGGATGTGTCGGCTCAGAAGGGCTGGTAATGATAGACAGTTCACAGCTGCCTCCTCTAGCTCTAACAAGCACAAAGCTGATTCACTTACTGTTACGTATATAAGTTCTTGCTTAGAATTGACGGAGCTGCGGATCCAAATTTGAGATACATCTCTCTTGGGTCTAGCAGATCCAACATTAGGTTTAATATTTCAAGAGATTGTTCCAATGTTTCTACTATATTAACATTGACGGGAGGGAACACTGCGATTTTCCTCAAGTCACCATACTTTCTGCTTGCGGTTGGGGAGGGTGGGGTGGGGGGGAGTGGGGGGATAGGGGGGTGTGTGTTGTATGTTTTGGTTTTCACTTTCTTGCTTATTTTTTGTATTGACAAGATTTGACGTTTGCATGTCTTCCTTACAAGCTTTCACGATTACTCGATATATTAATTGGTCGGGTGCCACACTCAGCAAATCAATGGGACTTGCCACACGTCATGCTTACGCTGGGTTGCATAGAACAAACTTTCCTAAGAATCATATGGATCATATAATGTCTGTAACTGTTTGAAATGATGCATTCTACACTTGACACCTCTTGGGGTGGCCACGGTAGACAAATTGAAAATTCTGTCCTTGAATGTAAAAGGATTAAATCAACCAATAAAAAGACAAAAGATACTGGATTATTTGCGCAGGCAAAGAGGCGATATTGTACTATTACAGGAAACCAAACTAGACACTAAACAATTCTATACGTTAAGGAATAAATACTATTCTGAGGTGGTAGGTTCTGAGGCGGTGGGTAAGAAGAATGGAGTATTGGTACTGATAGCGAAAAAATCCAAAGTGGAATTACTCTCTTCATCGGCAGATGAAAAGGGCAGATGGGTTAAGGCCAAACTGAGCAGAGATAACACAGAGTTTTATGTCACCAACATCTATGCTCCTAATACTAGTGACCTAAGTTTCTGGGATGGCCTAGCGAAGCAGGTCGAGACTATTCCAGACTCGGCTGTACACTTATTGGCTGGGGATTTCAATCTTCCATTGGACCCAACCCTAGATAGAGACTCACGTTGCACCTTTAAGCCAAACAAATCACACAAAGCATTCCTTAACTTGTGCCATCGTTTCCATCTGGTTGACACATATAGGGACTACACGTTCTACTCCTCCCCACATGACTCTTACTCGCGTATTGATTACATCTTTATTACACAAAATGGGGTCCCGAGGATAGAGGATACATCTATTGAACCAAGAGTTATGTCGGATCATTCATGTATCTCCCTCTCCATTACCTACATTAAACCCTCCTCAAGACAAACATCGTGGCGATTAAATGACGAAATATTGAATAAAGATCAACATCGGATTGCTATCCAATCTGCTATTCGTTCGTATCTGGAGTTGAATGAGAGGGGGGACACCTCTGATCTTGTACGTTGGGAGGCCTTGAAAAGTCCGCTCAGGGGGGTATGCATCAAAATTCACTCAGCAATGAACAAAGACCATAACACTAAATTGGAAACACTAGAGCGTGAGATATCGGAGTTAGAAAATAAACACCAAATAGACAGGGACAACGTGACACTCAACACAATGACTAATAAGAAATATGAATACAATAAACTTGTGAGCGAAAGGGCAGGTGTATGGTTAGACGGGAGACGTAGATTTAAACTTTGTGAGTCAAATAAGGCGGGCAAAAGCCTGGCCGCTTACCTAAAATTCAAGGTTCAGAAGAACTCAATCAATATCATTAAGGATACATCAGGGGTGGGCCACTCAGAACCAAATGAAATAGCAGAAGTATTTAAGGACTCTTATGAAACCCTATACGCCAAAAATGCATCTGTAGAAGAGGGAAAGATTCAGGACTACCTGAGCGAATGTGACTTACCAAGGCTCTCCTCGGAAGAGCAACGGCGTCTCAATGACACGATCACGACGAATGAAATAGAGAAATCGATTAAAGGCTTAAAATGCGGTAAAGCGCCGGCCCTGATGACTTCACTGCTGAATTCTACAAAAGATTTGCCTCTTCTCTGGTAGACCCTCTCCTCCACCTATTCCGAGAAATAAGTGACACAGGTGAAGTGAAGGGTACCCTGGCGGAGGCAATTATCGCGGTACTCCCCAAAGATGGTAAGGACCCTTCCCTCCCAAAAAATTATAGACCCATTTCCTTAATTAATCTCGACTGCAAGATCCTAGCTATGATCCTTTCGGCCCGTCTACAGCAAGTTCTTCCCAACTTAATCCACTCTTCTCAAGAAGGATTTCTAAAAAATAGACTGTCTAGTGATAATACCAGGGTACTGGCGCACGTGCTGGAGAAAGCAAAACTTCTAGACACACCCACGGCGGCAATAACGTTAGATGCCGAAAAGGCTTTTGACAAAGTCGATTGGGCCTTTCTCGAAGCAGTGTTGCATAAATTCAACTTAGGCGTAACATTCACGAAACTTGTAATGTCCCTCTACGCCTGTCCCACTGCAAGGGTTAGAGCAGGTGGCTCTTTTTCCTCTTCTCTATGTCTGAAACAGGGAACAAGGCAGGGGTGTCCTCTCTCCCCATCCTTGTTTTTGTTAGCAATTGAGCCGTTTCTATATCATATAAGGCATAATGATGCCATTGCCGGTATCCCATTCCAAGATTACACCATAAAACTAACCGCATACGCAGACGATGTACTCATTATGTCGGAAAGAGCGGATGAGGCTATTCCTGCGCTAATGCACACTATCGACGAGTTCTCCAGGGTCTCAGGCTACAAACTGAACAAGGATAAAACGGAGGTCAAACTCCTGAACAACATCGGGAATAAGGACATCCTTGGTACCTCTGGCCTCACCTGGCAACCACAATGCTTTAACCCCTTCGCTGCTCATGACGAGCTCAGCTCGTCATGCAGTACACTGGTCGTGTGCTCATGACGAGCTGAGCTTGTCATGAAATAATGTATTTCAAGGATCTGCAGCACAAGAGGGGAATTGTCTTAGCAGTCATGTGGTTAAGTACTTGGGTCTTGATTTTGGGAAAGATTTAATATCAACCTTAAAAATTAATGTGGAACTAACCTTGAAAAAGATCTCCACACTATTAGACGGCTGGTCACCCAAGTTTCTCTCTTGGTGGGGCAGGGCAGAAACTCTCAAAATGATGTCCACTCCACTGGTGAATTATCTAGCTAGTATGCTTCCTATGACTTTCACGGACGATTTTATCAAAAAGGTGGATAAGCTGTTTGGTGGGTTCCTGTGGCGAGGGAAGAAAGCCAGGATATCAATGAAAAAGCTGCAACTAGCAAAAGAAAGGGGCTGCCTGGGCCTTCCCTCGTTCAGGAATTACCCGACGGCTTTCCTCTGTAAACAGGGAGCTTTCTGGCTGGTAGGCTCTCCATCCTATGTCCCAGTGTGGTTAACCATTGAAAAATCTATCATCGCACATGCACCCCTACCAACCCTCCTTACTATAGACTTAGCACACTTACCTCATTTCAAATACATCCTGCTGAATACCAGACGAGCCTTGCTAAGGCTCGACCAATCCCATAAAACTAACTCCACTATCAAAAAAAACACTTTTATGTCACTTTGGGGAAACCCCATGTTCAAACTAGACGGCAAAACCCTCTTTTGGGACTCATGGGCTGAAAAGGGCATTAACATGGTTAAGGACCTCTATGAGGGAGCACAACCCACTCCTTTCTCGAAATTACAGATGACATATAACCTGCCCCCCATAGAATTTTACCAGTTCCTGAAATTGAAATCCATCATTTCAAAGCGTCACCTTACCACTGACACACCTTGGCTTGTGACACACCTACCACATCTCATTCATGCTGGCCACTTCGTGTCTAAAGTCTATAAGCTACTCCTCCCTCTGCCCAAGAAATCCACAGACTGGCTGAAGGCAAATGGGAATCGGAACCTAACTCGGCGGGAGTAATGCTAGACTGGGATATGATACATAAAACCGCCTTATCCAATAAAGTGTTCCCAATTTTCTGCCAGACAAAATATATGCTGCTGAACAGAGCGTTCTGGACTCCACATAGTGCCACCTGAGAGATACACCCACTTGCTGGAATTGCCAGACAGCGATCAGGGATCTTGCCCATATGCTTTTTTACTGCCCTATATTGCAGACATTCTGGGGGAAGGTCTTTGATTGTATTCACCAAATCTTTAACATTAACCCTGTAAGGGACTTTATCTATGTTATACTAGGAGCACTAGATCCACAGCTACCAGACACTCATGACTGCCAACTTCTAGATCTGATGCTAACACTGGCATGCAAGGTTATCTTATGCAAATGGAAAAGCTCATCAGAGGTCAATTTTAAAATCTGTCAGGAATGGCTCTCCTTCTTGAGAGGAGCAGACAATCCGGCATTGTAATCTACTACATGGAAGCCTTCCAATAAGAAATTATGGAAATCTCTAGATGTATCGTCTTTCCACTATGAACCCCCGTGAAGTAACATTTAATGCTGTATTTTATTCATGTATGGTCCTTTGTTTTTATAGTTCTGCACCTGATCACACTGTGAATACCATGTTTTCTGATAGCTTGGATGTCATGTACCTGATCTTCTTGTCTTTATTTTTCTTTTAGTTCCGTGTAGGTGGCACTGACACTGCCCTTCTGGCAGTCGTAGAAGAATCCAGACGCATTATGGATTCAGGAGGATCAGTGGCAGTGATCCTCCTGGACCTTAGTGCGGCGTTTGACACCGTCAATCATCAGGTGTTGATTCAGCGGCTGTCAGACGTAGGTGTGACAGGGGCTGCCTTGAAGTGGCTTAGGTCATTTCTTGACGGGCGCTCATATCAGGTTTGGGAAGGCAGCAACCGGACTTCATCTATCCCCCTCCAGTGGGGAGTGCCACAGGGCTCTTCCCTTAGCCCTACGTTGTTTAACGTATATATGGCCCCCCTGGAGGATGTGGTTGCCCCGTATAACATCAAGATCATCAGCTATGCTGATGATACTCAGCTAGTGGTCGCCCTTCCACAACTGGTAGAGAACCCTGATCTGCTGCACTCATGCCTTTCGGAAGTTCATACCTGGATGGACGATTCAGCTCTCAAGCTGAACGGCTCTAAGACAGAGATAATGATGCTAGGAAATAAAGCTCCCCCTCTTCCTTTGACCAGTTGGCCGAGCTGTATGGGTGATCTCCCCAGCATGAAAGAGGAGATTAAGAGCTTGGGGGTCTGGCTGGAACAAGAGCTCTCGTTCAGGACCCAAGCAAAAAAAACGGCAGGAGTCTGCTTTGCCCTGCTACGCTCAGCACGTAAAATCTTCCCTTTCCTTCCATTTCCATCTAGGAAGTTGCTGATTCAGGGGCTGATAACATCACGACTCGATTACAGCAATGCCCTTTTTCTGGGTGCCCCTGAATCTACTTTTAACAAACTACAACAGATACAAAATGCGGCGGCCAGACTGCTCATGGGTACCCCTAGAACCGAGTCAGCCAGACCCGCCTTAAAGGCACTGCATTGGCATCCAGTGCGGGAAAGAGTAAAATTTAAGGCACTTTGTACAGCACACAAAATTCTTCGGGGGACAGGACCCCTTATTTTGAAAAATCTAGTTGTGCCTTACAAAGCGAACAGAACGTTGCGTTCCGACCATAAACATCTCCTCCTAGTCCCCAGAGTAAAGAGGGCACGCACCGGCGGGAGACGATACTCGGTTAACATAGCAACGCTTTGGAACTCTCTACCTTTAAAACTGCGCGCTGAGACCTGCACTTTGCGTTTTCGCAAATGTCTGAAAACACATTTGTTTCCTGTGTAATTGAGCCTGACTGACTGTTTTATCTGTTGGTGTCTGGATAAGCGCTGGGATGCTCCAGGGTAACTGTGCGCTATATAAAATTTTAAATAATAATAATAATAATAATAGGTGTCACTTAATAGCATGTTTGAACCAATCTATGTAATTTATTGTATTGTGTTTCCTTTCTATTTTCCTAAATTCTCAATAAAAAACGATTTGAAATAAAAAAAAAATAATGTATGTATCTCTGCTGAGGTCCTTGCAACTTGCAGATTATTTGTTTTTCTAGACGAGGTCAAAGGCACAGCTTTCATTCTGCTTAATGTATCAATTTGAATAGAAGAGATATTCAATGAAGGCCAAATTGTTGCCTCCTTGTCTGGCTTGCTGTTTGGATACAATACTTGCATACAACAAGTGACCCTGGATGTAACATTGACGAGATAGGGCGTTCCTGGCAACATGCCACAACAGCTGTGGTCACTTAACATAACGTAGCTATCGTTGGAAAGCTGCCTGAAAACAGGTTCTATTTGTGTTGCTGGAGTGCCGTGCAAGTGGCAAGAAAGATCATTAGATGAACCCTCACAGGCTCCATGTAAATTAATTTCTTGACATAGAAGTGTACCACCTAATGACTTTTCACAATTTATTCCACTAAGAAATACCTCTTTGTTACCCCCACTCCAACATCTATGTGTGTAAGTTAAATTCCAGGTCGACTTTATGTATCCTTTACCCAACCTTTCATACAGGCCCGCTGGTATATGCTGTAGGCGGTATTGAAACTGGAATCTCGTTATTGGTATTGTTGTGGTACCATGTATTATCCAATCAATGACAGGTTTCTTGGAAACTGTTAATGGTAATCTTTCTAGTTTTTCAATGCTCAGCACCGTATAGTCTGCTCCTTTTTGTGCCAAAGAGATTTGTTTATCTGTAAGGTTAAAGATAGAAAAGAATGAAGTTGTGTTTATTAGACGCCAAGGCACGTAGCCTGAACGCAGATTTTGTAACGTCCAGCCTAACTGTACAATAGAATGTAATTGGGACTGGCCATGTTGTAACAATAGCATATCCTGTTCTATTATATCAATTGCAGATGATACAATGCTGACCAAAGAATACATTCTGGAGGACAGAGTCGTTAACCCATTGTCCACTACAGACAGTGATTTTTCCAAATGAATACAATCAATTTCTCGTATTTTTTCAGCAGTTTCAATTTGCGTTACTTTCCAAGCTTTGTTGTAAGCAGCATATATACCGGCGTATACGAAACGTTTTTGGCGCTGTTTGCGAGGTTCCAATAAGAAATCCCGCAAGTCAGCACCTTCTTTAAGTAAAGTCAAGTGTTGCTTAATTTCAGGTAGTGTGGATTTCTGTAGCCATTTGAGGCATAGTTTTCCTACACTGTATGTTGTTATTATCCCTGGATGTTGTCTCTGGGAATATCTTGGGTCTGGCCTGTTCTGTTTGAATCCCTGTGTTTTGTCCAGGAATCTATCTTGACAGTTATTAATGTCTGTGGGCCAGATCCACCATTTTTTTCCACTCAGGATTAGTTCTGTTTTTGGTGTATAATATGGGACACATCTAACCCCTCATCTGTAGTCCTATTTCTATCAGGCATAGGCTTTGGTATAGACGGGTTGTTTAAATCTTTTATCTTAGCTAGGCCAAGACAGGTTGTTTGTTGAATGGTGTCATTCAGGAACATTATTTGTTCTGGGATCATGCAGGCTCTGAATAATGATTCTAATCCCTGTACTTGCCAATCTTTTGAACCCCAGATTGTTTTTGTTTCAATGTTATCTTTCCAGAATTCAAAACCAAATGTAGACAATTGTTCATAAAATTATGCAGAATATATCTGTTTTGTATTGGTCAACATATTTTTCATTCCTGTCTTATTCACATTTTTTAAATAAAACGTTTCTGGATCTGTGACATTAAACCCTGAAAAGTATGGAAATTTCTCATAAAATGTTTTCGAGCTGCCTTTTGGCGGTGTTGGACAATGTTCCCATTGGTTATAAGTTAAAACATTTCTAGGTTTTGCAGATTTATGCAAATAGTGGTGCCCAAAATGATTAAAGCAATACATTTCTCCATAACCTTCTAAATAATCATGATTTGTAAACTTTGCTGACATTTCTAAATCAGACATCATATTATTAATACACTCAAAGTCCCAATCATCAGAGAAACTGCTCGGTGAGACAAAGTCACTTAATAAAACCTTGAACTGATGTGGATACTTCAAGAGTTCAACCGGGCCATAGATGTCGTAATCAGTAGCGTTCCTTGCTACACCACCAGGTATAGGAATGGCTGTGATGTTTACTGATGATGACAGGTCTCTTTTTTCAACATGAGATGACTTGTGTGGTTTTAGGACCAAGTTGATGTTCTGACTTGCTGCGTCCATTGTACTGTATTTTCCATCAATCATTCTTCCCGCTTAAAACTAAAATGAGCCAGAGCAGGAGGAAAAGTACACCTAACACAATCCACAATTCAATCCATGATGAAATCAGATATATTTCTCCAAGTTGATGAAAGAGTTCTGTTATTTTTTCTTTGAATGTCTTGTTTGCTGGCTTTTCTTCATGTTCACTGGGATCTTCAGAAAAGTCATCGAAATTGATGAAATAGCCAGAGGCAAATCTGTCAATTGTTGGAATTGCATCATGATTCTTATTGATCTTTGTAGTTGCTTCTTCCTTTGTCATATTAGTATAGTCAGAGGCTACATCATTGTAGACAGGTGTTTCTTGACGAACTGTTGCACTTTGGGTTTCAAGAGGTACTAGTTCCATGGCTTTGTTGCATAGTCCTTCTTTATTTACTACAGGTTTATCAAATGTGATTAGTCTTTCAGTTTGAACCTCTTGAATTGTAGCAAGGTTTGGTCTTCGGCTACATCTTGGGAGTCCACTGGGCCTACTACTTAATATTGGCCACATGATTGTGGTTTTACCAGGTCGATTGATACAGCTCTGTTCTCCTTTTTACTAGCAAGGGGCGGTAGTACTACTGATCTTGTTCCGTGGATTGCTAAGACAGGTACTGCTTTTCTGTAAGAAGGCCAAAATTCCTTCTTCACCGCGATCTTTTCTCTGACCAGATCCCCAATCTTTGGAATCCAGACAGGTCTTGCTGGGACAGGTGTTTTTTCTTCAGTGGCTGTTGGCTTTAGCTTTGTGTTACTCAGACTTATTCTTGTTTCATTTAAGTACTGTAAAACAGGCAAACGACCTTTGATATCAAAGGTTTTTTGTTCCACCACTGAAGTTTGACTATTGAGGTCTTCGATTATCATTCTAGTACCAAACCAAAGTTCATACGGAGTGATTCCACCCAGAGAATTTCTTGGCAGATTATTAAGACTACGTTGGACACTTATTAGATGTTGGACCCACACATCACCCGAACCTAATACCCTCGCTGTTATAGATTGCTTTATGTCACGTTTTTTTCTTTCCACTAACGCATTACCCTCAGGATGGAAAGGACTAGAGTACCGTAATGCAATGCCCAAGCTGGCCATTGCCTCCTTGTAAGCCCGAGAGCTAAAAGCAGGACCCTGGTCAGAATGTAGAGTGCCGATTGCGTATGTGCCGATAAAGACTCGCAGATCTTTTATAACAGTTCTGGGGTCAGCCGCGCGCTGGGGCCACATCCAAATGAATCTTGTCTTAGTGGTTGTGGGGTCGCATTCGTCTGTAGGGACGCCTGCGTGTAGACAGTCTAATGCTATCTAACAGAGGTGTCTGGGTTGAACTGACTGTGCTATTGTCAGTCCCCTGGTCCGGTTCATGACTGCGATCTCTGTTGCAGTTTTGACAATCCATTGCAAAGTTATAAATTTGCACGCTCATTCCCGGCCACCAGTACTTCAGTTGTAATTCTTTTAGGGAAGTTAAAATCCCTTGGTGCCTCAGACACACTCCCATGTGTGCTTCTTGAATCAAGAATACTCTCCACTTCCTGTTTGGAATTACTCTGTCCCCCACTACAGGGATTTGAGCAAAAGGAACGGAGTTTGCATCAATTATGTATGTATTTCCGAGTGGATAATTTAGAGGTAACGCCGCATAATTGCCTTCCATTGAGGCTTTTACTGCTAGTAGCGTTTCACCGTCTATTCTTTTTTTAGAATGCTTAATTGTAGCTACGTAAGCTGTGTGGACGGCTGCCTTTTCGGCTTCATCAGCCAATGAATTCCCTGCAACGTGAACGCCATCACGTTGATGACTCAGTGTATGTATCACGTGAGTCTTTTGTAGTTCTTTCTGTAAAAGAACTACTTGTTCCCAAAGCATTTTATGCTTGATTGTGCCACCTTTTGCATCTTCGAAACCGTTTTGAACCCAGTTCTGCAAGTATTCATTGTAAGACTGGACACAGTAATACAAATACAAATCGCACACTATGAGTGTGGGGAATTCGCGATTGGCAATTTCAAGCGCCATCTTAAATGCCTGTAGTTCAGCTCGCTGAGCTGTACAGTTTCTGAGTGATTGAGTTTTAGTGACCATTGGTCTGAATTTACCTATGCGCCAACGACGTGTTTTTTCACAATCCATTGTTGCGCAGATCCCTCTGTGTAAATTACGCAGACGTACTGTTCGAGAGGCAGAATTTCGGTTGGCAGAGGATATTCGTGTTCATAGTCTAGATATTCTAGTTTTTTCATATTGAGATCAAAAGCATGTTCAATGTCTGTTGCAGCAAGAGAATTAACCCATTGTATCCACCTTGGATGTAAAGCTTTAGCATTTGAAATGCTTGCTCTTGTTACTGCCTCTAAGGCAGGTACAGGTGTAACGACCGATATGCGTTTTCCCTGTGCGAGAGCTCTTTCTTTTGCTATAGCAGTTTGAACCGCTGTCAGAATTTTCTCAGTTGAAGTGAATTTTATTTCAGCTTGTGTGTACAAGTGTGATTTGTAAGCTATTGGTACCGTTTCATCTTCGTTATAGGTCAGGTACGTGAATCTGCATCTTCCTGGGATGACTCGGATTACAAGGTTGCGTACTTTTACGCGTGTTTGTAGCTTTGTTTTTGCTAACATGTCTGTTTGTATTGAACGTACAATTTCTGTGTGGTTCTGAGTCCAATTAGTTGGTTTGAAATCAGGTTTTATTAATTCGTAGAGAGGTTTAACCCCCTCTGCATAATTCAGAACGTAAGTTCTTCCAAAATTCAGGAAACCTAGAATTGATTGTAAGTTTTTCAGCGGTTTTGGTGCTTGGAGCAGCACACATTTCTCCAAGAAATTGGCTGCTAGGCTTTTCCCTTCACTTGATAACTCATATCCTAGAAATAGGACAGTGAGGTGGGCAATCCGTGATTTTTTTTAGTTGAATTTGTACCCTTCAAATGCGAACCCAAGTATAATGGTGTTCACTCTTTTCAAGTGCCTGTCCAAATCATCTTCTGTTAGATAGATGTCATCGACATAAGATAATGCCTCATCATCATACATTTGTAGTAACTATGTTATTCTGGCTGAAAATAATCCTGGGCTATTCCTGAATCCCTGGGGGAGACTGCAAAATTGCCTCTGGGCCCACATACTTGAGAAAGCGGTCAAATACCTGCTTTCTGGTGCAATCTTTTCACAGAAGAAACCATTTGAAATATCTAATGTTGTTTTATATTTTTTGCGCACAATGTTATTCATTAGTGCTGCACTGTGTGAATTTTGTACTGCAAATGTTTTGCAACAAGAGTTTAAGTGGCTGTAGTGGATCACTGACATAATATCGAGGGACATAATATCGACTACCTAAAATATCGTTGACAAAATATCGACAGACAGAATATCGACTTTGTATCTACAAACAGGTAAGTACAAAAATATCGAGTAAAAAATATCGTTTACTAAAATATAGTTTGTAAAAATATCGACTTTAGTAAAAACAATGTTAAATTAAATTAATAATATTTTTTTTTTACTAAAATATACTTTAAAATACTTAAAAAAGATCGGAGAGAGAGAGAAGGGAAGCAAGGATTTCGAGAATCAAACTCAAAGAATCAGAGTTGCAAAGGGCATCAGTGGATGAATCCGATAATAGACTATCTCTTCAGAGGGAATTGGACTGTCTGCGGGCTGAATACCAAGCGGTGATAGATAAAGCTTTGAAGGAAAAGTGGGATACAAGCAATTTGCAACATTTTGCTTACGGCAAGAAGTGTGGGCGACTCTTAGCGTGGAAAGCCAGAGCAGACAGAGCAATGAATCAAATAGACAGTTTACTACTAACAAGCACGGGGGAAAAAACTAATGATGACGACCTCATAAGTGAAGAGGCAATGAGGTACATGCAGTCTCTATACGGAACCAACCCTTCTCTGAGTAGGCAGCAGACAGAAAAATGGCTGGCTAATACACAGATCCCTGAGTTGGCAGATTCAGACAGGTCTTTTCTCAGTTCAGAAATAAGAGAAGGAGAAGTGAGGACTCAGTTGTTAAAGATGGTCAAGGGCAATGCCGCAGGTCCTGATGGGCTTCCAGTGGAATTGTACAAGATCGTACAAGAGCAGGTAATAGGTGTTTTGACTTTATTGTTTAACGAAATTTTACTTCAAGGGGGGCAGGCTCCAAGATCATGGGCTGAGGCTATAGTTACACTACTATTGAAGCCAAATAAGGATCAGAGTAGGATAGAGTCTTTTAGGTCTATCTCCTTATTAAACGTAGATTATAAGGTATTCGCAGGGGTGTTGGCAACTAGACTAGCAAAGGTAGTAAAAACGTTGGTACATTGCGACCAAAGGGGATTTATTCCGGACAGACAACTCAACGAGTTGACCTTTCAAGTAGTTGCTGCGATAGATGTCGCTCAAGAGAAGAAGTTGCCCCTGACCATTGTGGCAGTCGACGCCGCCAAGGCCTTTGACCAGGTAGACTGGGACTACCTTTGGATGACGATGGAAAAATTTGGCTTCCCTGAAAGGTTTATAACAGCCATAAAGCTACTATATTCAGCCCCAACAGCAAAAGTCGTAGTAAACGGCTCCCTGACGGAGCAGATATGCATTACCCGAGGCACGCGTCAGGGCTGTCCCTTATCCCCCTTTTGTTTGATTTATATATCGAGCCTTTTGTTTGTATGGTAAGAGCAGAACCATTAATCAAACCCTTCAAGATCGCTGACATGGAATTGAAGTTTGCATTGTATGCAGATGACCTGCTGATGTATACGTCAAATCCAGAAGAAGCAATCCCCAGATTATTAGATCTCGCCGAAGGGTTTGGTAAAATCTCTGGGTATTCTATCAATGTAGAAAAAACTGAAATAATGGAATGGAACCAGCAGACAGACTCGGTAGGGAAAAAAGATAACATGAGGTATCTGGGAGTCCATCTAGTAAATAAGATAGAAGATATCCCAACAATTAATTTAGATAGAGTCACTAAAGACACAATTGCTTTACTACAACGTTTGTCCTCGCTTCCTTTAAATATTTATGGAAGAGTGAACCTTTTGAAAATGATAATCCTTCCAAAAATCACTTTTTTATTTAATGCAATCCCTTTATCTTTTCCGTTAGCTTTAATAAAAAAACTGCAAGGAAAATTAGGATCATTTATTTGGAATGCCAAAGGCCCTCGAATAGCTTGGAAAAAATTAAGGAGAGGTCTAAAGACAGTAGGGCTTGCTTTTCCAGATTTACTTTTGTATTGTCAAGCTTTCCACTTTAAGCATTTTAGAACCATGGCTGGTCGATTGGACCAATCATCGATGGGTTTGTTATTTTCTGCCTTTTTCAAAGATGTCCCCCAGGGATCGAGTTTCTTCCTTTATAAATTCGGGGACCCAAAATTTTTCAAAAAAGTAAGGTTGAAGATTTTGGGGACAGCTTTGAAAAATTGGGTATTTGTGAAGAATAAACTTATTATGCGCCACATGCCCCGATATGGGATTCGCCCGACTTCCAGCATGCCTAAATGACCTTTTATCGCTACCATTAAAACAGGCTGGGTTGGAATGCTGGGGGGATCTGCAGGAAGATGGGCAGCTCTTAAACTGGGACATTCTCTCTAATCTAACAAGGGTAACCTTGACTAGGTTTAAATATTATCAACTATCAGGGTGGTGGGCAATGAGACCCGTAAGACCCGCGGATAATAATCCCCCTAATCCCAAATTTGATGCAGTGACGAGAGGGGGCAAGTGGAAGAGTCAAATATCTTTTTGGTATTCAGCACTGTTAGAGGATGAGGAGGTGACAGGGGCTGAAATTAGCAAAGTATGGAGCAACGCTATAAATCCGGCTTGTGGGTCCTTTATGGAGCTTTGGCACGACTCTTTCAGAGTGTTAAACGCTGTAATTAAGCCAGCAGCTCTGAAAAGAAATCATCTGTTTACAACGTGTAGGGATTATATAACACCTAAGAAACTGGCTAAATATTCTAACATAGATTACGACTGCCCGAGGTGTGGTCATCTGAAAGCAGATTTATTTTATTTATTTTTTTATAGCATTTATAAGGCGCGCAGCTACCCACAAAGGGTTTCCCGGCGCCAGAACTGCAAAACACTCAAATATTACTGGGGAGAGAACAGACAAAGCAATTATTTATTAAACAGCCACGTTTTTATGCTTTTTCTAAAATTCACGTAGCTTTCCTCCTTACGTATATGGATGGGCAGTGTGTTCCACAGCATTGGCCCCAGGTAGGAGAAAGATCTCCCGCCTATTCTGGCTCGTTTAAACCTTGGTACTATAAAGTTTGCCGCTGTACCTGAACGCAGGTTGCGGTTTGGGAGGTAGGGCTTAGCAAGGGCCTGAAGATATTTGGGGGCCGTGCCAGCTTTGATTTTAAATAGGTAGCTCAAGGTTTTGAAGCGAATACGGTTCTCGACCTTAAGCCAGTGCAGATCCCTGAGATGTTGGGTGATCCTAGCAGATCTGGGGATTTTGCAAAGCAGTCTAGCCGCGGCGTTCTGCACTAGTTGCAGACGCTTTATCACTGCCTTATTTGAGCCCAGGTATAAGATGTTACCGTAATCAAGCCGAGATGTCACTAAGGCGTTGACCACGGTCTTCTGGGTAGTAGGTGGCAGCATCCAGATGATTTTGCGTAACCATTTGAGAATGGCAAAGCATATACCTGCTACTTTGTTAGCTTGCTGGGACATGGATACACAGTCATCAATGATGACCCCAAGGTTTCTAACCTGAGAGGCTGGAGGTGGAAGTTTACCCAATGATGGTGGCCAATGGGAATCATTCCAGAGATCTTTACTATTTCCTAACAAGAGAACCTCTGTTTTATCTCCATTTAGTTTGAGTTGGTTGTCTGACATCCAACCAAAGATTTCTTGGAGGCCTACTTTTAATGCAGATGGGGTAGAGACGTCAGATTTAGAAAGTGAGAATAAGACTTGTGAATCATCTGCATAGGTCATTAAACTTAGGCCAAAATTTTCTGCTAGGTTGGCCAGTGGGCGTAGGTATAAATTAAAAAACAGAGGGCTCAGAATTGATCCTTGTGGCACACCGTGAGGAGAGTGGAATACCTCAGAGCATGCCTCCGAAGAGGAGATCTGGAAAGCAGATGATGTACATATGTTCGCCGACTGTCCCGAATTAGAGGAATATTGGAGTAAGATAAGGGAATTCTTGGAAGATGTCCTTTCAATGCCCATATCAGTTTCAACGTGCACTATAAAATCAGGGCTTATCACGACTTATCAGGTAGACGATCTCCCCACGAAATTTGTTTTTTACATCATCTTGCTGGCAAAGGCGAGAGATCTGTAGGGCGTGGAAGGACCCAACTCCCCCTACCATTGCTAATTGACTACGGCAGATCATGATAACAAGTAAATCAGGTATGGCATGTGACCCCATGGGTGAGACCAATGTTTGGGAGGCCTTGGTGGCATGGCAACTTCGGTGATTGGTATTCCAATGATTTGTCTGGAGCCCTGCTGGTTCCCTGGACTCCTAAGTAGCATGGGTGCCCAAAGATCGGCGAAAAAAAGGAGTATGGAGGGGAAGGTAGTGGCTACTTGAGGATGCAGGCGTACCACATGCTTTTGGCCGTAAACAACGAGGGCCGGCACAGAACGACCAATGATGCATGGAGGTGCCAGCTTTCCATCAAGAGTTCAATTCGTGATATATGAGGATTACCCCCCCCAAAAAAAAATTAAATAATTTATAAAAGTTATAAAAAAAATGTACAATCATATTTGTTAAAACATATATATATAGTAACATAATATAATTAAAAAAATGTCCAATATTATTACCGTAGGATAGCGGAAGTGTAAAATTACTATTCCCACTCCAAAGAGTGCAACAGTAGATAAGGTGTTGGGTAGCGTAGGGGTAAAAATTACTATTCCCACTCCAGAGAGTGCAACAGTAGGAAAAGGGTTGGATAGCGTAGGGGTAAAAATTACTATTCCAACTCCAGGGAGTGCAACAGTGCAACAGTAGAGAAAGCGTTGGATAGCGTAGGGGTAAACATTACTATTCCCACTTCAGAGAGTGCAACAGTAGGGAAAGCGTTGGATAGCATAGGAGTAAAAATTACTATTCCCACTCCAGAGAGTGCAACAGTAGGGAAAGCGTTGGATAGCGTAGGGGTAAAAATTACTATTCCCACTCCAAAGAGTGCAACAAATACCAATAAATAAATGTACATATTTATTAATTATAATTAAATTACTTCCCACCCTATTCCCCTATAAACTCACAACCCGCTACAAAAATTACATTAATTAAATTAACATAATTATCAATTAATCTATTAAATAAAATTAATTGGCAATTAAAATGTAATTAATTACAAAATAAAAATTAATTAACAATTAATTATAAACAAATACAAATAAATACATTTACATATTTAATTATTTATAATTAAATTACTTCCCACCCTATTCCCCTATAAACCCACAACCCACTACAAAAATTACATTAATTAAATTAACATAATTATCAATTAATCAATTAAATAAAATTAATTGGCAATTAAAATGTAATTAATTACAAAATAAAAAATAATTAATAATTAATTATAAACAAATACCAATAAATAAATTTACATATTTAATTAATTATAATTAAATTACTTCCCACCCTATTCCCCTATAAACCCACAACCTGCTACAGAATTAAATTACGCAAAATTTAAATAACATTAAATTCATAAATTTAAATACATTATAACATAAATAAACACTTGTAACACATAAAATACACTATAAAAAATTTGATATTATTACATTTTCGATATTTTTTATTAACCTATATTATGTACTTCGATATTTTGACTATCTATATTTTAAATTTCGATATTACATTACTTACCTTCAAAACGATATTTTTGATGTCTATATTCTGTCCATTCGATATTCTGTCCAGCCTATATTTTGAACTCGATATTATGTCCATTCGATATTTTGTAGTCGATATTTTGTCTGTTTACCGTCTGTAGTCCAATACTAGACGATATGAATTGTCTGGTTTGGAGACAGGAAACAAAGGATTGTTCATTTGTGAGGTGCATGTTTCAATCACCCCCTGGTACTCAAGTTGATCTAAGATCTCCCTGACTTGTTTTTTAGCTTCTTGCTTAACAGGATACTTCCTTTGTTTAGTAGGTTGATTTTTTAACTGGATTTTATGGTGAGGGGATTCCTCATCCCATCCTATCCTACATGATTTTTATATAATGCAGGGGCTTGGGCCACTGCCCATTTTCTTGCATATGTGTACTTTTTATGAATTGGAATATGATTTGAGAAGGCAGGCATAATCATTTCTTCGCCATGTGGGCACTCCCTAACAAATTCTGGTGCCAGTCTTTCTCAGCTAGAAGAATATCATAGCCTTTAGATAGCTTCTCCCAAAAGAGAGTTCTTATTTTCCTAGTTATGTCCCCTTCTATACGCAATGTTATTTCATATAATTTATGGGGTACACTAACTCTGGTGTTCAGTTTCTACCTGAATGTACTCATTTGTGTCCACTGTCTCCAGAAGATTGATCAGGATCTTGCGAGCTATGGTCACTTCTGCTGCGCTGTCTAGCATTGTTTGGGCCCACTCTCCATTCTTGAGTTGTGTCCTCAGGATCCTGGGCATGTTTTATCTTTATGCTTGCTACCTTCTTTTTGGAAAATTGAGATTTTTTACTTTGGTGAGCGGGTTCCTTGTCTTTGGACTTGACGCGCTCTTCTTTATGTTCTGACCGTCCTCTTCTTTCCGATTTCTGTGAGGAAGTCTGAAAAGATCGAGAGGGACGTGTATCATTATCTTGATATCTGTCAGGTTTTTTCAAATTATTTCTATTTCTGAGGTTATATCTTTTCTCAAAGGGCTCCCGTTGTGGAGACCTACCCCCCCTGTTCTGGAGATCTATCTCTCCGTTGGGAAGACCTTCCTCTGGACTGAAACTGTTTCTCTTTAGGAAGAGTCTATCTGATAGTTTCCCATTTCTTTTTAGGAGTAATTAAACTATTTGTAATTAAAGTTTTTACAGGATGTTCTGTTAGTTGTGGTTTTAGTGGTTTCCCACCCAAACTATCTCTACCTAATTCTTCATAGGATTTTTCAATTATTCTGGCAAGTTCAAAAGGCTGGTCTGCTATTTCTGTTTCATTTAATTTTTGGCGGATTGCCACAGATGCTGCTTCTCTTTTTATGTTGGCTAGTAGTTTAGCCGAGACTTGCTTAAAGTCTTTCAGTAATTTCATACCTAGATTTAAAGCAGGCTCTGGGCCGTATTAATTTTGAATCTGTCTTAGTACGTCTGGTATAACTGACATAGACGGAACACCATGTGTTTTTGTGTAGATTGAAGCAAAGACTGTTCCCCAAGTATCACAGTCTTCCACATGTGGTGCGATCCCCATCGGTAAACAGATTGTCAGAATTCTGTGTTTTTCATGAGGTGTACTATCAGAGAATACTGCCTCTATTTGAGTAATCTTTTGAGCCAGCCAGAACGAAATTTGTTACCGTTTTGCGGGTAATTTACCAATGACTGATTGTATAGTCTGTGGTGTAATTTTATTTGTGTTCCCCTGGTGAGTGGTGTGTTGTGAAATTTTTATAGCAGGTTGGATTGTTAAAGTCCACATGACATATTGGACCAATTGTCTATGTATTTTAATTAATTGTTTTAATTGAACTAATAGTTCTCTGTCTGACATTTCTTCAATGTCAGGATGTGGTGTATAGCTGGCTAGAACCGGTCATGTGGCTCCTGGTCTACCTAGTGGACCGAGCCTGGTAATGTGATTTTGATGTTTTACGGCGCCATTAAACCAGAGCTGATGCTCCTGGTAAGTTAGTGGAATTTCAACGTCCTCGAAAGGAACGTATTCCGCTGGAGGTTCCTCTGCTTTTTAGTAGTGGAACTCGTGTGTTATAGCATTTGCTGCTGGAAAAGTTATCCATGAATAGAATACCTCTGTCTGCTGATATTCATGTGCCTCTACCACAAATATGACTGTACCACCACTATTTATTAGTCTGTAAGTTACACTCTTTCTTACATTTATCGGGATGATTATTGCATCATCTTCATTTTCATTAAACCCTGTATTGTCTAAACCCGGTGGATTCGCATCTACTGCAGCTCCACCGGTTGCGTTGTTGTGGCCGTTAGTTGACCTTGTTTAATGAAAGCTTGCAGAGCAAGTTTCAAGGGAACAAAGATTAGGTGCAC
Source organism: Lissotriton vulgaris (assembly GCF_964263255.1). NCBI lineage: Eukaryota > Metazoa > Chordata > Amphibia > Caudata > Salamandridae > Lissotriton > Lissotriton vulgaris. The sequence continues at coordinate 1,023,732,433 of NC_141695.1, read as the reverse complement.
AATATTTTGGAACACTGTATCCTTCAACGTTGAATAAACCAAAAACGAAAACATAGGATTCTCGTCCTACTTAGTGGATACTAACCTTTTACCCACTCCAGGCGTCTATTGGCGTTTTCACGTAAAAAGGGGTCTGTGTGAAAAGCACGACTGAGTTACTTTAGTATCTAGCGTTAAATTATCGCCTTACCAAACGTTGGGCACCATGTAGTGTAGTTCCTATATTCCCAATAGGCTCTGCGCATTGGAATAACATAAACGATAGTTTAGACGTAGGACTGAAGTCGACTAGGTCTCTATTGAGTATGTTTGACTTAATTGTGAATGCCAGCTAGCTCAGAGGTCACTAGAAACTTTCTTGAATACACAAGAAGGGATTAGTTTCTGACAACCATATAACATGACAACATTGTTCCCCAAGAATAAGGAATATGTCTCCAGAGTCGCAGAAACAATAGATGGCTATTTCACTCAGTCAATCGTGCATGGTTCGTTTCACCAGAAGTGCAGAGAAATAGAGAGACTGGTGTTTTCAATAAAAAGGTTATTTATTGAGCAGTCTTCTTTCTCATGCAAGAGAAGTGAATTGCTACAATCGCAATACTTGCTATGAAGTAAAGTGCGTACAGTAAAAAGAGTATTATGAAATAATACTGTAAAAGCATTTATATGGTTTCTAAGCCATAAGATACATACAATAGATAAAATACATACAATGATAAATAATGACTAAAAGTACTCAACTGGTGCATCTAAAATACGCCTACCCCGGTGTACCTAACCTAAGTCTAATACAAGGGAAGAAGTAAGTGAGGTGTAGCTTGAGTTAAATAGTTTCTGCCAATAATCTATCCAAGAATTCTCTACGGGTCTAATCAGCTCCGTACCTTGGTTATAGAATGAAGGAGGTCTTGTATCTCTCTCTCAGGACTCGATCTCCCAGTAACCCGCAAGGGTAGCAGGGAAACACTGGAGCTGGATTTCTCGGCAGGAGGAAAGACAGCGTCTCTCTCAGTGCGTCAGCAGGGAGGGTCGGCTTCCTTCGGCACTCGCATACAGCAGGGAGTTGGGCAAGTAGTTAGTCGATCTGCTCCAAAACCACTGTGTTTTTGCTAGGGCAGATGTGGGTATATTTATACCTGGAAGGTGCCGAGTTTGACGTAAGTGTGGACATAATAACGTCACTAAGAACTCGAAGTTCTTGACACACTCCAGGAGTTCTGGGACAAATCAATACTGAAGCAGGGGAAATTCCCGTGCTGCTGAAGGCTGGTTGTCTGCAAGAACTGGTTGTACTCTGGGAGCTTAGTGGAAGTAGCCATGCCGTATTTGAACTGCATTGGCTTTGCCTAAATATGGTTATTACTCTTATGCCTATATAAGGATATGATAAGTTATACCTGTTAGACCTGTCTGGCCTTTTGCGTAGTCCCTCCAATTTATTATTTATTTTGTCCCCTTTTTTCCCCTCATGCCTTTATTTATTTTTGTGTCCACTAGATTTTTATGGTGTTGGTCTGGGGGATAGGTGCTCTTTCGCCCTCATAGTTTTTCACCTCAGGCCTAAATGCCTTTCCTGACAGGAATTCCCTTGGAGTCACAAAATGGTGGCTACCAACTGCCACAACTGTCATACCTGGAACCTGTCCCATAGGATAGAGTAGGGCATTCCAGAACCTTCTGGTCCCTTTCTGGACCTCTGAGGGTCAGCCTATAAAAGGCGGAATGCTGGGCAACCATTTTGTCTTGCCAGTGAGGAACAGCTAGAGTGAAGGCTGAGGTCTGGAAGGGGTAGGGTCCTTAAGGGTGGACTGCTCTACAAGGGTTGCCCCCTGACTGGGTTCACCAACCCCCCCATTCCTGTTGTCCTAGCCAAGTTAGTTTCGTCCTGCTGACCCTGGACAGAGAGGTGTCCTAAGTTAGGTGAAGGGGTCAATCCCAGTAGACTGTGGAGCTGCGGAGATCCCTGCTGTGGGAACTAAACAAGGAGTTCTCCTTTGCACCTGTTCCTGTCCAGTATGGAGGATTAGTGGGTTTCTGCTGTAACTAGAGATTTGGGGGCCCAACCGTGAGGGATTCCACCTCTAACCTCCCCTCTCTATGGTGTGAAGCAGGCTCCTGCCCTGCGTGATGCCGAGACCCCCTTACCGGTGTCTGGTCCTGCAGCGTGTGAAAAAACCTCCCCACTCGTGAGGAAGAGGAGTGGGGTGTCAGGGTTTATTGGGGCTGAGCAGTTTTCCCTGATTCCGCCGCGAGCGGGACCCCTGGGGCGCCGATCGCGCTTTCGTGACAGCGCTGCTGTAAGAAGGAGAAAAGGGGGCTAGTTGTATAGTACCCGGCGCCACTGCGCATATTCCAAGCTGAACTGGTTATCCTTCACAGGAGGGGCCTAGGACCGAGCAGGCCCGCTGCGGAGCCACTACCCGCGTCAGGCAGGCGGAGCAGACTCTGTTTGCCGGTCCGCTTACTTCCCGTGCATGCGCGATTGCGCCTTCACGGAGGAAACGCCGTCAGCAGCCGGTGAGGAGATCCAGGGGGAGCGGCTCCGTAGAGCGACTGGCTTCCCGCCTAAGCGCTGTGAACTACATCAAGGAGGGCCCCTGCTTCTCTGTGAAGAGAGGGAGCGGGGAGGCCCGGTTTTCGAAGGAGAGCGCCCTTTAAGCGAAGGGGTGTGACTGATGGCCAGACTTTCAAGTGCACACCATCAAGTAAGCTGGGAAGCCTAAGGGGTGGCGAAGGAGAGCTGGTTGTGCTCCAAATTGACTGGCCTCATAAACAAGAAGTGGTGCAGCATTGGTTGATTTCCACCTATGTCAAGGGGTAGAGGAACTGCTAGATAACCATACCCTGTTAAGCCAACAGGTTATATAATCCTCCTGTACTCTAGAGGGTTGAAAGGTGACAGAGGCCTAAACCAGTCAATTTGTATATTCTCTCACAGCCTCTGGTGCATGAAACTTATGTCAGCTTGTACTGAGAAAGGGTGGGGCTGCTTAAGAGATTGTTATCCTGTGCTGGGGAATGCCAATCCGTTTCCTGGATATAGTTGTCTGTGGGAAGTTGTAGTTAACTGACAAAGTCTTGATTTCAAAAGAAGATTCGGAAAGGGTTAATTGAAGTACAGTAAATTTGCACCTGATCTGTTGAAATATGTAGATGTTTACCTGCTATATGTGATAAAGGGATGAGGTTAAGAGTGCTGAAATGTATTGAACTGTAATTTCTGAAGACAAGAGAGCAAAGAATATTTTTATAAACAAGCTCGTACTTTTACACAAACATTGGTGTAGTGTCATTTTTGAGTGATATTGCATTGGATTACTGCGGGGTGATTTGCAACCTTTACACATGTACCTCCATTAGAAATTGTCTTACCCTAGGCCAGGCTACCCTAGGTGACCTGACATCATTAGGTTCCAACAAGTTGGTGTCTAGCGGTGGGATCTTGATTGTGGTTGCGACTACTCTGCCGTAATTGAGTGTAATCCACTAGCCTACACCTGGAGTTTTCTCCTAGCGGCCCTCCTAATTTTTACTTTTGTTTTTTCCAAATTTGTTCCTGGTGGTGGGGTGGAGGTAGCTTCAGGTTGCCCTTGTAGCTCTATTTTCCTTGTGTGTGTAGCCTTGAATTGCCTGTTGCAAAATGGAATTTGCGCTGGAAGAGCTGGATACCTACTCTGTGGCTCAACTAAAAGATTTCTGCCAACAAATGGGGGTGTTTTTTAAGCGTGGTGCCAAGAAGGGGGAACTCCAGACTAGTTTAAGGGCTTGGGTGGAAGCACACACAGAAGGGAAGGAGGAGGATGAAGGGACAGACCGGGACACGGTTGTAGAGGTAGATGGATTATTCCACTTAGAGGTGGAAACCCTACTCCCAGGACCAGTGTCCTACTCTTGGAGGGGCAGTAGTGTCTCCGGGGGAAGCTTGACCGAAGCAGAGCTCACTGACAGGAGGGAAATGAGGCAATTAAAATGGGAGTTGGCTAAGCTGGAGCATGAGAAGGAAGAGCGGAGGATGGCTCATGAATTCAAGTTGAAAGCCCTGCAACGGGGATCCTCTCCTGTTATGAATGGTGGCAGCGAATCCAGAGAAACAGCCAGGGAGTCCAGACCCTATTTGCCTAAAGACCTAATTGCTAGCTATAGTCAAGGGGATGATATAGCCAAATGGTTGGCTGCCTATGAGGTCTCCTTAAGAGCCCATGGGGTGCAGGAGAAGCACTGGGGGGGTGGTTTGTATAAGTACATGCCTCCTACTGGTCGGGACACCTTGCTAGCCTTGGAACCAGAGGAGCAGACCAACTACCCCACCATGAAGCTAGCATTGATTAGGAAGTTTGGGTTAACCCCAGAGAAATACCGCCAGAAGTTCAGGGGGAGCCACAAGTTAAGCACCCAGAACTGGGTGGACTTCCTAGATTATGCGAGGAAGGCATTGGAGGGCTGGGTAAAGGGCAGTGAGGTGAGGGATTATGAGGGGTTGTATGATCTATTTTTGAAAGAGCACCTACTCGAGAAATGCTTTCCCGAGCTGCGCCAACACCTGGTGGACAGCAAGCTGACCAACCCCCGGAAGCTTGCAGAGGAGGCGGACATCTGGGCAAGTACCCGGGTGTCCTCAAAGGGGACTGGAGGGGATTCCCAAAAGGCCGGGCAGGGCGCCCCCCAGAAGAAGGAGGGGGGAGATAAAAAGTGGGAGTTCTCTAAAGGTCCCCAAAACAATTTTCAGGGAAAGGGAACAGGTTCCACTCCTAAGGCTAACCCGCCCAGAAACCCTAATCCTGGCCAAAGCCAGCAGCCAAGGGTTCTCCACTGCTTCGAGTGTGGTGGTGTTGGACATTATAAGGGAGATGTCAGATGCCCAAAGAGACCACCCCCTCCCACCGGAGGAAAACCACCGGGAGTAGCTAGTGTAGCGCTCGGGGAGGAGTTGCCCTTAGATAAGGGGGGTGAGTGGGCGGGTGTCGCCTTAGTGTCCCTGGGAGAACGGGAGATGGTTCCTAAGATCCAGGTGCCCCCAAATACTGCTAAGTATAGGCAATGGGTCACCATCAATGGCCAGAGAGGGGAGGCTCTGAGAGATACAGGAGCCAGGATGACTATGGTGAGAAGTAAACTGGTGTCTCCAGAGCAGGTGGTTCCCCATGTACTCCACCCCGCCGCGATGGCTGACGGCAGAATGGGCCACTATCCCATGGCTGAGGTTCCCTTTGAGTGGGAAGGGGTTGCAGGTTCACTTCGAGTTGCCGTAAGCCCTGCCATGCCAGTTGATTGTCTGCTGGGGAATGATATGGAGCACAACGCTTGGAGAGAGGTGGAATACCGGATGCACTCTGCGATGCTGGGTACACCTGACTGGGCCTGTGTGAGCACAAGGTCTGTGACTGCCCGGAGAGGGAGTTTGCCTGGGTTGGAGCCTGGAACAATGGCCCAACCCGCTGCCAAAAAGGGACAGACCCGAAGACAGGAAGAGCCTGCTTCGGCTTCCACACCCCATGTGACAGATCGGCCACCTGCGGTGATGGACCAGGAGTCCGTGGAGGGGGAAGTAGTCTCTCTGGAGGACCTACCCATCCCTGCTGAGTGGCATGTGGAGGGAGGGCCTACCAGAGAGGAGTTCTGCAAGGGCCAGAAGGAGTGCCCTACCCTTGAGGGACTGAGGCGACAGGCTGAAGCCCAGGCAGCAGGGGACGTTGCGGGACACTACCATATTTACTGGGAGGATGGACTCCTCTACAGTGAACCCAAGGTACCCTTACCTGGTTCATCAAGGGCCTTGGTAGTCCCGCAACGATACCGAGCCTTTGTGCTGGAATTGGCTCATGCAATACCCTTGGCAGGACACTTAGGTCAGGACAAGACCTTTGCTCGGCTTGTCCCCCACTTTTACTGGCCTCAGATGAAAGTGGCGTCCAACACTTACTGTCGGACATGTGTATCCTGCCAGGCCAGTGGGAAAACAGGGGTGAAACTGAAAGCTCCCCTGGAACCACTTCCAGTCGTTAGCACCCCCTTTGAAAGGTTGGGCATCGACATTGTAGGGCCCCTGGATCCACCAACAACAGCTGGTCACAGGTTCATCCTGGTTCTGGTGGATCATGCCACACGTTACCCAGAGGCAATTCCTCTGAGGACAGTTACTGCACCTGTAGTGGCTAAGGCCCTAATGGGGATCTTTACCCGAGTGGGTTTCCCCAAGAAAGTTGTGTCTGACAGGGGAACCAACTTTATGTCAGCGTACATGCGGGCAATGTGGAAGGAGTGTGGAGTGACCTACCGGTTCACCACACCCTATCACCCCCAGTCGAATGGACTGGTTGAGAGGTTCAACAAGACCTTGAAGAGCATGATCAGAAGTCTGCCTGAAAGCCTGTGGAGGAAATGGGATGTCCTCCTACCCTGTTTGCTATTCTCCTACAGGGAAGTGCCACAGAAGGGAGTGGGCTTCAGCCCCTTCGAGCTTCTGTATGGGCACCCTGTACGCGGTCCTCTCAGCCTGGTGAAGGATGGATGGGAAAAGTCTCACAGGAAACCCCCCCAGGATGTGGTGAGCTACATTCTGGCCTGCAGGAGCCAAATGGCAAAGTTGTGGAAGCAAGCTTCTGACAACTTGGAGGCCAGCCAGGCAGTGATGAAAGAGTGGTATGACCACAATGCTCACCAGGTGGAGTTGGAGCCTGGCCAGAAAGTGTGGGTGATGGAGCCTGGAGAGCTTAGTGCCCTCCAGGATCGCTGGACAGGCCCCTTTGAGGTGTTGGAGAAGAAGGGTAAGGCCACATACCTGGTGGACCTTAAGACCCCTCGGCAGGAGGAGGAGCCGAGACGGCGGCCAAGATGGCCACATAGAAGCCCGGCTCCGCCGATCGCCTTTCCTCCCGCTCTATCCTGACACCCATCCTGCGTCCTGATAGCGGCCCTGCACTGATGAGTGTTTACTGAGCCCGGCAGTGTTTCTCCGGGTCGAGATCGGTCATCCGCGACCGAGTTACATTGTCTCCAATTTCCCGGCCCTTCCATTGTGTGCGCCGGGACCTCGAGTGACGCAACAGCCGGAGTCCGATTGAACAACATCGGCCCCGGCCGGCCATCTTTACCCGGTGAGTCGGATCGGGTTCATCATAGGCCGGGACCGGAGATTGCCGACTGAGGACCAGCACTGGCGCCACTCGTGCTGCTTGACATCGGTTTTCGCCGGAGTCTGTTTTGCCTGCTCCCTCGGCGTGCCTGCCTGCCGGCCGTTCCAGCCCCGGCCTGCCCCGGATAATGTCGGCGACCGGTAGGTCTCCTCGCATCGCTGTTTAGAGGGAACTTTGGGCACGCCTGGGGCTGTGTGTCCTTGCCAGCATTGAGTTTCCCTGGGAGCGAGGTGAGCAATGCACACTGCTATGCACACTGGCGGACTGGACATGGGCCTTACAACGCGGGACGTCCTGCTGGCCATTAAAGACCTGCATTCTGCGCTGATCAGTGGCTGGACTTATGTGGCTTCCCCACGGGTGTCGGCGAGTTGTGTAACAGCGGATGGCTATGTTGTCGAACCGGAGCCTGTTCTTTCCCGGTCTGTCAGCGACCGGGACCCTCTAACGTGTGTGCAACCGGACAACGAACTTGCTGGGATTTGTGGCCGACCTGCTACGTTTGCTGATTGCAATGCTTTCTGGCTATCTGCCTACGTTCCGGAATCGCATCACCTGCCTCCATCGATCGCTAGAACGCTGTGGAGCTACTTTGCTGTGTGGACTCTTCCACCCTGTCTTGCTGCTACATTGGCTACAAAAGGGACTGCGGACTCATCAACTTTGTTTTTTCCCGATGCACGATGTTTTGCTGCCCTGGTTCGTACTGGCCAAGGCTGAACTTAGACTTGTTTGCTTGATGGATGTTTCTGGTGCTGGATGAAAACGTTGCTTACGATGGTGACTTGGGGTGCTTGGGACGATTTTGTATTGTTGCATGCCCTCCATTTTGGTGGGTTCACTTTGGTCATTCAGGATGGGCGGGGGAGGGGGGCGTGTTAGGGGCCGGTGCTTGGGCCCTCCTCCTACTTTCCCTTCTGTGGGGTTTTCTGGGGCGACAGGCATGCCTATGGGGGGGGGTGGGCTGTGGCCTTCCGCTGCATGCAGGGTGGGGGGTGGAGGTGGGACGTGCTTTTTGTGTTCTCTTTGTCTCTATGGCCCGTTCTTTCCTTTTCCTTTCTTCTTCTTTTTTCTTGGTATATTTTTCCTCTCTCTCTTTCTTATAGTTGTAGTCTGGGGTATGGGTTCCATGGGTGTAACATTGTTGGTGTCCCTTCATGGTAATAGATCCTGTTAACATTGCTGGCTTTGTGGTTGGGACACTGCTGATGGTGGGGTTCCTCTCGTTTTACCTGCCGTTTGTTCTCCCATTGGTACTTTCAATTGAAGGCTGCTATCCTAATACGTACATAGTTCGAAATTGCTATTGTAATATTGCCTTTCGTATGATCCTTCAACTTTATTGTAAATTGGAATCCTCATATGTTCTGCTACACTGTGGGTAATCTTGGTCGCTAATTTTGCTTTAATATTGTCAGTTGAGTCTGATTACGCAGTGTAACTCTCCTGTGGTGCGCGATGTTTTGGGATTTGCTGATAATGTATGATGGCCCCTCGGCCTTTCACTGCTTTGCACATGATGTAATCCTGAGGTTTCCTAATAAAAATTTTATAAAAAAAAAAAAGACCCCTCGGCAGCCCCGGCGGATGCTTCATGCCAACCGACTCAAACCCCACCATGAGAGGCCCGAGGTCATCTTAATGATGGGGACTGATGGGGGAGATGAAGCGGAAAGTGAACCTCTCCCAGACTTGTTCTCGTCTCAAAAAAAGGATGGGTCAGTGGAGAGAGTGATTCTCTCTCCCACCCTAACTCCTGAACAGCGGGAAGACTGTCGCCAGATACTTGAGCAGTACTCTACGTTGTTCTCCCTTGTCCCGGGAAGGACTCACCTGTGTACCCATGATGTGGACACAGGGGACAGCCCACCAGTGAAGTCAAAGACCTACCGGCTGTCCGACAAGGTGAAGGCTAGCATCCAGGGAGAGGTTGCCAAGATGCTAGAGCTAGGAGTTATAGAACCTTCCAACAGCCCCTGGTCCAGCCCGGTGGTGCTAGTGCCAAAAGCCGCTCCACCAGGCACCACGCCAGAACTGAGGTTCTGTGTGGATTACCGGGGACTGAACTCAGTTACAAAAACTGATGCCCATCCGATCCCTAGGGCGAATGAATTAATTGACCGGCTAGGAGCTGCCCAATATCTCAATACTTTTTACCTCACTTCAGGGTACTGGCAGATCTCCTTGACAGATGGAGCAAAGGAAAGGTCAGCCTTCTCCACGCCTGAGGGACACTTCCAATTTTGCGTGATGCCCTTTGGGTTCAAGAATGCCCCTGCCACTTTTCAGCGGCTGGTGAATCAGGTCCTCTCCGGAATGGAGGGTTTCTCCGCTGCTTACCTGGATGACATTGCTGTCTTCAGTAGCAGTTGGGAGGACCATTTGCAACATTTGCAAGCCGTTCTCCAGGCCCTGAAACAAGCTGTATTGACAATCAAGGCCAGCAAATGTCAGATTGGGCAGGTGTCGGTTGTGTACCTTGGACACTTGGTGGGTAGGGGGACAGTGCAGCCCCTGCAGGCAAAGATTGAGGCAATCATGGCCTGGGAACCCCCCAAGACACAGACTGAGGTCCGAGCTTTCCTGGGCCTCACAGGCTACTACCGTCTCTTTGTGAAGGGGTATGGCACTATTGTAGCGCCCCTCACAGAGCTCACCTCAAAGAAACAACCTCAACGGGTAGTTTGGACGGAGGCTTGTCAGCAAGCTTTTGAAAAACTGAAGCAGGCAATGTGTGCAGCACCGGTCCTAAGGGCCCCAGACTTCTCCAAGGAGTTCATTGTCCAGACAGATGCATCAGAACATGGCATTGGGGCAGTGTTATCGCAACTGAATGAAGAGGGCCTGGATCAGCCTGTAGTCTTCCTATCCAGGAGACTGCTTCCCCGGGAACAGAAGTGGAGTGCAATTGAGAGGGAAGCTTTCGCGGTGGTGTGGGCTCTGAAGAAGCTGCGGCCATACCTGTTTGGCTCGCACTTCCTGGTTCAGACTGACCACCGACCCCTTCGTTGGCTGATGCAGATGAAGGGGGAGAATCCCAATCTGTTGAGATGGTCCATCTCCCTACAGGGAATGGACTTCCGGGTGGAACATCGGCCCGGAGTAGACCACGCCAATGCAGACGGTCTCTCTAGGTATTTCCGCCTTAGTGATGAGGACTCCCAAGGGGTTGGGAGTTCTCCCCACTTTCAGCTGGGGGGGACGCGTGTTAGACCTGTCTGGCCTTTTGCGTAGTCCCTCCAATTTATTATTTATTTTGTCCCCTTTTTGACCCTCATGCCTTTATTTATTTTTGTGTCCACTAGATTTTTATGGTGTTGGTCTGGGGAATAGGTGCTCTTTCGCCCTCATAGTTTTTCACCTCAGGCCTAAATGCCTTTCCTGACAGGAATTCCCTTGGAGTAACAAAATGGTGGCTACCAACTGCCACAACTGTCATAAATGGAACCTGTCCCATAGGATAGAGTAGGGCCTTCCAGAACCTTCTGGTCCCTTCTGGACCTCTGAGGGTCAGCCTATAAAAGGCGGAATGCTGGGCAACCATTTTGTCTTGCCAGTGAGGAACAGCTAGAGTGAAGGCTGAGGTCTGGAAGGGGTAGGGTCCTTAAGGGTGGACTGCTCTACAAGGGTTGCCCTCTGACTGGGTTCACCAACCCCCCATTCCTGTTGTCCTAGCCGAGTTAGTTTCTTCCTGCTGACCCTGGACAGAGAGGTGCCCCAAGTTAGGTGAAGGTGTCAATCCCAGTGGACTGTGGAGCTGCGGAGATCCCTGCTGTGGGAACTAAACAAGGAGTTCTCCTTTGCACCTGTTCCTGTCCAGTATGGAGGGTTAGTGGGTTTCTGCTGTAACTAGAGATTTGGGGGCCCAACCGTGAGGGATTCCACCTCTAACCTCCCCTCTCTATGGTGTGAAGCAGGCTCCTGCCCTGCGTGACGCCGAGACCCCCTTACCGGTGTCTGGTCCTGCAGCGTGTGAACAAACCTCCCCACTCGTGAGGAAGAGGAGTGGGGTGTCAGGGTTTATTGGGGCTGAGCAGTTTTCCCTGATTCCACCGTGAGCGGGACCCCTGGGGCGCCGATAGCGCTTTAGTGACAGCGCTGCTGTAAGAAGGAGAAAAGTGGGCTAGTTGTATAGTACCCGGCGCCACTGCGCATATTCCAAGCTGAACTGGTTATCCTTCACAGGAGGGGCCTAGGACCGAGCAGGCCCGCTGCGAAGCCACTATCGACGTCAGGCAGGCGGAGCAGACTCTGTTTGCCGGTTCGCTTACTTCTCGCGCATGCGCGATTGCGCCTTCGCGGAGGAAACGCCGTCAGCAGCCGGTGAGGAGATCCAGGGGGAGCGGCTCCGTTGAGCGACTGGCTTCCCGCCTAAGCGCTGTGAACTACATCAAGGAGGGCCCCTGCTTCTCTGTGAAGAGAGGGAGCGGGGAGGCCCGGTTTTCGAAGGAGAGCGCCCTTTAAGCGAAGGGGTGTGACTGATGGCCAGACTTTCAAGTGCACACCATCAAGTAAGCTGGGAAACCTAAGGGGTGGCGAAGGAGAGCTGGTTGTGCTCCAAATTGACTGGCCTCATAAACAAGAAGTGGTGCAGCATTGGTTGATTTCCACCTATGTCAAGGGGTAGACGAACTGCTAGATAACCATACTCTGTTCTGGTGCATGAAACTTATGTCAGCTTGTACTGAGAAAGGGTGGGGCTGCTTAAGAGATTGTTATCCTGTGCTGGGGAATGCCAATCCGTTTCCTGGATATAGTTGTCGTTGGGAAGTTGTAGTTAACTGACAAGGTCTTGATTTCAAAAGAAGATTCGGAAAGGGTTAATTGAAGTACAGTAAATTTGCACCTGATCTGTTGAAATATGTAGATGTTTACCTGCTATATGTGATAAAGTGATGAGGTTAAGAGTGCTGAAATGTGTTGAACTGTAATTTCTGAAGACAAGAGAGCAAAGAATATTTTTATAAACAAGCTTGTATTTTTACACAAACATTGGTGTAGTGTCATTTTTGAGTGATATTGCATTGGATTACTGCACGGTGATTTGCAACCTTTACACATGTACCTCCATTAGAAATTGTCTTACCCTAGGCCAGGCTTCCCTAGGTGACCTGACATCATTAGGTTCCAACAATACCTATATAAGGGCATGATTTGGGAAAATAACAGTAGAGCCCTAGATACGTTACAACAAGTGCACATGCCTAGGCTGGTGTCTTCTTTCCAAAAGAAATACCCTCTGAAGGAGGGTCCCTTGTTGCGCTCTCGTTAGACTAGTAAAGTGCACTGAGTGTGCCAGGGCTTTTGAATCAAATGCTACTAGTGGGCCTGCAGCACTGATTGTGCCACCCACATGAGTAACCCTGAAAAGGTAACTCAGACCCGCCATTGCAGAGTCTGCGCGCATTTTGTAACTGCCATGTCGACTTGGCCAGTGCACCCACTTGCCAGTTCCTCATCTTCCCTTTTATTACATGTCACCCACCCCTAAGGTAGGCCTAAGGTACCCCTGTGGGCCGGGTGCAGTGTATGTGAAAGCTAGGACATGCCCTGGTTTGTGTGTGGCATGTCCTGATAGCGAATTACGTCCAATTTTGTTTTTTGCTATTGCAAGGTTACCTGTTCCCCATAGGACAGAATGGAGAGTTTGTTTATAACATCTTATAAACATAACTGGCCTGGGGAATTAGGTAGGAAAATAAAGTTTAGTATGGCTGAACTCAAAATCTAAAGATGCATCTTTTCGTGAAGGTGATTTTTTACATTCTGTGTTTGAAAATACCACTTTTAGAAAGTAGGCATTTTCTTGCTCAGTCATCCCTTGTGCTTCTGCTGGAATGTGGATTGCCTGTCTGGATTTTGGATGACAGAAGGCTGGGGAGCAGGAGTGGCTCCAGATCGTCTAGATGGGTCAAGAAAGGGCAAAATAGGCCTGGGGTGCAATTGGGGAAGGGGGAGGAGATTTCCTTCCACCTCAAAGGGCCTGGTCTGCCTCTGACAATGCCGTCTCCACCTCCTGCCAGGAAGACATGCCATAGAAGGCAAAACTGATTCTGGCTGGGCACAGACACTCTCTGCCTAAGAGATCAAAGGATTTTGGGATATAAATATTGGGGCCCAGAACCCAGAACTTTAGAACTCTTTTGGATCAAGAAGACTGCCAAGAAGAAGAGCTGGAGAAGCTGTGAGGAGGAGCTACCACTTTGCTGTGTGCTTTGCTGCGTTGGCCTGCAGTGGGTGCTTCTATCTTGAGCAGTGAAAGGATTGACCTGAACTCATCGTGGTTCAACGGCACTGCTCGTAAAGTTACATGACGCACCGCCCTCATCCCGCACCGCAGCCATGTCTTACCAACGCCAGAGCCATCGACTCCAGTTCGTCAGCCGACGACAGCTGTTCTGCAACAACGACGCAGCTGCTTGCAACGCGACCTGCCAGCACAGAGACAAGCACCGCATTCACTTCGCACCACGACCCTGGTCTCACCGACGACGTCATCTGACGACGCCAGCGAGCCGCTGCTCGCACCTTCGGGCTGGACTGTTCCCATGAGGCACAGGGTCAGGGCTAATTTGCATATAGCCATTGTATGACCTAGGGTGGTGTGGAGTGCAAAAAAACGATGGATTTAGGACCAGATCTTTTTTTACTGGGGTGAATGTAAGACATTGTTCTGCATTCTGTCCATCAACTGTGTTTTTTGCAATTTTCACCCCGAGTGGGCTGGGTATGCTCAGACGTGAGTCCCAGGCTCTCCACATCACTGGAGTCAAGCTATCCAGGCTGAAGAAGGCTGATAGCCAGAAACCAGTCCTTGGATGCTTGATTCCGGTCTAGGAAAGACATGGCTTGGTTGTTCGGGCTGGACTGTTCCCATGAGGCACAGGGTCAGGGCTGATTTGCATATAGCCAATGTCTGACCTAGGGTGGTGTGGAGTGCAAAAAAACGATGGATTTAGGCCAAGATCTTTGTACTGGGGTGAATGTAAGACATTGTTCTGCATTCTGTCCATCAACTGTGTTTTTGCAATTATCACCCGAGTGGGCTGGGTATGCTCAGACGTGAGTCCCAGGCTCTCCACATCACTGGAGTCAAGCTATCCAGGCTGAAGAAGGCTGATAGCCAGAAACCGGTCCTTGGATGCTTGATTCCGGTCTAGGAAAGACATGGCTTGGTTGTTCGGGCTGGACTGTTCCCATGAGGCACAGGGTCAGGGCTGATTTGCATATAGCCAATGTCTGACCTAGGGTGGTGTGGAGTGCAAAAAAACGATGGATTTAGGCCTAGATCTTTGTACTGGGGTGAATGTAAGACATTGTTCTGCATTCTGTCCATCAACTGTGTTTTTTGCAATTTTCACCCCGAGTGGGCTGGGTATGCTCAGACATGAGTCCCAGGCTCTCCACATCACTGGAGTCAAGCTATCCAGGCTGAAGAAGGCTGATAGCCAGAAACCGGTCCTTGGATGCTTGATTCCGGTCTAGGAAAGACATGGCTTGGTTGTTCTGGCTGGACTGTTCCCATGAGGCACAGGGTCAGGGCTGATTTGCATATAGCCAATGTCTGACCTAGGGTGGTGTGGAGTGCAAAAAAACGATGGATTTAGGCCTAGATCTTTGTACTGGGGTGAATGTAAGACATTGTTCTGCATTCTGTCCATCAACTGTGTTTTTTGCAATTTTCACCCCGAGTGGGCTGGGTATGCTCAGACATGAGTCCCAGGCTCTCCACATCACTGGAGTCAAGCTATCCAGGCTGAAGAAGGCTGATAGCCAGAAACCGGTCCTTGGATGCTTGATTCCGGTCTAGGAAAGACATGGCTTGGTAGTTTGGGCTGGACTGTTCCCATGAGGCACAGGGTCAGGGCTAATTTGCATATAGCCATTGTCTGACCTAGGGTGGTGTGGAGTGCAAAAAAACGATGGATTTAGGCCCAGATCTTTTTTTACTGGGGTGAATGTAAGACATTGTTCTGCATTCTGTCCATCAGCTGTGTTTTTTGCAATTTTCACCCCGAGTGGGCTGGGTATGCTCAGACGTGAGTCCCAGGCTCTCCACATCACTGGAGTCAAGCTATCCAGGCTGAAGAAGGCTGATAGCCAGAAACCAGTCCTTGGATGCTTGATTCCGGTCTAGGAAAGACATGGCTTGGTTGTTCGGGCTGGACTGTTCCCATGAGGCACAGGGTCAGGGCTGATTTGCATATAGCCAATGTCTGACCTAGGGTGGTGTGGAGTGCAAAAAAACGATGGATTTAGGCCAAGATCTTTGTACTGGGGTGAATGTAAGACATTGTTCTGCATTCTGTCCATCAACTGTGTTTTTGCAATTATCACCCCGAGTGGGCTGGGTATGCTCAGACGTGAGTCCCAGGCTCTCCACATCACTGGAGTCAAGCTATCCAGGCTGAAGAAGGCTGATAGCCAGAAACCGGTCCTTGGATGCTTGATTCCGGTCTAGGAAAGACATGGCTTGGTTGTTCGGGCTGGACTGTTCCCATGAGGCACAGGGTCAGGGCTGATTTGCATATAGCCAATGTCTGACCTAGGGTGGTGTGGAGTGCAAAAAAACGATGGATTTAGGCCTAGATCTTTGTACTGGGGTGAATGTAAGACATTGTTCTGCATTCTGTCCATCAACTGTGTTTTTTGCAATTTTCACCCCGAGTGGGCTGGGTATGCTCAGACATGAGTCCCAGGCTCTCCACATCACTGGAGTCAAGCTATCCAGGCTGAAGAAGGCTGATAGCCAGAAACCGGTCCTTGGATGCTTGATTCCGGTCTAGGAAAGACATGGCTTGGTTGTTCTGGCTGGACTGTTCCCATGAGGCACAGGGTCAGGGCTGATGTGCATATAGCCAATGTCTGACCTAGGGTGGTGTGGAGTGCAAAAAAACGATGGATTTAGGCCTAGATCTTTGTACTGGGGTGAATGTAAGACATTGTTCTGCATTCTGTCCATCAACTGTGTTTTTTGCAATTTTCACTCCGAGTGGGCTGGGTATGCTCAGACATGAGTCCCAGGCTCTCCACATCACTGGAGTCAAGCTATCCAGGCTGAAGAAGGCTGATAGCCAGAAACCGGTCCTTGGATGCTTGATTCCGGTCTAGGAAAGACATGGCTTGGTAGTTTGGGCTGGACTGTTCCCATGAGGCACAGGGTCAGGGCTGATTTGCATATAGCCATTGTCTGACCTAGGGTGGTGTAGAGTGCAAATAAACGATGGATTTAGGCCCAGATCTTTGTACTGGGGTGAATGTAAGACATTGTTCTGCATTCTGTCCATCAACTGTGTTTTTTGCAATTTTCACCCCAAGTGGGCTGGGTATGCTCAGACGTGAGTCCCAGGCTCTCCACATCACTGGAGTCAAGCTATCCAGGCTGAAGAAGGCTGATAGCCAGAAACCGGTCCTTGGATGCTTGATTCCGGTCTAGGAAAGACATGGCTTGGTTGTTCTGGCTGGACTGTTCCCATGAGGCACAGGGTCAGGGCTGATTTGCATATAGCCAATGTCTGACCTAGGGTGGTGTGGAGTGCAAAAAAACGATGGATTTAGGCCTAGATCTTTGTACTGGGGTGAATGTAAGACATTGTTCTGCATTCTGTCCATCAACTGTGTTTTTTGCAATTTTCACCCCGAGTGGGCTGGGTATGCTCAGACATGAGTCCCAGGCTCTCCACATCACTGGAGTCAAGCTATCCAGGCTGAAGAAGGCTGATAGCCAGAAACCGGTCCTTGGATGCTTGATTCCGGTCTAGGAAAGACATGGCTTGGTAGTTTGGGCTGGACTGTTCCCATGAGGCACAGGGTCAGGGCTGATTTGCATATAGCCATTGTCTGACCTAGGGTGGTGTAGAGTGCAAATAAACGACGGATTTAGGCTCAGATCTTTGTACTGGGGTGAATGTAAGACATTGTTCTGCATTCTGTCCATCAACTGTGTTTTTTGCAATTTTCACCCCAAGTGGGCTGGGTATGCTCAGACGTGAGTCCCAGGCTCTCCACATCACTGGAGTCAAGCTATCCAGGCTGAAGAAGGCTAATAGCCAGAAACCGGTCCTTGGATGCTTGATTCCGGTCTTGGAAAGACATGGCTTGGTAGTTCGGGCTGGACTGTTCCCATGAGGCACAGGGTCAGGGCTGATTTGCATATAGCCATTGTCTGACCTAGGGTGGTGTGGAGTGCAAATAAATGATGGATTTAGGCCCAGATCTTTGTACTGGGGTGAATGTAAGACATTGTTCTGTATTCTGTCCATCAACTGTGTTTTTAGCAATTTTCACCCCGAGTGGGCTGGGTATGCTCAGACGTGAGTCCCAGGCTCTCCACATCACTGGAGTCAAGCTATCCAGGCTGAAGAAGGCTGATAGCCAGAAACCGGTCCTTGGATGCTTGATTCTGGTCTAGGAAAGACATGGCTTGGTAGTTCGGGCTGGACTGCTCCCATGAGGCACAGGGTCAGGGCTGAATTGCATATAGCCATTGTCTGACCTAGGTTGGTGTGGAGTGCAAAAACGATGGATTTAGGCCCAGATCTTTGTACTGGGGTGAATGTAAGACATTGTTCTGCATTCTGTCCATCAACTGTTTTTTGCACTTCGTACCGCAGCACACTACTCCTGCGCTCCTGCCTTCAACAGAAAGGAGATCGATCTGCAACGCGTGTGACTTCAAGGGCCTCTGACGACTCCTGCACCGACTTCCGGAACCGACACCTGCCGACGCTGTGCTTTCGGAAGCTCAACGAGAGGTCGCCGATGCCCTGCATTTCTAAAAGGTACTGTTTACTGGTCTTCCCAACGTCATAGCTGGCCCCCGACACCGTGGTCAGCCAGAACTGTTTGGATTTGTTTGTTCATGGCGCCGGGATAGCCCCAAACAGAACTATCAACATCAAGGAACTTTTTTTCAAGCATATTTTGATAACAGAAGATTTTTAAGTACTGTATTGTGGATTTTTATCGTTTTTGGTCTTGTCTTAAGTATATAAATATTGTATATTTTTCTAAACTGGTGTGGTGTCTTCTCTATGTCTTCAATATATTGCTTTTAACATGGTCTTTGTCATCCTACCAACATTTTCAGGATGTACCCAAGGGTCTCACAAGCGATCTCAACTAGGCTGCGTTTGATATATTCTAGCCAAGCAATGTTGCCTAGCCCATGGAATTTTAAAATGTCTTCAAGACCCAGCCTATAATGTGCCAATTTAGCTGTAGGCCAGATCCTCTTCCAGTAAATCAGCGGTCTTAGTCTGCCCCTAGGTACAAGGGCTCTAATACCCAGATCTAACCGAAAAGGTGCAAGGGAGTACTTGCTGGCAAATTGGTGAGGACACATAAAAACCAGTTCTCCACCATTACCATGTCGTTTACATTCTCTTGTCCCCAGAGTTCACCACCATATAGCAATCCTCCCAATACCTGCAAGTTATAGAGGTAACAGGACGAAAGCTAGAGCCCTGGACAGCCCTAAAAATGCTGCCTGAATAATGCTCCAATCTAAGTTTACTCTTCTGAATCTGAGAAGGTCAACCAAAGGAGTCACTGAGAGGAAAGCTTAAGTAATCAAAAGTGCGAACTCTCTTCAGGGGGACACCGTTGTAAGTTGGATATGACCTAGTGGCGGGGCAAGGATTTGAAACCATATACTTGGTTTTACTAATATTAATCTCCATCCCTCTCTGCCTGCAAAAGACACCAAACCAATCAGGCAGGTTTTTTATGCCCATGGGAGACTTAGTACTCTGCATGGTAATATCCGTAAATAGGAGGATCTTTCTATTGGCCAGGGTCAGTACATCGTGCTTACACTGTTCTAAATAAGTCACTAGATCATTAATATAAAGTAAAAAAGTGTTTGGGCTAAATCCCATCCTTGTCTCACACCCTGAGAGACTGGGATAGAATCAGTTAACTCCCCAGAAAAAATCCACAAGGGGCCAAGCAGGCGTTCGAAATGGCCGCATAGTCGCTCGGCTCCGTGATCCCTTTTGCCCCACACGACTATCCTGGCGTTTATCCTGATCTGAGAGAACATACTTTGATAGGAGAAGACCTACGAACACCTACCGTTTGTTCCCGGAGCTCCGGTGTGCAGCGGATCCTTTGAATAGTCCCCGTCTGCTCCGCGGCCTAAGCGGCTACGAGACCGGGGCGTTGACTCGGCGGGGTCTCCGGCCACGCCTGTGGCGTCGACGGCCGTTGAAGACGACGAGGAGCCTTCCGTTGGGTGCCGTTGACGTGAAAGACCGCTTCTGGCGGTGGAGACCCGGTCCACTTGTTGGCGATTCGTGAGGAGCAGTGGGGAGACATTGGACCGGAGGGGGCGCTTGAATCTTGCCCCCCCATCCCCAAACTTTGCTGCCCGGACATAACCAAGGTACACCCCCGATATAGGCGGGCGGCTCCCGGCCGGGACTTTAGCCTTTTGGTGGCTCTCCTTTCTGGGGCCTGGCCCACAGTTTGTTTGCCCTGGAGGCACGTTCCGTGGAGCCTGCATGGTGAGGCCTAGTCCCTGAGTGTGGTGAAGAGGGACGGGGCCGGCTGGATCAAGATGGCGGCGGATGCACTTCTCTATGACCCGAGTCCGGATCGGATGGCTGATTTGCAGGTGGGGCTGAGATGCTCGCATCTTACAAAGGAGTTCATTTCCCGGGACGTGATAGCTGCTCTAGCTGTTTTGCACGAAACTATGCTTTGCCATGCCCGAGACTTGGGCGGAAGAATGGACGCCATAGCGGTTTCGCCGTCCTTGGCGGCCACGCCCCGACTCCACGGGGCTGCCGGTGAATTTGCTGCTGACCCACTGGAGGAAACTTCGGCTTCACGTGGGCGCGGGGGACTGCCTGAGGTCTGTGCTCCTGTGCGGGCCGACTCGATTGCTTATTTGGATGTCACCTTGGGACATTTGCCTGGCCGGCGGCTGGAGATGGAGTGCTGTTTTTCTTTTTGGAATGGAATGGTCGTGTTGCAGCGATGGCTGTATTGTGTGACTCTCTTCTCCTGGTTGGCGTTGTCGCCTGTGAGCTTTGGGAATCTTCCGGGACCGATGTTGATATCATTTGTTCTTGACGGTTTACACTTTGATGGGTTTGGATTATCGAACTCTTCCATGGTTGCGCCCCGGCCGAACCCACTTATACTGTACGAACTTTTAGGATTGTGCTCCAAAATGATTAAAGAGAAGACTTCTGGCTGTGTTACTGCTAGACAGGGTCAGGGATGATGTGGGTCATGTATATTGATGCTATTATTGTTGGACGGTGCAGTGGGTATGTTCAATTGATATTGTATCGTGTTTATACTAGTGGTTGGTTATTCTCCAGTATAGTATTGCTTCCATTCTGGGCTTTCCGTGGTGTAGGGGTGAAGGGCAGGGCTGGGCGACACGATGAGGGCCCTCCTCCGCTTATTTTCTTCGCTTTTCTCCTTTTCTTTCTATATTTCGGGTTCCATTAGGGCAACAGGCACGCGGCTGGGGGGGTAGGCCATGACCTTCTGCGGGTGTGCAGGGTGGGGGTAGTGGGATGGGTGTTTGTTTGTTCTTTTGTTTCTATGGCCCTTTATTCTTTCTTACCATTTTTAGTGTTGTCGTCGCGCATGTTCTTTGCGATATGTTTGGTGTTGAGGGGCGGGGGTTAGGTTTGTTACCCGATGGGGCTGTGCCCACCTCTCTCCTGCTTTGTATATCCTGCCCCCCCGATGACTCCTTCGTATCATTGCTGTTTGCCGATATCCTGATTTGCACATTGTTGCGGGACTGTGTACGATTGTGCGACACCTTCTTAGTTTCTTATTTGAAAAATGAACCTCTCGCATCCTGATTTTCAGCTGTTGTGTATGAATACAAGCTGCGCACTGTTATCCTTTCCCCTGGGGGCCACACTGCTTTAACCACGCATAATGCTTGCTTTACTCCTGTGTAGCGGCCGGCCGGGATGGTTGTAGGCCCATACCTGTAACTACATGCAACGTAAATAAAGGTTAAAAAAAAAAAATCTACAAGGGGGAAAGTGAGGCCTGATATTCCAGACATTGAGGGAGAAGGAGGTGACAGGGGCACAAGAGCATACCTCTAAGGCATTTTCTTAGTGGGTGAGGAAAGTGCACTACTTAATCCCTGAGCCAAGTCAGCAGAGTGCAAGACAAGAGCACGAAAAGTGACCGACCTTGAATGATTTCGCCCTGCCGCAGTGCAGGCTCAGGTGAACACAGGGATCTGAACTGGGGGATCACCTCGGGGGCCGGGGGAGTGCCTAGGAGAGTGACAAGCGCATTAAGACCAAACAACTGATCAAAATAGCTGCGGGACCCCTTAGGCACTTAACCCCGAGGAGGAGTATTACCACGTGCCAAGCATCGCTATGGCCACTTCGCGTGCAAAGAAAGACAGATCAGTGAAAGACATGTTGCTGAAGCAAACTGGGGTGAGTGGCCCAGCAGGAGGGGCTCACAGTGATGAGGGCCGGCAAGAGGTGGCAGAAGGTGCTGATGGCCCGCAAACCAAAGCTTTTATGGCAGCGCTATTTACGTCCCTCAAGGAAGATCTCCAAGAAATGAAAGGCCAACTCTCCACTGATCTGAAGGAGATCAGGCACAATCTAGAAGAGGTGAGGGAACGAGTGGCGACCTTAGAGGAGCATGTCACCAGCAGGAATGAGGAGAACGCTGTGATGCATCAGGATCTTATCTGTCTACAGGAACAGCACATAGACCTGCAGGCTCTTGCTGAGGACCTTGAGAATCGCTCGGCAAAATAATGTGCATATAAGGGGCAGGCCGAAGGAGATGATCTCAGGGCCGATATCCTCGCTCAATTCCACCACGTCCTAGGCAGTGATCACATCAAAGATATGCAGTTGCATAGGGTGGGCCTTCCAAAAGGGAATAAGGCTCCACCACTTGATATACTTGTGTGTGTCCATAATTTCCAGCTGAAGGAGAAGATCATTCGTAGAGCACGAGAGACCCAGCACATCCAATTTCAAGGACACACTCCTACCTTCTTCCAGGACCTTGCAGCGTCAACCCTAGTCAAGAGACAAGAAATCCGAGCTGTCACCTTCCACCACCGAGAGCAGGGAATCTCATACTCTTGGGGGGCACCCCTTCAGAATCATCTTCAAATACCAGGGGCATCTGAGGCAACTGTGCTCATAAAAGAAGCACGTGAGGTGCTGTGGATTTCGTGCTCCTCTGCTGCTGAGCATGACTGCGGCCCCTGAGAGAGCCCTTTGCATAAGTTTGCACGCTGGCACCTGGTGCACGCCTGCCTCCAAGCTTAAACCAGATCCGGCAACGATTGCTAATAAAAGGGTGGCGGTGATAACTTCACTGTCCCAGTCGCCGATCGAACAACTACCCCCTGAAACCACTGTGTGGATGGCTTACACGAGTTGGGTCCGGGAGGACCCACTGAATTGGCTTGAGGCTCCCAGATGACAGATGCTGCCTCACCAACTGGTAGAGGTTGGGGGCTCCAAGCTTAAACCAGATCCGGCAACGATTGCTAATAAAAGGGTGGCGGTGATAACTTCACTGTCCCGGTCGCCTATCGAACAACTACCCCCTGAGACCACTGTGTGGATGGCTTACACGAGTTGGATCCGGGAGGACCCACTGAATTGGCTTGAGGCTCCCAGATGACAGATGCTGCCTCACCAACTGGTGGAGGTTGAGGGCTGAGTCGCGATGATCTCCTGCTGTGCCATGACCCCTATGGGTTTTCCCACATAGACACACTTTTGTTGTTTTATGTGTTCTAGGGCAGTGGTTCCCAAACTTTGACTCCTGAGGACCCCCACTGAATCATTACTGGAAGCCGGGGATCCCCAAGCAATTTGTCCAAATTAAATTTCTTTTTAAAAACGCCTTTTGAAGCAGAGGCAATTTCAATAGGGAGACAGCCTGAATTGGGTCTATTGGCATGGACATGTATGCATACGGCAGTGTATTATTTAGTGGTACCCAAGGGCTTGTGGAAAGTGAGAAATCAGACAGCAGCACGAAAATCCTACTTCTGATCCTGGCTGCATCTATTTTTACCTGCCTGCCAAGTAACGGTAACCTATACAGCCTTTCCACGTTTTATTGCTTTTATTGTATTGCCTGTATTTTCATTGTTGTGTCTGTGACTGTTGTTGTCTGTCTTCCCCCGCTGCCTGTATGTGGTCCATGTCCCTTTTACTTCCCTCTGTTCCCCTTGCTGTCCCCGTGCTCTCTCTGCCTGGTCTTTCCTTCTGTACCCCTCGCTGCCCCGTGTTCCGGCCCAGTTTTCCCTTCTGTTCCCCTCGCTGCCCCCGTGCCTCTCTGCCCGTTCTGCCTTCTGTTCTTAGCTGCCCCTATATTTCTGTATTCTGTATTTTGCCTCTGTGCCATTTCTTTTTTGTGCCCGTCTGCCCTCTGAGCCACTCGTTTTTCCCTCGTTTTTGTGCCCGTTTTGTCTTCTGTTCCACTCGTTTTTCCCTAATTTTTTGTGCCTTTCTGCCCTCTGTTCCACTCATTTTTTGTGCCTTTCTTCCCTCTGTTCCACTCATTGTTGCCTAGTTTTTTGTGCCTTTCTGTCCTCTGTTCCATTCGTTTTTGTACCTTTCTGCCCTCTGTTCCACTCGTTTTCCCCTAGTTTTTTGTGCCCTTCTGCCCTCTGTTCCAATCATTTTTTGTGACTTTCTTCCTCTGTTACACTTGTTTTGTGTGCCTTTCTGCCCTCTGTTCCACTCGTTTTTCCCTTGTTTTTTGTGCCCTTCTGCCCTATGTTCCTCTCGTTTTTTGTGCCTTTCTGCCCTCTGTTCCAATTTGTTTTCCCCTTGTTTTTTGCGCCCTTCTGCCCTCTGTTCCACTCATTTTTTGTGCCTTTCTGCCCTCTGTTTCACTTGTTTTCCCCTCATTTTTATGTCCTTCTGGCCTCAGTTCCACTCGTTTTTTTGTGCCCTTCTGCCCTCTGTTCCGCTAGTTTTTCCCTCGTTTTTTGTGCCTTTCTGCCCTCTGTGCCACTCGTTTTTCCCTAATTTTTTGTGCCTTTCTGCCCTCTGTTCTACTCGTTTTTTGTGCGTGTCTGCCCTCTGTTCCACTCATTTTTTGTGCCTTTCTGCCCTCTGTTCCACTCGTTTTTCCCTTGTTTTTTGTGCCCTTCTGCCCTCTGTTCCACTTGTTTTTTGTGCCTGTCCGCCCTCTGTTCCACTCGTTTTTTTGTGCCTTTATGCCCTATGTTCCACTCGTTTTCCCCTCGTTTTTTGTGCCCTTCTGCCCTCTGTTCCACTAATTTTTTGTGCCTTTCTGCCCTCTGTTCCACTCGTTTTCCCCTAGTTTTTTGTACTCTTCTGCCCTCTGCTCCACTCGTTAAAGTGCCCTTCTACCCTCTGTTCCACTTGTTCTTTGTGCCTTTCTGACCTCTGTTCCACTCGTTTCCCCTCATTTTTTATGTCCTGCTGCCCTCAGTTCCACTCGTTTTTTTGTGCCCTTCTGCCCTCTGTTCCACTAGTTTTTCCCTCATTTTTTGTGCCTTTCTGCCCTCTGTGCCACTCGTTTTTCCCTCGTTTTTTGTGCCTGTCTGCCCTCTGTTCCACGATTTTTTTGTGCCTTTCTGCCCTCTGTTCCACTCGTTTTTCCCTTGTTTTTTGTGCCCTTCTGTCCTCTGTTCCACTCATTTTTTGTGCCTGTCTGTTCTCTGTTCCACTCGTTTTTTGTGCCTTTCTGCCCTCTGTTCCACTTGTTTTTCACTTGTTTTTTGTGCCCTTCTGCCCTCTGTTCCACTAATTTTTTGTGCCCTTCTACCCTCTGTTCCACTTGTTTTTTGTGCCTTTCTGCCCACTGTTCCACATAGACACACTTTTGTTGTTTTATGTGTTCTAGGGCAGTGGTTCCGAAACTTTTGACTCCTAAGGACCCCAACTGAATCATTACTGGAAGCCGGGGACCCCCAAGCAATTTGTACAATTTAAATTTCTTTTTAAAAACGCCTTTTGAAGCAGAGGCAATTTCAAGAGGGAGACAGCCTGAATTGGGTCTATTGGCATGGACATGTATGCATACGGCAGTGTATTATTTAGTGGTACCCAAGGGCTTGTGGAAAGTGAGCAATCAGACAGCAGCACGAAAATCCTACTTCTGATCCTGGCTGCATCTATTTTTACCTGCCTGCCAAGTAACGGTAACCTATACAGCCTTTCAACGTTTTATTGCTTTTATTGTATTGCCTGTATTTTCATTGTTGTGTCTGTGACTGCTGTTGTCTGTCTTCCTCGCTGTCTGCACGTGGTCCATGTCCCTTTTACTTCCCTCTGTTCCCCTTGCTGTCCCCGTGCTCTCTCTGCCCGGTCTTTCCTTCTGTACCCCTTGCTGCCCCGTGTCCCGGACCGGTTTTCCCTTCTGTTCCCCTCGCTGCCTCCGTGCCTCTCTGCCCGTTCTGCCTTCTGTTCTTAGCTGCCCCTATATTTCTATATTCTGTATTTTGCCTCTGTGCCATTCATTTTTTGTGCCCGTCTGCCCTCTGTGCCACTCGTTTTTCCCTCGTTTTTGTGCCCCTTTTGCCTTCTGTTCCACTCATTTTTCCCTAATTTTTTGTGCCTTTCTGCCCTCTGTTCCACTCATTTTTTGTGCCTTTCTTCCCTCTGTTCCACTCGTTTTTCCCTAGTTTTTTGTGCCTTTCTGCCCTCTATTCCACTCGTTCTTTGTGCCTTTCTGCCCTCTTTTCCACTAATTTTCCCCTTGTTTTTTGTGCCCTTCTGCCCTCTGTTCCATTCGTTTTTGTACCTTTCTGCCCTCTGTTCCACTCGTTTCCCCCTAGTTTTTTGTGCCCTATGCCCTCTGTTCCAATCATTTTTTGTGACTTTTTGCTCTCTGTTACACTCGTTTTTTGTGCCTTTCTGCCCTCTATTACTCTCATTTTTCCCTTGGTTTTTGTGCCCTTCTGCCCTATGTTCCACTCGTTTTTTGTCCCTTTCTGCCCTCTGTTCCAATTTGTTTTCCCCTAGTTTTTTGTGCCCTTCTGCCCTCTGTTCCACTCATTTTTTGTGCCTTTCTGACCTCTGTTCCACTCGTTTTCCCCTCATTTTTATGTCCTTCTGCCCTCAGTTCCACTTGTTTTTTTGTGCCCTTCTGCCCTCTGCTCCGCTAGTTTTTCCCTCGTTTTTTGTGCCTTTTTGCCCTCTGTTCCACTCGTTTTTTGTGCGTGTCTGCCCTCTGTTCCACTCATTTTTTGTGCCTTTTTGCCCTCTGTTCCACTCGTTTTTTGTGCGTGTCTGCCCTCTGTTCCACTCATTTTTTGTGCCTTTATGCCCTCTGTTCCACTCGTTTTCCCTTAGTTTTTTTTGCCCTTCTTCCCTCTGTTCCACTAATTTTTTGTGCCTTTCTGCCCTCTGTTCCACTCGTTTTCCCCTAGTTTTTTGTCCCCTTCTGCCCTCTGTTCCACTCGTTAAAGTGCCCTTCTACCCTCTGTTCCACTTGTTTTTTGTGCCTTTCTGACCACTGTTCCACTCGTTTTCCCCTCATTTTTTATGTCCTTCTGCCCTCAGTTCCACTCGTTTTTTTGTGCCCTTCTGCCCTCTGTTCCACTAGTTTTTCCCTCGTTTTTTGGGCCTTTCTGCCTTCTGTGCCACTCGTTTTTCCCTCGTTTTTTGTGCCTTTCTGCCCTCTGTTCCACTCGTTTTTTGTGCCTGTCTGCCCTCTGTTCCACTCATTTTTTGTGCCTTTCTGCCCTCTGTTCCACTTGTTTTTCCCTTGTTTTTTGTGCCCTTCTGCCCTCTGTTCCACTCGTTTTTTGTGCCTGTCTGCCCTCGGTTCCACTCGTTTTCTGTGCCTTTCTGCCCTCTGTTCCACTCGTTTTTCCCTCGTTTTTTGTGCCCTTCTGCCCTCTGTTCCACTAATGTTTTTTTTATTATTATTATTATTATTATTATTATTAAGGGGCATTTATAGAGCGCCTGGTTGCGCAAAATGCGTGTCCCCGCGCTGACTGAAGCACTCTGGAGGAGCAGTAGGGGAGGAGCCCACTTATTTTGAAAAGAGGTGAGTTTTTAGTTTCCTCCGGAAACTAGATTCGGAGGGGTCCAGACGGAGATTGAGAGGTAAAGCATTCCAGCTTTTAGCCGCCAGGTATCGGAAAGATCTTCCTCCCATACAGGCCTTTTTCACCCTAGGGACCTTAAGTAAGCCGCCTTTCTGCCCTCTGTTCCAATTTGTTTTCCCCTAGTTTTTTGTGCCCTTCTGCCCTCTGTTCCACTCATTTTTTGTGCCTTTCTGACCTCTGTTCCACTCGTTTTCCCCTCATTTTTATGTCCTTCTGCCCTCAGTTCCACTTGTTTTTTTGTGCCCTTCTGCCCTCTGCTCCGCTAGTTTTTCCCTCGTTTTTTGTGCCTTTTTGCCCTCTGTTCCACTCGTTTTTTGTGCGTGTCTGCCCTCTGTTCCACTCATTTTTTGTGCCTTTCTGCCCTCTGTTCCACTCGTTTTTCCCTTGTTTTTTGTGCCTGTCCGCCCTCTGTTCCACTCGTTTTTTGTGCCTTTATGCCCTCTGTTCCACTCGTTTTCCCTTAGTTTTTTTTGCCCTTCTTCCCTCTGTTCCACTAATTTTTTGTGCCTTTCTGCCCTCTGTTCCACTCGTTTTTCCCTTGTTTTTTGTGCCTGTCCGCCCTCTGTTCCACTCGTTTTTTGTGCCTTTATGCCCTCTGTTCCACTCGTTTTCCCTTAGTTTTTTTTGCCCTTCTTCCCTCTGTTCCACTAATTTTTTGTGCCTTTCTGCCCTCTGTTCCACTCGTTTTCCCTTAGTTTTTTGTCCCCTTCTGCCCTCTGTTCCACTCGTTAAAGTGCCCTTCTACCCTCTGTTCCACTTGTTTTTTGTGCCTTTCTGACCACTGTTCCACTCGTTTTCCCCTCATTTTTTATGTCCTTCTGCCCTCAGTTCCACTCGTTTTTTTGTGCCCTTCTGCCCTCTGTTCCACTAGTTTTTCCCTCATTTTTTGGGCCTTTCTGCCTTCTGTGCCACTCGTTTTTCCCTCGTTTTTTGTGCCTTTCTGCCCTCTGTTCCACTCGTTTTTTGTGCCTGTCTGCCCTCTGTTCCACTCATTTTTTGTGCCTTTCTGCCCTCTGTTCCACTTGTTTTTCCCTTGTTTTTTGTGCCCTTCTGCCCTCTGTTCCACTCGTTTTTTGTGCCTGTCTGCCCTCGGTTCCACTCGTTTTCTGTGCCTTTCTGCCCTCTGTTCCACTCGTTTTTCCCTCGTTTTTTGTGCCCTTCTGCCCTCTGTTCCACTAATGTTTTTTTTATTATTATTATTATTATTATTATTAAGGGGCATTTATAGAGCGCCTGGTTGCGCAAAATGCGTGTCCCCGCGCTGACTGAAGCACTCTGGAGGAGCAGTAGGGGAGGAGCCCACTTATTTTGAAAAGAGGTGAGTTTTTAGTTTCCTCCGGAAACTAGATTCGGAGGGGTCCAGACGGAGATTGAGAGGTAAAGCATTCCAGCTTTTAGCCGCCAGGTATCGGAAAGATCTTCCTCCCATACGGGCCTTTTTCACCCTAGGGACCTTAAGTAAGCCGCCTTTCTGCCCTCTGTTCCACTCGTTTTCCCCTAGTTTTTTGTGCCCTTCTGCCCTCTATTCCACTTATTTTAGTGCCCTTCTACCCTCTGTTCCACTTGTTTTATGTGCCTTTCTGCCCTCTGTTCCACTCGTTTCCCCCTTGTTTTTGTGCTCTTTTGCCCTCTGTTCCACTCATTTTTTTGTGCCCTTCTGCCTTCTGTGTCACAGTTCTTGTGTGCTGTGAGGACGCATGGGCGTTTAATTTTTCACTACGGCAGGCACCGGAGTCCTGCGGACCCCCTGGGAATGTCTCACGGACCCCTGGGGGTCTGCGGACCACAGTTTGGGAAATGCTGTTCTAGGGAATGGGGTGTTAACTTTGTTTTTGGGAGTTGTTGTTCTTCCTTTTTTAGGTCTCTGCACGTCACGTCATACAAGCAACTTTCTTTCTATGCTGGAAGGCGTCCCCCTCCTACATCATCGGACGTTGAGTAGTTCTAACACGTGAAGGAATCTTAGTGTAAAGAGCAAATATGCCCAAGGTGAAGACTGAAAAAATTTCCAGAATACACAAGGACGTGAAGACACAAGGTATATATGTGGGTGCCGCGGTGAGACTTTATGTTAGCCATTGTTGAGCATTTTCGCTCCCGAGCTGGGTCACCAGTTGGAGCGCCTATGCTACTATGTTATGTTATGTTATGTTATTGTTATTTGTTGTGCGCACAGCTACTCCAGCCAAGGAGCGTCCTGGCGCATAGACAAGGAGGAACATAACACAACAGGAATAAGCAGAAAACTAAAAAGGACAGCTAAAACAGAAAGGTTTTTATTGCTTTCCGGAAAGTCAGAAGATCCTCCAGCAGGCGAATTTCAACTGGAAGAGAGTTCCAAGTTGATGCAGCTTTTACGCTGAAGGAGCGTCCCCCCATACGGCTGAGCCTAAATCTAGGGACTACAGCAAAGGCCTGGCCTTGGGAGCGGAGGGTGCGTGTGGGGACATAAAAAGAAAGGAAGCTGGACATGATTTCAGGGCCTATACCTCTCAAGATCTTAAAGGTCAAACAAAGGACCTTAAAGAGAATACGCTTCCTCACTGGAAGCCAGTGTAGGGAGCAAAGGACACTCGCCACCGGGCAAAATCTGGGCAGGCCGACAATCGCTCTGGCCGCAGCATTTTGTACCCGTTGCAGGCGAGTAAGCTCAGCCTGATTGGCCCCAACCAGGAGAGAGCTAGCGTAATCCAGGCGAGAAATGACAGTGGCCTGGATTACCAGCTGTCTGGTTGGGGCATCGAAGAATTTGAGGACAGGTCTTAAGCCTCTCAACAGACCAAAACAACAGGCAGCTGTTTTTTTAGTGTGTCCTACGAAGGTAAGACCAGCGTCCAACCAGACTCCCAGATTTTTCAGCTCCGACACCGGAGTCGGGGTTGGTCCCAGCTCTGGCGGCCACCATTGGTCACCCCATAGTTCCACTCCCCTTCCGACAATCATGTCCTCTGTCTTAGTGGCATTAAGCTGGAGACAGTTCCCCGTCAACCAGCTAGCCACCGCCTTCAGTCCATCCTGAAACCTGGGGGCATCTTGTTCCGCATCCCCGCTGAGAGTAACCGCCAGCTGTGTGTCGTCGGCATATGAGACCAAAGTTAGGCCCCACTGCCTGGCGATCACAGCCAGCGGTCTCACGTACAGGTTAAACAACGTGGGACTCAGCGAGGACCCCTGCGGTACCCCCATGGCCAGTGGCTGAGAATTAGACTTGAAGGGAGGTATGGCAACACAGAAGGAACGATTGCCGAGGAAGGAGCGGAACCACTGCAGCGCCTGACCACGGACACCAATCTCCTCGAGCCGATGCAGAATGATGCTGTGAGGGACCGTGTCGAAGGCGGCGTTGAGGTCTAACAATATCAGCGCCGCCGTCTGACCAGCATCCAACACCGCACGGAGATGTTCCACCATCACAAGAAGAGCGGTCTCCGTGCTGTGCCCAGCACGGAAGCCATTTTGTGTGGGATCAAGGGCGTTGGTTCGGGCGAGATGTTCTGACAGGGCCAAGTTGACATGAGCCTCTGTTATCTTCGCCGGCCAGGGTAGCAGCGAGATGGGACGGTAACTTTCAGGCTTCGACGGGTCCAGGGAGGGTTTTTTGATGATCGGGGACACCACCGCCTGCTTCCACTTAGTTGGTACTACACCCGACTCCAAGGAGAGGTTGACAAGGGAACACACGACAGAGCGTCCCATAAAGGCCTGATCTCTAAAAAGAGCAGGTCTGACTGGATCAGATGGAGAGCCAGATTTAACTTGCAAAGCGAGTTTGTCAAACCCCTCCGGAGAGAGGGGGGGAAATGAGAGCAGGGTGGTATGATGGGGTGTCCCATTTAAACTTCCCAGGACAATCCCTGTGCTGGGGAAAGCCCGATAGATTGCTTGGACTTTTCCCAGAAAGTAAGAGGCAAGGGATTCGCAATGGGAGGTGGAACTCACAGCCACAGAGGAAGTCCGCGTCGCCATAAGATCTTTCACGGCCTTGAAGATGGCCTTTGCCGGGTTAGAGCTGTTTCAAAATTCCGGCTCGACAGATAGCCCGATGGTAGAGCTTGACGAAAGCAGCATACGCAGCTTTTAAGTCAGCCCCATATGTCTTCCGCCATGCTCTCTCCGCCCGTCTACAGGCTCCCTTCAGGGCACGTAAGGCGCTGTCGTACCAGGGGCTCGACTCTCTGGTATTGATTTTACTCGATACGATGGGGATCAGAGTGTCCAGAGCCCTGGTAATCCAAGAGCAGAAAAGGTCATAACCCTCTTCCACGTCAATCAATGGACTACATAGCAGTGAAGTTGATGCGTATCGGCAATGCGCCAAAATTAGGACCAGATGTAGGTAATCCCATTTTACCGACTCTAAAATACCGAATTTTACCGATTCGCTATTTTAGAATCGGTAACTGGGATGTTGGTAAGAATTGGAAAATACCGAATTGGATAGGAAAGAAAAGTGAAACTCAGGAGTCAGCCAATCTAGTGCAACCCCCCCCCCCCCTCCCAACCAGGAAGTGGCTACACCCAGGCAGCTGGAAGTAATTAGAAGGTTCTGGAGAGGCTGTGAAAGCAGAGCTGAGTCCCTGAGCCACAGGAAAACGTTTGTGCTTTTAAATTTGGAAAATAGCAAGCAGCAGTGAAAAGGAACTTCCAGAGAGGAAGAGAAAAATTTAATTCAGCACCATGGAGCTGCAGGTCCTCGTGGAGGAGGTGGTTAAAGAACACCAGAAATTGTTTGGAAAGCAGTCCCTGACTGTAGCTGAATCTGCCAAAAGAAAGATTTGGCTGGAAAAATACAGTTGAAGGTGTATGCTGTAGGAGTGACTCCAAGGGACATAGATGACCTGAAAAAGAGGTGGTACGACCTCAGGAGCTTGACTAGCAAGAAAATTGCAGAGCTCCATAAAGAAGCAAACAAAACTGGAAGAGGGAAGAACCGTGCACCTCCCCTGACTGAGCTGGAGGAGCTGGTGGGGTCCACCATTGAACCAGAGAGCGTCTGTGGACTGGGAGATGCAGACAGCTCAGCCAGAGCTGCCACCAGAAAAGGTAAGACGCATGCACAGCAATCACCCCAACCCATCACCTTCCCCTTTCCCTATGTGGCAGTGTTTACCCCACTCCAGTAGAGGTAGCACTATACAGGAGCAATGCATTATGGGACATGTAGTCATTGAAAGACCTACCATGTCATACAGCACACCAAGCAACAAGTTACGCAAAACATATCAGTCATAATCAAGCTGAGGCAATATGTACAGTGTTTCAGTGAGAAAAATGTAATTGTAGAAGCAGTGAGGCAGGAGCACATAGCTAATGTACGCTTTTATGTCCACAGGCGAGACATCTCCCAAGCGTACCAGGGAGAAGGAGGGCAGTGCACCACAGAGGGATGACAGCCAGGAGGCAGGCACAGGTGCAGAGAATGTCATAGTGGACACTGGTGCACCAACACCACTGCCACCATCCCAAGCCCTTGAAATGTCTCTACATCTGCAGGCCTCCCCAGAACCTTCAGGATCCCCTCTGCTACTGTCCTCACCTGAACTGCCTGCGTCACTGCTGCAAACAACACCTGCACCTCAAAAGAGCAGGAGGCATGCAGTTGCTCCACTGGGTGAAATGGAAACATCGGCAGGTGAAATGGAGGGGGATGACACTCAAACCATGGCTGGGGAAGGAAGCACTGCCACACAGCAGTCCAGTGCAGAGGGTGCCCATACAGGTACCAGACGCCGAAGGCCCAGAGATAGCAGTGCTGCACAACATTTGGAGGATTCCAGTGTCTTCCATGGGCTGGAGGGTAGCATGGTAAAGATTCAAAGAATGCAGGGGAAGGCCATCCAGTCTGTGCAACGCCAGATGAGGCACCTGAATACAAATATGGAAAACATAAGGAAGGGCATCAGTGAACTGGTTGATGAGAACAAAGAGATGGCATCAGGTATGAGGGCGATGGCTGCAGGGATGCGGGAGATGGCCACAGGTGTGCGGTACATGTCACAATCAGTGCAGCTTCTGTGCACGAAACTGGACCAGGACAGATTACCAAGGTGCAAGGACAGGCAGCATGTGCAGCAACAAACTAAGGCAATGAACCGCCTGGCCACAGCCACTTCCCTTCTATGCAGACGATGCATCGACATTCAAAAGGGACTAACACACAGCAGCAATGAGGTGTCTAGAGGCCTTTCAAGAGTGACCAGTGCTGTAGAGGTGCTGCTTAATGCACAGACAGCACAAACTGCTGCTCTGGATGTACTTGAATGCGAGGAAAGCACCAGTAGGAGCAGCATGACAAGCCCCCCTGTTGTTGAGACATGGAGGAGCAGCAGGCGCCTTGGTGAGCCAACAGCCCAAACACCCGGTGAGGACAGCCAGCCACTTTCATCTGGCACTGGTAGGCGTGGCCAGAAATGACTTATGCAGCCCACACTCCATGACCTTAAATGGGGAAGTGAGCCAGGACTGCCATTATTACATGGATGACAGCTGTGTTGCACATTTGTACATTTGAGTACCTGCGTAGTGCCAAATATTAAACTACGTTGGGCGCATACTCCACCTGTCTGTGTCTCTTTACTTTTTTTTTTTTTTAACAATTTTTATTGTGGTGTTATCTGAGCATACAAACACAAAATATCCTGCGATCCAGGTTTGGACCGGCATCCCAAGTACCCTTGCGCATCATACAGCTGTTAAGCCCACATCCCGAAGGTCGGGTGGCGTTGAACAACAGGGATGCGCAAAACAGTACAATTGACAAAATTGCAGTAACCACGAACCATGACATGTACACCACTTTTTATTATAAACAATCCCAAACATGAGGTAACTACCAGCCATGTCGTATCTGACAATATCGACATTCCCTACCAGTGTGTTGTACCCATAGTGACCCGCTGCCTAATTAGAAATGCAAGTTGGCCCAGGCTCGGGCGGTCACAGCACTTCACACCGATTCGAGACCGGCGCGTTACTAACCAGACTCAGGGGGAGGGGGGAAGGGGTGTGGGGGGGGGCATTGGCAGGTCCTCATTGTTCTGCACCGCGGCCGCCGTCTCCAACCGCCTTCTGTATTCTAAAAACAATCCCC
This sequence comes from Lissotriton vulgaris, assembly GCF_964263255.1. Taxonomy (NCBI): domain Eukaryota; kingdom Metazoa; phylum Chordata; class Amphibia; order Caudata; family Salamandridae; genus Lissotriton; species Lissotriton vulgaris. The sequence goes on along the minus strand of NC_141695.1, from coordinate 1,023,698,136 downwards.
AGAAATGTTTGGGTCGGCCCTTAAGCAGCAATAGCTCACTGTAGTTCTCAGACTGCGTGCGACAGTAGGTCAAGTCCCTCGTCCATTGGTCTATCTGGGGGAGGGGCCCTCTCATCCAGCACATAGCTAGCCGTCGCTTTGCCAGCCGGAGGCCCATCTCTACAATCCTGCGGCACGCTTTCGGCAATGGCTTAGAAAATCCCAGTAGTGCTAGCGCTGGGGAAGGCGCAATGACGGTCTCCAGAGTGTTGCTTAGTTCAGTGAATACTTTGCTCCAAAAGCCCTGCACCTCTGGACACTCCCATGCCAGATGCAGGAACCCCACATTTTGCGCACTGCACCTCTCGCATGCCCCGCTATCTCGAAGCCCAAAGCGGTGCAACAGTTCCGGTGGATGGTATACTCGGTGGAGGTACTTGAAGTGCACCAGCCTATGCCTTCCGCTCAAGGCAACAGACCTCATGCTACCGCAGCAATAGTGCCACATGCCATCATCTATAACCGTGTCCAAGTCTCGTTGCCAGTCAGTTCGCGCCTTGGTGTGCCCAGCCTCTCTCTCCGCCATGACAATCCTGTACATAATAGTGACCAGTTTCCTCGGGGCTTCCGTCTTAATGACATGAGAGAGCTCCAATACGTCTGGGGGTACCTGCAAGTCGTCACCTAGTTGTTCCCTCCAGGCATCCCTGACACTGTGATATTGAAAGCTCTGCAGCAGTGTGGGTTGCGCCCTCTGTGCCGTCACCTCCGCTAGTGTCTTTAGGGTTCCATCTTGGAACATATCACCCATCGTATGAATGCCAAGGTCATCTAGTGCTGCAAGCACCCCTCTGTCTCTGCATGGTGCGAAGCCATACAGCCCATGATGTGGGCATCAGTGGCGAGTATAACAGCGCCCCGCGTGGTATTGCAGGTGTGTCTAGGTGAGTTTAGGGAATCCAGCAGTCCCGTGCGGAGGTCTGTCGTCTCAAATACTATTGCTGGCAGCGGCGCGGCAAAGAGGCCTTCCATCTTTATATACGGCGCCGTCCCGGCGTCGTGTATCCAGCTGTGTAGTAACACCCCTTGTGCCACCCGATAATATAATTCAAAGTCAGGAGCACTCAAGCCGCCCATGTGGCATGGTAGGATGAGAGTTTTCCACTTCACCCTCGCTTGTTTGCCAGCCCAGGCTAATTCTACCATTAATGACTGTCAGCGGGAGAAGAAGCATTTGGGCAAGACCATAGGTATATTCATGAATAAGAACAACAGACGCGGCAGGACCACCATTTTCATTATCGATATTCTGCCCATAAGAGAAAGAGGCAATCCCACCCAAACGGCCACATTGTCTTCAAGACGAGCTATAGCCCTACCGTAGTTCTCACGAAATACTGTCTCCGAGTCAGTGTGGAGCTGTTTTCCCAAGTAGCGTATGGGATCAGTGGTCCACTTCAGAGGATATTCCATTTCGAAAATCTTGGTGGCTGCTGTGATGGGAAATGCTATGGACTTGGTCCAGTTTACCGATAGCCCAGACAGTGCGCCAAACCTCACCACCTCCCGCAAAAGGGGAGCCAAATTCCTCTCCGGCTCCCTGACATAAAGCAGGGTATCGTCTGCGTATGTGGATATGACTAGTTGATAATGGGAGTGATATTCCCGCATCGCCCTCGCAAGCGGCTCCGCAACTAGCGCATAAAGTGTGGGCGACAATGGGCAGCCCTGACGAGTCCCTCTTTGAATGTGGATGGGGTCAGTGACAAAATTCCCTATCTTAATGCGCGCCGACGGGTCATTGTAGAGCACCGCCACCCTCTGCAAGAAAACGGGGCCAAGCTCAAACCTGGCGAGGACTGCTCTCATAAAAGGCCACTCCACGGAGTCAAAGGTTTTCTCCATGTCTAAAAACACAGCGAGTGCCCTCGCCTCCGGCCGTGTGTGCTGGATGGCCCCAAAGACCGTGCGCATGTTATAGGTGATGTTCCGACCCAGCATGAACCCTGCCTGTTCAGGTACCACCAGCTCAGGGGCTAGAAGCGCCAGCATAGTCACCAGGACCATGGCGTCTATCTTAGTATCCACATTCAGTAGCGACAGTGGCCTCTATGATCTAAACTCCTCCGGAGGTTTGTCCGGCTTTGGTATGGCAACTATTAGTGCTTCCCTCATCGTCTGTGGCATCTGCACCGTCTCGCCCATATCTGCGAACAGAGCTGAGAAATACGGGAGCAGCAGGTCCAGGTACGTCTTATAGAAGCTGACCGTCAGCCCGTCCGCCCCGGGGGTGCTCGCGGCTCTCATCCCACCCAGGGCCTCTCTGATCTTGTCATGTTCAATAGGGTGCATTAAAAATTCCCTCTGGGCGTTAGATAAAAACAGAAGCTCTATGTGATCCAGGTAGTCTAAGATGTCCGCTTCTTCCCCCGTCTCTCTGGAGCTGTATAGGTCAGTGTAGTATTCCCTGAACCTCTGTGCTATCTCAACTTCCCCGGCAAGGGTGACACCCTCCTTAGATCTAATTTCAGGGATCGCAATTTTTCTACGCTGTTGCTTCACCATGTTGGCTAAGATCGCTCCCGGTCTGTCTTTCTCACCATATACCCTAGCTGTGGCATACTTCCCCAGGTGTTTGATTTCCATGTCCGCCTCAGCCTGATATTCTGTTATTAACTTTTTCAATTCTGTGCTATCCGCATCCGTGCCTCCAGATACCTGGTGCGCCTCACATTCCGCCAACTGCCTTTTTTAGGCATGTCAGCCTCTGCCGGATGGAGTCGAGTACCCCTGAGTGCTTGCTCATGGCCATCCCCCTGATATACACCTTAAACACCTCCCACACCATTTGGAAGCTGTCGACTGACCCAATATTCACTTCAAAAAACGTCTCTATCGCAAAGTGTAACTCTTCTCTGAACACCGGGTCTTGTAGGGAGTAAGGTGGGAATCCCCACAGGAACAGGGGGGATTGCTGTCCGAGGCGTCGTTAGTTCTATCATTATGGGGGAATGATCGGAGAGTGTACGAGGCAGCACTTGGCACTTCCACACTCTTGAAAGCAGGCCAGACGTGGCCAGCCAATAGTCAATACATGTAGAGATGTTGTGAAAAGCTGAGTAGTGTGTGTATCCCCCCGCGCAGGGTATAAGCTTCACCATACGTCTGCCAGGTCTTCGCTTATTAGTATTTTGTCCAATTCTCTAGCCGCCTTAGCCTGTTGTCTTAGCGGGCCGCTCGAGCGATCCACCTCAGGGCTGCAGATTACATTGAAATCCCCGCCCCACAAGGCAGCCAGACCTGGCAAACCCCGGGTTGTTTCTGCTAGCTCTGCATAGAACTCAGGGCAGTCATAGTTTGGGCCGTAGAGATTAACAACTAGTGCCTCCAGCCCCCTGCCCACAACTTTTGAAATTACATAGTGGCCCGCCGGATCCGCTCTAAGCAGTGTCAGTGTGAGGTCCGATTTCGGGTTCACCCATGTTAGGACCCCTCCCGCGTGTGTAGTAAAACCAGTAGCATTTATATGTCCTCTCAACCCCCTGTCATTCAGCCTAGAGCTTCCCTCCGTAGGTGTGTCTCTTGTATTAAGGTTAAATCAATGTGGTGTCTAGTAAGATAGTTTATCACTCTGCGCAATTTGCGGTGGTCGTTCAGCCCTCGTTCATTCCACGTCAAGGCTCTTAGACCGCAGTCGCCTGGGCCAACTCCTATGTCACTAGATGTGCCCTGCACGGTCATGGGAGGTTAACGTTATCACTGTCTTGGTAGCCCTGTAGGGATAGATAATTGTAAGCGTGTGCTGGCCATCTCCTCTAAACAAAAACAAACACTCCTGTGCAACTCTTCTCCTGCCGCCCACCCACCCTAACCACAACCACACTCCCGCGCAAACTCTCATTCCTCCACAGCCGTCCCCTCCCACCTACAGCCGACCGCCCCCAACTAGGTCGTGAAAATCTGGCCCCAGAATATGCCACCCCCCACCCTCCTCCCGCTCCCCATACAACAACAACAAACCCAGACAAGGTGTTACCACGTGTGGGCGGAGGTCGTCTCGAGATATAGCAGAAATCCAAATCTGTCACCTTTCATACAGCTCGTCTCGTCTCCGCCCGCCGACTGCTGGCTACTCCCTGCAGCTGGAGTTGCCCACTATGATCACGACAACAAACTCTATTCAGTCCTGGTCGTTCAGTCCACCACTCGATGCTTCATCCAGCAAATCTCGGTCCGGGATTTCTTCCGCTCCATCGACCAGGTCTTGAGAGCTTTCTGCAGTGTCTTCGGCTCCGTAAAGATATGTGACTGCCCATTCCTGTTGACTTTCAGCTTAGCCGGATAAAGCATTGCATAGTCCAGCACCATATCGCGTAGCTGTCTTTTCATGGGGACGAAGTGTTTCCACGCTTCCTGGACCCTGGCCGTGAAATCAGGATAGAGGGAGATGGTGGATCCTTCATGCGTTAGAGTTTGTTTCTCTCTGGCGACACGCAAGGCGGCGTCTCTGTCCCTGTAATTTAGTAGTTTGGCGATTATTGGTTTCGGGGGGGCACCGGGTTTCGGGCGTGGAGCTAATGTTCGGTGCGCACGTTCCACAATGAACGTGGTGGAGAACACCTCCTCGCCCAATAAGGTGATCAGCAAGCATTCAATAGAGGGCTCCATCCTGCCTGTTGAGGTCGATTCAGGCAGGCCAAGGATGCGTATGTTGCAGCGACGTGAGCGGGCCTCTAAGTCCTCCGTCTTGTCCTGCAGCACTTGTAAGATTCTGCCCAGCTGTTTATGATCTGTATCCAGAGTAGTTTGTGCCTCTTCCACCTCCGTCAGCCTCCTTTCCGACATGTCAAGTCTTTCTGCGTGCTTGTCAAGCCTCTCTCCCATTCTGTCCATCCTGTAATTGAGCGCGTCCATCTTGGCACCCAGCGATGAGATGCTCTCCTGAAGCCCCCTCTCCATGGACAGCAGCATGCAGCGTATATCTTGCTCCTGTTCCGGTGGCGTGGCAGGTGCACTGTCGCCCCCTACGCCACTGCCCTGCGTCTTGGAGCGTGTTTGGGCGAAGGGTAACTTTGATTGTGTCTCTCCGGGGGGTCACGCACTTTCAGCTTTGCTATCGGATGCGATGCACTCAGCTCTGAGACCAGGGGTCCAATGGGCCGCAACCCCACCCCGCTCCTCCGCCGTCAATGATATTGGCAATACATCCGCAGCAGGATTAAGGTCCCCGTCACGCCGCAATCTCCATAGGCACACAACTACACCATCAAAATGTCATGCCAGGATATTCAGGGGAGTCACATCCAAAGGGTTGTCTTGGCCCGTGCCCAGAGCCTCCAAATCGCCTTTCACGCCACCACCTGGCTGCAGGCCGCTTATAGAGTTTGGCACCACTCTTCAGCCCCGGCACCTCTGATTGTCGCCCTCCTCCACCGGGCCAGCCTCATGCGTTGGGAGTATTATGGTGTTTGCCAATGTCCCCAATCGCCACCACTCCAGGAGCAGCTACCCCTACTGGGTCCGGTAACTTCCTCAGCAGAACCCCCACTTCACTTCCTCACCAGTAATAGGGCCCCACCCCCAGACATCGCAGAGCCAGATTCAGGATCAATATCGGCCGCAGGGGGGGTCCCAGCACTCCCGTAGTTGTCGGGCCGGCTCACCTTTCAGTTGGCTTCTCACTCAATGGGCAGCGGTAGTCGCGTAATTGGCTCCCTCACGCCGTCCTGATGGTGCGCTGCGGATATCCAGGCCCGGGTCCGTAGCAGCGTCCGGACTCACAGGGCCCGCAGCTCGCCCCTCCCACAGTGCGCCGCACGTAAAGCTACGTCGGCAGGGGGCACCAGCAATCGAGGCCGTAGATTTCAGGCCTGCTTTTCTTCTGGACGCCAGTGCTGATACTATAGACTTTGGATTAGAATTAATCCTCCACAAACAGAAAATTAGATTCCAGAAAGGGAACTGCTTTTTATTCGCAATTTTATTTGTAGAAAATCAACAATAAGTTAAAAATTCATCTTTACATTAGAGAAGAAAAAACATTGGAAGAAAATCAAGATGAAAACGGACACATAGAAGTACATTCAGTTAAAGTAATCCACCATTCACAACTGCAATCATGTCACATTCACAACACATTCAACACAATCAGACTTGACTCAAGCATACCACATAATACTACTCAAAAGAGGAAAGGTACAAAACTAGGTCTGCGTCAATTAAGCAAAAAATTCAGAATAATTATTTGAACAATAGTACAAAACCAAGAATTTTTACAGTTTTAACATTCATTGGGGATAAATGTAAATAGGTAATGTACAAGGGATTGTGAAGAGTCTACTATTAAACGTGACTCTTATACACATGGGCAGACCAGTGGGATAATAGGCCTACGCGTTTCGAATCCCCTTTCAATTCGTCGGAGATTCTCATCAGGGCCTCAGGCAACTGAAAAAAGAAAAGAGAACATACGACAGCTTTTTTTAAAAAGGAGGAATAGTGACATATGAAAAAGAGGCAAACATGCAAATAAGGTGAACACTGTTAAAAATAACATTAGTTAAAGTACATACTGCAGAAGGTAATTACACATCAGAAGTCTCGAAAACTCAGTGAATACCCAGTATGAGAGAACCCTAACCACAGGGACACTAATACGGAGCGTCAGGTCGAGGAAGGACTACGTACTGATCTCTAAATGGCACAATGACCCCTGCACAGAACTGGAGATACTACCTGCACCAGGGAAACAAAAAGGATTGGGATTACTTACCACCAATGTGGCTAAGGTGAAAGCCAGTGGTGGTCCGGATTTTGGAAGGCTTCTCTAAAATAAAAAGCCTGTGAATAGACATAAACGTCTAGTGAGTCAGAGGGGATTATAATTTTAAGGACTGCTGAAATTGTGCTCACAGACCTGCAAAAATACCTTACCGCTTAGTGGAAGTCGATAAACCTAGGCAGCAAGGAAATGGATCCAGTTGTGAAATCTGTAAGCACAGTAAAAAACGGAGAGCCTATTAAGAAACCTCAAGCAAACAAGGGGGGGGCAGAAAAGCCTGGAGTGAACTAAGCCGGCTACCTGGAGAAGGAATATTCCACAGCCGTTTGGACCAGGACGTTAACACGTCAATTTGAGGGTGGAATGGAATCAACTCGGTAGATTACTGGTGGCGTGTCTTATTGGCTGGCAGCCACTCGGGGTCCTGTGAAGGATTAACAAACAAAATGGAAAAGTTAAGGGGGATGAGAGTTAAAACGAGTGGGGACAACTGAAAAGTGAAGGTGAGCATCACCTGTAACAAGCGGTCAAAACGTAACGCTTCTGCCGGTTTGATTCAGGCAGCCAACAACGGGGTGGCAGCGTCAGCACAAGCAGGCGGAATTCGCGAGTGCTGCAAGAGACGGGGAAACGGCAATTAAATGAAACGAAGAGAGGTGGAAAAAGGTCTTTAACAGGCTCTGTGAAGCCCGTTTCTAAAGCCGGGAAGTCTGGCAGGGTCGGGACGGGCTCTTACCAAGTTTGCTAAATCCGAAGGTTTCATCCAGCGCTGCAGCTGTGCGGCGTCGAGGTGGACACTAGTCACTCGCGCAGGCGCATTACCATGCGAACTGAGAGCATTCATTTTATAGCAGGAGGCGCACCGCGTCATCGGAGGGGGGGCGGTTCTGCGGGAATGAAATGGCTCGGGCTTAGGAGCCCAACGAAAAACATGCAAAGTATCATATGCTTGGTTACAAATACTGGAGGGACAAAAAACTATAAAACAAAGGGGGTCTCTGGTGCTAGAGGAAGGTGTAGTCTGTGTGCCTGGCAACCGAGGCATTGCAAGTCGAGGCTAGCTAGGAAAATGGAACAAAGGGGTTCTCTGGTGCTGGAGGAAGGTGTAGCCTAAGTGCATAGTAGCCAAGGCATTACAAGGGGGTTCATAACTTAAATATTTCTGAGAGTTCATTTAGACCTGACACAGCCGTGTCGAATTTCACAATTAGCATTGCTTCCCTTTTGGATAATAGAAGGCTCCGGTCGCCTCCTCGGGGGTCCTTTTCTATCCTGGAAATGACCGTCCATTTAAAATCATTGAGTCCATGTTGCGTTCTATTCTATTCCAATGATTTACTAGTGGTGCATTTTCGACCTTTCTCTTCAGCCTCGACTTGGGTTGTCCCTTTGCCCCAGAGTTGGCTGTGTTGTTTATGTCGATGTACGAGGACAGGTACATACATAGCAATAACCCTTATGGAGCATACATTGGCAAATGGTATCGTTTTATTGATGATGTCTTTATGGTATGGACTGGAGGAATCAACAATCTGACCCAGTTCCATCAATGGCTAAACAACAGAACAACTGACATTCAATTCAGCCTTTCTCACTCCAAAACCAAAATCGCCTTTTTAGACGTTGAGGTATTTCCCAGAGCTGGCAAGTTGGCTATGACCCTGTTTACTAAACCTACAGACCGCAATAAGGCACTACTTTTCCAAAGTAATCACCCGAGAAGCTTAAGAGAAAATCTGCCCTATGGGCAGTTTCTGCGGGTGCGCAGAAACTGCACATATGATGATGATTTCTCCCACCATGCGGAAAAACTTGTCTCCAAACTCTGCGATAGAGGGTACCCCAAAAAATTGGTGAAGGATTGTATGAAAAGAGCAAGGTGGACCCCCTGCGAAACACTACTGGAGCGAAAAAAGAAACAAGAACAGAAACGCCAGGTCTGTGTCACCACCTTCTGCCCAAATGCCAACCAGTTGAAACGCATCATTGGGCAAAACTGGCTAAAAATCTAGATGAGAGCCTGAAAGATCCACCTCTGTTCGCATTCAAAAGAGAGAACAGTATCGCGAACCATCTGGTAAGAGCTGCCATGCCAACCCAAACTCAACCATCCCTCCGCCAAATGATGGGTCTGACACCCATACTAGGTCATCACAAGTGTGGGACTTGCCTTTGCTGCGACACTACTATACAGGGCTCTGTTTTCCAACATAAGGGCATATTCTGGAAACATGAGGTATTTAGCAACTGTAAATCAAAATTCGTGGTCTATGGCATAAAATGCCCTTGCGATTGCCTGTACATCGGCAAAACAGAGCAAGAAGTGCGACAACGCATATCGCAACACAAGTCGAGGCTGAAGAGAAAGGTCGAAAATGCACCACTAGTAAATCATTGGAATAGAATGCAACATGGACTCAATGATTTTAAATGAACGGTCATTTCCAGGATAGAAAAGGACCCCCGAGGAGGCGACCGGAGCCTTCTATTATCCAAAAGGGAAGCAATGCTAATTGTGAAATTTGGCACGGCTGTGTCAGGTCTAAATGAACTCTCAGAAATATTTAAGTTATGAACCCCCTTGTAATGCCTTGGCTACTATGCACTTAGGCTACACCTTCCTCCAGCACCAGAGAACCCCTTTGTTCCATTTTCCTAGCTAGCCTCGACTTGCAATGCCTCGGTTGCCAGGCACACAGGCTACACCTTCCTCTAGCACCAGAGACCCCCTTTGTCTTATAGTTTTTTGTCCCTCCAGTATTTGTAACCAAGCATATGATCCTTTGCATGTTTTTCGTTGGGCTCCTAAGCCCGAGCCATTTCATTCCCGCAGAACCGCCCCCCCTCCGATGACGCGGTGCGCCTCCTGCTATAAAATGAATGCTCTCAGTTGGCATGGTAATGCGCCTGCGCGAGTGACTAGTGTCCACCTCGACGCCGCCCGGCTGCAGCGCTGGATGAAACCTTCGGATTTAGCAAACTTGGTAAGAGCTCGTCCCGACCCTGCCAGACTTCCCGGCTTTAGAAACGGGCTTCACAGAGCCTGTTAAAGACCTTTTTCCACCTCCCTTCTTTTCATTTAATTGCCGTTTCCCCGTCTCTTGCAGCACTCGCGAATTCCGCCTGCTTGTGCTGACGCTGCCACCCCGTTGTTGGCTGCCTGAATCAAACCGGCAGAAGCGTTACATTTTGACCGCTTGTTACAGGTGATGCTCACCTTCACTTTTCAGTTGTCCCCACTCGTTTTAACTCTCATCCCCCTTAACTTTTCCATTTTGTTTGTTAATCCTTCACAGGACCCCGAGTGGCTGCCAGCCAATAAGACACGCCACCAGTAATCTACCGAGTTGATTCCATTCCACCCTCAAATCGACGTGTTAACGTCCTGGTCCAAACGGCTGTGGAATATTCCTTCTCCAGGTAGCCGGCTTAGTTCACTCCAGGCTTTTCTGCCCCCCCCCCTTGTTTGCTTGAGGTTTCTTAATAGGCTCTCCGTTTTTTACTGTCTTTACAGATTTCACAACTGGATCCATTTCCTTGCCGCCTAGGTTTATCGACTTCCACTAAGCGGTAAGGTATTTTTGCAGGTCTGTGAGCACCATTTCAGCAGTCCTTAAAATTATAATCCCCTCTGACTCACTAGACGTTGATGTCTATTCACAGGCTTTTTATTTTAGAGAAGCCTTCCAAAATCCGGACCACCACTGGCTTTCACCTTAGCCACATGGGTGGTAAGTAATCCCAATCCTTTTTGTTTCCCTGGTGCAGGTAGTATCTCCAGTTCTGTGCAGGGGTCCTTGTGCCATTTAGAGATCACTACGTAGTCCTTGCTCGACCTGACGTTCCGTATTAGTGTCCCTGTGGTTAGGGTTCTCTTATACTGGGTATTCACTGAGTTTTCGAGACTTCTGATGTGTAATTACCTTCTGCAGTATGTACTTTAACTAATGTACTTTTTAACAGTGTTCACCTTATTTGCATGTTTGCCTCTTTTTCATATGTCACTATTCCTCCTTTTTAAAAAAAGCTGTCGTATGTTCTCTTTTCTTTTTTCAGTTGCCTGAGGCCCTGATGAGAATCTCCGATGAATTGAAAGGGGATTCGAAACGCGTAGGCCTATTATCCCACTGGTCTGCCCATGTGTATAAGAGTCACGTTTAATAGTAGACTCTTCACAATCCCTTGTACATTACCTATTTACATTTATCCCCAATGAATGTTAAAACTGTAAAAATTCTTGGTTTTGTACTATTGTTCAAATAATTATTCTGAATTTTTTGCTTAATTGACGCAGACCTAGTTTTGTACCTTTCCTCTTTTGAGTAGTATTATGTGGTATGCTTGAGTCAAGTCTGATTGTGTTGAATGTGTTGTGAATGTGACATGATTGCAGTTGTGAATGGTGGATTACTTTAACTGAATGTACTTCTATGTGTCCGTTTTCATCTTGATTTTCTTCCAATGTTTTTTCTTCTCAAATGTAAAGATGATTTTTTACCTTATTGTTGATTTTCTACAAATAAAATTGCGACTAAAAAGCAGTTCCCTTTCTGGAATCTAATTTTCTGTTTGTGGAGGATTCATTCTAATCCAAAGTCTATAGTATCAGCACTGGCACCTCCCCTTTGTTATTTGTTATATAGGCTCAGCCTTGCTGATTAGAGCCAGCCCTATTTTGTTCCCATTTCTTCTGGGACGGCCTCAGCTACACCACAGGATCAAGCAGCCCCCGCAGAGTGCCGCAGCTCAGCGGACGCAGGACAGAGGTGCCAGTATCTAGCACAGGTGATCAGCGGTTCCAGCAACCGCAGGGCTAAGGATTTTGTAGGACTTTTGAGTCGGCTGCGGCGGAGCTTGAGAGCTATGCGTCCATCTTGGACCCGAGCAAGCTCTGCCCCCCTGTCTGTGTCTCATTACTTACTCAAAGAACTTCATTGTGATCTCTGCCCGTCTCTGTCTGCCATCTGTTGGTGGCGCAACTCCTGCTGTGTTGGGTTCAGGCAGTGCATGTTCATCATCGTGGTCCTCATAGTCGCTCAATTCCACCTCTGTGCCCTTCTTTGTAGCAAGGTTGTGCAACATTGCGCAAGTTGCAATTATCTTACAGCAGATGATTGGTGAGTACTGCCGTGCCCCTCCACTTTTGTGGAGGCAGCGGAACCTGCTTTATAACAGCCCAAAGGTGCGCTCCACAACGTTCCTAGTGGATTTGTGTGCCATGTTGTATAGTTTCTGGCTGGGGGTTGGAGGGTGGAGGTAGGGTGTCAGGATGAATGAGCGGACGGCATATGCACTATCCCCTATTTCTAAATGAGAGAGCCATTACTCACATGCACACATACACATACATCTGCAATATCTATCAGGGTGTGTTACAGTGTTGTTACCTAGCAGGTATCCTTCGCCGAATTCCCCCGCTGTCAGGTGTGTGTAGATGACACTGTTCTGAAAGATGTAGGAGTCGTGGGGACTTCCTGGGAACTTGGCCACAATGTCTGTGATTATGTTGTTGGCATCACAGATTACCTGTACATTGATCGAGTGGGTTGACTTCCTGTTTCTGTAAATGTACTCTGTGGCAGCAGGTGGGCATATAGGAATGTGGGTGTCATCAATACATCCAATGACGTGTGGGAACTGTGCAATTTGATAAAAGTCAGTCTTGGTCTTCAGCAGTTCCACATGTGTGTTAGGGAAGCAGATGTAATTATGCATCCTCTGCATCATGGTCTCTAGGAACTTCCTGAAGACAGGCAGCTCTGAGACACCCCACCTACCAAAGCAATCACCCCCTGGTAACTCCCAGTTGCAAGCAGGTGTAGGCTACAGAGTATAATTGGGGTGGGGTCGCACACTGCTCACACACCAGCGGGCTCGCCCCTAAGGACTGTGGTAAATGTAGTTTGTGTTCTGCGATGCATCTTCTTTCGATTCTCTGCTATCTTCGCTCTCTTCGCCATCCCTGTACACGTGTTTCGGGGGTTTTACCCCTGATCAGCAGGGATTAGGCCATCTTCTGGGGTTGCCGGTGGCTGCCAATATTACCAGGTTTAGTACCACTCCAGGCGCGCAGGTGGGGGGTCCCAGGCTCGTCAGCCAGCTGCTCGAGGGAGCATTTTAACATTCCAATTGGGGTGGGGTCGCACACTGCTCACACACCAGCGGGATCGCCCCTAAGGACTGTGGTAAATGTAGTTTGTGTTCTCCGATGCATCTTCTTTCGATTCTCTGCTATCTTCGCTCTCTTCGCCATCCCTGTACACATGTTTTGGGGTATTTACCTCTCATCAGCAGGGATTAGGCCATCTTCTGGGGTTGCCGGTGGCTGCCAATATTACCAGGTTTAGTACCACTCCAGGCGCGCAGGCGCGGGGTCCCAGGCTTGTCAGCCAGCTGCTCGAGGGAGCATTCAACATTACAATTGGGGTGGGGTCGCACACTGCTCACACACCAGCGGGATCGCCCCTAAGGACTGTGGTAAATGTAGTTTGTGTTCTGCGATGCATCTTCTTTCGATTCAGATGTAATGATGCATCCTCTGCATCATGGCCTCTAGGAGCTTCCTGAAGAAACGGGACAGGCAGCTCTGAGACACCCCACCTACTGCAGCAATCACCCCCTGGTAACTCCCAGTTGCAAGCAGGTGTAGGCTACAGAGTACCTTCACATGGGGTGGGATGGCATGCGCCCTTGGGGTTGGGTGCTCCAAAAGTGGGTGCAATTCCCTGATCAAGTCCAGGATGGTTTGGGGGTGTAGCCTGTACCTTTGCAATATCTCTGGCTCAGTGAGTTGAAATAGCGTTATCCTCTGTCTGTAGACTTGCTCCTCCCTTCTCCAGACTCTCTCTCCTGCTGTCTGTAGCCGTAGCCGCCTTGCTATCACGTAGAATGCTGCCATTCTGGTCACACTGTTGCATTTTGGGGCCTTTTTTATAGCCTGCACCTGGTTCCCACCTGCTTTCAATCCATGGTAAATATCGACTCTTAAATACCGAATTTCATGAAATTCGGTATTTTAGAAGTTTCCTACATCTCAAAACTAATTTTTTACCATTTCTTATTTACTGATTCGGTAAATAAGAATTCAGTAATTTCCGAATCGGTAATTTCCGAATCGGTAAATTCAGATTCGGTAAATTCCGATTCGGTAAATTACCGACTCGTATTTACCAAATCGGTCTTTTTTGGGCCCCTACATCTCAAAAGCCAAATACCGGTCGGTAAAGGCCGAAATTCGGTATTTTCGGCCGTTACCGACCGGTATTTGGCTACCTACATCTGGCCCTTAATTTCTTCCATGCGTCAGTCGGAAGACCCAGGCTTCATGTTGCATGCTAGGATTTGTAGTTATTTGGTGAGCTACTCATGCTTGTAACTGGTAAATTTGAGCGTACTCTGTGGTCTGACTTTTTCACAAAATGCACTTAGTATACGGAGATTTTTGAAACCAGCCTCCGAATATTATAAGAGAAATGACAGCTTCCCGAATATAGATTGTTCTTCTTGGCTAAAATGTCAAAACCAACAGAGTGCATCCTCTGTCTAGTACAATGTGATTCGCTGGTATCCTGGAATATCTAATTATATATTGTTCCTTTGAGGCTTACGCCGATGGTTTCGAATTAGATTTGGCGTACCACTTATTTTAGAATACACGATTTACCAGAATCTTGGTAAATGGTAAACACCGACAGTGTCCGAAAGGGGACGCAGTGTACTGTTTAAAAAGTGCAACTTTTTTTTGTCATATTAGTATTTTCAAAAGAAGAAATTGAAAAGTGTTCTTAAATCTACCGCACCCAAAAGCGATGTCTTGTTTACGGAATGACAAGACATCCCAATTATATATTTCCAAGTTATCCAATTGTCAATTTCTTTTTAACTTATCACAGTGGAGTGCTCATTTCTCACATATTTCTTTTGGCTCTTTGTTTGTATCCTTCCACCTCCACTTCAGTACTTGACTTGAAGTGCATGTTTAACAATGTTGAACAGTGCTAGAACAATGCATGAAATATACACTGTGGTCCCACGCATCCTTTCGCTGTAAAAGAACTTTAGAAATGGGAAGTGAATAGCAAGGTTAATGGGGAAGCGTTTCATACTTTTTTTTCATGGCCTTGTTCATTTGAATGGAAATTTGAGCTATACAAGATAACCTCCCCTTATCCTTGAATATAATTCCTTTTCGCGTTAGTATGTGATTCACTTGTGTGCATTATTATAAAATATCTACTTGTCATAAGGACTAGTTGTTTCAGAGATCTGTTTTTCGAGTACAAATAGTCAGTGTGTCCCTTTTAATGCCATGCAGCGTGGTAACAAAATATGACACCATTCTTAACATATCAGACCTGACAATCTCTCTGTTTATGTCAGTGTTCATATTTTAAGACTATCTGGATTCTACCAAGGCTTTGATTTTGCCACCTTTCCGTACACCAGAAAAAAGAATTAGGCTAGAAGCGGTGATTCTTTGCACATCCTCATACTAACTAAAGGTATTAAGCACTGAGGGGAAACAGGTAATGTAGGCAATTGATTTTATAATAGCTCAGCATATTTTCAACCATGTATGCCTGTGTATATTTGCTTGTGTGAAAATAGGATTCTCAAAAGGTTGAGAGCAATATGGTTTTCAGGTCTTCTTGTGTAAACCCTTGTGAATTCCTGGAAGTCGTAACTATGCACCAACACCAGGGTAAGCACATATACCTGCAGGTGTATGTTTTTGACTTTCTTTAAGAAGTGATCACCCTGTGTATTTGCGCCTTGCCCATAATGGTTTTACACTGACTCCTCATTATTAGTCTTTAAATAAATAAATATATATATATATATATATATATATATATATATATATATATATATATATATATATATATATATATATATATATATATATATTACCTACTGGCGGTCGCCAGTAGGTATATATAGTTAGGATTTTTTCCCTATGGGATTTCTGAAAATTCTATGCCTAATAACTTTTGCGTTCGTGGACGGAATTGGCTGAAATTTTCAGGAAAATGGCACATTTTGTTTCTGAGCAGACCTTGAAAATTTGGGGGGGTTTTGTGGAGGGGGGGCCGAGAAAAAAGGGGGGTCCCAAAACGCCTTTTTCCCATGTTAATTTCCATAGGGCGGTTGGACTCACTTTTAGCCCGAACGGCTGAATGGATTTTCACGAAACTTGGCAAAATTGTAGGGACTGTTAGCCCGATGTGCCTTTGCTAGGTCTCAATATATGTGCTTCAGTGGATTTTGAGAAATTAACGTTTAAATCAAGATATATATCTGTAACAGCGCTCCGGGCAGCTATCCGGTTAGCGAACCTTTCGCGTAACGGAACTTTGCGATGAGAAGCTGATTGGCCCTCCGGTGTCTGTCAACATTCTAAACAGTCCGGAGCGGCCGCCATCTTGTCTCTCGGTAGGATCGAGAGACAAGAGGAGGCCAAAACAAAGGGGGAAATTACCATAAGGGGGCATAGTAGATCCTCGTTGACCCCCTAGGTTTTATGTGGAGGTTTTAAAAGGGCCTAGGAGGGTCCAAAAAAAAAAATTTTTTTTTGCGTGGTAAGCGCCAAGTTCGCGAACCGGATAGCTTTCTGGGCAGCGAACTTTATGGATAAAAGAATGAAAGACTTTTCTAATACTGTATGTTAATTGTTTGTTGTTTTTCTTGTTTTTTTTTGTTTTCTTTATTTATTTATTTTTTTTATTATGATTGTGTTTCATACTTTATTAAATTTTCTAACATTTCATTGTCAGAAATGTCATAATTTATTATAGGGTGTAATTGTTTTTCATTTTGAAGCAAGTTGTCTACTGCTTCAACACATTGTAGAAGTTCGTGGTCTCTACTGTCATCCATAAAGTCATCAAGTTTGTCTTGGCTGCTCTCCTTCAGTTCAATCGAAAATGAAACTTGCTGCTCGCCTTCCATTTTGCCTGAAATTTGGATTAAAAAAATATATATTAGTAGAGATAGGGCACTGTTGGGATTAATTTTAGATAGGCAGTTTTTATCAGTGAATTTATCTTTTGGCAGTGTATAGTATGAGAGTGGAAATAGGACTAAAAAAAAGTGTATGTGATTTAACCAAGACACTACTACTACAGAGGGATAGTGTATATGTAGCAGAAAAAGTCTACTATATTAAGTCATAGTGCACAATATATTAAATTATAACTTACCTTCACAAAGAAGTTGAAGTTTTTTGAAGCTTTTGAAATAGGAGGTACAACAAGAAGTAGTAGTCAAAATGGCTGTGTTTCCTTCTCTCCCTTTATATATATACAGGTATATAACCAATCAAATGTCAGGTAATAAAAGTAGAAAATGAAAGTAACATTTTCATTGGTTGTCAATTCCAACAATTCAGATGTGTTTTGTGAAGTAATTTACCTCACGGTACTTGGAGAGGTCTACAGGCTAAATGGCTAAATGGAATTTCAATGAAATTTGTGAGAATGGAAGGGATTGTTATGTAGTATGAGCTAATCTATATTTGGTGAGAGTGTTTCTAGTCGTTATTCTGTAAATTACTTTCCCGCCTTTTTTTAGGACCGCTTTCCGGGAAGCTGCCCGGTTAGCGAACCTTAAGCGTCACGGGAGTCCACCATTTTGTGTTTCGTTCGCATTAAGATACAAGATGGAGGGCAAATAATGTTTAGAATGGGTAGAAGGGGTCATGGTAGACTTATCTTGACCCCCTAGGTTTTCTGAGCGTGGCTGAGGAGGCTTATATGTGCGGAAAAAAATTTTTTTTTAAAAAAATTCCGCGAGGTTAGCTTTCGGTTAGCGAACCGGGTAGCGCTCCGGGGAGCGAATTTTGTGGAAAATTAGTGAAAAAAGTTAGAGAAAAATAATAATTGTGAGTGATCAGATGTAGGGTAGCTCTGAGAAGAGCTTTTGGGTTTATGGTACATTTAGGTACTTATAAGTAGGTACCAATGCACAGTCTTAAATTCAGAATGAAAATTCTGTTGCCCTCATCTGAGAAGTGAACTCCATCTCCTCTGTAGATATCTTGCATGTAGTAACGCAAGTTATTGTTGTACAGAGAGCCCATTCCATGGTCTCTCATGTAAGCTGAAACAGATTTGTTTACATGCTTCCTCGCTTTCTCAATTTGTGGACAAAATTGGTTGGACCACCTCCATTTCTGTCTTTGGCATATATTGGAATATACCAAGGCAGTTTGAGGAAAAAGTGCCATTAATTGCTCCAAGGTGTCCTTTAAAAGCATTTCCAGACCTACCCCTGTCAAAGTGCCCAAATCATTACCTCCACAGTGCACTATTAACAGGTCAGGTTTTGGCAAATGCATAAAGGTTTTCACCAATGGTATCAATTGGTGACATTTTAATCCTCTTTGGCCCAACCACTTAATTTCCACATCTTGTAAATTGAGGTTGTGTAAATTTCTGCTCTCAGCATACCTTTGAGCCCAGTGGATGTAACTATGTCCAACAATCCAGACGTTAAACATGGTGGAAGAAGGTTGTTCTGCAGTCAGATGAAGTGTGGTAATGAAAGGGCAGTTGAAACAGTAGGAGTTTCTAAAGAAAAAAAACTGTGGATTTACAATGCTAATGATTCATTAGCAGTGATTGGTGCATTTCCATTTCTGAAAACAGAAAGTTAGGGTGCATGGATGTGTTCTTTGAAAGATGTAATTTGAATGGTCAAGGAAGAAACATTTAATGAAAGATTGCACTGGATACGCAGGTGCACTGAGAGTTCAGAGTTCAATTGAAACATTGTTGTGTGAATTTGCAAACATGAGAGGTCTTCCAGGAGGTGGTTGCTATGGAAACAAGGCAGACAGGGCAGAGGGGGGAAGGGTTTTGATTTGAAAAAAGTGAGGGAAGAGGTATGATTGGCTAATATGAGAGATATGTGAAAAGAATATCTGTATTTCTGTGCTTTCAATAGCTGCAGCCTTTGGAGTGCATCCTTTTTCTTCTGCTGAAGACAATTTGGTGTATTTCTGAGACTGTTTTCAAAACTCAAAAAATATTTGCTAAGGTGAGAAAAGATTTATTTAATTTAGATAGAGAATAGTATGATTTAAGGAGAAAATGATGAAGAAAGCTGTGTTTTTAAAATGTGGTTTTGTCTCTAGTGATATACTAATAGAATTAGTTTCAAAGAGAAATTATAATTGCATATTTGGTGTAACATTCTGGCATGCAGTTACACAAGATATTGTAATACATGGAGGCCATTTCATGGTCTGTTATGTAAGCTGAAACAGATATGTTGCTTTTAAAAACGATTTAAGAAATCAATTACATTTCTAGATATGTACTGCTAGAGCTTCATAGGTTGTTTTGGGCCATATTTATAAGGTATTTGAGTGTCTAAGATGTTGTGTTCGCCTTTTAAAATGTAAAGTGTTCCTCATGGGACAAGTGTCTTGTAAATACGCTCCCACTTGTGCTTGGCAAATTTAGATTTTGATTATGGGAGTTACCTAGCCATGTTAATAGTGTCCCAAAAATGGTGCTAGGGCATTCCAGAAAACACTTTCATGTGTCTCAAGGACATTTTTAGTCATTTCTTCATGAATGCAGGTATACAATTGATTTATATGCTGTGTTTAAAAACGAATTTTGAAATGAATTAAATTTCAGGATATGTACTGTTAGAGCTTCATAGGTTGTTTGGGGTCATATTTAGAAGGCATTTTAGTGTCTTTGAAGTTATTTTTCCCTTTTTAAATGGAAAGCGTTCCTCATGGGGCCCTGAGCAGTTCTTAGCCATGTTATTTAATAGGAAGTGGATAACATGGCTAAGAGCATTTGCTGGGAAATGCATGAATATCGCTGATTTTTCTGCTATATTCATGCATTGTGGCCGTTTTTTTTCACATTGCTTCATAGGTTGTTTGGGTTCATATTTAGAAGGCATTTTAGTGTCTTTGATGTTATTTTTCCCTTTTTAAATGGAAAGCGTTCCTCATGGGGCCCTGAGCAGTTCTTAGCCATGTTATTTAATAGGAAGTGGATCACATGGCTAAGAGCATTTGCTGGAAAATGCATGAATATCGCTGATTTTTCTGCTATATTCATGCATTGTGGCCGTTTTTTTCACATTGCTTCATAGGTTGTTTGGGTTCATATTTAGAAGGTATTTTAGTGTCTTTGATGTTATTTTTCCCTTTTTAAATGGAAAGCGTTCCTCATGGGGCCCTGAGCAGTTCTTAGCCATGTTATTTAATTGGAAGTGGATAACATGGCTAAGAGCATTTGCTGGAAAATGCATGAATATCGCTGATTTTTCTGCTATATTCATGCATTGCGGCAGTTTTTTTTCACATTGCTTCATAGGTTGTTTGGGTTCATATTTAGAAGGCATTTTAGTGTCTTTGATGTTATTTTTCCCTTTTTAAATGGAAAGCGTTCCTCATGGTGCCCTGAGCAGTTCTTAGCCATGTTATTTAATAGGAAGTGGATAACATGGCTAAGAGCATTTGTTGGAAAATGCATGAATATCGCTGATTTTTCTGCGTTATTCATGCATTGCAGGCCTTTTTTTATCACATTTGCAAGCACTTCTTAGCCATGTTATCCAATGGGAGGTGGATAACATGGCTAAGAGCATTTGCTTCAAAGGTTGTTTGGGGTTATATACCATTTTTGGGAAATTATTAACATGCCTATCTAACTCCCATAATCAAAATCTAAATTTGCCAACCGCAGGTGGGAGCGTATTTACAATAAATTTGCACCATGAAGAATGTAAAATAGCATACTAGATACTCAAATAACTTATAAATATGATCCAAAACATCTTATGAAGCACTAGTAGTGCATATTTCCAGAAATGTATTGGTTTTCATTTAATGATTTACTTCATTGGTAGGCCTTCACATGTTTTTTTACCTTGGTTTTTTTTCAGTGAAAATCTTATCTGCAACCATGTGTTGGCCTCACCTCAAATAAACAAAACAGGTGATGGACTGAATGTGGATCAATGACACACATTCACCCCAGTCCAAAGATCTGGGCCTAAACAAACCTTTAGATAGGCTACATCTTATCGTCATCCTGAATTAATGATTTAAAATATTAGGGAGTGATTTATGAGTGTTGTATGCCTGTTTTGTACCATTGAGTGTCATTTTTGTGATGCAGTGCTGGTGGAAAATATTTGCTATGTTAAATAATTAGTACAGCATTAAGTTTTAGATGACTGTTATTTATTTACTGTTTGGTAATAGTGGTTAATAACATTTTATATTATATTTTTTCACAGATTCAACTGCAGATTCTTTCATAGTTTGGAAAATGCCTTCCAGAAGTCGAATACGAAAGGCTAGAAAACGTCAAAGACAGCAGGATGATGTTTTATTGCAGCAGTCCTCTTCCCCAAATACTTGTCAAAACACCAAGAAAGGTCCGGGTAAGAGCACGAAATCATTCTTAAGAAATATTTGTAGTAAAAAAAATTTTGCTCAAAAAAATGTGTCTCTTAACAAAAAGAGAAGTAATTTAAATGGAAAGGAGAGACCCATCACAAATGTTACTGGTAGAGGAAGAGATAACTCTGTGCATGATAGTAGAAGGAAACAACAGTTTAGGGACATTCGACAACGAATGTTCCGTAATAGGATATTAGTTAATTTATTGAAAAATATTAAAAAGAAAGGCCAACAGAAAGCGGCATTTTATAGGAAGAAGAAAAATGTAGAGAAAATTATTGATCATGCTTTTGAAATCAAGCGAAAGTTGTTTATTTTGGTAATCAATAGAATTAGGAAACTAAGCAAGGTAATTTCTGATTTCAAAACAAAAAGTAGATGGAAGAGAGTAGTAAATCGTACTAACTTTTGTGAAGTTTTTTCTGGAGAATGGATGCATAGTTCAAGTTCTGAGGCATTTTTTAATGAGGAGACTTATTTTCAGGATAATGATTTGGTGCATGCAGTTGACATCAGTGGTCGAGCTTATGAAGTGAAGGATGGTTGTCCAGTTGAAAAAGAACAACTTGTGACAACAGAGACAGAAGAGGCGCTAAGTGATGAGGTTTTAGGAAGACGTCCTAAGGGTCCTGTGTACATTTGGAAGTGTAGTTCTATTTGCAGTGTGCGACAGGTTTCCATCAATTTGCTATGTGATTTTATACGGACATTTAATAAGAAAAGTTTGAAGCAGAAAATGAAGTTGTTGCAAGATTTAGATCCTTGCAGAGTGAGACAAATGACAGGTTTGCGTGGTCATTCACTGGCTTGTCTTTCCAGGAGAGTATGCCAGAGTGTTTTTCATCATTTCAGGATGCTAGCAGTGCATCATAATAAAGTGAGAAAATTAGTGAGAATGTTGTATTATGCTAAGAGTCCAGCAATTATGCTTAAACAGTTATGTGCTGCTCTTTTGCATGGTTCTGAAATAGATGTGAAGAATCTTTGTGAAGAAATTGAGTTTTGTTACTTTGGTAGTAAAGATGAGAATGTTCAAATTGACCCTGAAGTAGAGGGTAATGTGGAAGATAATGTACAGGTTTCCAGTACAGATAATTTTCAGAAGGAAATTGCCACGTTTCAGATGAAATCAAGTGAGAGGCCTAATTTCACTTGTGTATGTTGTCGACGCACTTATTATAAGAATCAGACTAAGGTAGTGGATTTATATGCAAAAAGTGAAAGGGAAAATAATAGTGAATGGAAGGATTTAGCCACATACTTGATGGTAGAAAATTATTTTGATTTGGGATCGGATCAACGTGTGTGTACTTATTGTTGTAATAAATTAAACCAAAACCAGATGCCTGCTAGGGCAGTTCATAATAATCTGGAATTGGTTGAGATTCCTTCTGAATTGAAGGATTTAAATACTTATGAATCTATTTTGATTCAAAGTATCCATCCCTTTCAGGCTATTGTAAGAATGGAGCCAAAGACAGGGAAATTGCCTCCAGCAGATTTACAGAGAGGATTAAAGGGAAGAGTTGTTTATTTGCCTCTAGATTTGAACAAAAACATTAACACAATTGGAATAGAAAAAGTGGAAGAGGAACCTCTGGTTATCTTGGTTAATGGGGTTCCGACAAAGAATAAGAAAATATGGCAAGATTTAGTGGATGTTAGGAAAGTCAAAAAGGCAACAGTGTATTTGAAGAAAAATAATAAGTACTATAAGAATGTATATGTTGCAGAAGAGGAAGTAAGTGATGAAGAGGATAGCGATTTGTGTGCTGGCCAAATTGAGAAAGTAGAGGCCTCTAAAAGTGAAGAAATATATGAACATTATAGTGTTCATCCTTTGCATTCCAAGGAAGTGATGGGGAATGCTATTGAGTTGTTTCAAATGAAACAAGCCAAAGGGAGTCCCATTAGTGTTTGGGAGGAAAGTTTGGAAGCTCGGTGTTTCCCACAGCTATTTCCCACAGGTCAAGGAGGAAGATATGATGAGCGACCTCGTGAAATTCCTGCGTCTGAATACCGGACTTTACGATTGTATGCAGAAGATCCTAGGTTTCGGCAATGCATTCCCTATTTGTTTCATCTCCTGTTTGAAAGCGATCTGTCTGGACTGTCATATGCAGTGAACCACATCTTAAAAAGTGGTATACAGATGCGAAACATCTCGGCAAGTGACTTTATGCATAAAGTCAATGTCCAAGACAGTATTTTGGATTCTCACTTAATTAATCTCATGGCGTGTCAGCGTGGTACTAATGAGTACTGGTACCGTCGTCATGGTGACTTAAAATGTATGCTGAGGAACTTAGGAACTCCGACATGGTTCCTCACTCTGAGCTGTGCCGAGTATGGCTGGGATGACTTACTTGAATTTCTACGAGAGGCAAATGGAAATATTGAAAACATTGAATTCAAGACACCTGGAGAACTGTGTTCTTTGGATCCTGTGAATGTATGCAGGTACTTCAATCATAGATTTGAAGCTATGATGTCTTTCATCACAAATAAAAAGAATCCACCTCTTGGAGAGGTGTTGGATTTCTTCTGGAGAAAGGAGTACCAAGCAAGAGGTGCCCCTCATATACATATGTTGCTGTGGATCAAGGATGCACCTAAATTTGGAACAGATCCGGATGACTTAGTGATGAATTTCATCGAACAGTATTCTACGTGTGCTGTTCCAAACGCAACGGAGAAGAAAAGTCTAAGAGAACAAGTTCTACGTTTCCAAAGCCATCGTTGTGGAAAGTACTGTCGTCGTAAATTCAGAAACAAGGACAAGTTCTACACCAAATGTCGTTTCAACTTTCCACGACCGGTGATTTCTAAAGGAAGAGTGAACAGTTTGATGTCTTCGCTGCGACATAATGTGACGAGGAAATCACCCAAGAATACATACAATTTGAAAAGGAACGAAGAGTCCAAGTACATCAATGACTACAACCCAGTGATTTTGTCCATGTGGAATGCCAACATGGATATACAGTTTGTGGCTGACAACTGTATGGCTGTGGCTCGGTATGTGACATCTTACATCACCAAAAAAGAAAAGACCGAACTGAAGGATATGTGGGAGGACATTTCCCATGAAAAGAGCCTCAGCAAGAAGTTGTACAGTTTCAGTCTGAAGATGTTGTCGCATCGAGAAATCGGAGCTTACGAATGTTCTGATCGATTGTCTTCAGCAAGTCTCTATGCCAAATCCAGGAGTCTCGTTTGGGCGAGTCTTGGTCTTGCTGCAACGCGAAATCGAGTTCTAAAACCTGTTCGGGAAATTGAGTATTTGGCAGAAAAGGAACCAAACAGTACCGACATTTTGAAGACCAACATGTTGGATACATATTATCCAAATCGAAGCAGTCACCTTGAGAATATTTGTCTATATGAGGTTCTCCAAAATTATATATTCAAGAGGAACATCAAAGAAGATATTGAGAAAGGAGTGTATGCTGTAATTGGAAGTGAGGGATGCCTGGTCAAGCAAAGAAAATGCCAATTAGTAAACCATCGAAAATTAAGTGGCGAATCTCCAGAAAAAAAGGAGTTTTTCTATTTAGCACTTTTGCAACTTTTCAAGCCTTGGCGTGCAGAAGAGGAACTGCTTGGAGATTTCCTCTGTTACGAAGACTCTTTCAATGCAGCCAAGGAGTCCATAGAATGTCCTGCTTTTTCTAAATATCAAGAAATGCTAACTTTGGAAATTGAGCAGGAAGCAACGATTGCAGCCGAGATTGCCAGAGACAGTTCTCAGGACAGTCAGAGTTCTGTTTCATTGAGTCAAGATCCACTTGGAGGACCTATTATCGAAAATGAAGCTGCCACTGCTATGAATGAAGTAGAAAGAGCCATGGCACATGCTCAGGAGGATTCAGTTAACTTACAAGACTTGGAAAAACAACTCAACGTTGAGCAGAGGAAAATATATGATGAAGTTACCAAGGAAATTGAGCACGGATTAAGTCATGAGAAGAAAGAGTGCTCGTGTACGTCGTTGAAGCCTGTCCGACTGTACGTGAGTGGAGAAGCGGGAACTGGAAAAAGTTTCCTCATTAAAGCAATCTCTTGTTATTTGCAGGAAAGGACTGAGTCATCGCTGTCTTGTGTTGTCACCGCTCCTACTGGACTGGCAGCACATAATATTAAAGGTATTACTTTGCATCGTCTATTGATGCTGCCGGTGGAGCATGACAACAAATTACAATACAACAAGTTATCTGGAGATGCTTGCTGTGAAGTTTCAAGAGTTTTGAGGAAAATGAAACTACTTATCATTGACGAAGTAAGCATGGTTTCCAATGTCATGCTTGCCTTTGTGCATTTGAGAATGCAAGAAGTACTTAAAACTGAATATGATGTCTTATTTGGTGGGAAACACATTATTGTTTTCGGAGATCTTCTACAGCTGACACCAGTAAAAGGTCAACCTGTGTTCAAAATACTCACGCATGAAGATACCAGGAAGTGCCTAGGGAGCATTGGCAACGTCAATATATGGTTAAACTTCAATTATGCAGAACTGCATCAAAATATGCGTCAGGCAAAGGATGAAGATTACAAGAATATTCTACAAGATATTAGAATTGGAAAAGTGACCGAGCATGGGAAAGAAGCTTTAAATGCACGGTTACTGTCAAATTTGTATCCCAAACAAGATATTGTGCCTGAGAATATTTTTCAGAAAATTACTGAGAAGAAATCCGGGATATGTCTCATGCCAACTCTTGCAGAATGTGCCATCTTCAACAACAAAATGTTGAATTTAGAAAAGCAAGAGATTGTGAAACTTGAAGCTATCGACAAATTAGAGCATATGGGATCAACAATTATTTTGTCAGACAATTTGAAATCAAAATTGGATTCATTAGAGAAGACTATATCTAAAACAGCGGGTTTTGAAAAGACTTTGAATGTGTGTTTAAATTGCCGAATTATTTTGAGAAGGAATTTACATGTAGAAAGAGGTCTGGTAAATGGATCAATGGGTAATGTTGTTGATTTTGAGAAATACAGAAATAGAGATGGAATAGAATTTTTAAAAATTAAATTTGATGGCATTGAGGAAGTACAGCAAATTGGTCGTTGTTCTGCTAGGTTTTTGCTTGTTAAAGATTTATATGTTCGCCGTAAACAGTTTCCTGTTTGCTTGGCATATGCGGTGACAATCCATAAATCGCAAGGTTTAAGTGTAGACTGTGCATTGGTGAATATTGGCAGTTCTGTGTTCAAGGAGGGTATGGCATATGTGGCATTGTCACGAGTTAGAACTTTATCGGGATTGTACTTGATTGACTGTGATGTCACAAACATTTGTGCGGATCTAGATTGTGTTAAGGAATACAATAGGTTAAGAAGAGAGTATGCGCCACATTTGCCTCAATATCCTTTGTTTGAGAAACGTGTGGTAGGCCGCAAACGTAGAAATAGCAGTAATAGTAGGGAGGTTGTTGCAAAAAGACTAAAAGTCAATGAACCGAAAATTGTTAGCAGAAAGAAAGTGGATTCTGTTGAAGATGTTGTCGGTTTTCAATTTGAAAACAGTTCTGGTGTCAACTGCTATGCAAATGTAGTGGTTAATGTTCTCTTTTCACTAGAGAGTTTAAAAGAACAGATTCTGTTGAATTCTGAACAAATTTTATGCTGTTTGTTGAATTCTGTTTTCGAGAAATGTAGCAGTGATCGAACAAAAGTAGAAAGTGTGTCTGAAGTTCGTTATCTGTTAGATGAATGTTCAGGTCAAACAGACTTCTCTGAAAATAATCAGCAAGATTGTCAGGAGTTTTTAATGTATATGCTTGATATATTGCAAGTTGAGGGTGTAGATGTAGATCACCTGTTTGGGCTTTCTTATCAATGGCAGCATGACTGCGAGAACTGTATGGTATCAAGTACTACTAGTGTAGACTCAGAAAGATTTATATATTTAACTTTGCCAGACAGTAAATCAGTCTCCTTTAATAAGCTAGTAAATGCAGCGGATCACAACATGGAGTGTAGCCAATGTAAATGTGATATGATGTCAACATTATTTATACGTAGATATGGCCAGTATGTCATTTTAATGATGCAACGATGTAGGCCTGATGGAACAAAATTGTCAACTTTAATAAAAAATTTTGTGGCTTCTCAGCTGTCAATATCAGGGAGGACTTTTGTTACTGTAGCAATTATCTATCACGATGGTCCATCAACAACATCAGGACATTATACAGCTTACTTAAAGTCTGGAAACGGCTGGTCATTCTGTAATGATTCTGTTGTAACGTTCAAAAAAAAATTGCCGTTTGACCTTAAAAATTCTTACCTGGTGTTTTTAAAACCAAAATTTTAAGTAGAGGGAATGTAAGTCTGCAATGCTGTCTCGATTAAAAATTCAACTATATAAACCTAATGCAAGTAAGTCTGCTTCATAGTAAGCAGTATCAGTGTCATAGGAAAAGGAGAACATGACTGACAAAGAAGAGTAAGATATTAGTAGTCCAGGATTGTGAAAATAATCTCAAATATTTTATTTTTGAAAGTTGCGAAAATAGAAAATGTCGGGATTTGATTGGAAGAATTACAAGATTTGCGAATCGCGGCAACATGATTTGGCCTAGTGGAAACATGTGATATAATGAGAGAAGTTTTTTTTCTATGTAACATATTTCACGTATCGATGGAGGTTTTCTTTCAGAAAGTGGCGGGCTGAAAATATTTAAAGCACAACAGAGTGGATGCTGTTTATAGGAGATCCTTCGACGTCATTGAAAGTAAGTTAATTTTAAGAAGTTTTGAAATCAGATTTCTTAGGTTGTATGGGTTTTTTAAACACAGTCATTTTGATTGTGTTTTTTTTTCCCCGCTGTTACATGATGAATACCTTCAAGTCACTGATTTAAGTGAAATTTGATACATTCTGAGAACAGCAAAAATAAACCATTTAACATGTATAATTAATGTTATGCTTTTTGTCCTTATGATATACATTTAGAAATGTGTGGTACATATGGGTAAGGTGAGTTCTGTAAATATCAATTTTAATGCTTAGAGTGCTGTACTTCTGGGTAGTGTTTTTTTTTTATAAAAAAAAGAGGCCTCACCTCAAAGAAAGCTCTTGAAAGCACACATCTTATTTCCATCCTAAAACAATCATTTACAATGTTAGACACAATTTTATTATGACTTTACATCTTTTTTGCGCTGCTATTGCATCACTATTGTGAGACATTAGCAGTGCAAGAAAAACATCATGTTTCAAAATAGGCCTCAGTTCAGCAATATCAAGATACAGTTTCTTTCGAATATATATCTTTAGGATTGTGTAGGGAACGTAGAGAAGCAGAGACTTCTGTAAATGTCAAAGTTGTTGAAAAACTGTTTGTTTTTGAACCTTTTCCCTTGTCTTTTCTAATTTTTAAATACATGTTTTAATATTTTTTGAAATGTTTGTTCTTTGTTTTACAGATTGAAAGTATGAAAAAATATTTAAAAAAGGTAACAAGAATTATAAGGTAAATGTTTTCCACTCTTTTTACCCGCAATGCACTGCTGATGATGTCATTGACAGTATCTCTCATTTACTCTCTCTAGCTGTCTTTCTTTTTACATTATTCTCTGTTTACTTCCCTTATACTAACTCTTCTTTTTTTTAAAAAAAATATTTTTTTTAGTTCGCTTAAAGTTCGCGAACCGGTCAGCGAACTTGAAGCGAACCAAAAGAAATAGAGCTTGCCAGAGTGATAAACATTCTAGCAATTTTGTTTGAAAGGGGAGGTAGTTCTGAAAAGAACTGTTTTTTTTTGTTTTTGTTGTTTTATGTTTTTTTTGTAATTTTTTGAACATTTTTTGATTTTTTTGTATTTTTAGAACTGTTTTATGTTTTTTTTGTGTTTTTTAAGGAGGGGAGACAACAAAAAACAGGCTTTCAAAACGGCTCAACTGGAGCAAAAAAAAAGAAAATTACTTTTTGGGTGCATTAGGGCACTTATGATTTTCATATGCAATGTTCATGAGGTTGACACTCATGTTGCCATATGACAGCATAGCACCACAGTAAATACAAGACAACTTCATGTGCTGGAAGTTAGGTTGGATGTTTGGCACAGTCTCTTGTGCCTCTCTTCCCGTCAAAGACAATGTGGATGTAGATCTTGCCACAGGAGTTGCCGTCGGATTGTCTTCAAGATCCCTCAACTCAGCCCGGCTGTAGTTCAAGGGATGCCACCTGCTCATGTGACGGTGCATTGT
The DNA here is from genome assembly GCF_964263255.1 of Lissotriton vulgaris. Classification (NCBI taxonomy): domain Eukaryota; kingdom Metazoa; phylum Chordata; class Amphibia; order Caudata; family Salamandridae; genus Lissotriton; species Lissotriton vulgaris. The sequence continues at coordinate 1,023,668,716 of NC_141695.1, read as the reverse complement.
ATAGTTCCCCATACTGTACTTCTTTTCTGTGCCTCTCGACAATCTGTAGTCACAGATGAGGCAGGTGGCATATTTTGCATTCACTTTCTTGGTTCCAGGAGGGATGGTGAAAAACTGCCAGATGAAACTGGTTTTTCGTTTAGAAACCCGGGGCAACTCATCAACAAATTGTTGTCCCTCTCTCTCCTCTTCTTCTTCTTCCTCATCTTCCTCCTCTCTGTTAGTCATAATTTGACTGGGTGGTCCTCTCTTCTTATGGGGAGGTGGAGGTGGTGGTGGGGGTGCACCAGCTGCAGCAACAATGGAAGCCATTGTGGATCTTCAGATAAATGGTCTTTCTCTCACCAAGATGAAAGTCAGAGTGAGGAAATAAGGAGGGGTTTACTTGATTTGGGGAAAACAAAAGTTCTGAGCCAATGAAAAGTGTTATTTTTAGGTCACATGACCTAGTCATACATCATTTGGAAACCAAAAGTGAAATGAACCAATGAGAAGTTTGATAAACAAGTCACATGACCTGTTCCGCTTACGTTACGCGGCGCGCGCCGCGTCCCAGATCGCTTCCGGTTCGCGGTCCGGAGCACTTCCGGGAGCGCTAACGCGGCGCGTCATTAGACGCATTACGCGATAACGTGATACGTCGCGCTTCCGCGGCGCGTCACTGTTCCGCTAACGTAACGTTGACCGGTTCGCGGACTAGATCGCGGCATCAAGATGAGCTAACGGAAAGCTTCCCGGTTCGCGAACTAGAAGCGAAGAAAAAAAATATTAAAAAAAAAATTATCAATAAACATCTAAATATATTTTGGGATTTAAAGAATAATACATTTTACAGCTACAGATGTTAGCTTTTAAAAAACCAATGAAATTCACTGAAAAAACCATAGGTTATAGACCATATATAGTTAGAAATTTGCATTTAAAAAACCATTGAAATTCAATGAAAAAACCATAGGTTATAGACCATATATAGTTAGGAATTCGCATTTACAAAACCTTATTTTACTCGCATAAAACCATTGAAATTCCATATATAGTTAGTTGCGCTAACTATATATCGCGCACCCGCAATCCACTGCTGATGATGTCACATATTACATCATTCATGACATGGTCAGTGACATCACTGATGACATCACTGATGACATCTCAAATGACATCACTGATGACAACATCCAGTGACTGTATGTTTCTGTGAAGTTAAAATATGTCTTACATATTGAAGAATGAGTGGATGTATAAGTGTCTGGATGAAGGATTTAGTAGGTGCATGACTGACTGTATGAGTGAGTGATTAAATGTGTCTCACTGAGTGCATGGGTTAGTGACTAAACTGTCTTAATTTGTGCATCATTATGTCTGTTGTTCTGTAAACTGTTGCATGTGTTGATAAGTAGCTATATGAGTAACTATATGGGTTATTGATTGGTTACCTTAGTATTTGTATGGGAGACTGAGTGTGTGTGTGGGTGGCTGGGAGGTGTATGACTCTGTGCATAGATGTGTGAGCAGTTGATTCACTAGAGGTATGGTTTCAAAAGTGCATGTGGTAACAGCTGTATGGGCGGTTGACTGTGTGCATGAGTGTATTGGTGAGTGAATGGATATCTCAGTGCTACATGTCAAAGTAAGTACATATGTAAAACACAGTACATGTGAGAGTTGACATATATAAATAACTGTGCATAAGAGCCAGTGAATGTGTGAGTGGCTGTATGGATCATTGTGAACTTGTATCAGGGATTGTATAAGAGAGTAAATATGTGTTAGTATATGTTTGAATAAGTAAAGTTTGTATAACTGTATAGTTGAGGAAATGGAGGTGTGATTGATTCTTTGCATGACTGACTAGGTGTGTGAGTAACTCCATGGATGAGTGACAGTCTGTGAGTGTCTGTTTACACTGATTGTATCTAAGGTTATATTAGAGTCTGAAGAGGTTCATCGTATTATCACATGAATGATATCATCAGTGATGTGATCAGTAATGTCAAATGAGATGTCATCAGTGATGTCATCAGTGATGTCATTTGAGATGTCATCAGTGATGTCATCAGTGATGTCACTGACCATGTCATGAATGATGTAATATGTGACATCATCAGCAGTGGATTGCGGGTGCGCGATATATAGTTAGCGCAACTAACTATATATGGAATTTCAATGGTTTTATGCGAGTAAAATAAGGTTTTGTAAATGCGAATTCCTAACTATATATGGTCTATAACCTATGGTTTTTTCATTGAATATATATATATATATATATATATATATATATATATATATATATATATATATATATATATGTATATATATATATGTATATATATATATATATATATATATATATATATATATATATATATATATATATATATATATATATATATATATATATATATATATATACACACATATATATATTGGTATGCACCAAGCGTTTCACGAATAGATGCCTCAAAGAAATGGTATTTAAAGTTATTGAATAGTTTAGCAATATTTGTTTTCCAACTTGCAAATATTTCTGGATGCATGGATTTGCATATACATAAACTAAAATGGTAAAGGGCAGAATTAAAAGGAGCTTTATAATCTTCCAGTCAACAAATACTAATTAAAAAGGGTAAGGGGCCCTCATTTACCAGGTGCCCCTATCCCTTCCAGTAACCCTTCTGAGAAAAAATACACATTTTTTGTGGCATGCTTCATCATCGAGTCACTTACCCAAAATGATGGTATATCTGGATGGCCTTTACCAGGTTTAAGGAGCACTTGATATTGTGGGGATCAGGTGTTCAAAAATATAAAATAATCTAAGGTATACTCAAGTCTGACTTTATTGTGGGTTACCCTGATGACAGTGAAATTACAGTGGTACTAATTTGTAATGCTGCAAGGTAGTTATGACCACTGTGAAACTTGTCTACAAATTCAATCATAGAATATTCCTGTGTTGGTCAGTTGTTCTTCCAAGGACCAAAAAAACCCTAACAATAGAGCCTGAATCCAATCACGATTTTTGACCGCACCTGCTGCAGAGTTCATTGAGCATCCAGCTTTCAGGAAGCAATAAAAATGTCGAGATAACTCTTGTGATTAATGTTACTGCTAGAAAGAGAGATCTTTTATCCAGCTGCAGCGCCACCAGCACTAAAGTCAACCCTGGCTGTGCATAGCCGGTATTGCCAGCAAAGAAAGGATAAGAAGTATATCCTTAGAGATACACTGAAAAAAGTTTGTTAATAAGTTCTGATTTTATTTCCACTAATAAGACATTAGCATATGTTTAAAAACCTTCAGAATTATTATGGCTACTAAACGAAACAGAAAAACCTCAAACTGTGGACAGTTCTGGTTAGCTGAGCAAACCATAACTTGTACCCCTGCTAAGCAAACAACCATGATATAAAAATAGATTAACTTATATAATAGGCAAATGCAATGTCATTCTATATTGTCATAAAGGAAATTCTGATGACCTCATAACTTGAGTGGCTTGTAAATTTCACCCGAATCCTGAGATAGCCACATGGGACAGCATAGGACTATATGATACTCGTTACTAGGGATACTTTTATGTTGCATGTTTATTTTTGTGTAGCTAGCATTCTGATTCTTATTCTTATTCTTATTATCCTTCTTTATTTCTCTTCCTTTGATTTTCTGTAAGCGTCATTTATTGCCACAATTGTATTAATCTATGTATTGGAAGACTTATTGTATTTTCTTTGCTTTCCGTTTTTCAATCTTCAATAAAAAAGAATTGAAATAAAAATTTAAAAAAAGAACAGAAACGTTCTGAAGTTATAGTGTTAGTAAAGACACATTTTGCTTTATTAAAACACACATTGTGTCTATTTCTGAAGCAGCTGTCTGCAAAGCACAATCTATCCCTGGGTCCTAATTGTGAGTAGAATGGTCAAGTTTTCCTTACCTGTCATGAACAAGATGGTAATTAAACAAGCATTAAAAATGCAATAGGTCTCGCCTTTCATTAAGTTAAAGCCATTTGCTTTGCTATACAATACCATTAGCAAAGCAAATGGCTCTAACTTATTCAAAGGCGAGACCTTCTGCATTTTCAATGCTTGTTTTTTCCTGCACCAGTCACTAAAGGTCCTTACACTCGCTCACTGAAGTTAAAGCTAACCCAATTCGATCTAGTGGGACCTTGGAGGAGAAATGCGCGCCATATAGAACACCAACTCCAATGCCTCAGTATAGGTAGACACTTAAAGGTTGTAAGTTTAAATGTTAGAGGCCTGAATAATCCAGTGAAACGGTCTGCGATCCTCTCCCAGCTATAGAATTCGGGTGGATATATCTGCTTATTGCAGGAGACACATCTCCTCTCGAGAGATACTGTGCGCATGTGAACACACCACTTTCCACAGCAAATATGGTCCAACATTTACAAGTAGTACACAATTCCATCCATGATAATCTTGATAAAGCCAAAACTCTGTACAAGAAAGTGGCAGGCACACACAGGACTCCTGAACCCACATATCAGATAGGGGATAAAGTATGGTTATCAACCAGACACATTGCATTGAGAGGGGCATATACATTTCAACCTAAATACATAGGTCCCTTCCCTTTTTTGGGGCCTTTGTACATTGTGCATCATTAGGCTGTTGTATTGCTGGGGTGGAGGCGGTTTGTGACTGCCTCTTTTGCACGGCTTGTTCGTGACTTGGTGTCTGATGGTTGTAATGGCTGTGCATTCTTTCATATGGAGGGTGCCACCATTGCTGCATGGTATTCCAAGTGAGAAGGGTTGCTCTCTTAAGAAAAGGACTGACGAGGCCCTTTAGGTGGCGGACCGCTGTAGGAGAGTAGGGTCTGCAATCCTATGATCACCCAGATTTTTTGCTTTTGTTTCACTGGTTTACGACTTTCTCTGGCTGTGGGCCTGCCAATCAGACCCACAGCCTGGCTGTTCTCTTTCTAAATTACGATATGTACCTTAGGTGCATTTACCAATTGGTACTGGGCCACCTTATCAGACCCTGTAACTCAGGGCATAGGTGTACCCAGGGCCGCCAGGGGCTGCAGCATGTATTATGCCACCCCTGGCTGGCCTCCTAAATTTGACACAACTGGCTGCATGACAGCTGGGGCGAAGTCGTGTAATCACCCTTTGCTTTAGATATAGTAGCTCTATATCTAACCATACAATGGACACCCGAGTTCCTATCAGTCACTCCTATGGCGGCCTTGACAATCCTGAAGGCAGAGTGCATGGGCTCGTGTGAACTGTGTTCTGGCCTGAGCCGAGCCGGTTGCAGCTTGCGGAGAAAAGACCCAATGGCTGTTCCAGGATAACGCGTACCACATCGGTAACTTCGGTGTCGCGTTATCAAGACATGTCGAGTAAGGTGTCATACGAATCGGGGTGCTGCCCTCTCACCAACCCTGGCGACGAGGTTAGCATTCCGCCCTTCTAGAGGGACACGACATGTACGTAACTGTGAACCCCGGTTAAAGTTAACGAAAGCCTCAGCTCCACAAAATGGATGCTGCCACCACAGACACGAGTCTGACCTCCTGCTGCTGGGAGTCCTTCCAGCGAGGAGCGCTTGGACAAAGGGTTTCCTGTCGAGGGCGGTGTTCGCACCGTCCCAGACAGGGTTTGTGTATTCTGGGTAGGTAGGGCTTTTGCGAGAAGGTGACTGCGGAGTGGCACCCCGGTGCTCACTACGCATCTGCCGGTTAGAACCAGTTCCAGGGGCGACAGCCCTGGCCTGGGGAAAGTCCGGCAGGGGAGAGGGGTGTAACTGCCCCCCTTCCTGGTCCCACCCTTAGGGCAGGACCTAGTCATGTACCCACCCCTTTCTTTAGGATAAAGACCGGAGCGGGGACCCTTCCAAATTAGATCATCTTTGAATCAAGAATACTTTCTACGAAAGGACTTCAAGACTCTTCTCAAGATTTCTCCCTTGTGGCTAAGGAGTAGTCACCCTGCATCAGCGGGCACCATCTAAGAACTCTGCGGTTTGGCTGTAAGTCCTTCCTCAAGGAATCCGACGGCCCAGCTCGACGAGAACCGGCTTCCCTGGCACCTCTGACCTCTACCCACGTCATCAGCTCAGCTGTGATCTGTGGGTGCGACGAGACCTCGAGGGACCGGCCATCATCAGAACCTGCACGCTCTTAAAACCAGCACGACCATCGAGGTAACTCTCTGGTGAGTGCTCTGGGGTCCGAGAAGCCCCGACCCTGAGCCGCTCCAGCTCCGAAGTGCAGTCTCCCAGCATCTCCGCGATCTGCGTGGGGCCCTTCTGCTCGCTGCTCAGCACGTTGTCTGGTCACTAGCCGCTGGCTTGTGTCCTTCTGTGACGACATCCGAGAACCATCACCGCCGGTCTGGTTGCTCCAGACTGGCCCTTGCTTCCATCTTCTCGAGAAGCACCCCGGACCCTCCTGGTCCACTCAAGACGCCATCTTAGGCCCACCACGTGGCCCTGAGATTTGCCGAGGCTTGTTGCCCCATCCTGGGCCCAGCGACGCCGACAGCATCATCCTTCGTGGGACAGCTCGCACCTCCGCCGTGGTCGCCGATAACGCCTCCTGGTCCGTGAGACTGCAGAGCCTAGCGTCGCCCACTCACCTGGTCGAGGTGACGGCCAACCGGTGCCTTCCTGGTACCCTCTGACTACTGGCTAGTAGTACGAACTTGGTCCCCTCTGCTTTCAGGTTTCATCAATCTCCGATCCAGGCTTGGATCTCTACGAACTATTCAGCACTGGTCGCCGGCCAGCAACTCCTTTTCTTCCGGCTCCTGGCTCGTCAGCGAAGACCCCGACGCCTGTAAGACTTGTGCAGCCGCAGCCCTCGTGGCTAGGTAACTCGGCATTTCGGTGCCTGCATAGCCTCCTTACTCTAGGGTCCCGAGTCCCTCGCTTCCGACTTGCCTTATCGGGTCCGCCCGAGACCTTAATCTTTCCGTGTCCTCGGACACTTGTTTCTAAATTGTGCACTTGAAGTATTTGCAAAAGAGATTTGGTTTGTGCTTAGTACCCTGTCCTCATAAAGAGTACAGGGCTGTTGTGATTCTTAATAAATATACTGTTTATTTTCATAACACTTGTGTGGTGTCCTTTCACTGGGTGTTCAAGGGGTACATGTGTGGTAAACAGCTGGCTTAACGCGCCCTCTCGAGTCTTTAGCCTTAGACTGCTCGTATCCACGCTACTAGGATAGCTGGTCTATAGGTTGACTTACAACCAAACACCATAAGGGTCGTTGGAACGATACATAGCGGTCGCTAGAATAGCGAACGTTGCATATCGGGCCAACTTCTCACATTGGTGAGCAGCGGTTGGGATTTGAGCTTGCTGTTGTTTTACCACACGTATCCTAAGAATATCTTGTTGAAAGATCGCACACGTACTGTTAGTACATATAACTAAAAGCTTAGAATACTCTGAGTTCTACTGAACCAGCTGTTGTAGCTCCTCAAGGCTTAGCACACCTTGGCTACAACTCTTAGCAAGGGAACAGTAGGAAAACACATAGTGTAGGTAGGTGCATCACTTACACCACACTAGAAACAGTATGTCGGGCCAAGGAGGAAACTCTGAGTCTCCCCTTGTGTCAGTTGACCCTCCACAGGTCATCCCTTCAGGATATACTGTGCTGAGCTTCAAGGAGTTAAGACGACTGTGTCACTCCAGGAAGATTCAGCAGGGGTCTAACCCCACAACGTCCTTTCTGATTGGTCTCTTGGAGACTTATGATGCCAGGAGAGCTGAGAAACTTCGTAGCTCTTCTAATCCAGAAGGAGACATGCCTCCCCTCGAGGGAACCCGAGACGATCCTGACCTCATTCACCTCGCAACCGAGAACGAGGATGTGGAGGAGGATGAGGATGAGGATCTCTCTGGGGACGAGGCAGATAAGGGACAGGTAGAAGTCGTCAGACTAACACGGTCCAACTTAAGCAAACATGATGGCGGTACTGGGGGAACCCCGGCGCAGCTGTCAGGTCCGCTTAACATGGGGAATGGACGAGCCAGATCTCTGTCAAGAGACTCTGGCAGATCCCTTCATACCAATGGCTCTCACAACTCTTCTCAAAGAGGGATGACGTCCCCTCAGAGGAGAGTGTACGAAGCGAAGGAAAGGGCAGCTAATCTGAGGATTGAAAGGGAAGAACTTGCCCTGGCCAAGGAAAAGCTTGCTTTTGCTAGAGAGCAACAGTTAAGTGGGGTAGTCCCCACTGGTGGCAGCAATGTACCTAGTAATAGGGAAAAGAGTTTCGATACGAAACACCTTGGGAAGATAGTGCCCCCCTTTAAACAAGGGGACGACATCCACAAATGGATTACTGCTTTGGAGAGGGCCTGCACTGTGCAGGGTGTTCCCCAGAGTCAGTGGGCAGCTATCTTGTGGCTCTCCTTTGAAGGAAAAGGAAGAGACAAGCTCCTCACCACAAGGATAGAGGACGCTAACAATTACCAAGTCTTGAGGAATACACTCGTTGAAGGGTTCGGCCTAACCACTGAGCAGTACAGGGTGCTGTTCAGGGATACCCAGAAAACGCAGTCTCAAGATTGGTCTGACTTTGTCGATTGTGCCACTAAGGCTTTTGAGGGCTGGTTGCTGGGCAGTAAGGTTACTGATTACGAAGGATTGTATAATTTGATGATGAGAGAACAAATTTTAAACAATTGTCAGAACCAGTTGTTGCATCAGCATCTTGTCGACTCGGATCTGACCTCTCCCCAAGAATTGGGAAAGAAGGCAGACAGATGGGTTCGTACGAGAGTTAAACAGAACCAGGGCCAGAATCAAGGTGGTCAGAAGAAAGCAGACCAGAAGGGTAAAGATTCAAAGGGGGAACAAAATGACCAGAAGTCTTCGACAGGTCCCCAACAACCCAAAGAGGGTGGGGGTCAGGCTCCCCAAAAGAAGAAAGAAGGCCAATCCAAAAGATGGTGCCAGTACTGTAAAAGTAAATCTCACTGGTTTAGTGAGTGCACCAAGAAAGGAGGAGGGCAGACTCCTACCACTGCAGCCCCTAAGGCACCTGTGCCCCCTAGTACAGTCAGCAGTGGTAGTGCGCCTCCCAAGGGTTTAGTAGGGTTAACCCTGGGTTCTGAGGGGCGTGACAACTTAGTTGGAACGCTCACTCAGGCTGTCCTTGTCAGTACAGGGGACGTGGACGTGTCCCCTGACGTAAGCCCCAATACTTTGGGCAAATACCGACAGACGCCTTTCATAAATGGAAAGATGGCTCAGGCCTATAGGGACACTTGTGCCAGCGTCACCATGGTGACGCCTAACTTTGTGGACCCTGGACAGATCATGCCAGGCACAGAATTCCTGGTGACCAATGCAAGCAATGTCACTACCAATCACAGTATGGCAATTGTAGCTTTCTCCTGGGGAGGGGTAACTGGCCAAAAGAAGGTTGTAGTTAGTCCAGACCTCCCAGTGGATTGTTTGTTGGGCAATGATTTGGAGTCGTCACAATGGTCAGAAGTGGAGCACCGGACTCACATGGAAATGTTAGGTTTGCCAGCACATGTGTTCGCTGTGACTAGGTCACAGGTCAGGAAATGCCCCACTGAACAGGTGCTGGATCCTGGAACAACGGACCAGACACCTCCCAAGAAAAAGAGCGGTAGGGTTAAGGCTGCGCCTTCCCCCTTTCCCCAGGTCGTGGATCAAGTCTCAGAGGAGGCTGACCTACAGGAATTGAGGGAAACTGAGCCTAGGGAATTCGAACTTGATCAAGTTGAATTCCTGGGTTCAGGGGGACCCTCAAGGGAGGACCTGGGGAAGGACCAGTTAGACTGCCCTTCTCTTGAACCCCTCAGACAGCAGGCTGCTGCTGAGGCTGCTGGGAACGCCACAGGTACCCACAAGGTATACTGGGAAGATGGACTCCTGTACACTGAGTCAAGAGACCCCAAGCCTGGCATGACCAGGAGGCTGGTCGTACCCTTGTCTCAGCGTGGTTTCCTACTTACCTTGGCCCACGAGATTCCCTTAGCAGGTCACTTAGGCCAGAAGAAAACGTGGGACAGGCTTGTCTCGCACTTTCACTGGCCTCACATGAACGAAGATACCAAGGAGTTTTGCCGCTCCTGTGTCACTTGCCAAGCCAGTGGTAAGTCAGGTGGCACGACAAAGGCCCCCCTTATACCAATGCCTGTGGTGGGGGTGCCCTTTGAACGGGTGGGGATCGACATCGTCGGTCCCATGGAACCACCGACAGCCTCAGGGCACAAGTTTATACTGGTGGTAGTGGATCATGCCACCAGGTATCCTGAAGCTATTCCCCTTAGGACCACTACAGCACCTGTTGTGGCAAGAGCCCTAGTTGGAGTATTCTCCAGAGTGGGCTTCCCTAAGGAGGTCGTCTCCGACAGAGGTGCAAACTTTATGTCGAGCTATTTAACTGCTATGTGGAAGGAATGTGGTGTCAACTACAAGTTCACTACACCCTATCATCCACAATGCAATGGGCTTGTTGAGAGATTCAACAGGACCCTAAAAGGGATGATTCATGGACTACCGGAAAAGCTTTGGCGTAGATGGGACGTCCTGATCCCCTGCCTCTTGTTCGCCTACAGAGAAGTCTCACAGAAGGGGGTTGGTTACAGCCCTTTTGAACTTTTGTATGGGCATCCTGTAAGAGGACCCCTGTGTTTGGTGAAGGAAGGATGGGAGAGACCTCTCAAAAAGCCTGCAGCCAACATGGTGGACTATGTGCTTGGCCTCCGCTCGCGGATGGCTGAGTACATGGAGAAGGCATCCGAAAACCTTAAGGCCAGCCAAGAACTCCAAAAAGCTTGGCATGACCAAAAGGCTGTCTTGACTGTTTACCAGCCCGGACAGAAGGTGTGGGTGTTGGAGCCAGTGGCCCCAGCAGCACTCAAGGACAAATGGTCCGGGCCCCACACCATCCTGGAGAAAAAGGGAGAGGTCACCTACCTGGTCGACCTGGGAACTCCCCGGAGCCCCCACAGGGTGCTTCATGTCAACAGGCTAAAAGCATATGTCGACAGGAAGGACATGAGTTTGCTCATGGCCCTAGATGAGGGACAGGAAGAGGAGAGTGACCCTCTCCCCGACCTGCTCACTCAGAATCCTGACGATGGCTCGGTAGATGGTGTTGTCTTTTGTGGCAGCCTCTCCGAACATCAGCAAAGCGACTGTAAACAGGTTCTTCAGTCGTTCCGACATCTGTTTTCTCTGACACCCAGCCAGACCGATTGGTGCACCCATGAGGTCGACACTGGTGACAGCTTGCCCGTAAAGAGTAAAATCTACAGGCAGCCTGATCACGTTAGAGACTGCATCAAAAGTGAAGTGCAGAAAATGTTGGAGCTGGGAGTCATTGAACCCTCGGATAGCCCTTGGGCTAGTCCCGTAGTTCTAGTGCCGAAACCTCACACCCAGGGTGGTAAGAGAGAGATGAGGTTCTGCGTAGACTACAGGGGTCTCAATGCAGTCACTAAGACTGACGCCCACCCAATACCAAGGGCAGACGAGCTTATCGATAGATTGGCTTCGGCCAACTACCTAAGCACGTTTGACCTGACAGCTGGGTATTGGCAAATCAGGTTAGCTGAGGACGCCAAGCCTAAAACCGCATTTTCAACCCCTGGTGGGCATTACCAGTTCGTGGTGATGCCCTTTGGTCTGAAAAATGCACCTTCCACCTTCCAACGGTTGGTGAATCAAGTCCTTACTGGGCTGGATGACTTCTGTGCGGCGTATCTTGACGATATTGCTGTCTTTAGCTCCACCTGGGAGGATCACCTGGTCCACCTGCGGAAGACGTTAGAGGCGCTGCAAGCAGCAGGCCTCACTATCAAGGCCACCAAGTGCCAGATAGGGCAGACACAGGTTGTATACCTGGGCCACCTTGTAGGTGGAGGCCAGGTTCAGCCACTGGAGAGCAAGATACAGTCAATCAGGGACTGGGCTCCTCCAACCACCCAGACTCAGGTTCGAGCTTTCTTGGGCCTGACTGGTTACTATAGGAAGTTTGTCAGGAACTATGGTTCCATCGTGACACCATTAAATGAACTGACAAGTAAGAAAATGCCAAAAAAGGTTCAGTGGACAGCGAGCTGTCAAAAAGCATTCGATGACCTAAAGCAGGCCATGTGCACGGCGCCTATCCTCAAGAGTCCGGACTACTCCAAACCATTCATTGTCCAAACAGATGCTTCTGAGTTGGGTGTGGGAGCTGTTCTTTCTCAACTGAATTTTGATGGTCAAGACCAGCCCATTGCTTTTATAAGCAGAAGGCTGACCCCTAGAGAGAAGAATTGGTCAGCTATTGAGAGGGAGGCCTTTGCTGTGGTTTGGGCCCTGAAGAAGCTGAGGCCATACTTGTTTGGCACTCACTTCAAGATTCAGACCGACCATAAGCCCCTCTTGTGGCTAAATCAGATGAAGGGTGAAAACCCCAAACTGCTTAGGTGGTCCATTTCCCTACAGGGGATGGACTTCACAGTGGAACATAGACCTGGTACTGATCATGGCAATGCCGATGGGCTCTCCAGATATTTCCACTTAGAACAAGAAGACTCACCTGGTCAAGGTTAGCTAGTTGTTCCGACGTTTGGGGGGGGGTCATGTAGGAGAGTAGGGTCTGCAATCCTATGATCACCCAGATTTTTTGCTTTTGTTTCACTGGTTTACGACTTTCTCTGGCTGTGGGCCTGCCAATCAGACCCACAGCCTGGCTGTTCTCTTTCTAAATTTCGATATGTACCTTAGGTGCATTTTCCAATTGGTACTGGGCCACCTTATCAGACCCTGTAACTCAGGGCATAGGTGTACCCAGGGCCGCCAGGGGCTGCAGCATGTATTATGCCACCCCTGGCTGGCCTCCTAAATTTGACACAACTGGCTGCATGACAGCTGGGGCGAAGTCGTGTAATCGCCCTTTGCTTTAGATATAGTAGCTCTATATCTAACCATACAATGGACACCCGAGTTCCTATCAGTCACTCCTATGGCGGCCTTGACAATCCTGAAGGCAGAGTGCATGGGCTCGTGTGAACTGTGTTCTGGCCCGAGCCGAGCCGGTTGCAGCTTGCGGAGAAAAGACCCAATGGCTGTTCCAGGATAACGCGTACCACATCGGTAACTTCGGTGTCGCGTTATCAAGACATGTCGAGTAAGGTGTCATACGAATCGGGGTGCTGCCCTCTCACCAACCCTGGCGACGAGGTTAGCATTCCGCCCTTCTAGAGGGACACGACATGTACGTAACTGTGAACCCCGGTTAAAGTTAACGAAAGCCTCAGCTCCACAAAATGGATGCTGCCACCACAGACACGAGTCTGACCTCCTGCTGCTGGGAGTCCTTCCAGCGAGGAGCGCTTGGACAAAGGGTTTCCTGTCGAGGGCGGTGTTCGCACCGTCCCAGACAGGGTTTGTGTATTCTGGGTAGGTAGGGCTTTTGCGAGAAGGTGACTGCGGAGTGGCACCCCGGTGCTCACTACGCATCTGCCGGTTAGAACCAGTTCCAGGGGCGACAGCCCTGGCCTGGGGAAAGTCCGGCAGGGGAGAGGGGTGTAACTGCCCCCCTTCCTGGTCCCACCCTTAGGGCAGGACCTAGTCATGTACCCACCCCTTTCTTTAGGATAAAGACCGGAGCGGGGACCCTTCCAAATTAGATCATCTTTGAATCAAGAATACTTTCTACGAAAGGACTTCAAGACTCTTCTCAAGATTTCTCCCTTGTGGCTAAGGAGTAGTCACCCTGCATCAGCGGGCACCATCTAAGAACTCTGCGGTTTGGCTGTAAGTCCTTCCTCAAGGAATCCGACGGCCCAGCTCGACGAGAACCGGCTTCCCTGGCACCTCTGACCTCTACCCACGTCATCAGCTCAGCTGTGATCTGTGGGTGCGACGAGACCTCGAGGGACCGGCCATCATCAGAACCTGCACGCTCTTAAAACCAGCACGACCATCGAGGTAACTCTCTGGTGAGTGCTCTGGGGTCCGAGAAGCCCCGACCCTGAGCCGCTCCAGCTCCGAAGTGCAGTCTCCCAGCATCTCCACGATCTGCGTGGGGCCCTTCTGCTCGCTGCTCAGCACGTTGTCTGGTCACTAGCCGCTGGCTTGTGTCCTTCTGTGACGACATCCGAGAACCATCACCGCCGGTCTGGTTGCTCCAGACTGGCCCTTGCTTCCATCTTCTCGAGAAGCACCCCGGACCCTCCTGGTCCACTCAAGACGCCATCTTAGGCCCACCACGTGGCCCTGAGATTTGCCGAGGCTTGTTGCCCCATCCTGGGCCCAGCGACGCCGACAGCATCATCCTTCGTGGGACAGCTCGCACCTCCGCCGTGGTCGCCGATAACGCCTCCTGGTCCGTGAGACTGCAGAGCCTAGCATCGCCCACTCACCTGGTCGAGGTGACGGCCAACCGGTGCCTTCCTGGTACCCTCTGACTACTGGCTAGTAGTACGAACTTGGTCCCCTCTGCTTTCAGGTTTCATCAATCTCCGATCCAGGCTTGGATCTCTACGAACTATTCAGCACTGGTCGCCGGCCAGCAACTCCTTTTCTTCCGGCTCCTGGCTCGTCAGCGAAGACCCCGACGCCTGTAAGACTTGTGCAGCCGCAGCCCTCGTGGCTAGGTAACTCGGCATTTCGGTGCCTGCATAGCCTCCTTACTCTAGGGTCCCGAGTCCCTCGCTTCCGACTTGCCTTATCGGGTCCGCCCGAGACCTTAATCTTTCCGTGTCCTCGAACACTTGTTTCTAAATTGTGCACTTGAAGTATTTGCAAAAGAGATTTGGTTTGTGCTTAGTACCCTGTCCTCATAAAGAGTACAGGGCTGTTGTGATTCTTAATAAATATACTGTTTATTTTCATAACACTTGTGTGGTGTCCTTTCACTGGGTGTTCAAGGGGTACATGTGTGGTAAACAGCTGGCTTAACGCGCCCTCTCGAGTCTTTAGCCTTAGACTGCTCGTATCCACGCTACTAGGATAGCTGGTCTATAGGTTGACTTACAACCAAACACCATAAGGGTCGTTGGAACGATACATAGCGGTCGCTAGAATAGCGAACGTTGCATATCGGGCCAACTTCTCACAACCGCTACCTCTTGTTCTTTTATCCCTTTCTCCCCCTTTCCCTTGCATACTACTGTCCAGGGAAGGGTGTTGTATGCTCCCAGGAGAGTAGTGCAAGGGGGAACTGGGAACTGGGAACTGTACATCGCCCCTGCTGGATCTGTTCCTGAAGGTTAGTGGCTGTGTGCTGGTAATAATCTGAATCTGTCAGATTGACAAGCCCAAGTAGCATACCCAGCCTGGCCGATGGACACCAATGCGGTCTTTACCTCCATTCTAGAGAATATGTCTGGCATACAGGTGGAGGTCACACTTTTCAAACCAAAAACCAGGATCTCAGGAAAGAAATGGGTTCTATACGGAGATAAGTGGCCGGACTAGTTAGGAAGGGCAAGCCTGAGCACGCTAGGGTTTCTTACATCAGGCAATGGACACTACCTCTGCCAAAACACCCGGAAGCAGGCAGTCCTTAAGGGCCATCAACACCCATTCCCACAGGTGGGAGAACTGCTGCTGCTGTTTTTTTTTACTGCTCCTCACTCTACCCTGTCGCCGGCAACAAGGCTGGCCACCGTTCACGTTCTCCGGTCCCTGCAAATTCCCTTGACAGCCTTCGAACTTTTTTAATGGAGATCCAAAAAAGTTTGGAATCTTCCTCAGTCAGTGTTGGTTGCATTTTTTGTACAAGCCTACAATATTTCATGAAGACCAGTCCAAAATTGCTTTTCTGATGTCCTACTTGGGTGGGAATGCAGCCAGTTGGTCGATACCCCTGATAGAAAGAGACAATCCCATATTGTATAACTTCACCAACTTCTGCACGGAGATGCATCTGCTAACCTCAGATTGCGAGTTGATAACCCTCAATCAAGGTTCTCAGGACCTGCTCACAAATCTTGGGGTCTGGCTTGACCCGGCACTCAGTTTCACTTGCCATACCAAGAGGGTGGCAGCTTCTTGCTATGGCATAATTAGAGGACTTAGGCCAATACTTAAATTTTTCGATATCCCCACCAGACAGCTGGTGGTTCAGGCATCAGTGTTATCCCGGCTGGATTATGCCAGTTCGCTTTTGGCGGGGATCAATCAGGCTAAACTCACTCGACTGCAGCGAGTGCAAAATGCTGCAGCCAGAGTAGTGGTAGGTTTGCCCAGGCGATGCCCGGTTTCTAAAACGCTGCACTCGCTTCATTGGCTTCCTGTAAGCCAGAGGATTAAATTCAAGGTGCTCTGCTTGGCATTTAAAATCCTCAAAGGTACGTCTCCATAAATTCTGGCGAACCTTCTAACTCCTTATGTCCCTTCGCGATCCTTGAGATCCTTGGGCCAGAACCTGACGGTGGTTCCGCGCTTCAGGCTGAGTAGAACTGGCGGCCGCTCCTTTCGAGTGTTAGCCGCGAAGTGGTGGAACTTCCTTCCTGCTGAGATCCGGGCAATAGATGATCTACTCCAGTTTAGGCGGGCCATTAAAACTTTTCTGTTTGTTTAACTCCTGTTCGCTTCCTCTCTTTTATTGATGTTGTGTTGTGTTTACCTTCTCAGCGCGCCAGGACGCCCCTTTGCTGGGGCAGCTGTGCGCTGTACAAATAAAAATAACATAACATAACATAACCTATATCACCACTTTGTTTTATCAATGGCGTCGTGGGGAGTTAAAGGACGTTCCTGCTCAAGTGATCTACCTGCCTCATACTTGTGAAGAAGTGATTGAACTTCCTGTACAGCTTGATCACCGTATGCAGGAAAGCAAAGAAAAAAGCAGGAGTGACTACAAGTACTTTGTTCACCGTGGTCACCCAACTACCGGAGAAAGGACAAAAGCCCCTAAAGGAGTAAAAACCATGCAGCTAAACGGGATGCGAAGACCCCTCTTTGCAGAGGAAAGAGAAAAGAGATGTAAGCAATGGCTATGTCTCAATTGTGGAAAAGGAGAACACTTAATCAAGGATTGCAAGGCCAGAGCTAGGCCTTCGGACAGAGCACCTCCGTCCAAGACTCAGACTGTGTTACAGGGGCAAGGAGAGAGAAAGTAAGGAGACGGAAAACTAATAAACCCGAGCCAGCAGGAGACCCTTTAGCTCGGACCAAAAGGACGAAGAGGTTACTCACGTTATTGCGAATACCATGCAGCATTCGGTTCCCCACTCAAATGTGTGCGTGTCTCTGTGCTGAAGGAAGGAATATTGTCGTATGTACCAACTTATTTGGATTCAGGGGCAACGGGTAATTTCATTGATAGGACTTACGACCAGGACATTGGAGTGCCCTGTCAAATGAAAGAGGTACTTGAACCTGTGAAGGCGGTAGACGGAACAGTGTTAACATCTGGACCCATCAGATACCATACACAACCCAGAGTCATGCAGTTTGGAAAGGAGCACTACGAAAGCATACAATTTGACCTGAAGATGCCCCACACTTTCGGTTGATTCTGGGGAAGCCTTGGTTGACACTGCATGACCCCACGGTAGGGTGAGCCAGTCGTTCAATGACAATGGATTCCCTTTTCTGCAAGGAGCATTGTACTACGAACCGAGCAGTGCCACTGAAACCATCGGATTCCCAAGCACAACTCCTATCCGTTGGATGTGAAGACTATGTGCTGGGTTGGGTGACTATGGTACCCCTCGATTATTACAAGTACACTCTGTATTCGATAAACAGGAAACGAGTCACCTCCTTCCCCATAGGAAGTATGATTGCAGGATCGACCTGACTCCGGGAGCACTGATTTCTTGTAGTCGTATTTATGGTCTGACACAACTGGAGACTCAACATCTATGGGAATACCAGGCGATTTGAGGACCTGTATTACTATAAAGCCATCAATAGAGTCACCATAAAGAACCGGTATTCTTGTTATGTTGGATCAGCTGAAGGGTTTGACTATCTTTACGAAGTTGGATCTCTGTGGCTCTTATCATCTTGTGAGGAGGATGAAACAGGGAGTTGAGTGGTAGACTTCATTTAGACGAAGTTCGGGCTCTTCGAATATCAGTTTATGCCCTTTTTCACCTGTTTAATGCTCCTGCAGCATTTCAGTACTTCATGGAAGAGGTGCTTAGGGGACTCCTAGATGTCATACGCATGGTATACATCGACGACATCCTGATCTACTCCTCCAACCTAATGGAGCCTGTAACATATGTAAGAACTGTACTGGAGAGACTGTAAAAGAACTCCTTGTATGCAAATTGGAAAAGTGTTTGTTTTGTAGGGGAGAGGTGGGGCGCCGCGGCCAGGGCGACTGACGTTGGAATCTGGGGATCACGGTTTGATCCCCAGCGCCTGCGGCAGATTAGCCCAGCACCATGTGACTCTGGGCAATAGCTTGCTTCATCTTCCCGACGGCCCCCAGCACCTAGAGACCCTTACGGGTGATTGTTTGCGCTTTACAAATGTGGATTATTATTATTTCATGCCTCTGATGTAGAATGTTTGGGATATGTCATAAATGCCAAAGGCATATGGATTGACACCAGGACTGTGGATGCATTCAACCAATGGAAGCCTCTTTGGATGATCAAGGCCTTGCAGAGCTTTTTTGGCTTTGCCAACTTTTACAGGAGGTTCATTAAGGATTTCTCTAACACAGGACAACCTTTCACCCTTTTATTGAAAAAAGGGGTGTCCTTCGTTTGGATGGACAAAGCAGAGGCAGCCTGCCAGAGGCTGAAGTCTTGTTTCACGCAAGCACCAATACTACGACATCCAGATGCTCAACTACCATTCATATTGGAAACAGACACTTTGTACCACACTCTGGGTGGGATACTATCACAGAGACATCCCAAGACAGGTCCGTTACATCATGTGGCCTTTTATTCAAAAAAGCTCACCCCTTGCGAAATAAACGATAGCATTTCAGATAAAGAGCTGCTGGCTATAAAAAGAGCCTGTGAGGAGTGGAGACACCATCTACTGGGGGCCAATCATACCGTTGAAATCTATACAGATCATCAGAACTTGTCATTTCTGAAGACGGCCCGGGCCATCACTCCACGGCAGTTGTGTTGGGCCTTTTTCTTTGCGAACTATGATTTTATCATTAAATACTGACCAGCGCCCCAACATGGCAAAGCTGATGCATTGTCCAGAACAGAAGCCATCCTAAAGGAAGAGGAAATGCCTGCTGCAGAACCTACTCACGTCCTGAATAAGGTAGCATTTCTGGACAAATAAATATCCCTGATCACTGAGGAAGACTTTCTGGAAGATCTAAAAGTCTGTCTATCGGCTGTGGACAATCATGTCTGGGTGGCAGAAAGACCCCGTCAACAGAAGCGAGAGAGAGGATCTGCTGTACCTTCTCCATGCATTGTGTCTCTCAGATGCAGGACTACAGAAACGTGTCTTAGAGTGGGCCCATGACTGCACCTTGGGAGGACATGTGGGTATTTACAAAACCTTTGCTCTCATAGAAAGACATTTCTTGTGGCCTGGGTTGCAAGAGACCGTTAAGCAATACGTCACGGAATGTGCAATCCGTGCTCAAGGCAAGCCCAGTCATACCAAACCTGTTGGCCTTTTGTGTCCTACCCCTATTCCACCCACTCCATAGCACACTGTCTCTATGGACTTCATTGTGGAGATGCCACCTAGTAACGTACACTCAGTGATGTTTGTGTTAGTGGATCACCTGATCAAAATTGGCCATTTTGTTCCATTGAAGACGATACCCACGTCATCCATCTTAGAGGGAGTATTCTTACAACGTGTGGTAAGGGCACATGGTATACCATTTGTTATCATAACGGATAGAGGGACTCAGTTCACTTCACGATTCTGGCAAGAACTCTGTAAAACTATGAAAATCGATGCCCGCTTATCTGCCAGCTATCATCCACAAACCGATAGGAAGACCGAGCGTTTGAACTTAACGCGGGGACAGTACTTAAGATTTTTCCCAGTTCTCCACGAAATAGGATGGAGTACCCTTTTGTGGACTGCTAAGTTTGCGTACAACAACGGAAAACACACCACGCTAGGGTGTTTTCCGTTCTGTTGTTTGTATGGATACAATCCCAACATGCTTCCCTTTGACTGGCCCATAGCAACCAAACACCCTTCTATCCAAGCACATCATGGGCATCTCCGGCAGTACTCCTAGAAGCAAAGGGTCAGTTAGACAAGGCCCAAGACGCTGGTAAACACTTCGCTGATAAAAAACGATCTTAGGTGCCTTTGTATCAGGTGGGGGGATAAGGTTTGGTTGTCCACAAAGAATCTGCATTTAAAGGGGGGGGGCGACAAGATGAAACCTAAATACGTAGCGCCATACCCAATCATAAAAATCATCAGTCAGTCATTTTAACTTTATTCAACAGATATATCATCAAAGCAAAGCACAAGGAGCAATTCATAGGGTACAATATAAACACTATTAAGATCACAAGTAAAAAACCTTACTGTTAAAAGGGTTAAAAAAGGTTAAAAATCTGTCGTTTAGAATGACAATAATACAAAATACAGCAACGCAACACCAATACTAATTGGGGTAATAGACATGTTACCACCTTTTCGGACACCACAGATTCAGATAGTGAGGGCACTCCATATCGAAACCCCGAATATAGACAAGACTCTGAGAGACCCATAGCTGGGAATCGTTTTTCAGGCAATCCAAGGGGCAGTTTCCGCCCGATACCAGCATCGATACCAGAACCAGCAGCAGAGGAATCCGTACCAAGAGCAAGAACTTCCACAAAGGTATATACAGACATGCCAGCATCAGTACTGGCAAACCTAAACAGTATACAAGTGTTCAATTTATCTACCAGCCCTATGGACCACCCTACTGAAACTCTCCTTACCAAAGGTCTCTCCTTTGTTCCTTCCATTGCGGCGAATCGGTTTGAATTGATGAAGGATCTCTATGCCTTCTTTCGAAGAGTAAGACATAGGAATTATTTCCTGAACAGGAACACTGAGATTGATAATGACAACCTATCGGGTCTGAAACCACCCTCCAATTTTACTCCGAGTATTGAACTTGTGGGAACGGACGTGGACATGTTCGAAAAGGCAGTCCTAGACAAGATTCATAAGGCAACTAGGTTTGTACCTAATCCCCCCTATAATATCTGAGGAGAAGACCGCCCTCAAGTCATTTAAAAGCAATATTGAACTTAAGTGTAAACCTTGCGACAAAGGGGGCGGCATAGTGATCTTTGACACCTGCAAATATAAAGAGAAAATGCATGATCTATTAGGGTCTCCAAGGCACTACCACAAGATCACCTCCAATCCTGAACCAAGAGTGAAGCGTAGGATTCTCTGCGCTGTCGAAAATGCGGTAGAACGGGGAGAAATCTGTCAAAAGGAAGCAGAATATCTGACTCCCATGTTCACACGTTTCTCCATTATTTATGGGGTTCCCAAAACCCACAAGGATCAAGTGGAGCCACCTATGAGACCTATAGTCTCCACTAACGGATCAGCCATCGAAATACATCGACTGTTTTTTACAAACATTGGTGACTGCCCTTCCTTCCTATGTTAAAGACATTTTATCTCCAAAATTGATGGCCTCCAATACAACCCAGAGACAGAGATTTTAGTCACCATGGACGTCGAGTCCTTGTATTCTAATATCCATCAAAAAGAAGCATTAAAATTGGTTAGCAGGATCATTGAAAATGATATGACACTTGACAACGCTGTCTTTTTTATCCAAAGTCTCGAGATTGTTCTCGAAGAAAACTTTTTTGAATTCGACAGTAATTTTTATCAGCAGTTGAAGGGAGTAAGCATGGGGGCAGCGTGTGCCCCGTCGCCTGTCTCTATATGGGACACTTCGAGCAGCTTAATATTTACGAGTCTGCCCCTTTCTATGAAAATATCCGTTACTGGTCGTGTTTTATAGATGACATTTCTTTAATCTGGAACGGCGACCAGCATATGTTGGATGTATTCATTTTGTGGATCAATGCAGCTGACACCAACCTTGCATTTACTGCACATACTTGCACCTACAAACTTGAACTTCTGGATGTATGGGTGGAACATTTAGATTCCAAATTGTTGGTGTCATTGTATACTAAACCTACACCCAGAAACACTCTTCTTCACTTCAGCAGCTTCCAACCCAGAAGCCAAAAGGATGGAATCCCTTTCAATCCGCTTCTACGTCTTCGTAGAAACTGCACCAACATCAAGGACTACCTGACTCATTCAGAAGTGATGAAGGGGAAATTCATCCAACGTGGCTACCCGCACAGGCTTGTCAGGGATGCCCTAAAGAGAGTACAATTCTATTTTCGAGACTCTATGTTTCAACCGAGACAACTAAACAGACTGACAAACTAGTCTGTGTAACCAAGCATTCATCTATTGACAATAAAATTCGCCAAATTGTGAACTCACAATGGTACCTTTTAAACTTGGACAGCCAAACTCCTCTAATACCGAAACCGCTTTTCGCATTTAAAAGGAAGAAAAACTTGAGTAATATGTTGGTCAGAGCGAAAATGTGTGAGCAGGACAGATTTATCCAAAAATCCATCATGGGAGATCAACCCATTTATGGGAATCACAAATGTGGGACATGTCATGCATGTGTCCATGCAATTGTCAGAGACCAAGTCCGCATAAATAATTGCACAGTATATCTCAAAGAGATGACGAACTGCAGGACATCCAATGGCATTTAGGCCATCCTGTGCCCTTGCAATCTGGCATATATAGGTGAGACAGCAAGAGAATGAAGGATCCGTTTGGGCGAACACAAATCTAACATCAGACGCCACAAACAGGCAGCACCATTGGTTAATCATTGGATTGAAGCCAAACATGCTGAAGAGGATATCCGTTGGACTATCTTGGAGAAGATACTTCAACAAAAAGGCAACAACACTATCAACATACGCAAAAAGCAAGAAGTATTTTGGATCTTTACTTTGGACTCTAAAGATAAAGGACTCAATGAAACCCTGCCATGGGAAAACGCGATCATTTAGCGGCACTATGCGCAGATTTATTTTTTCTTCTTATTTTGCAATTTTATTCCTGGCCTTGTTCCGGCCTTGGTATCATTCCTCCGGTATACACTTTTTATCATCTGCCTCACAATGTTCTTCACTTGACTCCGTTGGCAGAGATATTCTTTTTGCCACTTCACTTAGGATCTTGGTTGGCACAGATTGCCTCTTTGCCACCTAATTTATGCCCTTGATTGGTCTTGATTTCCTCTGCCTCTATTCAAACTAGTTCTAACATCCTGTTAAGAAAGGCGGTTAACAGCACTTAGGGACACTTATTTCATCCGTTCTCTAGCTTTGTGGACACATTTCTGTAATTATTTGAATTAGTCCTGGTATCCTGCGAGCCCTTAGGAATTTTTATTACACACTTCCATGACCGGTGCAAGCCCATTCTATTCTGCTATATTTAACTTTTTCTCTTTTCAAACCCGTACGTCTAAGGGGGGACCCAGGGAGAGCCAGGCGCGAGCCGGTCCTTCCCTGGGTGCGTTTGCGCGAGCAATCTGGAGAGCGCAGGTGTGGGTAATTAGGGGAGTTAATAAAGGGGCTGGAAGGCAGGCGTTAAGGAAGTGCGTAGCGGGAGGCGAGGAAAGGGAGGTTTCCTTTTGCTCGCTTGCGTGTCTGACCTGTCCTGTGGGCCATGGAGGAGGCGGCGGAGGTTCGAAGGGCTGTTCAGACGCTTTGTGCTGCTGGTCGCGAAAACCTTCTGCGGCCCGGCGTGCCGGCGGAGGCGTGGGTGGGATTGGCCCGCCCCCCTCGGAAGGCTGCCGAGGGCGTGTCGCGGGTGGTGACTGCCTGCCTGTCCCCCGGCCCGGAAGAGGAGGAGGACGGAGACGCTGCTATGCCGGCGGTATTGCCGGTGCCGGCTCAGGTTCCCGCGGCCTCGGGGCCACCGCCGGTTGACCCGGGCGCCCACCAGCAGGTATGTTTGTTACCCATGGGGAATGCTGGCTTGCGTGGGGCGCCCGGGGGGAGGCGGGGGCGCTCTGTGGGACGGCCGGCCCAGCGTTTGGGCGGGCCCCCTCCTGGTAAAGCGAGGAAGCCTCCGGTGTGTGCCAGGGCCAAGCGGGGGAGGAGCCTCAATACACAGAGCCTCCCTCGGGCCCACTTTGCTACCCCTGTGCCCGGGGCCACGTTTCCCCTGTGAGTGCCTTGTATGATGGGGCTTCGCCCTATTTGTTGGTAAATGGGCAGTGTTACCTGTTGTCTCCTGCCACTCCTGTGTTGGGTCAAACTCACCCCCCTTTGCCCAGTGTTTTGGTTCAGGGCTGTACAGAGATTGGGGTCCCCCCTTCTGAGTTGTCTGGGTTTTCGCTCCCAGGGGCCCCCTCGGCCACTGAGGTTTTCCCCACAGGTGACAGGTCTTCAACCCCCCCCCCCCGGCCTCCAGGTCCACGGCTCCTGGTCATGTTGGCCCCCTTTCTGCTTTATCGCAGTCCCAGGGATCTGGTGTGTTAGGTTTGGGTCTTGGGGGGGGCGCAATCGGCCTCCAGCCAGGTGCTTTTCCCTGCCTCTCGTGGGATGCCCGGGTTGGGTGGTGGCCCTGGGTTTGCGACTGTGTCTGGGTCTTCGGAGGGTGTTTTCCTTGGCTATGCTGGGGAAGGCGATTTTGCTAGTTCTTCTCAGTCTGGCTTGAGCGGCTACAGTTTTCATGTTGCAGCTCCAGCTGGGTGGCTGTTGGCTGGTTCTACGGGCTTGGGAACTGTCCCTACGGCTGTTTCCAGTGGTGGGATCACGGGAGAGTTATCTAGAGCGGATCTCTCTTCTGCAGCTTTGCGCACGCGGCGCTCTAATGACATTGATTGGCAGTTTTATGATGGGGGAATTGGAGATGGAGCTCTGCCAAGTGGCAGTGCACAGGATTCATTTTCTGGTGATGTTTTACATTTGGATGTACAAGAGGATGATTTGGAAGAAGGGGAATTACGGGACAAGGTTGTTGGGCTTTTGGCAGCACGGGCCCAACTGGGTGGGGTGTGGCAATTCCCTGTTTCTCGTATCTTGCAGGAGTCATGTGCGGACCAAGCAGTGGTACGTGAGGCAGCGAGGAGTAGACCACCTCAAGGGGACCGTGTCGCTTTTCAGCAGAAGTCGGCCCAGTTACCGAGAGGTAAGGATGGTTGGTGGTCTGTTTGGAAACCAGGGGAGAGTCTCCCGGCTAAGCGTACCAGATCAATTGGTACGGGTGATGGGGTTATTGATGAGCGAGTCGCTCTGGGACCGCGGCTTGAGCGGCCGGTCGAGTTTGAATGTTTCCAATGTGCAAACTGTGCAACCTACAGGGGAAGTTTCTGCCAGTGGGGCTTTGGCGGCTCCTACAAAACCTGTTACGGAGGATAGTATCCTGCCTAAGCGATTTCCTTATTCTGGGGTGGGGATGCCTTTGGGGTCTCATTTGTCTGAGAAAACTAAAACTCGCATCTGGAGTGGTGAATTTGTGGATGTGTTTCGGCTACTCCATAGAGATGTACAAGCCAAGGAAGGGTCTAAGGAGGAGGAATTGGAGTTGGCTCGGAGGCCTCGAGTCCCGAAGTCTATTGAGAACTGGACGTCGGCCTTCTTAATTTATGCTAGTGTTTATTGCCAGCGTCATCCGAGTAAGGCAGTTGAAATGTTTAAATATGCTGATGTCATACGTAAGGCTTATAGTTATTTTGGTGGTTTTGCCTGGCTGTCGTACGACGAGGAGTTCCGGGCCCGGATGAGTGCTTTCCCTGAGCGTTCATGGGGTGAGGTCGATGCGGAGTTATGGCTCCAGTGGATGGCGTCTGCTCCAGTGGATGGCGTCTGCTCACCCGCCTGCTACGACCCACACGGCCAGCGGGCAGCCGGTGCATTATCGGCCCTTTCCATTCCGCCCCGCTCTTTCTGGGGCGGGGGTTTGGGGCAGAGGGCAGTCCTCCACATCTGGAGCGTGCTGGCACTTTAACAGGGGTTCGTGTAACCGGCCAGCATGCAGATATAAGCATGAGTGTGCGCAATGCGGGGGGCGTCATGCCCTCACCCAGTGTTTCCCGGGACAGCATTTTGGAGACCAAGGGAGGGGTTCAGGGGGCAGGGGACAACCTTCACACTTTGCATCTAAGGGGCTCCTACTCCTATTAAGATGGACGTAATTGATTTGTGGTTGGAGGACTATCCTGATTTTGAGGCTGCTAAGACTTTATCCTGGGGATTCAGAGTTGGTTTCAGGATTGGGTACCAGGGTCCTCGGTTGGGTAGGTGGTCTGATAACCTCAAGTCCGCAAAAGAGTGCCCCCAGGTTGTGCAGAAGAAGTTGGATGCTGAGCTTGCGGCGGGCAGGATTGCTGATCCTTTTCGTAGCTGTCCTATCCCTGATTTGATAGTCTCGCCGTTGGGAGTTGTCCCCAAAAAGGCGGCTGGGGAATTTTGTCTAATTCACCATTTGTCTTGGCCTGAGGGTGCCTCTATCAACGATTTCATTGACCCGGCTGATTCTACAGTGACCTATTCTTCCGTGGATGACGCCTTGCGGCTGGTTCGCACAGCGGGTACTGGTGCCTTGCTGGCGAAGAGTGACATTCAATCGGCTTTTCGGCTTCTGCCCATTCATCCCTGGGATTTTGGTCTATTGGGCATGCATTTTGGTGGATGTTTCTATGTGGATAAGGTATTGCCAATGGGCTGCTCAGTGTCCTGTGCCCTATTCGAAACCTTCAGTACGTTTCTGCAGTGGCGCTTCACTTTCATCAGCGGCCACGCCCTGGTCTGTCATTACCTTGATGATTTTCTTTTCATTGGTGAGGGTCAGTCTGGGCAGTGTCAGTTGGCTTTGGAAATCTTCCAGGCTATGTCCAAGGAGCTGGGGGTCCCTTTGGCGCCTGATAAGACCAAGGGTCCGTGTACATCTTTGACTTTTCTGGGGATTGAGATCGATACCCTGGCGATGATGGCACGCTTGCCTACTGACAAGGTGCGGGAGATGTCTGATTTCATCAGGTTGGTTTTGGGCGAACGCAAATTGGAACTTCGGAAGGTTCAGAAGCTTTTGGGGTACTTGAATTTTGCGTGTCGGGTTGTTCGTACGTTTTGTAGACGTCTGTGCCTCACGATGTCCGGCGCCAGCCTTCCTCATCATCGGGTACGCATTACAACAGCTGTCCGAGCCGATTTGGGTATCTGATTGCGTTTCCTGCAAGATTTCAACGGCGTGTCTTTGTTTTTTGCAGACGAGGACATCGTCTGGCAGGTGCAGCTTTTCACGGATGCATCTGGAGCTAATGGCTTCGGCATCTTTTGGGAAGGTCGTTGGTGCGCGGCTGGCTGGCCAGTACATTGGCTGGAGCAGGGTCGCAGCATAGCGTTTTTGGAGCTATTCCCGTTGTTGGCCGCTCTGTACATCTGGGGGAATGAGTTCCAGAATCGTTCTGTATTGTTCCACGTGGACAATATGACAGTGGTTGACCTCGTTAACAGGCAGAGGGCCCGGGATTTGCGTGTATTGAAGCTCTTGCGTGCTTTCATGTTGCGGTGTTTACAACTGAATATAGTCTTTAAAGCTAGACATGTTCCAGGAGCCACTAATTGCATCGCTGATTCTTTATCTCACTTTCAGTGGTTGGAATTCCGCAGACTGGCTCCCGGGGCGGATCTAGAACCGACTGCGATCCCACAGTACGTATGGGCCTTGGGGGATTGAGGGTCCAGCAGTTGGTCGAAAATTCAGTGGCTGCCTCCACCCGCCGGAGTTATTTAAAGGCTTGGCATGAGTTTTTGCAGTTTGGTGAGGAGATGGCGGGTTCGACACGGGCTGCTTTGTCTGATGAACAATTCTTGTTACAGTTTGTTTTGCATTTGGCGGACAAAGGCCTCTCACACACGACCATTTCGGGCAAGTTGGTTGGGGTATCCTTTTACGGTCAGCTTTGGTGGGGGAGGGACCCTGTTGGGGGGTGTTGGTTCGGAAAGTTTTGAAAAGGTTTGGGTAGGTTGCAGGCTGGTGCTCAGAAGCTACGGCAGCCGGTGAGCTTTGATTTGCTTCAGCTGCTTTTATCAAAATTGGAGGTGTGCTGTTATGATGCATTTGAGTGTCAGAAATTTTGTTTGTGTTTTGTGTGGTTATTCTTTGGGGCGTTTCGGGCCTCTGAGCTGCTGGGTTTGCGGGACAGGGTGGGTATGACTAGCAGTGAGGTGGTGGTGGAGCATGACAGGGTCCGCATGTGGTTGCGTATGTCCAAGACTGATCAGATGGGGAGGGGTAAGTGGGTCTTTTTGGGGCGGAGCGGTGTGTCTTCTTGCTGCCCTGTAGGGGAATGGGAGGTTTTTGTGCCATCCCCTCACTTTGCACCGGGAGCTATTTTTTGTCATGCTGATGGCAGCCCAATTGTTGTTTCTCAGTTGTTGGCTGTTCTTCGTAAAGTTTTGTTGGGCCTGGGGCGGGATCCTTCTCAATTCGGTACCCATTCATTCAGGATTGGGGCGGCGACGGAGGCCGCCAGGTTGGGGTGGGATTGGTCCCAAATTCGCCGCATTGGGTGTTGGCGATCGAGATGTTGTGAGAAGTATGTGAGAAAGTAGATCGCCTTTGCTTTGCCTAACATTTCTTTTTCTCCTAGGTCCTTGGCATTCGGTGGCTGGAGCAAAAAGGAGGGTGTGGATTCTTGTTCACTCTTTTGTTAAAAGGGCTGCGGTAGCCGCTGCACGTCAGCTTTGTGGTAGATCTCTTGGTTTAAGCAGTCAGACACATGAAGTTTCCTGGCATGGCACGGGGGGCATGCGTTGGGGCGGCCTCTTTCCCGCCTTGGCTGCTCTGGTTTCAGGAGGTTAGGGTGGCCCACCGGATCTACTAGTGTTGCACCTTGGGGAAACCGACTTAGTTTCTTTATCAGGTTTGACTTTGCTCAAGTTGATGAAAATGGATCTCGACGTCATCAAAACCACATGGTTCAGCACCATGGTGATATGGACTGAGTTCGTGCCACGATTGAAATGGAATGGGGCGCAGAGTTATTCAGCCATGGAGAAAGCAAGACGCAAAGACGCAAAAAAGACTTTTTTGTAAACATTTATGCATATACAGTTTGGCTCATCATCATTTGAAAGTTTCAGAGACGCATTTATTCTGTGAGGATGGTGATCACCTGTCCCAATTGGGCCTTTCATTTTATCTTTTAGAGCTACGGGACTTGATAGCTAAGGTACTTGAGGTGCAGTTGTGGTGTGCGCCTTCCCTTCCTCCTGGTCTTTGAGTGGGGCAGGAAAACGCTAAAGGTTTTCCTGGGTGGCGGTTTTTGCTAGTGGGGTGGGCAGCCTGGAGCGGGTTGGCCATCCTGAAAGGGTAGTTCATTGGGAAATCCAGGGGGTATTCTTCAAGAGCTAGTTTCTGGTTTTAGTTAGGTAGGGATGTTTAGGCATGCTGTAAAGATTTGAATTTTATTAAATAATTAATGTGTTCAACAGATATGTATTTACACACCTGCCTTAAAATAAAGTGGCCTTTCTTGCTCCTAAAAGAAGTGTGGACAGTGATTTCTTGCGCGAGGGGGGACCCAGGGAGAACCAGGCGCGAGCCGGTCTTTCCTTGGGTGCGTTCGCGTGAGCAATCTGGAGAGCGCAGGTGTGGGTAATTAGGGGAGTTAATAAAGGGGCTGGAAGGCAGGCGTTAAGGAAGTGCGTAGCGGGAGGCGAGGAAAGGAAGGTTTCGTTTTGCCCCACCCACCCTTCCCCCTTTTTTCTAGTTAGGTTTTTACTTTGCGGTGCTCTAGGCGCTGCTCTGGCCTTCGGGCCCCTTGCCACTTTTAGGACAGGTGTCTTGGTTCTTTTAGGAGGCGGTTTTTGCTAGTGGGGTGGGCAGCCTGGAGTGGGTTGGCCATCCTGAAAGGGTAGTTCATTGGGAAATCCAGGGGGTATTCTTCAAGAGCTAGTTTCTGGTTTTAGTTAGGTAGGGATGTTTAGGCATGCTGTAAAGATTAGAATTTTATTAAATAATTCATGTGTTCAACAGATATGTATTTACACACCTGTCTTAAAATAAAGTGGCCTTTCTTGCTCCTAAAAGAAGTGTGGACAGTGATTTCTTGCGCGAATAGACTTCATTTAAACATACCCACAGCGAGCATCACGGAGGCTGCACTTACCCGTAGGGATGCTAATTGACAGCTACTCCCATTTCTATTGTCATCTGCCCTCAGCGTATCATACGCCGAATTTCCTTTGATATACATAGCCATAGGTCTATTTAAACACAGATGACTACTCTCCACCTTACCGGGCTGCTCGATTTCCTGCAGCAGGACGCCTCGCTGGTATGCCGTTACTAGGCTGACTCAGTTAACCACCCCTATTAGCTTTTTAACATAACATTGCCGACTGTAGATTATTTGGACCTTACATCTATTATTCACCTGCAATTGTGTTTTCTCTTAAATTTCGCTTACCGACTACCTCCCGGTCCAGTCACCATCACTACTACCGTTACGAAGTGAAAGGAACTCAAACAAGGTCAGACTCTTTACCTTGGTAGGCTATCTTGTGGCTCTTCAAGTGATTTTTCTTAAATTATATGCTGCATTGTATTTAGACTTTTTTGAGTATTTAAATTCACTCGTGATAGGTAGCTTGTTGGCTAACCTGCGTCAAATGACCTATGTTATATGCCGACCTTTAATATAAAAAGCCCACTATACCCCAGGGATGGTTTTTTTATGCCGCATAATTTATTAGAGTGGGGGCTGCCCATAAAGGGCATGTCCATGCCCCCACCCTGCAAAATATACAGCCTTTCTGCCCTCCCTGGGATGCAGATGGGGCATCAGCCCCAAATCTGCCCCCCAGGGGGCAAAAAGCCCAGTAGACACCCGGGATTTTATGGGTAAATTTTAATTAGGTTTGGAGCATTGGCATGCCCGTTTTGGGCAGCGCCCACCCTAATTAAAATTTACCCAAAAAACTCCCTGGTGTCTAGTGGACTTTCTGCCCACCCTGGGAGACAGATGGGGGCATTAGTCTCCAATCTGCCCCGTCAGGAGGGGCAAAAAGCCCACTGGATGCCAGGGATATTTTGGGGGCATATTTGATGTAGGGTGGGGGCTCCCAAAACAGGCATGCCCATGCCCCCACACCACCCCGCAAAAATACCAGCCTTCCTGCCCCCCTGGATGGCAGATGGGGCAGTAGCCCCCAATCAGCCCCCCCGGGTGGGCAAAAAGGCCACTAGACGCAAGGGAGACGTACATTTTAATTAGGGTGGGGGCATTGGCATGCCCGTTTTGGGCAGCCCCCACCCTAATTAAAATTTGCCCAAAAAAATCCCTGGCATCTAGTGGACTTTCTACCTCCTTGGGGGGCAGATGGGGGCATTAGCCCCTAATCTGCCCGCTGGGGGGTGGGGGGGGGGGGCAAAAAGCCCACTAGACACCAGGGATTTTTTGGGGGAAAATTTGAATTATGGTGGGGGCTCCAAAAATGGGTGGGCATGCCCAAGCCCTCAGCCCCTCCCCTGCAAAAATAAAAGCCTTCCTGCCCCCCCTGGGGGGCAAAAAGCCCACTAGGTGCCAACGATTACGCTGGCTTTTTTATGTGTAGGGGTGGGGCCTGCCCAGAATGGGCATACCAATGCCCCCACCCCCTAAAAAACCTAGCCATAGTGTTTTTGCCCCCCTTGGGGGCATATCGGGCAACCCCACCCCGATATTTACCCCCCAGGGCAGCAGAAAGCCGACTAGGCACGGATTTGTTTTTAGCAATTTGCTTACCTGTCGATTTTGGGCCCTAGCGCAGCAGGCACATAGGAAAACCTAGCAAACCTGTACATTTTTACAAGCTGGACACCAAGGGGAATCCAGGATGGGGTAACTTGACTGGCTCTCACCAGGTTCTGTTACCCAGAATCCCTTCCACACCTAAAAATGTGTAAAGAAAACCACATTTTCCTTACAATTCTGCGGGGGAAAGTTCTGTAATCTGCGTGGATCCACAAAATTCCACCCACCCCGCGTTTTCCAAAGTCTTCCAAGAAAAATGGTACCTCCCTTGCGTGGGTAGGCCTAGTGCCCGCGACAGGAAACGGCCTAAAAGGCAACGTGGACACACCACATTTTTACAGTAAAAACTGACCCTTTTTTGCAAAGTGCCTAGCTGTAGATTTTGAACCCTAGCTCTGCCGGCACCTATGCAAACCTATACATTTTTGAAAACTAGACACCCAGAGGAATCTAGGATAGGTTGACTTGACTGGCTCCCACCAGGTTCTATTACCCAGAATCCCTTGCAAAACCCACCCCGCATTCCCCAAAGCCTTCTGAGAAAAATGGTACCTCACTTGTGTGGGTAGACCTAGTGCCTGCGACAGGCAAGGGCCCAAAAACTATTGAGGCGACATCAAAATTACCTATAACAAAACAACCTGTTTTTGCAAGGGGGGGTCCCATGAGTTTTTGGCCCCGGGATCGGCAGCCATCTAGGGAAACCTACCAAACCCACCCATTTCTGGAAACCAGATACCCGGGGGAGTGCAGCGAGGTATGGCTTGCATGTGTCCCCCATCATTCTCTTATCCAGAATCCCCTGCAAACCTTACATTTTGCAGAAAAATTCACTTTTTTCTCAAATTTCTGTGTGGGAAAGTTCTGGAATCTGCCTGGATCTAAAATGTCATCCCACCCAGGTCTCCAGATAAAAATGGTACCTCACTTGTGTGGGTAGGCATAGTGGCTGTCGAGACTTCAAAATTACCTATAGCAAAACTGCCTGGTTATGTGAGGGGGGATTTCAATAACAAAAGGGGGAGAGAGAGAAATAGATCGAAATGGATTCGTTCTCCCTAGACAAATGTAAATAAACAAAAGGAATTCACTCCTTGAGTGTAGGGCGTGTCCTCCAAAGTTGGGGAACACCTTTGTTGTTTTTGGTCCCCTCACACACCAACAGGCCCCTTGGTGTCATGCTTCATCATTGGGGTCCTCGTACCCCTCTACGGGGTACGGCGTGCTGCAACCTACGGATACGCGGGAGCACTTGAAATGACTATGTGTGGTGTGGATGGGGTATTTAAATGTGAGTGTATGGTGCGGTTTAGATCTAAGTGAGTGGCTCGTGGGGTGACAAAAAATGTTTTAATGGGCCCCCGGGCTGGTGCTATTAAAATGAAGTGTGGGAGGTTAATAACGCAAACAATGTGCATTACCTCCTCTCTGTGTGTGTCGACATGTTTCGATGTAAAAACACCTTTTTCAGGACGGGGTACACAAATTTTATATGTGAGGGGGGCACCTGAGATTTTGGCCCTGGGCTCGGTCGCCATCTTGGGAAAGTACCAAACCCCAAAATTTCTGAAAACTAGACACCTGGGGGAGTCCAATGAGGTATGGCTTGCGTGGATCCCCCAACGTTTCCCTAATCAGAATGCCATGCAAACCTCAAATTTAGATGAAAAATCCACATCAATCCAGGATTCACATCCATCCTGGTGTCTAGTTTTAAAAAATGTATAGGTTTGCTAGGATTCCCTAGGTGCCGGCAGAGCTAGGGTTAAAAAGCTACAGCTAGGCACTTTGCCAAAAAAGGGTCATTTTTCACTGCGAAATTGAGGTGTGACCATGTTGCGTTTTGGTCATTTCCTGTCGCAGGCAATTAGGCTGACCCACACAAGTGGGATACCGTTTTTCTTGGAAGACTTTGGGAAACGCGGGGTAGAAGGAAATTTGTGGATCCACGCAGATTCCAAAACTTTCCACCACAGAAATGTGGAGAAAATGTGCTTTTTTTACAATGTTTTAGGTTTGCAAGGGTTTCTGGGTAACAGAATCTGTTGGGAGGCAGTCACGTCACCCCATCCTGGATCCCCCTGGGTGTCTAGTTTTTAAGAATGTATAGGTTTGCTAGGTTTCCCTAGGTGGCGGCAGAGCTAGGGTACAAAAACTACAGCTAGGCACTGTGCCAAAAAAGGATCATTTTTCACAGCGAGATTGAGGTGTGACCACGTTGTGTTTTGCCCCGTTTCCTGTCGCGGGCATTAGGCCGACCCACACAAGTGAGGTACCGTTTTTCTTGTAAGACTTTGGGAAACGCAGGGTGCATAGAAATGTGTGGATCCACGCAGATTCCAAAACTTTCCACCACAGAAATGTGGGAAAAAGTTTGCTTTTGGACAATCATTTAGGTTTGCAAGGGATTCTGGGTAACAGAACCTGGTGGCAGGTAGTCAAATAACCCCATCCGGGATTTCCCTGGGTGTCTAGTATTCAAAAATGTATGGGTTTGCTAGGTTTCTCTAGGTGCCGGCAGAGCTAGGGTTCAAAGACGACAGCTACACACTTTGCAAAAAAAGGGTACATTTTCATTGTGAAAATGTGGTGTGTTCACATTGGGTTTTGAGCCCTTTCCGGTTATGGACACTATGCCTACCCACACAAGTGAGGTACCATTTGTATCGGGAGACTTAGTTTAATTCAGATTTGTAAAGTAACTGTTATTACCTATTGAGTTTTAATGAATTTCTGCCTTCCAAATGAAAGCCATTGTGTAAAAAAAAAGTAATTTTGAAAAATGACCAATAATTCCTGTGCTAGTATGAGTATTCCCAATTTTGAAAATGTGCAATTATATACTTTTTCTAAACTCTATAATTTGTACCCATTTCAGAAATACATAGGTGTCTTTCATACCCATTTTTCAATGTATGCATTTTCACACAATAATTGCTATAGACCCGGTACATAATAAAAAGCCTTTGCAAATTGCTACTCAGTTTTTTACTCTGGGTTCGTCTGGTTCTTGGTGAACCTACAAGTCCTATATATCCCCACAACCAGAAAGGTCCAGTAAATGTAACGGTATATTGCTTTTAAAGAACTGTCATAATTACAAGAAGTTACAGGTGAAAACGTTGACACAAAATGCTGTTTTTTTCAACTAATTTTCAATTTTTCCAATATTTAACTGTTAGTTTCTATAAAGAAACCTTGATGGATCTACACAAATGACCCCTTTCTGAATTCAGAGTTTTGTCTACTTTACTAAAATGTATAGCTTTCCAAGATCATCATCACTTTCATACTTATTTTTACCATTAACTGGAAGGAGGTTGAAAGCACTAAAAATAGCAAAAATAGGCTATGTCGCAGTAAAATGCCAAAACTGTGTAAAAAATTATGGTTCTCTGACAAAAGACTGTCATTCCCTAAAAGGTGGGAATATGGCAATTTCAGACCCACAAACCCTTTTTTGATAACATTTGCAGGGAATAACCCAGACGCTTTCATTTGTAGCCCGTTTTTCCAATTTTTCTGAAAAAAACAAATGTTACTGTATTTTGGCTAATTTCTGGGACACCTCCTAGGGAATCCACAAACCCTGGGTGCCTTTAGAATCCCCATGATGTTGGAAGCAAAGGATACAAAATTGGCGAGGATACCTTATGTGGTCAAAATGTTACAGGGGCCTAAGCGCACACTGACACAAATAGCCCAAAAAAGGCTTAGCACAGGAGGGGAAAAGGCCTAGCAGCGAAGGGGTTAAACAAGCAGACATCAACTACCACCTCTACGCCGATGACACCCAAATCTATTAAAAGATTAAAACTCATACTGACATCTTACACCTGAACAACACCCTCACCAAGATCCAAACCTGGTTCCATTCCAATCATCTCAAACTTAACCCTAACAAAACCCAAATCATTCTCTTCTCCCCTAAAAATAACCCTCTCTCCGTTCAATCCTGGATCTCTGACCTTAACGCACTCAGCTGCTCACTCACCCTGTCCAACTCTGTCACATCTCTTGGTATCTCTATCGACAACACCCTAACCCTTAACGTCCACATCAAAAACTCTGCTAAAGGAGCCCTCTTCACACTCTGCCACCTCAAGAAAATCAAACCCTTTATACCTACCGATGACTTTAAACTTGTAGTTCAAACCCTTGTTCTTTCTTGTATTGAAACACCATTCTCAACGGAATCCCCAAGGTCCACCTATCATCTGCAATACCCTCCCAAAAAAGCTGCTCTGTAACCCCTCCTATTTCAGCTTCAAAAAAGACCTCATGCTAAAGGGCATAAACCCTCCACCGGATAAATTACCATTGATCCTACTGAACTCTGATCTGTCTTAGAATGTCACAGCCATACCCCTATTTCAGACTCTTGGAACAAGCCTTCGTCTCAATGAAGTCCCTTACTACATTTGCCCACCTAACAATTCTGAGATCCTGGAAGACTCCAAAAAACATCCATGTCATCAGGGTATCGAACATTGTCTCTCCCTCTGCAATACATATTGCTGACATGGCCCGGATTACTCGTGTAAAGTCCTGCCATGAAGGGGCATCCTCTCCAACCCCAAACAGCCCTGTTTCCTGGCTCACCCTTTCCTTTCAGCAGCCTCTTTCCCAGTTCTCTCGCTGACGGGAATAACCCCATAGCAATTTGCCCAGCAAGGTAATACCTGCAAATTGTCCTGCAATCGTAACTGGAGAAGGCTGTTTTTCTGTTAGGCTCAATATAAATTGAGCTACATACTCAACTCTACCCACCCCTCGTGTCTTTTCTAGGCCCCAGTGTTAAAAGATTCCTTCCAGGCCTGTGCATATGATTTCTGGGTGAACGCCGCAAAAGATCCCACTGTCCATAGCTCCGTCGGCATGTGTGTCTTGTCCCTGCCCGCCTCCGTGGCTAGCCCATGGAATCTCTCCCACTATGAACGAGACAAATAATCTGCAAGGTTGTAGTCTACTCATGGCACACGTTTCACCATGTCTCAAGCATGCAAGAACAATTACCCATAGCAAAATCAGCACCTGTGCAACCTGGCCAATTGCTTGTTCACCACCTGGACCACTGGCATATTTTCATAATAAGATCTTTTTGTGTGCCAACATGCTTTGCCACATAGAAACCGCCATGACCAGAGGAAATAGCTCCAGAAACACAATACTACGGGCCCCCATGCTTCCAATCTTCAGACCATTCTTCAGTGAACCAATGTCCTTGCCTATATACCCCAAGCCCTACAGCACCTGCAGTTTTGGAATAGATCTATACATCCCACT
Organism: Lissotriton vulgaris; assembly: GCF_964263255.1. NCBI lineage: Eukaryota > Metazoa > Chordata > Amphibia > Caudata > Salamandridae > Lissotriton > Lissotriton vulgaris. Next base: position 1,023,631,662 of record NC_141695.1, on the reverse strand, counting down.
CAAACTTCTGTGGTATGCACAACGGAATACCATTGAACGAATCGAAAAAGAAAGGCCACACGTGTAAGTCCTCCCTGATGCCTGTCGACAATCTCACATGATGATGGGACAGGCCCGACAAAGCTGTTCTCATCCTTTGACAGAAAGTCCTGCCTGCTCAACCCACCTGTTAAGCAAAATTTAGATAGCTTAAAAGTACTTGCATGACCCTGACCTTAGCCTATGGTTTCTCTAGCATCGCATTCAATAACAACTGCATCTTCAGTTTTTTGTCTGGTGGCAAACGTGCCTCCATGACCCTAGAATCTAGTTCTATTCCCAGAAGGGATAGCATGGTCTGTGGGTCCACAGTAATTTCAGGTGCCAATGGAAATAAAACATTCCAATGGAAGAGCCTTGTCAATATACCACTACCTTACAAACTGAATACCCAGCTGTTGAAAGTACTCCAGGTGCACTGGCAACAACCGAAAGGCCTTCTGCAGCAGTGTAGTTTCCCACTCCTTTCCGTTTCCAGCATCCACCCCAATTGACACCATATGCAGGGCTAATCATGTGGCTCTTACATCCATACCTTGCATTAAGGGCTGTGCCTGCTCTGTGGCCTGCTGCATTGCCAGTGGAAGCCGCCTGCCTGCAAACCTTGTATCAGTGGATCTGGCAATCGGTCACTTGCAGGTCAAGTTATGTAGAACCCTTACAGGTTTAAGGTCAGCAGGCCCCTGGACCAGGCCACAACTATCAATTACACTTTGCCAAGCCTATGCAGTAAAGGTGCAGAGTTGTCCTGGCTGTCCATGATGCTGAACGGGAACTGCGGGGTGCTGGTTTTATTGCTTACACAGTGCTGCTAGAAAAAAGAATGCAAAAACACAACAGATGCACAGATGCTGATGATGGATGAAGGTTGCATGGTGTTCCCTTAGATAAAGCATCGAGTGTGGGAGTTAGTTGCCGGATTGGCGACCAAGAAGCCTTGGCAGCAGTAAGCCCAGCGAAAAGGTACTGGCTCTTCAAGGGGTCCTGGGGAGCGAGGTATTGGCCTAAAACCTTGTGGCAGGCAGGATTACAACTCCCAGAATGCACTGGGCCATCCTGATTTGGGCCCTCCCATGGAGGGGAAGATGACCAGTGATTATTTAGATCCGTTGAGTGTTTTTACCCAGTTTGCAGGGCACTAATGCCACTGGTCCAGGGAAGTCTAAATCCGTCTTTCACATGGGTTCCTCTCTCGGGGGATGCTGAGTTTTAGCTTAGGATGAGGCTCAATTATGCAGTTCTAAGTCTGTTTCCACAGGGACAAAGTATCCCTCTTTTGCTTTTGTGCTGTGGGCAAAGTAATGTTGTCTGTGACACAGGTCTCTTCTTGGTCCTTTGTTGATGCAATTTGTTGAGAATTAAGATTTTGGTGTCAGGGGTGTCTCTTAAATACTAGATTTCAGAGAGTTAGGAGTGTGGGACCTAGCAGCCAATTGGCAGATAGTCCCTGCACCTAATCCACCCCTTAGGTAATCACATCTGGGGGTGTTGGTCACCTTTTCTACCCAGAACTCTCTATTCTGCCATTTCTAAATATGGCAGAAAAGTATATTTAATGTATAGAGCAGGCCTTCCACCCTTGAGATGTTGTCAGTCTTCTGGGGCTGTACACCTCCTTGATTATCTACTTTCCTTTCTGTCTGGAAGCAAATGTGCCTGTGGCAGGGAGAGGGCGATTTCCTCCACTGGAGTCAGCCCTAATGCTTATCAGAGGTGGCGTATCCTTTGTAGCTCACTGCCTTGATGTACCAATTCACTAGCTTGCTTGGGTAGAGGGAGGTGTGTCCTCCGTCCTGCCCATGCTTTGTTCCTGGCTCCTGGGAGTGATCACACTGCCTGACAAAATGTCAGAATCTTGAAAAACTCTGTCTGTTGTGTCAGGTGCAGTGCCCCTCATGCAGACTTTCAGCATTTGGCCTGGGCCTGTCAGAAGGTCACAGAATTCTGGGTGCAGAGCGCACAAAGTCTGACTGAAATGGTGGGAACACCGGTGCCATGTACCCCACAAATGTGTTTACTGGGACTTGTCTCCACTATACGAGCTCCTGTTAGAAGATTGGTGGCGGTGGCACTACTATTGGCAAAGTGCAGGGTTACTATGCCTTGGGGTGGCAGTCCGGCGCCGGCACATAAGCAATGGCTGCAGGACTTGGTGTACTGCCGGGACCAACTTACTTGCTATGCTGAAGAACTCCCTAGTGCCTCTAAACCTCATGACATATGGGGTCCATTGACATCTTATTTGCTCACCATGAATGATAACTGATGTATTTTTCTGTATCTTGTTATTCTGCTAATTGTAATATGATTCTATTGCTGTCTAAATATGTGATGCCATCCATTGCCGACTAATATGTACTGCTGTCCTACCTACTTGTATCATGTATGCCCACTGATAAAACCATGATTTTTTTTCTTTGGTTGTTTATGTACTGGAAAATATAAAACAAAACACACAAAAAACAACAACATAAAATGTCAGAATCTTGTCTTGTTGGCAGCAGGCACAGGATAGCATGGGCTTGTCAGCCAAAGTACAGTGAAGCTGGGGCAACCAGGTGGGCACCTTCCACGGTATCCACCTGGGTGAATGCCACTTCGGCCTCAACTTGAGACATATTTCGCTGGTCCTAAAAGGGAGTTGGCGACCTAGAGTATGCCAATGGGGAACGCCACTATAGGAACATATAGGCTTGCACTTATTTGCCACATTTACTATAATGCAATCTGCCTCCTGGGCTCAGCAGGCCTTCCATGGGGGTGCCTAAAAAGTGTATTGACTGTGCCACCCATGGTGAGAGCACACTTGAGTTCAAGCAATTTGCACTGACTCCTGCAGTCTACAATTGCAGGCCTGAAGTCAGTAGTTTACTTTGGTCACTCAGGGTGGAATAAGACTGTGCTGCAGCCCTGGATACCCCCTACCACCTATGCCCTGGGTATCCCTAGTACAATATCCTAGGGACTTATAAAGGGGTAAAGTCTTTGCAATTTGGGATTACCTGGTTGAACACAACAGTTGTGGGAGAGAGCACAAGCACTGGGGTCTGGGCAGCAGACTCTGGTGCACTACCAGAGTGATAACCATCAGCAATTGGGGCAAAAAGTGGGGGGGCTGACCATACAAAAAGGATACTTTCCTAAAACAATCTATGCACGTGTTACAGCATCTGTTAGACATAAACTGCAGATTATCCAGAATTTTGCAGCAAGTGCTTTTCAACATGTCCAGGTCGGAACACATCACTTAGCACCTCAGAACTTTACATTGGCTGCCCACAGGCTGAGATGGTCCTTTAAGGCTCTCAGCTATAGTCACAAAGCTTTACACTCTAGTAAACATCAACATCTCTATATAACTGTTTACTTTAATCACTAGATGCCCTCTAAATCCCTTTGTTCTTACTCAGCCTTTCTGGTTCAGGTTCCCAGATTCAGACAAACACAAATGGGCGAGAGAAGTTTTGCTATTACCACAGCTAATGCTTGGAATGTTCTCCCTCACTCTTTGAGCAGAAACAAGCTTACTGTACTTCTGTAAACTATTAAAAACATATCTTTTCTATTGCTTCTTCATCTCTGTTTAGTTACAGGGGCCAGCGCCAGGATACCCTAGGGTAATTGTGCGCTTTATCAAATGAAAGAAGATTTCATCTCAATAGCGTTCTTTTAGGCACTGCTTTACATTTCTTGACCTCAAAGTACCTATTGAAAAGTTGTCATCTTGTCTGCTGTTCTTAGTATGGATTTAACCAATGCAGTTTCTCCTCCTTCTGCATGGGATGATTTGAAGTATAGAATGTATTTAGGGTGACAGGCTGACTGACATGGAAGGGAGTCATCATCTTAGGGTGAAAAGCAGACCTGGTTCGCAACACCCACTTCACCGGATATAATGAAGTAAAGGGAGGATTCATACTCTAGGCTTGTAACTCATTCACTCTTCTGGCCGAAGTGACGGCCACCAAAAATAAAACTTTAAGGGTTAACAATCTTGAATTGCAACTGCAGGAGGCTCAAATGGAGTCCCCATAAGAAATGTCGAAGCAAAATTCCAATCCAATTTTGGACCTTCAAACAGAGTTGGAGTATTCAAGTTAATAAAGACCTTCAGAAAGCAAAGGACAATGGGGGACTTAAAGAGGGAAGGCTTATCAGGCAGACAGGGAAACGTTGACAAAGCTACTAGGTACTTCTCAACAGTACTAAACACGCAGCTTCTCTGACAGGGCAAACTGCAAGGACTCAGACAACTTGGCTTTCAAGGGGTCCACATTATTAGTAGCGCACCATGCCACAAAGTTGATCCATCTTCTCAATTACATTGACTTGGTGGAAGGGCGAAGTGCTCAAAGGATAACTTGGCAGCGGAAAGAAGGTCAGATGTACCAGCTGAATCCGCAAGCATTTAGGTCGTAGCTACAGAGATTGGGATGCAGCACCATCCCCTCCGACTTCGGCCTCAGCCTTTTAAAAACATTAACGCCAACTATTACTCCAAAAAGGCCAAGAAAAACTGTGACTCCCTCTCCAGAAGGGTTATCGGATGCATATTTTGACATGACAAACAAGAGTGGTTGCTGTGATCGGAACAGAGACACCACAATCGAACAGACTGTGGACCCTCAATTGACATTTGAATTAATAATAAATGAAATACCACAAACAACATTATAAAATCAAAATATAAAATACATATTAATAAATAAAAATTACTTCCCACCCTATTCCCCTATAAACCCACAACCCGCACCTAAAAAAAACAACACAACTAACATAATTATCAATTAATTAATCAATAAAAAATAATCAATTAATAATTAATTATAATTTTGTTTACTATAAATAATAACAAATAAAAATTATTAATTACTTTATTCAAATTAAATTACTTCCCATCCTATTCCCCTATAAACCCACAACCTGCTACAGAACTAAAATATACAATGTAATTAACATAAAATTGATCACTTCTAAATATTTCACACATACGTTAAACAAAACAGCTATACAAATGAATTAGATCACATACTTTTAACATACATACTAAAATTCAGAACACTAATATAAATATCGATATTATTACCAACAATATTTTTACAAACAATATTACTGAATTCGATATTACAGAAAACGATATTTCTTACCTTCAACTCGATATTCTGGTCAACGATATTCTTGCCGTCAATATTATGTCACTTCGATATTCACACCTCTATATTCTGGCACTTCGATATTCAGAACTCGATATTCTGTTTGTGCACCGTTTTCAACATCTGAACCACTGGAGGACCAAGACAAACCTACTAAGTAAATTCATAACATTAATATTACTATTGCTGTACCACTAACATACTTCAACATGCAGACTATGAATTGGCTCCTTAATGTAAAAGCTCAAAATAGCTACAACATGTAGAAAAAGTTAATGACAGGATATACTGGTAATTAAAGTTTTACAATACTGTGTTAAAATGGATGCGGGTAAATATTATACTCACAAAATACGCTTTGACTGTGCTTTTAGTTACCATTTCTGGACATTTATAACGTGTTTCTTAATAAAATATGAGTAATTAATTACCATCAAGTTTCCAATATTCATCTTTGAAGATTTTTCATTACAGACTCCACAGAAGTCTTCCACTGAATCTTAATGAAATATTGAGATAGATTAGGAATTACATTTCAATGGCAAACACAAGGTAAGTGTAACTTACCTGCAACATCAGGTATATGTCACTAACTTTTCTCAAGGAAGGGATTTTACTCATAAGCATACCCTTACAGACACTAGAAAGCAGTGAAGTAATGGATAGCAGGACATTTGAAATTTGCATCCAAATGTACATAGTCTCACCAAACTCTTGCCTCAACTGGGCATCTTCATATGCATTCAAATTAAGACATGCAAAGGGATAAACAGGTCTGATGCTACATATACACATTTGGTGCTACAAGTATTTTCAACCATGCTCTTACTAAGGAGCTTCATGGCAATATCCCATAGGGATAATGGAGCCAAAACGAGTCTAATCTTGCAGTTACAGTTTATCAAAAGGAGATAGGACACTTGTAACCACTTTTTCCAAGAGATTTGAAAAAGCCCTCATAAACGCTGCGTATCTCGAGAAGCGGTATATTTTATTCTCCGCCCCACGCAAGCGTTATGGCAACAGTCATTGGGCTTATTCAGTCAGTGTCTTGCCAGCCTCACCCGAGGCGATCTCTGGTTTTTTGTGGCAGTATCCAGAGAAAAGCGAGTTACCCCACTGAAGCTGAGTGATAAGATAAAAAGTGTGCAGGTGAATATAGGCTTTATTCAGTTCACTTGACCACTTATTAAAATTTATTAGGTATGCTCTGGGGATAGTTAGGAATCCTTAGCATAGGTCAGCTTCAGTGGGGTAACTCGCTTTTCTCTGGATACTGCCACAAAAAACCAGAGATCGCCTCGGGTGAGGCTGGCAAGACACTGACTGAATAAGCCCAATGACTGTTGCCATAACGCTTGCGTGGGGCGGAGAATAAAATATACCGCTTCTCGAGATACGCAGCGTTTATGAGGGCTTTTTCAAATCTCTTGGAAAAAGTGGTTACAAGTGTCCTATCTCCTTTTGATAAACTGTACCTTGTTTCGGGGAACCGATAGGACAGCCATTCCTCTTCCTTCCTATTGATAACTAAGTAATCTTGCAGTTAGACTAGTTCAAAAGTAAAGTTTATTTAAACCGTCATGGTCTTTAAACCACAGCACATACATTATCATTTAGAAAAAGTGTACACATTACAAAATCATTTTCTTAAGCAATAAAATTCATAATAGCCTTAAAACTTCATTCCTACCACTTTTAAAACCACTAATTTAATTTTAAATTGCAAGGCACATCGCTTTTCTTAAGCATCCAATAGACCAGGGAACCTATATACACCCTGCATATATTTCCCAATGGCTGTCGCAATATCTAAATGTTCCATATCAGCGAGAAGCTCCCATACTTGTGAACGCACCCTTACATCATACTTTTAAAAAATGGGACGAAGTAGTAATTTACGTGAATGTAAAAATTTCCAACAGTCCAATAAAATGTGTAAAATGTTACATTTCATCCCTATATTACACATACATTTGCCATCTTGTTGAATTAGGCCAGATTTTATTGCACTATTTATTACGGCCCGGTTAATACCGATTCTAATCCTTAGTACTTCCATTCTTAACCAACGATTCAGTAATGTGTCTAGGCATGGATAGCTTATATCTTTCTCCCAGCTGTTACTCATAAATTTTACACTTACTCAAATACTCTCTATCTGTTGCTCGCGACAATTCTTTACCCTGCATTTTAAGTACACTCTTTGTTACATTGATTTGCAATGTCTTCGGCTCTATTGCCACATTCAGATGGTCACAAATGGTCTGAAGTTTGCATCTTGTGGCTTTAGCCCACTTTTGCTCACTGGATTGAATCTCTTTCATGCACCATTGAGACACCTTTGTGAACTTCCCAAGACCCAAACGATTCCAAAATCTGAGTAGACTTAATTGCACCTGAATGTTCCACGCAGTCAGGCCTAGTTCCAGTCTAATTGCCTGGATCATTGCCGAGCTAGGGAGAGACAGTAAAGATGTTAAGCATTTCCCTTCATCTTTATCCTGGGAGCTTTTACCATCAATACATAAGATTTCTGAACCATATTGGAGTTGTGGGGGAATCATTGCTTTGTAGTCCGGCAATAGTGGTTTATGGGACATATCAAAATTTTAACAAAAAGTGGGAGAGAGAGAATTACCTTGAAATGGATTCATTCTCCCAGAGTTAGTTTTATAAACAAAAGGAATGCAATAGGAAGTGGGGTCCTCGCACCCCTCTACGGGATGCGGCGTGCTGTGACCGACGGTTACGTGGGAGCACTTATATTCGCTATGTGTGGTGTAGGTGAGGAAATTCTAAGTGAGTGCTGTGGTGGGGTTTGATAGTGAGTGGGGTTTAAAAAGTGCCTGGCTCGTGGGGTAGCAAAAAAACTTTAATTGGCCTCCGGGCTGGTACTAGTAAAGGTATTGGCGTAACCTATGTGCGCCACCTCCTATGTGTGTGTCAACATGTTTCGGTGTAAAAACACCTTCTTCAGGACTGGGGTACACAAATCTCCACCTTACTCACGTTTTTCTATTTTTTAGATTTGTTATATTCTAAAAAAGTGGAATTCATAAGTGCAGGTATAGTAATGTACCTACTGAACAACCGCTATTTAGCTGACCTGTAAGGAGAAGTACAAACATTTTTTTTCAGGTGGTCCATTCCTTAAAAAAACCATAGGCATGTTTACCCGTGGATACAGTCAAGCAAAGGGGTGCGGTTCGAATTTTTCAAGACACGTTAGTGTCATTCTACACATGAAGAACGTGCTTATGGTGAAAAATGTTTACATATAAAAAAGACACATACAAGACAGACACACATGTAACATAAAGCACACACTCTAATGTTTATGGCAAAATCGGGTTGTAGTCAGCCCATGTGATACTTGCTGAGTCATAAACTTATTGTGAAGAATAAGACAATTCTGTGAAGCTCACAGTGGGCATAACATACTGTTTTGTTAGGAGTTTACTACTCCATGAGACCGTACTAACGTAGGGGTTACTCGTGCTTCCTTGCTACCTGTGAGGGAGAAATACAAATACTGCTGTTCTTCTTGGTACTTACATATGGTACACAGACAAAATATCGATTTTTAAATATCGATATACAAAAATATCGAAGTTTAAATATCGATGGGACAAAATATCGAAGGTAAGTAATATCGACAGTCTTAATATCGATATTAGTATGATATCAGTAATATCGAAGTTGTAAATATCGATGTCAATAATATCGAAATTAATAACTTCGATGTTACTAATATCAATTTTTAAATACATTTAGTGTATATTATATTGTATTTATTATGTTTTATTATTCATTTTTAATGTAATTTAATTAAATATTGTCTTTTACTACTGTAGCGGGTTGTGGGTTTATAGGGGAATAGGGTGGGAAGTAATTTAATTATGTTAAATTAATTATTAATTAGTAGGAATTATTAATTAATTAATTGATAAATAATTTTTAATTATTTTTAATTAATTGATTAATTGATAAATATGTTCTGTAGCGGGTTATGGGTTTATAGGGGAATAGGGTGGGAAGTAATTTAATAATAATTAATTAATTGATATATGTTTGTACATATTTTAATTAATAATTAATTGGTAATTAATTTCTATTAATTAGTTAATTAATTAATATAATTTTGTACATATTTATAATTATTAATTAGTTGGTAATTAATTAATATTAATTATTTAATTACATTAATTATAGTAATATTTTTTATATATAATTTATTGTTATTCTTAATTAATTATTTGGGAAAAATAATATTAATTATTAAATTAAATTAATTACAGCAAATGTGCTAATATATTTACTTTATTGTTATTGTTAATTAATAATTAATTGGTAATTAAATAATATTAATTAATTTTGGGTAAAGGAGTATTTTTAGGGTTCAGGGTCAGTTTTCAGTTTTTGGGTAAAGGGGTATTTTTAGGGTTCTGGGTCAGTTTTCAGTTTTTGGGTAAAGGGGTATTTTTAGGGTTCAGGGTCAGTTTTCAGTTTTTGGGTAAAGGGGTATTTTTAGGGTTCAGGGTCAGTTTTCAGTTTTTGGGTAAAGGGGTATTTTTAGGGTTCAGGGTCAGTTTTCAGTTTTTGGGTAAAGGGGTATTTTTTGGGTTCAGGGTCAGTTTTCAGTTCTTGGGTAAAGGGGTATTTTTTGGGTTCAGGGTCAGTTTTCAGTTTTTGGGTAAAGGGGTATTTTTAGGGTTCAGGGTCAGTTTTAGGTTTTTGGGTAAAGGGGTATTTTTAGGGTTCAGGGTCAGTTTTCCCTAATCGGGTCAAACCTAATCTCGAAGAGGAACCTCTTCAATTACAAACTCAGCTCAACACAGGGAGGTCTTTCTACAGTCTGGGGAACAGAAAGTTTCTAAGTCAGGAACAGTTTCCGAAAGGCATCACCCCAAGAGTGAGTAGGAAAAAGCAAAAAAACTCACTCAAAGGCCACTCAAAGAGTAACTTAGAGAAGGGAGAAAGCAGCCCCCACTCTAGCCGGTAAACTGAGTACAGGGAGCGCAAAGAAAGGGGTAGAAATGAAAGAGAAATTCTCTATCTCTGAATCAAAACAAAATAAAATACAAGAGGTGTGTGAAAAATTGGACAGTAAGTTGAACGCACTAGGTGATAGAGTCACTGCGGTAGAAAATGAAGTTTCCAGTTTAGACAAAAGGGTGGAGAAAAACAGAAAGGAGATAAACTCTCTGAGATTGGAAAATAAAACTATAAATGAAAAACTGGAATCCTTAGAAAACCAAGCAAGGAAAAATAACATAAGGATCCTAAATGTGCCAGAGAATCAAGAAGGCAAGGATGTAAAAGCATTTGTAGTAGCACTACTGATGGAACATTTCCCATGGGCGGACAAAGAGATTCTCGATGATGATATACAGAGGGTTCATAGGGATCCCTATGGAAAGAGCAAGGAAAGAAAAAACCCTAGAAAGATCCTAGTAAACTTCAAAACCTATACATTGAAGGATAGGATTTTGGGAGAGGCATTGAAAAAAGGGACGTATAACAAAGACAGTTGGAACTTTAAAATAAGATCAGATATGTCAAAAGCCTCTCAGACCAGACAATGGGAATTGGGTAATCTAATGTCCGAACTGCATCAATTAGGTGCCACGGTGCAAATGAAATTTCCACCCTCATTACGGATTATGTGGAGAAACAAAATGCGCAATATAAGAGAACCTGAGGAAGTGAAAAATTTGATAGAGTTAATCAAGGACCAAAAACGTGCAGAAGAACCTCTGAGCTAAATGTAGCTGTAACACATATAATCCTGTATAAACTTATAAAAAAAAAAATAATAATAAAACATATAATGCATACGCATATGTAAATATATACAAGAGGAAGAGAGAAATAGATCTAAATTACATTTATGGACACTTATGGACAAAATAAAAAAAAATAAAAAAAGTATGAAAGAGCTATAACCTAGCCAACTAAAATCATTATTTTAACTGTACATAAAAAATCACGGGGAGGGGATCGGGAAGCCAAAAGGGTTACGAAGATAACCGAAGGAGAAGAAGATGGAGGCTTCCCCGGGGAGGGTAACTTTAAAGCACGACTTATCAAGTACAAAATCACACGAAAAAGGGTGGGGAGCAAAATAGGGAAAAAAAACAAAAAAATTCCTCATCTGCGAATATGCGGAAAATTAGAACAACTAGGAGTGGAACATAATCTACAAAAAGAGAACAGAATAAATGGGGAGTGCGTGTAAAGATGTAAATATTCTATCCTGGAATGTTAATGGGTTGAGAACAAAAAGCAGAAGGAATAAAATTCTAGAGTATATCAGAACTGGGAAAAGCGAGATAATAATATTACAAGAAACCCACCTGTTAAAAGAAGAATGGGATCAAATAATTAAGAATCTATGGTGGGTAGACACGCTAATATGCACAACGCAACAATGTAATATAAAGGGAATAGCAATAATCTTTAAAAAGTTGTTAAAAGCTACCATAACCAGTACAGAAGTAGACAATAAAGGACGTTGGGCCATAGCTAATGTTAGAATAGGAAATTCTCCCATTACTATCACAGGGTACTATGGTCCGAACCTGGATGATGCTGATCCGCTGCGAAAATTGTACTCACACCTTCTATTAGCTACCTCTCCCATAATACTGGGAGGTGACTTTAACTTAGTTATGGATCTAAAACTAGATAGATCACCACCGGATAGATATACCAACTTAAAGAAAATGAGACAATGGATTGGGACTTATAAAAGAGATCTAAACCTGGTAGACATCTGGAAAAACAAAGGAGAGAAATCACAACCGTTCACTTTATATAACAAAAAACTGGGACACAAATCCAGAATTGATTTCTTTTTGGTTAGTAACGATCTATCAAAGAAAGTGAAAAGAGTATCTCATTTACCTGCCCACCTCTCAGATCACTCAGCAGTACAGCTAGAACTACAAATTACAGACAATATATCGGAGAGAAGATTCACGGTCGAAAGAGTTTTGCTGGAGGATGAAGAGATCATAAAGGAGCTGGAATCTGAAACAAACATCTTCTTTGAATTAAACGCGCTAGGTACCACAGAACAAATAACCTGGGATACTTATAAAGCGGTCATAAGGGGTAAACTTCTGAGCTTAGGGGCTCATAAAAACAAACAAGCAAAACAAGAGATCTTAGATTTGGAATCAGAGATCAGACTCTTAGATATCAATATTTCAACAGAACAAGAGGAGGAAAAGAAACAAGATCTTCTAAACAAAAGACAGTCTCAAAAAGAAAAAATAGATCACATTTTGGAAAATAGGTTACAGAAAAAATGGGACTCTAGCAAACTGGCGAAACATGAGTTCGGTGAAGGCTGCGGAAAATGGCTAGCGTGGAAGCTTAAATCGGATCTAGCTAAAAAGAAAGTGGAAAGCATAATTCCGGAAGATCAAACAATTCCTTCCTCTGATGAAGATATTATCAAGTATGAATTTTGGAAATTTTTTAAAGATCTATACACAGAAGATATAAATCCCTCAGCTCAAATGATAGATTCTTACTTGAAAGATGCAGCACTTCTAAAACTTGAAGAGAACGAAAGAGAAGCTCTGGATAAGGAAGTTCAAGAAGAAGAAGTGGCAGAAGCCATTAAAAGTTTGAAAAGGCGAAAAGCCGCAGGACCAGATGCATTACCGAATGAACTATACATAAAGTTGAAAAACTCTATACTTCCGCACATAACGAGACTAATCAACTCAATCTTAACACAACGGAAAACCATACCAGACTCCTGGAATGATGCTATAATCACAATCATTTTGAAACCCGGCAAGAACCCCCTTAAATGCGAGTCATATCGCCCAATTTCGTTATTAAATACAGACTATAAAATATTTACTAAAATAATGGCAGCACGACTAGGGGGAGTACTATCAAAAGTATTACACCAAGATCAAAAAGGTTTCATAAAAGGAAGATATCTTCATGAAGTAACTCAAGAACTTTTAACCTCAATAGACATCGCAACAAATGAGAAATCTCCACTAACCATACTCACCGTTGATGCCGCAAAGGCTTTTGATAGGGTCAACTGGGCCTTTCTTGAGAACGTCTTGGTTAAGAACAACCTCGGACCCCACTTTATTAATATGGTAAACCAGATCTATAAAAATCCAAGATCAAAGGTCCTAATAAATGGGAGCCTAACAGAAAATATAAAGATAACTAGAGGAACGAGACAGGGATGTCCACTCTCGCCCTTACTGTTTAATTTATATATTGAACCGCTGGCGAACAAGCTAAGAAGCAACAATAATATCAGTCCATTCAAAAATCGCTCTTTACGCGGATGACCTAATGATTTTTACTGCAGATTATCCTAAAGCCAAGTCAAGCATTGAGAAAACTTTAGAGGCATTCGGGAAAATATCAGGATACCTGGTAAATCAAACTAAGACAGAACTCATGACATGGAACACGACTTTTCAAAGCAATTTCATAAAAAACGAAATAAGATATTTAGGAATTTTAGTAAATCATGATTTAGCGAAGATTGCAAATAGAAACCTAAATAAAATTGCCGGAGAGGTAAGGAAATTGCTTGAGATTTGGACCTCTCTACCGTTGAGCTTGATTGGAAGATCGAAGATAATCAAGATGACCGTCCTCCCGAAGTTTACTTTCCTATTCAACACGATCCCCATGGAATTTGGAAAGACGGAATTAGTTTGAGCACAAAGAAACATAACAAGCTTCATATGGGCAGCAAAAGGATCAAGAATTGCATGGAAAAAGATCAGGAGGAGTAAGAAAGATGGTGGACTAGCCAGCCCAGACCTGGTGGAATATTGCAGAGCCTTCCAATTCAAAAATATCAAAGTATTATTAAAAAATCACAAACATTACCCTGACTATTTTAAAGCAATCACAAAATCAGAAGACCATGTGTTGTTTAAGTTTGGACACCCCAAATTCTTCAAAAAAATAAAGCTTAAGATATTAAGGGATGCAGCAAAGATGTGGACACAAATCAGAGGCATTCTAAAAATACCGTATTATAGCAAGTGGGCCCCAATCTGGGAATCTCCTGGAACCCCAGAATGCTTAAAGGATACTCTTGCTTTGGCACTGAAAAAAGTCAACATCAAAAATTGGGGACAATTACTAAATGGCTCAAACCTAAAAACATGGTCAGAATTGCAAAAACTGACAAATAATACTATATCCAGATTCAAATACTATCAAATGTCAAGCTGGTCTAAAACTTTGCCCAGTATAAGCGGTAACGAAAAATTGGAAGATGACATGATAAAATCAACGCGACAACCAAAAGAAGTGGCGAAGTGGTACTGGGCTCTGATTATGGCCAATAACATCAACGCTAACATGGAAACCCAAATATGGGGGAAAGACATTGCAACAACAGATCTGGATCTAATTTGGGAAAGATCAGTGGACAAATGCTGGTCCAACTTGAAATCCGCGGCGCTGAAGAGAAATCATTTATATACAATTCATAGGGCGTATTGGACACCAAAAAAACTCTCCAAATTTAAAAATGCTGGAATAAAGAAATGCCCCAAATGTGGAGAGGAAAAATCAGATGACGTCCACATGTTTAAAAACTGCTCTCAATTGAAAGAATATTGGGACCAAGTCGGTAAGACCTTGTGCACCATCTTGTCCAAACAACTAACTGTGAGTATTACTCTTGTTCTTTTTGGGATATTAGATTCAGGTAATGAAGGGGGGCTTACCAAGGAGCAGGAGAACCTCCTCTTTGTTTTAATAGTTCTTGCTAGGAGAGAGATTTGTATTAAGTGGATAGGATCTACCTGTCCGACACATGCAGAATGGCTGAACTCGGCAATAAGAATCAGTAAACTGGATAAATTAAGCAATGTAAGCAAGAGATTTAAGTTCTGGGATAGATTTGAAACCTTCTTAAACCCCAAATAAGTACCACACTTATGTCCTATGATTAAAGTGATATATTTTCTGGTAGACAAGTATGGTACTTGCTGAGTAGTCAAGTTGGCTAGCTCCCCTCGATCCAAACCAGAAGCATTGTTATGTAACGAGTAAAGGAAACTGCTCAAACTAACAAGAGGTCATAACTCCCCAGCCAAGCGAGACCAAGGGGCAGTGTCGGAAAAGATCAAAGAGGCAGACACCTGACACTCCGTAAGCATACAATAATCGCAAGATGAGGACAAAATAAAAAAAAAAAAAAAAAAAGGGGTATTTTTAGGTTTCAGGGTCAGTTTTGGGTTTTTGGGGTACAGGGATATTTTTAGGGTTCAGGGTCAGTTTTGGGTTTTTGGGGTACAGGCGTACAGGGTAAAAACTAAAAAATATTACATTAAATCAAATAAATTACATGAAAAAATTAAAATTACATTAAACTATTAAGTGTTTAATTTATTTTAAATGTATATGTATTAGTTTTAATTTTGTTTTAATATTTTTATTTAATATTTGTAAAATTATATGTATTTTAAAATTATTTTGACATTATTAATAATACATTTAAAAAAACGATATTTTTGATTCCGATATTTTTGTACTACGATATTATTTTTTCGATATTTTTGTACTTACCTTAATGAAGATAGGATTCCGATATTTTTGCTGTCGATATTTTTGCTCCGATATTTTTGCATTTCGATATTCTGTCTGTCGATATTATGTCAGACATTCCTTACATATTTGCAGGGATGGTAAGTTTGTTTGTTTTGGGGTGGTATTACTCACGAGTCTATGTGGAGAAACCCTCTTCGCTGCCCCTTACGCCGGCTCCGTTGGTTGTGCCGTGGTGTTTTCAAAAGGGCCCTTTATATACTATTGATGATTCGCCCCTAATTGAATTATTGGCAAGCTTGGAACCGGGTATGCCCGTATTTGGTTCGCCGGTAATTGGATATTTCTATCTGCTGCTGTTCCGGATAGCGCGATAGTTAGTTTAACCAGAGCAGCGCTTGCGCATTTGGGCTGCAGTGCCTTGATGTTTACCGCGTATGCCCGTATTTGGTTCGCCAGTAATTGGATGTTTCTATCTGCTTCTATTAAGGATCGCGCATGCGCGATAGTTAGTTTTACCCGGGCAGCGCATGCGCATTGGGCTGCAGTGCCCTGTTGTTTACCACGCATGCTCGGGCCGGTTCGTGCTCGCTATGATTATGTTCGAAATCGACTAGGGTTCGTGTCTGCACTAATCACAAAATTGTTTCTTAAAAATCGGGGGGACATATCACCATAACTGTGATTAAATCTTTTCAGCCCACAACCCGCTAAGTGTGCTTTTACTTTCTGTGCCTTCAGGTGCATGCCCCACTTCAAAGAATTTGTAAACCATATCCCGAGGTATTTGTATTCATTTAGGATGTCTAGTTTAGTTTGGTCCAGGTACCAATTAAACTTCAAATTTCTCTTCCCGAAACACACATTTTTTGTTTTGTCCAAAGTTTACTGTAAGTCATTTTGCCGTACAGTATTCCCTGAATATATTCAGCTTCCTTTGTACTCCCACCTCGGTTTGGTCCAATATGACTAAATCGTCGGCATACAGCAAACAGGACAAATGCCTTCCATTTACCTTTGGGCTTGCACCTCTGGCAGACCCCAAAATAAGGGGCAAATCGGCTAGAAATATTGCAAAAAGAAGCGGAGCCAAAACACAGCCTTGCCTCAATCCATTATTTATTGCTATTGCAGGTGTTAGGCCACCAGAAGTATCTTTAATTACCTGCACCCAATTTTGGCTATACAACTCCTGAATTACCAACAAAAGATATGCAGGGACCTCATAGTGTCTCAAGGCCTCCCACAAACACTCCCTATCCACCTGATCAAAAGCTGTGCGAAAGTCCACAAAGCAACAATATAACTTGCCCTGCTGCTCCATGGACTTCCATGCCACAGCCCACAGAACAAAGTAGTGATCGACAGTAGAACGTCCTTCCTTAAAACCTCCCTGTTCTATTGGGGCTATCAACCACTGCTCCACCCACTCCTTTAATCTACCCAGGATTATTCTTGAGAATACATTTTCTCCAATGTCCAATAAATTGATTAGTCTACAATTCCTTGTATCCTTCCTTTCACCCTTTTGATGTAAGGGTCTGATTATGGCCCGTCTCCAAGACTTAGGGATACAGCCTATATCTAAATTGGCAACAAACATATGAGATAAAAAACCTGCCCACCAATCTATTCGAGTTTTAATTAAGATGGAGATGGGGAGATTGTCTGGCCTACTGCACTGGATAAATTCAACTTCTTTATTGTTTCTTTTACTTTCTCTACATTAAAAGCTTCTACACACGTTGTCCAAGTTGGTTTTCCTTACTTATTTCCGGGATCCTACTGGATTTATATAAGTCACCTAGATAATTTACCCATGCCGCCACTTTCACAACACAGCTCATATTTCCAGAGGTCCTCCTTGTGGCATCCTGTATCAACCTCCAGAACCCTTTTATATTTTTGTTTTCTATTGTCTCTAGTAGGTTTACCCAACATTTTTCTTTGAAAATCCATTTCTGCTTCCTTTCTAATGATTTATATTCTTTCAACTTGAGCAGGATCTTTAAATTCCCATAATCATAACATATCCTCTGCCGTCGCTCTAATTTCCGAATGGCCCTTTTTTATTCTGACATGCTAGGTTAAACCACCTGGGCCTTCCATTGTTATAATGAGGTTTTACCTTAACCTGTTTCTTATCTTTTAGATACACTCTAAGAGATTGCACTGCCTGAGCTACTTTATCCACGTGCCATGCTACCTGGTGGCCTTCAACACTATCCTTTTTCAAATTTTGTTGAAAGCTTACTAATTTCTCAACATATTCTTCCGTCAACTTTTTAGTCAAGCGCTTTGGATATTCCACATTTTGGGCGATCACTCTTTCACATGGACTTGTTGGCCTCCTTAAATATTCACAGTACGGAGCGTTATGACCACTGTCCCTCCGCTTTATTACCCGGAACTTTTTTACCATTCCATAGTTCCAGGCTTGGATAAAAATATAATCTATAGGGCACTGTTGATTGCCTACTCTAAAAGTCTGTGTAGCTTGTCGGTCTGGGTCCATCCTACCATTAAGACATATTAATTCCATAGAACCCAGAAACTTCCCTAATACTTCATCCGGATGTATGACGTTACAACGCATACTTTCACAACGCACACCATCACAACGCAATTTTTACAACGCAGGATCCATTACAACGCATGCCATTACAACGCATGCCATTACAACGCAGATGCTATTACAACGCATGCCATTACAACGCAAGTATAGGTAAGTATATAATTTTATTATTATTAATTTAATTTTAAATTAATTATTATTTTTTAAAATCATTTATTTAAAGAAATTTTAATTTATATTTAATATAATTTTTTTTACTATTCTAAATCCAGGGGGGTGTAATAGTAGGGTAAGTGCTGGATAGTGTAGGAGTAAATATTACTATTCTAACTCCAGGGGGGTGTAATAGTAGGGTAAGTGTTGGTTAGTGTAGGGGTACAAATTAGTATTCTAACTCCAGTGGGTGTAATAGTAGGGTAAGTGCTGGATAGTGTAAGGGTAAAAATTACTATTCTAACTCCAGGGGGGTGTAATAGAAGGGTTAGTGTTGGATAGTGTAGGGGTAAAAATTACTATTCTAACTCCAGGGGGGGTGTAATAGTAGGGTGAGTGTTGGATAGTGTAGGGGTAAAAAGTACTACTCTAACTCCAGGGGGGTGTAATAGTAGGGTAAGTGCTGGATAGTGTAGGGGTAAAAATTATTATTCTAACTCCAGGGGGTGTAATTGTAGGGTAAGTGTTGGATAGTGTAGGGGTAAAAATTTGTATTCTAACTCCAGGGAGATGTAATAGTAGGGTAAATGCTTGATAGTGTAGGGTTAAAATTTACTATTCTAACTCCAGGGGGGTGTAATAGTAGGGTAAGTGTTGGATAGTGTAGTTGAAAAATGTGTATTCTAATTCCAGGGGGGTGTAATAGTAGGGTAAGTGTTGGATAGCGTAGGGGTAAAAATTACTAGTCTAACTCCAGGGGGGTATAATAGTAGGGTAAGTGCTGGATAGTGTAGGGGTAAAAATTACAATTCAACTCCAGGGGGGTGTAATAGTAGGGTAAGTGCTGGATAGTGCAGGGGTAAAAATTACTATTCTAACTCCAGGGGGGGTGTAATAGTAGGGTAAGTGCTGGATAGTGTAGGGGTAGAAATTACTATTCTAACTCCAGGGGGGTGTAATAGTAGGGTAAGTACTGGATAGTGTAGGGGTAAAAATTACTATTCTAACTCCAGGGGGGTGTAATAGTAGGGTAAGTGCTGGATAGTGTAGGGGTAAAAATTACTATTCAACTCCAGGGGGGTGTAATAGTAGGGTAAGTGCTGGATAGTGTAGGGGTAGAAATTACTATTCTAACTCCAGGAGGGGTGTAATAGTAGGGTAAGTGCTGGATAGTGTAGGGGTAGAAATTACTATTCTAACTCCAGGGGGGTGTAATAGTAGGGTAAGTACTGGATAGTGTAGGGGTAAAAATTACTATTCTGACTCCAGGGGGGTGTAATAGTAGGGTAAGTGCTAGATAGTGTAGGGGTAAAAATTACTATTTTAACTCCAGGGGGTTTCATTAAAAAAAAAATTAAATATTAATTTAAAGTACTTAATTTAAATAAAATTAAATTAAAATATTCAAATTATAAAAATTAAATATAATTATTTTAATAAAATTAATTAAAGAATTGTAATTAAATTAAAATAAATTATTATTAATAAAATTATATACTTGCCTATACTGACGTTGTAATGGCATGTGTTTTAATGGCATGCGTTGTAATGGCATGCGTTGTAATGGATCCTGCGTTGTAAAAGTTGCATTGTGATAGTAGTGCGTCGTAAAAGTTGCGTTGTGATGGTTGTTCCCCCTTCATCCTGATTAGTGGATATACACGTGGGAAATTTAGCTGACCCTATATTATAGGAGCTCAAAATTTCCTCAAACCAGTGATCTAATTTTCCATAGTTTAATTTATGATTAAAGCCACCCATTATCACCATTGTGTCTTTCCCATACATTTCATTTAATTTAGTTATATCCTTTTTGAAGAGCCCCATTTCTGTATCATATTCTTTTTGAGAACCCCATTGGATATATACATTTATAAGAATCAAGTGGTCACCATTTCCTTCAATACATGGGTAAGATGCCTTACAAACCAACAACCATTTACACAATGTGCTAATTAACTTAGCCTCTTTCACTAGCCTGGTTGAGGTGAGAGTCATAATCCCACCCAATGGGCGTCCATATTTTTTTATTTTGCTGGCTGGTTTGTGGATTTGAACAAACCCTCAACTACTGGGGTGTTGCTGCACAGCCATGTCTCCTGCAAGCAGATGATATCAGCATACTTTGCCAAGTGCTTTAAACTATCCACCTTTGTTTGACTTCCCAGCCCGTTTATATTCCATGAAATTAATCTCAGGCTATGTGGCAACTCGGTGTCCTAATCGATTTCACTAAGACACCCTGACTCATTCAGACCCCATGAGCTTGAACTTAGAATACTATTATCCGGACTCCACATGCCCCAATTTTTATAGGCCTCCAAATTCTCTACTGCTATGGTAATGTTTGCCTTCTTCCCGCTCCCCCCTTCTACCAACTTCACTTGTCGTTCCCCCAAACCTGCATGGAATCTCAGGAAACCTCCCTCTCGCTGTTCCCTTCTTCAATTGCTACTTCAGAAATGATCCTTATACCCTCTTTTAATATCTACTTCTCAGCTTTCTGAATAGCAGCCTTAACAAGTCCTGAGTAGACATGGACCTTTGTGTATTCTGCACCTTAGTTGTTATTACTAAACCCTACCTGTCTTAAATCCTTTGTACCAATTTCTTTTAAACCTGGACATTTTGCAAAAGAAAATAAGAGTTGGGAGCGATTTAAAGGGACTATCTTCCTTTGTTTTTTCCTCCCAGTCTCTTGGTCAATAGGTTTAAACTTATCCACAATTTGTTCTTATTGCTCTTAGCTGTTTTTTTTTTGTCCCACTCCCCTCTTCCCTGCCATTCGTTCATTCTAGGTAGTGTGTTCCCTCTACTTCCTCCGACTGCTAAACTTCTACGTGGATCTTTCTATCCTAACTTATTTGGATTGTTTTTTAAACACTTCGCCTCCCTACAAGATTTACGGGTGTAATTACAGGGTACCCTTTTCCCTCCTGTGACAGCTTCCACTCCTACTGAGCCGCGTTGCGTCTCTTTGCCTTCTTTCCCCTTTATTATTTTGCAGCATTCCATCCTCATGAGTTTGTACTCTAGTCTGCAATTCTTTCAACTTGAGCAGGATCTCTAAATTCCCATAATCATAACATATCCTCTGCCGTCGCTCTATTTTCCGAATGGCCCTTTTTGTATTCTGACATGCTAGGTTAAACCACCTGGGCCTTCCATTGTTATAATGAGGTTTTACCTTAACCTGTTTCTTATCTTTTAGATACACTCTAAGACATTGCACCGCCTGAGCTATTTTATCCACATACCATGCTACCTGGTGGCCTTCAACGCTATCCTTCTTCAAATTTTGTTGAAAGCTTACTAATTTCTCAACGTATTCTTCCGTCAATTTTGTAGTCAAGCGCTTTGGATATTCCACATTTTGGGCGATCACTCTTTCACATGGACTTGTTGGCCCCCTTAAATATTCACAGTACGGAGCCTTATGACCACTGTCCCTACGCTTAATTACCCGGAACTTTTTTACCATTCCATAGTTCCAGGCCTGGATAAAAATATGCAGCATTGCCCTTCTTTTTATAGGGGCCTTCTTTCTTTCATATAAACGAGTTGGCCTTTTATGAGAATACCTAAGATGTTGATTTTTTGGCCAAGAGAACTCTCCCCGCCTCCTTACCAGCATCGGCTATTTGGAGATATACACATCATGCTGGGTACAACCCTCAAGTGTGGCTCCTGTATTCCTTTCAATATGCCCTACTATTATGGGGTCTTGTACTGGTCTAACCATTGTTGGCATCTGCCCCCTTATCCCCTGTAATTCTTCTATTATTCTTTTAAATATTATATCTGAAAGAAACATTAGTTAGTGTTAGATTCCTTACCTTAGAATATCCCCAGGCGTCAGGCTGGATCCGGAAAGTTTTCATCAGCAGTACCCTTGCGCGTCGGTAGGCGTAGTCTGCAGCTCCTCGTCTGTCGTCGGCGTCGTGATCACCGGGATGACGTTGTCAGAGTACTTAGACACCGCCCTCGCGCGCTGACGTCAGTTCTTCTTTTTTGCGCGCCAGCTAGAGCAGATCGGGGAAGAGCAGTACTCTTTGACATTTTTTGACTAACCTTTTGGTCTATTTTGGATCTCTTTTTCCAGTCGACTTCGACTCCTGGTGCCGTAGGGATGCCTGGCTTCAAGCCCTGTGATGCCTGTCACCGCCTGATTTCGGTGACCGACCCCCACCATCGATGTCTCTACTGCCTCAGGGCCGACCACGACGACAAGTCGTGCCCCAACTGCCGAGCCTTGACCTCGAAAGCTAGGCGGGAGCGGTCCTGCAAGCTACTCGAGATCTGGCAGTCGGCTCCACACGCTCGAGGTCCCAGTCGAGGCGGAAGTCGATCGGTCGCAGAGCCGCAGTCGTCGCTCATCGAGTCATCGCCAGCACTCGTCGGGCTCCAAGTCCTCCTGTAAGTCGAGGCACTCCAAGAAGAAGTCGAAGAGGTGACATTGCTCTTCAGACTCCCCTCGCGGCTCGCGCAACACGGCTGAGGGTTCGGGCGATACCGCCCACGCGACTCCGTCGGAGCCGCAGGCGCCGCCTCCAGGCCCATACGCTCCGGTCCCTGGCCTGCGAGCGACGCCGGAGGAGATTTGTGATTTCCTCATTGCCATGAGGACTCACTTCCCTTCGTTGAGGCCTGCCGGCGTGCATTCGGGCCCCGCTGTCCCGACTTGGGGCCTTGGCAGGTGCTTCGGCCCCGGCGCCGTCGTCGACTGGGATTCGAGCCTGGATCCTGGTCGATGCAAGTTGGCCTTAGGACTCCTCCGCTGGCACCGATCCCAATGGTGTTGCTCCCGGCGCCGTCCTCGGACGACTTCGGCCCAGTGTCAGCCCCGGTCCGGGTCCAGCGTCGATGGGTGAGGCCTTCACCTATGATCGGCTCTGACATTCCAGCCTGTTTACCAGGACACGGATGAAGGGGAGGACTGGGAGGGGTCCGAGGACCCTCTGGCTCAGCAGTGCCAGTTAAGCCAGGACTGGGCAGATGAGCTAGGGGAGGCCAGTGGTTTGGACACATCGCCCGACACTGGATTAATCTCTCCTCGCTCCGTGGCTATGGAGGAGGGTGCTACATATGGTGTGGTGTTGCGCAGGGCAGCCAAGGCCTTGGCTCTTGTACTCCCTGCGGCTGTGAGGACTAACCTCCTCACTGAGGTGCTTCAGCTGCCAGTAAGCTCCTCGGAGCCTCTACTGCCGTTCAATGAGGCCCTCACGGACGTTCTGATGGGCACCTGGTCCAAGCCCTCCACAGTGCCCCCTGTGGATCAGAATGTGGCCTGACGCCACCGCCCGGCTTCGGGCGACCCTAGCTTTCTGTCCGTGCACCCCACCCCCGAGAGCCTGGTGATCCAGGCTTCTACGTCCCAGACCTCATTCCCGACCGCTCCCCCGGATCAGGAATCCAAAAGGTTTGATCAGTTTGAGAAGAAACTGTTCTCCTCATTGAGTTTGGGCCATTATACCCACTCTTTGTGGGACACGGTTGCGGACGTGCTGCCTCAGTGCCCGGAGGAGGCCCGGGCCCGGCTCGGCCAAGCCCTTGTGGAGGGGCGGGATGAGGCGCGTTATTCCATCAGGTGTGGACTGGATACCATGGACTCGCTGGGAAGGGCGATTTCCACGACAGTGGTGGTTCGCCGCCAAGCCTGGCTGAAGTCCGCCAATTTCTCGGGCGATGTCCAGGGCACGCTCATGGACATACCCTTCGATGGCTGTCGCCTCTTTGGCAACTAAGCAGACAGTGCGTTTGAGCGTTTCAAGGACTGGAGGGCTACGGCCAAGTCCTTGGACCTGTCTGGCCAGTGCCAGCAAACCTCTGCTTTTCGCCCCTTTAGTGGCCAAAGAAGGGGCGACCCCACTCGTCCTGGCAGCCACAGGCCGCAGAACCAGCCTCAACACGGCCGGCTCCCGCAGCACCTGCCTCAAAGCCTTCCTAGCCCGAGCTTTCAGGCCCATTCGACGCCAGTGGGGGGCAGGGTCTGCCATCAGTTCCTCCACTGGCGCTCCATCACGTCGGACAGGTGGGTGCTGCAAATCGTCCAAAGGTGCTACTCCCTCCCATTCGAGGCGATCTCTCCAGCCATGCCACTGCAGTACCATCGCATGTCGGGGTTTCACTTGCAACTTCTGCAGGAGGAAGTTATGGCCTTCTTGGCCAAGAGGGTCATCAAGCGCGTTCCTGGGCCAGAAGTAGGACGTGGTTGCTACTCCTACTACTTTCTGGTACCCAAGAAGGGCAAAGTAGGCCTACGCCCTATCTTGGACCTCCGGAGCGTCAATGGCTTCCTCCGGAAGGAGAAGTTCAAGATGCTGACTTTTGCTCAGGTCCTAGCTGCCCTGGACCCTGGAGACTGGATGGTAGCGTTGGACTTGAAGGACGCATATTTCCACATTCCTGTCCTGCCGGCCCACTGGCGCTAACTGCGGTTCACGGTAGGCCACGAGCACTTTCAGTTTACCGTGCTCCCCTTCGGCCTTACCAGCGCCCCTTGGGTGTTCACGAAAGTGATGGCGGTGGTCGCAGCTCATCTGCGCAGATCAGGGGTTTCAGTCTTCCCCTATCTCGACGACTGTTTGTTGAAGGCGGGCTCTCCCCACACAGTCGTCTCCCACCTCCAGACTACGGCCGACCTCCTGCACTTGCTGGGGTTCTCCATCAACGTGCCGAAGTCGCACCTGTGCCCCTCTCAGAAACTCCTTTTCATCGGAGCGGTTCTGGACTCGGGCAAGCTTCGGATTTATCCCCCCGAACAGCGGGTTCGGGATATTCAGGCTCTGATTCCCATCTTTCAGCCTTTATCCTGAGTTTCGGTCAGGTTGACGCTGCGGCTCCTGGGGCTGATGGCCTCCTTCATCCTTCTGGTGCATCACGCCAGATGGCAGATGCGGGCTCTGCAGTGGGACCTGAAGTTTCAGTGGGCACAGCTTCAGGGCAACCTGTCCGACTATGTCCTGATCTCGGAGGGCACTGCAAGTCAGTTGCAGTCATGGCTCACAAACCGCGATTGGGTCAGCAGCAGATCCCTCTCCCTACCCCAACCGGAGCATGTAGTAGTGACTGATGCATCCCTCCTGGGATGGGGAGGCCACATTGGAGAGGCGGAGATCAGAGGCCTCTGGTCTCCAGCGGAGTCCCGCCTCCACATCAACCTTCTGGAGCTGGGGGCAATCCGTCTTGCACTGAAGGCATTCCTTCCCCCTGTCCGGGGAAGAGTAGTGCAGGTGTTCACGGACAACACCACCGCCATGTGGTACTGCAACAAACAAGGCGGGGTGGGGTCATGGACCCTTTGTAAGGAGGCTCTGTGCCTCTGGACATGGATGAAACACCAGGGCGTCACCCCGGTGGTTCAACAACTGGCAGGTACCCTGAACGCCAGGGCAGACGAACTCAGCCGATGGTGCATGAAGGATCACGAATGGCGTCTGAACTCTGACTTGGCGCAAGGTCTCTTTCTTTTTTTTTTTTTTTTGCAAAAACCTTTATGGCACCAACAAGTTACACAGCGGAACGCCTACAACCCATCGGGCTGGCCGCTATAGCAATTTTGGTCAAATGGCAGCAATGTACGTTCAATAAACACTTTACTGTATTAGAAACAATGGTACTGCTGCCGTAAGGAAAAGGTGCAGCATTAGCATAAGTCTTTCCAAGCATCATTGGTTTTCGGTATGATTTTTGTAATTTTCTCCCCCTCCCCACCCCCCCCCGAACAACAGGAAAACAAAATAACTGTTAGGAATGTCAAAGCGGTCACTTAAATGCCAACGTCGTGTTCATGCATTCTTCTCATCAAGACGTCTCTCACCAGAGTTCATCCCTGCCCATTATTTGAGTCCAGGTACTGTGTAATCGTCATTGTGGACACCTCAACCAAGTAGAGACCCCCAGAGTTCACCTATGGTCACCCTATACCCCAACAAAACTGAACATCTCCATCCCACCTTCAATACCCCCCCCCCCCCAATCTGTTCGGCGGACTAGCCTTCTGCTTCTTCTTCATCTGAATCATCTTGATCGTCTTCTGGCAAAGGATCACAAATCTCTCCCCTATATACATTCCACTTGGTCCAAATTTTATCCCACTTTCCCGGGCAGGCACGATTGGAGTACACCGCCCGTTCCGTTATCATTACTTTATCCATATTCCGACACCAAACTGACTTGGTTGGTAGCTCCGCCACCACCCATTTTTGTGCAATATCCCGCTTCGCTATAAGCAACCCTACTGTGACCCAGATTTGGTCATGTCTGGAAATATCGGTAGGCTCCCACACATTTAAGAGGCACCGTTTTGGTTCTGGCAACAAAGATGTTTCAAGTGTTTGTGATATCGTTCGCAGGATCTGTCTCCAGTATTCTTGTATCCGGGGGCAGTCCCAGATGGTGTGGAAAAAGTACCCTCCTCCCCACACCCGCGTAGGCAATATGGATGTTGTATCCGGTGAATACGGTGTAGCATTGTTCTTGTGTAATACACTCTGTGTAAAATTTTTAATTGAACTAATCGCAGCCGCGCTGAGATGCCCACTTCCTTAGGAGAGGCTAGTGCCTCATTCCATTCCTGCTCGTCCATCTCACTGGTGTCTCCCTCCCATTTCTCTTTCAGAGGCAATGTTGGGTCAGGTAGATTATTAAGTAATTTGCAGTATGTAAGGGATGTAGCGCGCTCGACCATAAAATCCGTAAGGAGGCGGTCCTCCAGCGGGGAAGACTCAGGCAGATCAATGTCCGCGGCCAAGGCTGTTAACAGTGCGTGACGTCTGTAAAGCTCCCTGTCGCTGAGTTCATATAGTTCTTGCAGTCTCTGGAAGGGTATCACTCCACCCCTCTCCCAAAGATCGCCCACCGTGGAAATCCCTATCGTGTCCCAGTGTGAGAAGCCCTTACTGTTTCTCATGTTGCCGAGAATTCGAGAGTCCCATAGCGGGGTTAGTTTGGTAATTCTACCTTTCCAACCCAGGGCCGCCGTTGCTGTGTGCCAGATTTCCACAGTAAGCCTGGTGGGTCCTATTAATGTGCGTGTTTTACGTCGGTCATACAATGGGGCTAGTAGACTGTCAGTGCCTAGTTGCGTTCTATCTGCCTGGAAGGCTGGTTCGGTTTGGGAAGAGTGGATCCACTGGTTGATGGGTTTGAGGTGTACCGCCCAGTAATACAATTTTAGATTGGGCAAAGCAATACCACCATCATACCATCCTCTATGCAGTTTGGATTGTGCTATACGGGCGGGGAGGTTCCCCCATAGGAGGTTGGATACAAGTGCTGCCACCTTCTGGAAGAAACCGGGGCTCACCGAGTAGGGCGTGTTTTCGAGGACGTAGAGCAAGGTCTCTTTCTGCAGTGGGGAGAGCCTTGGTTAGATGTATTTATTTATTTTATTTTTATTTTATTGAATTTGTATTGCGCTCAGCTACCCACAGTGGGTTTCCCGGCGCCAGGGACAGACTGAAGAAAGAAAACAAGCAGGTGCAAAAAAGAGATCACAAAAAAGGGGAAATCAAAACAGAAAAGTCTTCAACTTTTTACGAAAGGCCATAAGATTAGTTTCTGTTTTTAACGCCAGCGGGAGAGCATTCCACATCTTTGGTCCGAGATATGAGAATGAACGGCCTCCCATTTTTGCCAGTCGGATTCTTGGAATCAGAAAATTGCCATTATTAGATGACCTTAGAGAACGGCCAGGAATATAAGGCTGGGCAAGGTTATGAAGGTAGGTAGGAGCAGAACCCTGACGGATCTTAAACAAAAAACACAGTGTTTTGAAGGTCACACGATCTGAAATTCTCAGCCAGTGCAGGTCACGCAAGACTTGCATAGCGGACGTTCTCCTTGGAACATTGCGCAAGAGGCGAGCGGCTGAGTTCTGTACCACTTGGAGTTTTTTAATTGTTGCTTTATCCGCTCCAAGATAAAGCACATTGCCAAAGTCAATGCGAGACATCACAAGGGCCTGGACGACAGTTCTTCGAGTGGACTCAGGCAGCATCCATAAGATCTTCTGCAGCCAGCGTAAGGTGTTAAAACAGACTGCAGCGACCTTGGTCACCTGCTGCCTCATCGAAAGTTTGTCGTCAATCAAGAATCCGAGGTTACGAGCAACAGGCACAGGGGTAGGCAGAGGACCCATGTCACATGGCCAGTGTCTAGAGCCCCACAGATCTTTGTGCTTGCCTAATATAATAACCTCCGTCTTCTCTCCGTTTAGCTTCAGAAGATGGTCTTGCATCCAAGCTGCAACGCGAGATAGGCCAACTTTAAGGGCAGAGACTTCCTGAGCCCTGCTGCTAGAGAGAGAAAACACAATCTGCGTATCGTCTGCGTATGAATATATAGACAGACCGGCGTCCTCTACGATGGAGGCAAGAGGTCTGATGTAAATATTAAACAACAATGGGCTTAATATAGACCCTTGAGGGACGCCGTAAGCTGAGGAATGAATCGCAGATTCAGCCTTGTTTGAGAAAACCTGAAAGGTGCGCTCATTAAGAAATGAGGCCACCCAGGCAAGCGCAGGTCCATCAACACCAAGGGAGCGGAGGGACTCCAAAAGAGTGGAATGAGACACGGTATCGAATGCAGCGCTTAAGTCAAGAAGAATAAGCGCAAAGGTCTCACCGCTATCGATACCGTGTCGGAGTCACTCAGTCACCCCAAGGAGTGCGGATTCGGTGGAGTAATTAGCGCGAAAGCCTGATTGGGATGGATGGAGATATCCCACGTTTTCAACAAACTCATTGAGCTGGGTGTTAACGTGGCATTCCAATATTTTGGAGCAAGCTGGCAGCAGGGATATAGGCCTAAAGTTGGCAAGATTTGTGATGTCAGCACCAGATTTTTTGAGCAAAGGGACAACCATGGCATGTTTCCATTCCTGTGCCACCCGAGATTCGGTAAGAGAGATGTTCAGTAGCCTCATTAAGAATCTCCGTGGTTCAAGGTCTAGTTGTTTTAGTATCTTCATAGGAACTGAGTCCCGAGGGGAACCTGACCTGATACTATTTAGACAAGACAGGAAGGAGGAATCATCAAATGGTAGCCAGTTATGGATAAATACAGTGGGAGAGAAAAAAACACTGCATGAAGAGCCAGGTTGGAGGGAATCAGTTGGCAGTGAAAGAGAGGCCAAAGATTGATAGATGCCCTCGACCTTGGATATAAAGAAATCCGCAATGGCATTACATTGTGTGCCATTCAAAGCCGGTAAGGAGGGAGTGGTATCTGCTCCTGTAAGTTTCTTTACAGTGGCGAAAAGAGTCCGAGGACAATTTTGCGCTTGGGTAATAGTAGAGGCAATGTAAGTGGCCTTGGCACGTTTGCAATTTGCATGGTAGACCTTCAACTCGTCTTTGTAAGTCGCCTTGCAAGTATGTATGCATGTATTCGCCACCAAAGAGAACACGCAATGTCATCAGTTCTGCGCGTTGGAATTTCCAAGGCGGCACTCGCTCGGAGACGCTTTTCGTCACAAGTGGAGCTGCGGTCTGTTGTACGCCTTTCCGCCTATACCACTTCTGCCCAGAGTGCTGAAGAAGATCAGGCGAGACCAGGCCCAAGTCATCCTTGTGGCTGCGGACTGGGCACAAAGATACTGGTATCCCCAGCTACTCAGCATGTCAGTCGATTCCCCGATTTGTCTGCCTCTTCAGGAGGACCTTCTGTCGCAGCAGCAGGGGACGGTCCTCCACCTGAACCTGTCCAGTCTCCTCCTTCTATGTAGGCCGCACAAGCCAGTTTTGGCTAGACGACCAGCTCTTTGTTGGTTATGTGGGTGCTAAGAAGGGGGGCAGGCGGTGCACAAGCGGACCATCTCTAGGTGGGTCGTTTGGTGCATCAAGGTTTGCTACTCCTTGGTGAAAAAGGAGCCTCCTGTGGGGCTACTCGCCCATTCCACTTGGGCCATGGCGGCTACTACTACCTTGGGTCGGCTACTCCCCTTGCAGGACATCTGTCAGGCAGCTACGTGGGCCTCGCTGCACACATTTGCTAAGCACTACTGCCTGGACAGCCAAGTCTGGAGAGATGGCTTTTTCAGCCGTTCCGTTCTCCAGGACTTTCTGGTGTTATCTTGGTTCGCAGACCCACCACTGGGGTTGGTATTACTGGGGTATCTATTCTAAGCTAAATAATCTAACACTAACCTGTTTCTTTCAGATGCACAAGTTACTTACCTTCGGTAACAATATATCTGTAAGAAACAGTAGTTAGTGTTAGATTCCTTACCGCCCCACCCATCCTCCCCGTTCTGCCAACCGATATCTAGGGTTAAGGACATCCCTTTCAGGGCCCTAGTGTTATGGCACCAGTGTCGATTTCTATCATGGCTCTGCGTTCCTGGCGCAGAAAGCTGTAGTGTAGTTCCTATTTTCCCAATAGGCTCTGCGCATTGGAATAACATAAACAGCAGTGTAGACGTAGGACTGAAGTCATCTAGGTCTTTACTGACTATGTTAGACTTAATTTAGGTTTGCGCCAGCTAGCTCAGAGGTCGCTAGAATCTTTCTTGAATGAATAGGGAGGGGTGAACTTCCCTGATTCAGACGAGAACGGATTCAGCTTCTGACAACCGCATAAACATGACAACTTTGCTCCCTCAGAATAAGAGTGTATCTCTAGAGTCGTGTGAAAACAATAGGCAGCTATTTCACTCAGTCAACCGTGCATACTTAGTTTCACCAGAGTGCAGAGAAATAGAGAGACGGGCGTTTTCAATAAAAGGTGTTATTTATTGAGCAGTCTTCTTTCTCATGCAAGAGAAATTAATTGCCACAATTGCAATACTTATCATGAAGTAAAGTGCGTACAGTAAAAGTAGTATTATAAAATAATACTGTAAAAGCATTGATATGGTTTCTTAGCCATATGATACTTTAAAATGGATAAAATATATACATACATAAAAACATTTGACTAACGTACTCAAATGGTGCTTCTAACTACGCCTACCCCGGTGTACCTGACCTAAGCCTAATACTTGGGAAGGAGTAAGTAAGTAGCAGTTTAAGTTAAGTTGGTTAAGATTGTTTTGCCAAGAATCTGCATCAAGAATTCTCTTAAGGGTTTAGTCAGCTCCATACCTTGGTAATTGAATTTGGGAGGTATGGTATCTCTTTCTTCAGGACTCGATCTCCCAGCAACCCGCAAGGGTAGCTGGAAACACCGGAGCTGGATTTTCTCGGCTGGAGAAAAAGACAGCGTCTCTCTCAGTGCGTCAAACGGGAGGGGCGGCTTCTGTGGGCTCTCGCATCAGCTGGGCTCTTGGGCAAGTAGATAGCCGCTATGCTCCAAACCACTGTGTGTTTGCTTAAGGAAACTGTTGGTATATTTATACCTGAAAGGTGCCGAGTTTGACGTAAGGTTGGACATAAGACGTCACTAAGAACTAGCAGTTCTTTCTGGACTCCAGGAGTTCTTGTTCAAATCAAAACAAAAGCAGGGGGGATTTCCCTGGCTGCTGGAGGCTTGGTTTGTTTAAAGAACGCATTGTGCTTTCTAGGAGTCGATGGGAGTAGCCGTGCTGTGCTTTGGACTGCATGGGCTATTACTGAATATGGATATGATTCTTATGCCTTTATAAGGATATTATTATTTAAAACCACATAAGGGCATGAATCGGGAATATCGAATTAGGGTCCTAGATAGAAATACAACACCCACTCCACGGATTAATGTCCATCATTACTAAAAAACTAAGCAATAGTAAACATATACCGATGCATGTGTGTTTTCCAACCCACCCCAAAGTACATATTTCGCATTTGAAATAGGATATGGTAAATACACGAATATGAGTGTTGGTACTGTACGCTTTTCAAGCAGTGTCATCATTCAGTTAAATGCATATATATATCAGCTGAATGAATTGCGAAAATTACACATGAAATGGCTCTGAATACAGAAAAGAAGGTCTAGACCATTCCATCACATATTTATACAAAATGCTGAATATGTGCTAGAGGCTGAGGTAAAATATTGTCTCTAGTATCCTAAAAATAGAAGCTCTGTTCTCTAAGAATAGTTCTACTTTAAGCAGAGTACTATGTGCCAAAAAAGGTAAATATTTTGGAAAATGGAAAAAAATAATGTCGTTTTCAGGGGAAAAAATAGTTCCAAATATTTTCGGTAGCTTTGTTTATCAAAACTGAAGGCCGAATTCAGAGTTCAGGGAATGATGTGTGCTCGTTAAAAATCTTTCATTCTCGTTGCTCAGGGGAGAACATCATTTCAGACAGACTTGCAAAAAATTGGTCTACAACATCAGGTGAAAGTTCGACCAAGTTTGAAAATGCTGCAACTGTGCAGTTCTCTGCGTGATTGCTATCAACGATGTTAGGATCAGCAATGCTCACAGAAGGTTGTACCTGTTTGGTGCTGCTTTCCTCTCGTACCTCACCGCCAGCTACTCGTAGTGGTGAAGTCTCAACGAATGCCGTCATCAGGATAGGTAGCCGCTGGGGACAACTCGATGCATGAGTTGTTACAGGACCTAGCAAAGTATCGATATCCATTGGTACTGCTGATGGTAGTGTAAGACAGATGTCCAACACGCATTCTTCTACGCATAGCAGACATCGAAGCAGAGGTAAGATGCAATCCTGCCAGATTGGTCTGAATGAAAGAAACCAGGTTGTACTCAGATCTCTTAGCCGGGCCAATCCGAGGACCTTAGTGAAACGGTCTCGGTATCGTATTGCTAGGATCGTTTCTTCCATCGTTGCTGGAGTCTTGTCTGTGGATTGGGTTGCCATATCGGAGCAGAAGGAGCAAAAATAAAATTCCTGCCACGAGTCCCAAGATTAAGGGTAGGCCGCCAAAGACAGAAAGGACAAAATTCGAGAAGATGCCCAGAACTGTTTCAAAGGGTGCTAACAGTCCTGAAAATACTGTCTTAAATACATGTGCGATGCCACTGGTATCAGACATGTTTAAGATTTGGCTTAATATTTCTACGAAATGCACGGGGCAATTTATTGATAAAAGGGAATGTATCTCTGCCGATGTCCTTGCCACTTGCAGATCATACGTTTCTTTGGATGACGTTAAAGGCACAGTTGTCTGTAAAAGAATAGACTTAATTCTGCTTAAAGTATCATTTCGAATAGAAGAGATATTCAAGGAAGGCCATAACGCAGCCCCCATATCTGGATTGCTGTGTGGATACAATACTTCCATACAGCAAACGACCCTGGAAGTTACGGTCAGGAGATAGGCTTTTCCTGGCACCATGCCACAACAGCTGTGGTCCCTTATTAAAACGTAACTGCCGTTAGAAAGTTGTCTAAAAAATGGCTCTATCTGTCTTGCAGGCGTGCCATGCAGGTGACATGAAAGGTTATTTGAAGACCCTTCGCAGGCTCCATGCAAATTAATACCTTAACACAGAAGTGTACCGCTTAGTGATTTTTTACAATTGTTACCACTAAGGAACACCTCCTTTTTCCCTTCACTATAACATCTGTGTGTATAAGGTAAACCCCAGGTTGATTTGATGTATTCTTTACCCAACCTTTCATACAGGCCCGCTGGTATATACTCTTGGCAGTATTTAAACTGGAAAGTGGTTATTGGAATTGTAATTGTTCTGTGTATTATCCATTCAATGACAGGTCTCTCTGACATTGTCAATGGGTAATCTCTCAAGTTTTTCAATGCTCAGAATCGTATAGTCTGCTCCTTTTTGTGCCAAACTGATTTGTTTATCAGTAAGGTTAAACATACCGAATAATGACATTGTGTTGATTAAACGCCATGGTACATAGCCTGAACGCAGATTTTGCAATGTCCAACCAAGCTGTACAATAGAACATAATTGAGACTGACCATGTTGTAACATTAGTAAGTCCTGCTCCATTATATCAAAAGGAGATGATACAATGCTGTCCAGTGAATATATTCTGGAGGACAGAGCCGTTAACCCATTGTCCACTACAGAAAGTGATTTTTCCAAATTTATGCAATCAATTTCTCGTATTTTGTCTGCTGTTTCAATTTGCATTACTTTCCAAGCTACGTTGTACGCAGCGTATATACCGGCCGCTATGAAACGTTTTTGACGCTGCTTGCATGGTCCCAATATGAAATCACGCAAATCAGCACCGTCTTTAAGTAAAGTCAAGTGTTGCTTAATTTCAGCCAGTGTGGATTTCTTCAGCCACTCAAGGCATAGTTTCCCTACACTGTATGTTGTAACTATCCCTGGATGTTGTCTCTGGGAGTATCTTGGGTCTGGCCTGGTCATTTTGAACCCCTGTGTTTTGTTCAGGAATCTATCTTGACAGTTATTTGTGTCTGTTGGCCAGATCAACCACTTTTTCCAATCAGGATGTGTTCTGTTTTGGTGTAAAATATGGGATACGTCTATCTCCACATCTGTAGTGCTGTCACTATCAGTTATGGGTTTCGGAATAGACGGTGTATTTAAGTCTTTTATCTTAGCTAGGCCAAGACAAGTAGTTTGTTGAATAGTGTCATTCAAGAATATCATCTGTTCTGGGATCATGCAGGCCCTAAATAATGCTTCTTGGCCTTGTACTTGCCAATCTTTGGTACCCCAGATCGTTTTTGTTTCACTTGTGTTTTTCCAAAATTC
This sequence comes from Lissotriton vulgaris, assembly GCF_964263255.1. Lineage (NCBI taxonomy): Eukaryota > Metazoa > Chordata > Amphibia > Caudata > Salamandridae > Lissotriton > Lissotriton vulgaris. Next base: position 1,023,596,579 of record NC_141695.1, on the reverse strand, counting down.
GAAACCAAATGTAGACATTTTGTCATAAACTTTTTCAGAATAAATCAATTTAGTATTCGTCAACATTGTTTTCATTCCTGTCCTAATTAACATTTTAAAATAAAATGTTTCTGGATCACTGTTATTAAACCCTGAGAAGTACTGGAATTTCCCATAAAATATTTTCGAGCTGCTTTTTGGCGGAGTTGGACAGTGTTCCCATTGGTTATACGATAAAACATTTCTAGGCTGAGCAGTTTTATGCAAATAGTGATCACCAAAATGATTATAACAGTATAACTCTTCATAATTCGATGAACCCTGTAAGTAATCATGGTCTGTAAATTTGGCTGACATTACTAAATCTGACATCATATTATTAATGTTTTCAAAGTCCCAATCATCTGAGAAGGTACTGGGTGTCACAAATTCACTTAATGAAACCTTGAACTGGTGTGGATATTTCAAGAGCTCAACCGGGCCAAAAATGTCATAATCAGTTCTGTCCCATGCTACCCTACCGGGTATTGGATTGGCTGAGATGTTTACCGTTGACAGTTCTCTTTTGTCGATGTGGGAGGATGTGTGAGGCTTTAGGACCAAGTTGATCTTCTGACTTGCTGTGTCCATTGTACTATATTTTCCATCTATGAATTTTCCCAAACATAGAACCATGATGAGCCAAAGCAGGAGAGTAAGTACACCTAACACAATCCAAAATTCAATCCATGGTGAAATCAGATATGTTTCTTTTAGTTGGTGAAAAATTTCAATTAGTTTGCCTTTGAAAGATTTTGTTGCATGCATTTCTTCATGCTCGCTTGGATCTTCAGAAAAGTCGTCGAAGTTGATGAAGTAGCCAGATGCAGTTCTGTCAATTGGTGGAATTATTTCCGGATTTTCATTTGCTTTTGCATTTTTCTTTGTTGCATAGTCAGAGGCTACATCATTGTAGACTGGTGTTTCTTGACAAACTGTTGCAATTTGGGTTCCAAGAGGCACAAGTTCCATGGCATTATTGCATAGTCCTTTATTATTCACTGCCGGTTTATCAAATGTGATTAGTCTCTTAGTTTGAGCCTCTTGGATTGTAGCAAATTTCGGTATTCTGCTATTTCTTGGGAGTCCACTGGGCCTACTACTTATTATTGGCCACATGATTGTGGGTTTTTACCAGCAAGAGGCGGTAGTACAACTGATCTTGTTCCGCTGACAGCTAAGACAGGTACTGCTTTTCTGTAAGAAGGCCCAAATTCCTTCTTCACGGCGATCTTCTCTCTGACCAGATCCCCAATCTTTGGAATCCAGACAGGTCTTGCTGGGACAGGTGGTTTTCTTGTTTCATTTAAATCCTGTAAAACAGCCAAATGGTCTTTGATATCAAAGGATTTTACTTATACCACTGAAGTGTGACAATCAAGATCCTGAATGTGCATTCTAGTACTGAACAATAGTTCGCATGGAGTGAGACCTTTTAGAGAATTTCTTGGCAGAAATGTTTGACCCACCCAACACCCGAACCTAATACCCTCGCCGTTATAGATTGCTTTATGTCCCGTTTTTTTCTTTCCATTACCGCATTTCCCTCAGGATGGAAGGGAGAAGAGTACCGCAATGCAATGCCCATGCTGTTCATGGCCTCTTTGTAAGCTCGAGAGCTAAATGCAGGACCCTGATCAGAATGTAGCATGCCAATTGCGTATGTGCCGATAAAGACTTGCAAATCTTTTATAACAGTTCTGGCAACATTAAAGAAAGGGAGTTAGAGGAACAATAGCTAAGGCTCGCCCTCCAAAAACTATAGTCAACAAATGGTCTCTGTTACCAGATTCCTAAGAGCCTTGCTAGTTACTATGAACCACAATCAACACTCAATGGGGTCGGTTATGGAAAATTCATATTAGGAAAAAAAAAAGGAGAAATTGCTCCTTTTTTAGGTGTCCCCTCACTCACCAGGGTTGCCCCATGGTGACATGCTTCATCATTGGGGCCATCCCAGTCCTCTACGGGCTGGGGCGTGCTACGACTTGCGAGTTACGTAGGAGCACTTTTCAGAAGACTATGTGTGGTGCATGTGTATTTGTGGAGTGGACTATGTGATGTATCTAAAAATACCTGCCCAGTAGGTTGACAATAAACTTTATTCTTGCCTCTAGGTGGTAATATTAAAAATGGGGTGGATAGATAGGGCGCCCTAAACGTAATGTGTCAAGGTGTACCTATCAACTCCTATCGTCAACATGTTTCGTGCATACCCCAAGCACTTCTTCCGGACTACACAGGGACCAGCCCTGTGTTTGCCACTCCTTAGCTCTCTGATGAGTTATTTTGGTCAAATAATAAAATAAGGTTAAATTGCAGCAAACTATAGTAAGTGCATGCAGTAATACCTACGTATTTAATCCAAACACGTGGTTCCTGTAAGATAAAAGACAACTTGAAAATCAAGGGGTAGGTTACCCCAAATCTTATCACACATAGACCGTATAGTAGGATTGCTGTGGAAAACGTAATTACATTTCCCGTGGTCCTTAACGGACGTTTTTGAATGTGGTTGTTTTCATGCACAAAACGTGTCTGTTCTCATGCATCAAAACGTGATAAAACACCTATCTGTGACACACCCAAACATTCATCTATCACACACTCTCATACTCGTTTTTACATACATGTCATGAGACCTAACTGGGCCCCATGAATTCGGAGGGGTTCAGTATCCCAGCAGATCTAATAGAGATAGGAGAGATGGGATATCGTAACTAGCAAACCACAGGGTCGTTTTTAACTAGCGATGGCAATTTGACCCTTTAAATGTAAGGGTTAACACCCTTCGTTGGTCCGATTTTCACTTACTTGTGTTGTGGATACCTCCCTCTTATAGGCACCTACTTGTGTCCCTCCGGTCCGAATGTTGCTCGACCGAGGGCTCAGTTTGTTTATAAAGAAGTTCCCGATCCCGGTTACTTCCACAAACGTGCCCACGCTCAGTAAAGAGCTGGTGCGTATGGATCGCCCTCAGCGATCGCGGGTGGCGGCCATCTTAAGAGTATAAAATGCTTTTTCGTGCTTTCAAAGGACCAAAAATGGTAGAAACAGGCAGTGACTTGGTCACGAAATTAATTTGAAGTTTAAGTAGTTACTTATTCTGTATTGTCAGACATATTGCCAATTTTTGGAAAAAAAATTCCATATCAAATCTTTGATCCAATCTTATTTTACAACCTGCCCTTCAAGTTCTTGGCGGTACGTTTAAATTACTCTTGAGGGTAGATTATTGATTATTTAAAAGTCAACTAAGTAGCCCTCATGTGATCAAATTATATAAAGGTTCTCTTAGGTTGGTGGTGGTGTACACTCAGGTTTATAAGGGAACCGGTCTATAAATAAAGATAGCCACAGTTATCTGTAACGTATACCCGCAGTTGTTTTGTTCAGTTTATTTCATTACAGATACAGTTCAATTACCCTGGGATGGGCTCATTCATGTCAAGTGAATTGCCCCCATGGAATGTCATCGTTTAGTCCCACTATGTGAGAGCGAAGTCTGAACACCCAACGTTGTTCTTTTTCAAGTAGTTTCTTTTCCATTTCTGCATGTGGTTGTTGCGTTTCCAGGACCACCCACCGCATATCATTGGGGGTATGTCCTTTTTCCAGGAAATGTGTAGTCATTTTTGTATTTGAGTGTTTGCATCTGAAATTGCTGCGGTGTTCCACCATCCTTGTGTTAACCTTCCTGGTGGTCATGCCAATGTAGTGTAAGTTACAACTACATGTGATCATATACACAACCCCTGTCGTGTTGCAATTGGAAAAAGACTTCAAATTCCAAATCAGGCCGGTGTTACATGTTACTTGTTTTGTTGCATTAGTTAGATGGCACACACTGCAATTGGAACAAGGATAGTGTCCCAAAGGCAGTGGGTGTAGGCGTCGGATGGGACCTTCCACATTTTTTGGACGTGTGTGGACTACCAAATCTTTCAGGTTTTTTCCTTTTCGATGGCTAAACATCGGTTGGGTGAGGTTGAGGCCACCACTATTCAACGTTTTCCTATGTTTTTTGACAATCTTTGTTACTTGCTGTGAGGCTACAGTATAGGTAGTGACACAGATGGGTCTTCTTTCAGAGTTATTTGCAGATAGTTCTCTGGGTTGGGACTCTAAGAGTGCATCTCTGTTGTTATTTGATGCTCTCTTTTTAGCCTTCGAGACAATTTTTTGCGGGTATTGCCTCTGGCGTAGTTTTGTGCATAGTTCTTCAGCCTGGATCTCATAATCTCGTTTTTCAGAACAGTTTCGCCTTAGGCGTAAAAACTGTCCGAAAGGTAGATTTTCCCGGAGTTGTCGAGGGTGAAAACTTTCAAAGCTTAATAGACAGTTCCTCGACGTGGGTTTGAAGTGTGTTGTGGTTGTTAGTTTACCTTTATCCGCTCTGATATTCAAGTCAAGAAAGACCAACTGGTCTCTACTCATTGTAGAGGTAAATTTTAGAAAGGGGTCTTGCAGGTTCAGCCAATCCAGAAAAGAGTTTGCATCCATCTCATTGCCATTCCAGATGAGGATGACATCATCAATATAACGTCTCCACATCTGGATCTTTGTAGAGAAGGGATTGTTTGGAGTTAGGATTCTTTTATTCTCTAGCTGGTGGACATATAGTCCAGCCACGCTCGGTGAGAATGTGCTTCCCATGCTAGTTCCATGGGTTTGTCTGTACATAGTTTGCTGAAAAAGGAAAAAGTTTTCGGTCAGTGTGAGGCGACAGCATTCAAACACCACATGTCTTGGTGTCTTGTATTGCCACTCGTTCTCAAAAAGGATTTCCTCCAAGACCTGTAATGTTTCTCTGTGGGGCAAACTCGTATAAAGGCTCTCCACATCGAGTCCTACCAATATCTGTGTAGTGGGATCAAAAGTGAGGTCCTTTATGAGGCATAGAACTGATTTGGTGTCTTGCAGATATGTCTCTGTTTTTTGCACTAACGGTCTTAAAAATGCATCTGCAAACTTTGACAATGGCTCTAAGATAGACCCAATCCCAGAGACAATAGGTCTCCCAGGTGGATTCACTAGTCTTTTGTGAATCTTTGGAATCGTATAATATAATATTACCACCTAGAGGCAAGAATAAAGTTTATTGTCAACCTACTGGGCAGGTATTTTTAGATACATCACATAGTCCACTCCACAAATACACATGCACCACACATAGTCTTCTGAAAAGTGCTCCTACGTAACTTGCAAGACGTAGCATGCCCCAGCCCGTAGAGGACTGGGATGGCCCCAATGATGAAGCATGTCACCATGGGGCAACCCTGGTGAGTGAGGTGACACCTAAAAAAGGAGCAATTTCTCCTTTTTTTTCCTAATATGAATTTTCCATAACCGACCCCATTGAGTGTTGATTGGGGTTCATAGTAACTAGCAAGGCTCTTAGGAATCTGGTAACAGAGACCATTTGTTGACTATAGTTTTTGGAGGGCGAGCCTTAGCTATTGTTCCTCTAACTCCCTTTCTTTAGTGTTGACACGTTGCAGCGCGCAGCTGCGGGAGATTTTCAAACACACCTTACACTGTGACACAGACCCACATTTTTTCGGTTGACACACCAATACCAACAAATAGAACACATAGGAGAGACCATCATGGCTGAAATTACAGGACTTTCTTTTACTGAAGATGAGGCAGATAGGATAATAGCCTCTATGCTCCCCCATTCGAGTACACCTTATAAAGATACAAGTGAGGCCCAGCAATGTTGGGATGAATTAACTGAATTAAAACGTAACCTGGTGAAAACCATAATACATGGTATCATGATGAGCGAATACCATAGGGCCAACGCAGCACCACGTGGCTTAATAGTAAATAATGAGCCGTTCATCTTTCAGGATGATCTCGTTTTTAAAAAAGATTGGTCGTTAATCAGCTGGCACTGCACTAGGGACTGGTTAGTCCTAATTGTAAAAACTGCAGCACGCCGAGCAGAGACATTGAAAGTTGAGATCCATGACCTTGAGATCAAATTGAAATCTTACCAATCACCAGCGTAACTCAAGAAAAGATTGGATGAACTGAATAAGTCAATGACTGAATTTGAAATCTCACTGAAAGACACTAAATATGTGAAATTCCACAAAGACAAGAAATCTTTCTCACATGAGAGAGTATACCCATACATCAAGGCGGAGTATGTACCTGCTGGAAGAAACCCCAGCTTTAGCACGGATAGTGGGGGCTGAGATTCAGGATCTGATTCTTCTGACACAAGTTATAACTGAAACCAGCCTAAGAACAGACGAGGCAGATCGGGGAGGATGAGAAATAGAGGAAATTTCTGGCAACCTTACCAGGGCCCACCACCACAATTTTTCTATGGCCATCCTCCTTTTCAACAACCTTATCCGCATCAACCTTTCCCGTTTTGGGATAACACCCAGATGCAAGGGATGCCACGGCAGCCTTTTTTAGGGAGAGGCAAGAGACCAAGAAGAGGAAAAACCAGAGGGCAACAAGTGCAATGGGCACAACCACTGGAAACCAGCAGAACACACACGAGGAGCCAAGAGCCGGTGACGACACCGTCAACCAGCAACATCTGAGCCTAGTGGTGAATCTTTCAAACAAAGTCCTAACACCAGACCAAAATACGGTGTTAGAAAAGGGTCTAGGTTTCGTCTCTACAACGAATTTGGACAAATTTAAGCTATACTGTGAACTGAAGGAGTTTGTTCGGAGCATAAAACTGCAAGTCTATTTCAAAGACAAACCACAGCCAGTGGGAACTGTGAGTTATACAGGACTGAAGAAAAAATCTTCCTTCACTCCACCAGCAGCCAGTCTACCAGTAGAACTGCTGGCTTTTGAAAAAGCGATCCTAAAGGATGTGATGGACCTGGATACTGGATCACTAAAAACATTCTACAACACCAGTAGAACTGAAAAGGAGGCAATACACGAATTGGCAAACAACACGAGCATTACAATAAAACCGGCTGATAAGGGCGGAGCAATAGTGGTACAAAACTCAACAGACTATGAGAATGAGTGTCTAAGATTGTTAGCCGACCAACGGAATTATGAAATCCTAACTGTGGATCCAACAGAACGCTTGAGAATTGAAATTGCAGGAATGGTGGAAGAATGTCTGATAAACGACTGGTTATCTAAAAAGGAAGCAGACTTTCTGGAGAACAAACAGCCAAGAACTCCGTATTTTTATACGATTCCAAAGATTCACAAAAGACTAGTGAATCCACCTGGGAGACCTATTGTCTCTGGGATTGGGTCTATCTTAGAGCCATTGTCAAAGTTTGCAGATGCATTTTTAAGACCGTTAGTGCAAAAAACAGAGACATATCTGCAAGACACCAAATCAGTTCTATGCCTCATAAAGGACCTCACTTTTGATCCCACTACACAGATATTGGTAGGACTCGATGTGGAGAGCCTTTATACGAGTTTGCCCCACAGAGAAACATTACAGATCTTGGAGGAAATCCTTTTTGAGAGCGAGTGGCAATACAAGACACCAAGACATGTGGTGTTAGAATGCTGTCGCCTCGCACTGACCGAAAACTTTTTCCTTTTTCAGCAAACTATGTACAGACAAACCCATGGAACTAGCATGGGAAGCACATTCGCGCCGAGCGTGGCTGGACTATATGTCCACCAGCTAGAGAATAAAAGAATCCTAACTCCAAACAATCCCTTCTCTACAAAGATCCAGATGTGGAGACGTTATATTGATGATGTCATCCTCATCTGGAATGGCAATGAGATGGATGCAAACTCTTTTCTGGATTGGCTGAACCTGCAAGACCCTTTTCTAAAATTTACCTCTACTATGAGTAGAGACCAGTTGGTCTTTCTTGACGTGAATATCAGAGCGGATAAAGGTAAACTAACAACCACAACACACTTCAAATCCACGTCGAGGAACTGTCTATTAAGCTTTGAAAGTTTTCACCCTCGACAACTCCAGGAAAATCTACCTTTCGGACAGTTTTTACGCCTTAGGCGAAACTGTTCTGAAAAACGAGATAATGAGATCCAGGCTGAAGAACTATGCACAAAACTACGCCAGAGGCAATACTCACAAAAAATTGTCTCGAAGGCTAAAAAGAGAGCATCAAATAACAACAGAGATGCACTCTTAGAGTCCCAACCCAGAGAACTATCTGCAAATAACTCTGAAAGAAGACCCATCTGTGTCACTACCTATACTGTAGCCTCACAGCAAGTAACAAAGATTGTCAAAAAACATTGGAAAACGTTGAATAGTGGTGGCCTCAACCTCACCCAACCGATGTTTAGCCATCGAAAAGGAAAAAACCTGAAAGATTTGGTAGTCCACACACGTCCAAAAAATGTGGAAGGTCCCATCCGACGCCTACACCCACTGCCTTTGGGACACTATCCTTGTTCCAATTGCAGTGTGTGCCATCTAACTAATGCAACAAAACAAGTAACATGTAACACCGGCCTGATTTGGAATTTGAAGTCTTTTTCCAATTGCAACACGACAGGGGTTGTGTATATGATCACATGTAGTTGTAACTTACACTACATTGGCATGACCACCAGGAAGGTTAACACAAGGATGGTGGAACACCGCAGCAATTTCAGATGCAAACACTCAAATACAAAAATGACTACACATTTCCTGGAAAAAGGACATACCCCCAATGATATGCGGTGGGTGGTCCTGGAAACGCAACAACCACATGCAGAAATGGAAAAGAAACTACTTGAAAAAGAACAACGTTGGGTGTTCAGACTTCGCTCTCACATAGTGGGACTAAACGATGACATTCCATGGGGGCAATTCACTTGACATGAATGAGCCCATCCCAGGGTCATTGAACTGTATCTGTAATGAAATAAACTGAACAAAACAACTGCGGGTATACGTTACAGAATAACTGTGGCTATCTTTATTTATAGACCGGTTCCCTTATAAACCTGAGTGTACACCACCACCAACCTAAGAGAACCTTTATATAATTTGATCACATGAGGGCTACTTAGTTGACTTTTAAATAATCAATAATCTACCCTCAAGAGTAATTTAAACGTACCGCCAAGAACTTGAAGGGCAGGTTGTAAAATAAGATTGGATCAAAGATTTGATATGGAATTTTTTTCAAAAAATTGGCAATATGTCTGACAATACAGAATAAGTAACTACTTAAACTTCAAATTAATTTCGTGACCAAGTCACTGCCTGTTTCTACCATTTTTGGTCCTTTGAAAGCACGAAAAAGCATTTTATACTCTTAAGATGGCCACCACCCGCGATCGCTGAGGGCGATCCATACGCACCAGCTCTTTACTGAGCGTGGGCAAGTTTGCGGAAGTAACCGGGATCGGGAACTTCTTTATAAACAAACTGAGCCCTCGGTCGAGCAACATTCGGACCTGAGGGACACAAGTAGGTGCCTATAAGAGGGAGGTATCCACAACACAAGTAATTGAAAATCGGACCAACGAAGGGTGTTAACCCTTACATTTAACGGGTCAAATTGCCATCGCTAGTTAAAAACGACCCTGTGGTTTGCTATTTACGATATCGCATCTCTCCTATCTCTATTAGATCTGCTGGGATACTGAACCCCTCCGAATCCATGGGGCCCAGTTAGGTCTCATGACATGTATGTAAAAACGAGTATGAGAGTGTGTGATAGATGAATGTTTGGGTGTGTCACAGATAGGTGTTTTATCACGTTTTGATGCATGAGAACAGACACGTTTTGTGCATGAAAACAACCACGTTCAAAAACGTCCGTTAAGGACCACGGGAAATGTAATTACGTTTTCCACAGCAATCCTACTATACGGTCTATGTGTGATAAGATTTGGGGTAACCTACCCCTTGATTTTCAAGTTGTCTTTTATCTTACAGGAACCACGTGTTTGGATTAAATACGTAGGTATTACTGCATGCACTTACTATAGTTTGCTGCAATTTAACCTTATTTTACTATTGTACCAAAATAACTCATCAGAGAGCTAAGGAGTGGCGAACACAGGGATGGTCCCTGTGTAGTCCCGAAGAAGTGCTTGGGGTATGCACGAAACATGTTGACGATAGGAGTTGATAGGTACACCTTGACACATTACGTTTAGGGCGCCCTATCTATCCTCCCCGTTTTTAATATTACCACCTAGAGGCAAGAATAAAGTTTATTGTCAACCTACTGGGCAGGTATTTTTAGATACATCACATAGTCCACTCCACAAATACACATGCACCACACATAGTCTTCTGAAAAGTGCTCCTACGTAACTCGCAAGTCGTAGCACGCCCCAGCCCGTAGAGGACTGGGATGGCCCCAATGATGAAGCATGTCACCATGGGGCAACCCTGGTGAGTGAGGGGACACCTAAAAAAGGAGCAATTTCTCCTTTTTTTTCCTAATATGAATTTTCCATAACCGACCCCATTGAGTGTTGATTGTGGTTCATAGTAACTAGCAAGGCTCTTAGGAATCTGGTAACAGAGACCATTTGTTGATAACAGTTCTGGCGTCAGCCGAGCGCTGGGGTCTACATTTTAAGTGAAATCAATCTTAATAATTATGGGGGCGCATTTCTGCGGCTGGATTTCTGCGCTATAGATAGCCTGATGCTCTCTAATAGTGGTATCTGGGCTGTTGTCTGGTCCGGCTCACAACTGCGATCTCTGTTGCAGTCCTTACAATTTCTTGCAAAATAGTAGATATCTACGCTCATTCCCGGCCACCAGTACTTTGATTGCAATTCTATCAGAGATTTTAGGATCTCTTGGTGCCTCAAACCCAATCCCCTGTGTGCGTCTTCAATCAAGAAAACTCTGGTTCGTGTTTGTAATTACTCTATCCCCCACTCCAGGGATTTGAGCAAAAGGAACAGAGTTTGCATCGATTATGTATGTATTACTGAGTGCATAGTTGAGAGGTAATGCTGCATAATCACCTTTTAATGAGGCTTTTACCACCAGCATGGTTTTCCCATCTATTTGTTTTTATGAACGCTTTTTTGTGGCTACGTAAGCCGGTTGAACCGCTGCCGCTGTGGCTGTGTTAGCCAATGAATTCCCTGCAACGCGAGCGCCATCACGTTGATGACTCAGTGCGTGTATCACGTGAGTTTTTTGTAGTTCTTTCTTTAAAAGAACTACTTCTTCCCAAAGCGTTTTATGCTTTATTGTGGCACCTGTGTCATCTTTATAACAGTTTTTACTCCATGTCTGCATGTCACCGTTGTATGACTTGACGCAGAAATACGAATCACACACTATTAGTGTGGAGAATTCGTGATCCGCATTTTCAAGCTCCATCTTTAAAGATCTTATTTCAGCTCGCTGAGCTGAACAGTTTCTGAGTGATTCAGTTTTGGTGATCATCGGTTTGAATTTACCAGAGCGCCAGCGACCTTTAACAATCGCGCACGCTGCATTGTAGGATTTTTTATCTACATCGTAGTGTTGTGCGAATCTGTTCATATAGATTACACAGGTATATTGTTCCAGAGGCAGAATTTCGATTGGCAGAGGATATTCTTGTTCATATTCTAGATCATCTAGTTTTTTCAGTTTCGGGTCAAAATAGTATTTCACGTCTTCTGTAGCAAGAGAATTCCCCCATTGTATCACTTTTGCATCTAATGCCACTGTTTTCAGGTTCGGTGGACTTGTTAATGCCTCAAGGGCTGATTCTTCTGAAAAAACAGCTATTCCTTTGCCTTGGGCTAGGGCTCTTTCTCTTGCTACAGCAGTTTGAACCGCTGTCAGAATTTTTTCTGTAGAGCTGAATTTCATTTCAGCTTGAGTGTACAAATGTGATTTGTAAGCTATAGGTACCGTTTCTCCCTCATTAGAGGTCAGGTATGTGAATCCGCATCTTCCTGGGATGACTCGGATTACAAGATTGCGTATGTTTTCGCGAGTTTGTAATTTTGTTTTAGTTAACATGTTTGTTTGCAATGATCTCAAAATCTCTGTGAGTTTCTGAGTCCAATGGATTGGTTTGAAATCTTGTTTTATCAATTCATAGAGAGGTTTAACCCTTTCTGCATAATTTAGAATGTATGTTCTTCCGAAATTCAGAAAACCTAGTATTGATTGTAAATTCTTCAGCGTTTTTGGTGCTTGGAGTACAGCACATTTCTCTAAGAAATTGTCATCTAGGCTCTTGCCTTCACTTGATAATTCATATCCTAAAAACAGGACAGTTAGATGGGCAATTCGTGACTTTTTAAAGTTGAATTTGTAACCCTCTGATGCGAACCCAAGTATTATGGTGTTCACTCTTTTTAAGTGAGTCTCCAGGTCATCATCTGTGAGATAGATGCCATCGACATATGATAATGCCTCATCATCATATATTTGTAGTAACTCTGTTACCCTTGCTGAGAATAATCCTGGGCTATTCTTGAATCCGTGTGGGAGTCGGCAAAATTGTTTTTGCGATCCCATTATTGAGAAAGCGGTCAAATACCTGCTATCAGGTGCAATGTTTTGATAGAAGAATCCATTAGAGATATCTAATGTCGTTTTATATTTTATGCGCACAATGTTATTCATTAGTGCTGCACTATGTGAGTTTTGTACTGCAAATGTTTTACAACAGGAGTTAAGGTGTCTGTAGTCCAAAACTAGACGATATGAATCGTCTGGCTTGGAGACAGGAAACAAAGGATTGTTCATTTGTGAGGTGCATGTTTCAATCACCCCTTGATATTCAAGTTGATCTAAGATCTCCCTGACTTACTTTTTAGCTTCTTGTTTAACTGGGTACTGCCTTTGTGCAGTGGGCTGATTTTTTAACTGGATTTTGTGGTGAGGCGAATCCTCATCCCATCCTACATGATTTTTGTATAAAGCAGGAGCTTGGGCCACTGCCCATTTTCTTGCCAATTTAAATTTTTTATGAATCGTAATATGATTTGAGAAGGCAGGCATAATCATTTCTTCGCCATGAGGGCACTCCCTGACAAACTCTGGTGGCCAGTCTTTTTCAGCTAACAGGATGTCATAGCCTTTAGAAAGTTTTTCCCAAAAGAGACCTTTTATTTTCCTAGTTTTATCTCCCTCTATACGTAATGTTATTTCATATAGTTTATGGGGCACACAAACTCGTGTGTCTGCAGTTTCCACCTGAATGTGTTCATTCGTGTCCACTGTCACCAGAAGATTCATCAGGATCTTGCGAGCTATGGTCACTTCTGCTGCGCTGTCTAGCATTGTCTGTGCCCACTCTCCGTTTTTCAGTTGTGCCCTCAGAATTCTCGGCATGTTTAATTTTAATACTTGCTACCTTCTTTCTGGGATATTGTAATTTTTTACTTTGATGAGCAGGTTCCTTGTCTTTGGACTTGACGTGCTCTTCTCTGTGTTTTGACCGTCCTCTTCTTTACGATTTCTGTGAGGAAGTCTGAAAAGATCGAGAGGGACGTGTATCAACATCTTGATATCTATCAGGTTTTTCAAATTATCCCTATTTCTAAGGTTGTATCTTTTCTCAGAGGGCTCCCTTTGGGGAGACTTGTTTCCTCGGTCTGGAGAATTTTCTCTCCGTTGAGTGGATTGTTTATTACCATCTCAACTCTTTTTTGGAGTATTTAAATTATTTTTAATAAATGTTTTTTCAGGATTTTCAGTTAGTTGGGGTTTTACCGGTTTCCCACCCAAACTATCTCTTCCTAGTTCTTCATAGGATTTTGGCAAATTCAAAAGGTTGGTCTGCTATATCTGTTTCCTTCAATTTCTGGCGGATCACCACAGATGCTGCTTCTCCTTTTATGTTGGCTAATAATATAGCCGAGACCTGCTTGAAGTCTTTCAGTAATTTCATACCCAGAGTTAAAGCAGGTTGTGGACTGTATTCGTTTTGAATCTGTCTTAGTACATCTGGAATAACCGCCATAGACGGAACACAATGTGTTTTTGTGTATATAGAAGCAAAGACTGTACCCCAAGTGTCACAGTTTCCACATGTGGTGCAATCCCCATTGCAAGACAGATAGTCAGAATTCTGTGTTTCTCAGTAGGAGTAGTATCTGGAAATACTGCCTCTATTTGAGTAATTTTTTGTGCTAACCAGAATGGAATTTGTTCCCGTTTTGTCGGTACTTTACCAAGACATGATTGTATGTTCTGTGGTGTAATTTTGTTTGTGTTCCCATGATGAGGGGTCAGCTGTGGAATATTAATTGTGGGTTGGACTGTTGAAGTCCGCATGACATATTGGACCAATTGTCTATGTATTTTAATTAATAGTTTTAGCTGAGCTAAAAGTTCCACGTTCGACATTTTTTCAATGTCTGGGTGTGGTGTGTAGCTGGCTAGAACCGGTCACGTGGCTCCTGGTCTACCTATTGGACCGGGCCTGGTGATGGGATTTTGATGTTTTAGGGCGCCATTAAACCAGAGCAGGTGCTCTTGGTAATTTAGTGGGATTTCAACGTCCTCGAAAGGAGTGTATATATCCAGAGGTTCCTCTATTTTGTAATAGTGGAAATCTTTTGTCACAGCGTGTGCTGCTGGAAAATGTATCCATGAATAGAATACCTCTATCTGCCGATATTCATGGGCCTCTACCACGAAAATGACTGTACCACCTCGTGATGTCAGTCCATTTTCTATAAGTTTAAGAGTTATAGTTCTCCTTACGTTGACCGGAATGAGTATAGCACTCGGGTCATTTTCTTGGCGACTTGTGTCTTCCTCTATTAGTTGAGCAGCTATTCTAGCTCTTTCCCTTTCGTCGTCACTTTCGGACATTTTTATTGACTGAAAGTTTTTTGTTGCAGATCGAGTTTCAAGGAAACAAAGATTAGGTGCACAATATTTTGGAACAGTGTATCCTTCAACGTTGACTAAACCAAAAACTAATACATAGGATTCTCATCCTACTAAGTTACGGCGGATATTAACCTTTCACCCACTCCAGACGTCTTTTGGAGTTTTTACGGGAAAAAAGGGTTCTGTGTGAAAAAGCACGACTGAGTTACTGTAATGTCTTGCGTTAGATTATCGCCTTACCAAACGTTGGGCGCCATGTAGTGTAGTTCCTATTTTCCCAAAAGGCTCTGCACATTGGAATAACATAAACAGCAGTGTAGACGTAGGACTGAGGTCATCTAGGTCTCTACTGACTATGTTAGACTTAATTTAGGTTTGCGCCAGCAAGCTCAGAGGTCACTAGAAACTTTCTTGAATGACTTGGGAGGGGTGAACTTCCCTGATTCAGACGAGACGGGATTCAGCTTCTGACAACCGCATAAACATGACAACTTTGCTCCCTCAGAATAAGAGTGTATCTCTAGAGTCGTGTGAAAACAATAGGCAGCTATTTCACTCAGTCAACCGTGCATACTTAGTTTCACCAGAGTGCAGAGAAATAGAGAGACAGGAGTTTTCAATAAAAGGTGTTATTTTGTTGGACAGGCCACATGAAGGGCCGCTCCCCCCTCGGCCCGACCAGGCCCGAGCCCGGTCACACAAGTGCCACACACCACCACTGCTCGTCTTCCGTCCCCTCCGGGACCCCGGCCCCTGAACATATCGACCTCGTGGGCCCGACCCACTACTGGCCCGCGCGCCCAGCCTGGGCGCCATCTTGGACACTCCACCACGAGGCCGCCTGGCCCCCGATCGACCTCAACCCTGGGCCTAGCCAGGCCTCAGACATCCCGGCACCACCATCCACCCAGGAGGTGAGCGGGCTACGTGGCAAGTCAATGGGAGAAAGAGGCGTCGATGGCTCTCCCCCGCCAGGTGCCGCTCGCCCATCGCCTCCCCGGGCGCTGGCTCCACCCCCCTGCTGGGTGTCTGGACTCCCTCATCCCGGACCTCCCGACCTCCAAGTGCGAGGGTCCGGACATCAAAGGGCACCAGCCCTATAACTGGGGCAGCTCCAGAGCAGGAAGGCAGTTGTATCCTGGAGTCGAGAGACGCAGAGAAGAACTCATCCTTGACGGACTACTGGCGCTGCCGTAGCTCTGCCTTGCGCATCATCGTCCTGCCTGCTGGCGCTGCCGCAACCTTCGTAAATCTTCATCGTCGTCGGGACCCGCTGGCGTGGCCGCGGACCGTTTGTAACCACCATCTTCATCGGGACCTGCTGGCTCCGCCGCGGACCGTCGCTTCCTTCGTCCATCTCGGGACCTGCCTGGCTCCGCCGCGGCCCGATCATCTAGAACGCCGAGCTCGAGGATTGAGAGCTATTCCCATCTTTTGGTATCAAGACTGTCCCGCTACCCTTTTCCCAAACCAGAGACCAGAACCGAGGGGACCCCTGAGTCCAGACCTCCTTGTACCATTCATCGTACTTAAAGAATTGCCTATAAAGCATCGTTAAACTTTACCCTTGTGTGGTGTCCGTCTGTGGGGGGGAAGTTACTTGTCTGTACGATCGTCGGAGACGGCTCTCCCCGGAGACCTCTCCCCTTATCCTCGGCCGACCCTCCCGGTCCGTCTAACATTGGTGGCCAGCGGCGCGATCCGAATCACCGCATTATCGTACAGAGAGTAGCTCACCCCACGACGAAATCACGATGTCAAACAAAGAAAGCGGATCCACCGAGAAATTTCAGATGGAGAAATTGGACGAGTACAGCCATCGTGAATTAAAACAATTCTGCATCGAACTAGGTATCGCTACCACCGGTCTAAGTACCAAGGACGATTTCAAGCATGCCCTAGAGTCTTGGGCAGAAACCGGGGCTGCCGGAACCCCCGATCAAAACATCGCAGCAATAGAAAAACAAACCACAGCCCCTGAAGAGCGAAGAACGGGTCTCTCGCAAGACGAGATCCAGGAACGAGAAAAAACCCGACTACACGAGCTGGAAATGGCCCGGCTCAAAATGGATGTTGAACTTAAGTTGGCCGAACAAAAAATAAACTTAGAGCACCTGCGTCTCCGAGAAGAAAGAGAGGAAAAACAGAGACAAAGGGAGCTCGAGGAGAAGAAATTGGCATATGAACACGAGCGGAAATTAGCAGAGATCGACTTACGCAAGCAGAATAAAGAAGTAGGGGTGCCCGAGCAACCCCACACCCCAGGGGCAACAGAGAAAAAGGTACACATCCCCAAGGATGTCGTTCGAGAGTACTTCCGAGAGGACGACATCCAGCAATGGTTTAAGGCCTACGAAATCGCTATGACCGCCCACCGGATCGATAGAAGCGACTGGGGAGCCGGTCTATGGGGGAGATTCCTCAACGAGGGCCGCGACGCCCTGCTACAGCTCCCGGACCACCAGATGACCTCCTATGACCATATGAAAGCTGCACTCCTCACCCGCTATGGCCTCACACCCGAGATGTACCGTCAGAGGTTCCGAGACTGCACCCGCATCCCGGGTACAACTTGGGTGGACTATGTAAACTATTTTAGCCGAGCCTTCGAGGGCTGGATCAAAGGAAGCAAGGTCACAACTTACGAACAACTCTTCAACCTCATGGTATGGGAGCATCTATCGAACAATTGCTTCATTGAGCTCCGCCAGCACCTCCTCGATAGCAAATTGACCGATCCCCGGCAGCTCGCAGCCGAAGCTGACCGGTGGGAAATCACCAGAGTGGGCCGGAATGGGTCCTATGAACAGAGCCGGAACAACAACGGTCAGCACCGTCCCCGAGGAGGAGGAGGAGGCCAAGGACGTGGAAGAGACAACGCTCCGGTCGCCCCCGCTAGCAGCACCACCCCCCCGGCCAACCGGGGCAGCACCCCGGCGCGACCGGGATATCGAGCCAATGTTACGTGCCATCGATGCCAACGAGTCGGCCACTATGCTAACGACCCAAACTGCCCCCAGTATCAGAGCCCAAGACCCCGCCAAGTAGCCGCTGCTGCTCTGGGGGAGGAACAGATCTCAGAGGAACAAGAAGAATATGAGCAAGAGCATCAAGAATGGGAGCCAGCCGCCATGGCTCTAGCCTGCTTAGGGGGGAAAGACATGGTCCCGCGGGTCCCCCTACCCGCTAACACCCAGAAGTACAGCCAATGGGTGAGCATCAATGGACGCCGGGCCGAAGCCCTCCGTGACACCGGGGCCAGTGTGACAGCCGTCCGCTGTCACCTGGTGGCCCCAGAACAGTTCCTACCAAACATTCTCTGCCCTGTCCGTTCAGCCGATAACTCAGAGAGTCTGTGTCGGATGGCCTGCGTCCCTTTCGAATGGGGAGGGATCTCCGGCATGTTGAAAGTAATGGTCCGAGACGATGCCCCCATAGACTGCCTCCTGGGGAATGACCTTGAAAGCTCTCCGTGGGCAGCCGTAGAACGACGAGAACACCTGGGGATGTTAGGCATCCCGGACTGGGCATGCGTCACCACCCGGTCCATGGCCGCCCGTGCCAAACCCCGACCCGAGGAACCCAAATGGCCGGCGCCTCCGCCTCCGGTCGCACCAGCCGAAACCACCGACCGTGACGTCCCCCCAGAACCAGCTCAACCTCCAGACCTCGCTAACCTCGACCAGTGGCCTCAAGAGGGGGGGCCCACGCAAGAACAGTTTCGCCAAGAACAGAAGACATGTCCCTCCCTCGAGGGACTCCGCCAACAAGCCCTCGCCCAAAGCGCAGGGGATACCTCCGGAAAACATTGGATCTACTGGGACAATGATCTGCTATACAGTGAACAAAGAATCGCGGAGTTGGGGGCCAGCCGAGTGCTAGTGGTGCCCCTCCGTTTTAGAGGCTTTCTGCTAAACCTGGCCCACGATGTCCCCCTGGCTGGACACCTGGGTCAAGATAAAACCTACAGCCGCCTGGTGACCCACTTCTTCTGGCCCAAAATGAGGGACGATGTACACCAGCATTGCCGATCTTGCCCCACGTGCCAAGCCAGTGGAAAGAGCGGCCGCAAACTAAAAGTCCCCCTGCAACCTTTTCCCGTGGTCACCACCCCGTTCGAGAGGGTCGGAATAGACATTGTGGGGCCCCTGGACCCGCGTACAAAACAAGGCCATCGGTTCATCCTGGTGCTAGTGGACCACGCCACCCGCTACCCCGAGGCTGTTCCCCTGCGGACTGTGACAGCCCCGGTAGTCGGCCGGGCTCTGATGGGAATCTTCTCCCGTGTGGGCTTCCCCCGAGAAGTCGTCAGCGACAGAGGCACGAACTTTATTTCCAAATATATGAAGTCCCTCTGGCAACAATGTGGGGTTACCTACCGATTCACGACCCCCTATCACCCTCAAGGAAACGGACTCGTTGAGCGGTTCAACCGCACGCTCAAAGGGATGATTGGGGGGTTGGAAGAGCCCCTCCGTCGCCAGTGGGATGTGCTGCTGCCGTGCCTCCTCTTCGCCTATCGGGAGGTCCCCCAGAAGTCCCTCGGCTTCAGCCCGTTCGAACTGCTGTATGGACATCCAGTACGGGGGCCACTCAGCCTAGTCAAGGAAGGCTGGGAGATGCCCCCTCTAAAGAACCCCCCAGATGTTTTCCGATACCTCCTAACCCTCCGCAACCAGACCCGGCGGTTCCGAGAGCTGGCAAAAGCCAACCTAGAGGCCAGTCAAGAGGACATGAAAAAGTGGTATGACCGGAATGCCTCCTCCATCGAATTTGAACCTGGGCAACAGGTATGGGTGATGTCCCCCACCGAACCCTGCGCCCTGCAAGACAAATGGACGGGGCCCTTCAAAGTAGTCGAGCGCAAGGGCCCTGCCACCTATCTCATCGACATGGAATCTGCCCGGAACCCCCTCCGGGTCCTCCACGCTAATAGACTGAAACCCCACTTTGTGCGTTCAGAACTCAGCCTCCTGATGGCCACAGACAATGGGGCCGAAGAAGACTCCGAGCCCCTCCCTGACCTCCTACGGACTCGGGAGAAAGACGGCTCCGTGGATGGGGTCCGACTCTCGGAGGCCCTCACCCTGGAACAACGCCAAGAATGTCGAGACCTTCTGTTGCAGTTCGCCAGCCTGTTTTCCCTCACCCCAGGTGTCACCTCCTGGTGTGTGCACGACGTGGACACGGGGGACAGCCCCCCTATCCGCCACCGGGCCTACCGCGTACCAGATCGGGTACGGGCCTGCATCCAGGAAGAAGTAACCAAGATGCTCACGCTCGGGGTCATCGAGCCCTCAGACAGCCCCTGGGCCAGCCCTGTAGTCCTGGTCCCCAAAGCAGCCGCTCCCGGCACCACACCAGAACTCCGGGTCTGCGTCGACTACCGGGGCTTGAATGCGGTCACCCGAACAGACGCACATCCCATCCCCCGGGCAGACGAACTAATCGACCGCATGGGAGCTGCCCGCTACCTCAGTATCTTCGACCTGACGGCGGGCTACTGGCAGATCGGCCTCACACCCCGGGCCCAAGAACGTTCTGCCTTTTCCACCCCTGATGGCCATTACCATTTCAAGGTCATGCCCTTTGGCATGAAGAATGCTCCAGCAACATTTCAGCGGCTCGTCAACCAGGTCCTGGCAGGGATCGAAGGGTTCAGCGCCGCCTACCTAGACGACATCGCTGTATACAGCCACCATTGGCCCGAGCACCTCCACCACCTCCAAGCGGTGCTACAGGCCCTCCAGCGGGCTGGCCTCACGATTAAGGCCAGTAAATGCCAAATTGGTCAGGGGTCCGTAACCTACCTCGGACACCAGGTGGGAAGCGGTCTGGTGGCCCCTCTGCAGCTCAAGATTGCCGCCATCCAGTCCTGGCAGCCCCCCATCACCCAGACCGAGGTACGCGCCTTCCTGGGCCTCACGGGCTATTACCGAAGGTTCGTGAAAGACTATGGTACCATAGTGGGGCCCCTCACAGAACTCACGTCCAAAAATCAACCCAAGAAAGTCAACTGGACCCCGGATTGTCAAACAGCCTTCGAACAATTGAAGGCCGCCATGTGCTCCGCCCCTGTGCTCCAGGCCCCCGACTACAGCCGGGAGTTCGTCGTCCAGACGGATGCCTCCGACCATGGCATTGGGGCAGTCCTGTCTCAAGTGAACACCGAAGGCCTTGATCAGCCAGTGGCCTTCATCAGCAGGCGACTCCTACCCCGAGAACAACGCTGGAGCACCATAGAGAGGGAGGCCTTCGCTGTGGTATGGGCCCTCAAAAAGCTCCGGCCCTACCTCTTTGGCACGCACTTTCGGGTGCAGACCGACCATCGACCCCTGCAGTGGCTGATGCAGATGCGGGGGGAAAACCCGAAACTACTACGTTGGTCCATCTCCCTACAAGGGATGGACTTCACTGTGGAGCACCGACCTGGGCCAGATCACGCCAACGCGGATGGCCTGTCCCGGTTTTTCCGCCTTGACGAGGAGAGTCCCCAAGAGGATGGGTGACTCTCCCCGCCTTCAGCTGGGGGGGACGCATGTTGGACAGGCCACATGAAGGGCCGCTCCCCCCTCGGCCCGACCAGGCCCGAGCCCGGTCACACAAGTGCCACACACCACCACTGCTCGTCTTCCGTCCCCTCCGGGACCCCGGCCCCTGAACATATCGACCTCGTGGGCCCGACCCACTACTGGCCCGCGCGCCCAGCCTGGGCGCCATCTTGGACACTCCACCACGAGGCCGCCTGGCCCCCGATCGACCTCAACCCTGGGCCTAACCAGACCTCAGACATCCCGGCACCACCATCCACCCAGGAGGTGAGCGGGCTACGTGGCAAGTCAATGGGAGAAAGAGGCGTCGATGGCTCTCCCCCGCCAGGTGCCGCTCGCCCATCGCCTCCCCGGGCGCTGGCTCCACCCCCCTGCTGGGTGTCTGGACTCCCTCATCCCGGACCTCCCGACCTCCAAGTGCGAGGGTCCGGACATCATAGGGCACCAGCCCTATAACTGGGGCAGCTCCAGAGCAGGAAGGCAGTTGTATCCTGGAGTCGAGAGACGCAGAGAAGAACTCATCCTTGACGGACTACTGGCGCTGCCGTAGCTCTGCCTTGCGCATCATCGTCCTGCCTGCTGGCGCTGCCGCAACCTTCGTAACCTTCGTAAATCTTCATCGTCGTCGGGACCCGCTGGCGTGGCCGCGGACCGTTTGTAACCACCATCTTCATCGGGACCTGCTGGCTCCGCCGCGGACCGTCGCTTCCTTCGTCCATCTCGGGACCTGCCT
Organism: Lissotriton vulgaris; assembly: GCF_964263255.1. Classification (NCBI taxonomy): domain Eukaryota; kingdom Metazoa; phylum Chordata; class Amphibia; order Caudata; family Salamandridae; genus Lissotriton; species Lissotriton vulgaris. Next base: position 1,023,574,528 of record NC_141695.1, on the reverse strand, counting down.
GGCTCCGCCGCGGCCCGATCATCTAGAACGCCGAGCTCGAGGATTGAGAGCTATTCCCATCTTTTGGTATCAAGACTGTCCCGCTACCCTTTTCCCAAACCAGAGACCAGAACCGAGGGGACCCCTGAGTCCAGACCTCCTTGTACCATTCATCGTACTTAAAGAATTGCCTATAAAGCATCGTTAAACTTTACCCTTGTGTGGTGTCCGTCTGTGGGGGGGAAGTTACTTGTCTGTACGATCGTCGGAGACGGCTCTCCCCGGAGACCTCTCCCCTTATCCTCGGCCGACCCTCCCGGTCCGTCTAACATATTTATTAAGCAGTCTTCTTTCTCATGCAAGAGAAATGAATTGCCACAATTGCAATACTTATCATAAAGTAAAGTGCGTACAGTAAAAGTAGTATTATGAAATAATACTGTAAAAGCATTGATATGGTTTATTAGCCATATGGTACTTTAAATGGATAAAATATATAAATACATAAAAACATTGACTAACGTACTCAACTGGTGCTTCTAACTACGCCTACCCCGGTGTACCTGACCTAAGCCTAATACTTGAGAAGGAGTAAGGAAGTAGCAGTTTAAGTTAAGTTGGTTAAGATTGTTTTGCCAAGAATCTGCATCAAGAATTCTCTTAAGGGTTTAGTCAGCTCCATACCTTGGTAATAGAATGTGGGAGGTCTGGTATCTCTTTCTTCAGGACTCGATCTCCCAGCAACCCGCAAGGGTAGCTGGAAACACCGGAGCTAGATTTTCTCGGCTGGAGAAAAAGACAGCGTCCCTCTCAGTGCGTCAAACGGGAGGGGCGGCTTCTGTGGGCTCTCGCATCAGCTGGGCTCTCGGGCAAGTAGATAGCTGCTCTGCTCCAAACCACCGTGTGTTTGCTTAAGGCAACTGTTGGTATATTTATACCTGAAAGGTGCCTAGTTTGACGTAAGGTTGGACATAAGACGTCACTAAGAACTAACAGTTCATTCTGGACTCCAGGAGTTCTTGTTCAAATCAAAACAAAAGCAGGGGGGGATTTCCCGGGCTGCAGGAGGCTTGGTTTGTTTAAAGAACGCGTTGTGCTTTCTAGGAGTCGATGGGAGTAGCCGTGCTGTGCTTTGGACAGCATGAGCTATTACTGAATATGGATATGATTCTTATGCCTTTATAAGGATATTATTAATTATAACCACATAAGGGCATTAATCGGGAATATCGAATAAGGGTCCTAGATAGAAATACAACAAAGCTATGTACAGAACTGACGTCAGCGCCCGAGGGCGGTGTCTAAGTACTCCGAGGACGTCATCCCAGCGATCACGTCGCCGACGACGGATGCAGAGCCGCAGACAACTCCTACTGACGCGCAAGGGTACTGCTGACGAAAACTTTACGGGTCCAGCCTGACGCCTGGGGATATTCTAAGGTAAGGAATCTAACACTAACTACTGTTTCTTACAGATATATCGTCGTTACCTAAGGTAAGTAATTTGTGCTTCATGAGTTTTTTAACAGGGTATTATTTAACACATTTTTTTGTAGCATCAGCATAATGTCCAGCATAGAGGTAGAAGATGATGTCATAATGTCCAAGCCCAGCATACCATTCCGTATTATTTCATTTAATGAGTCTATGAGCTTAGGACTTTGGTTTCTTGCATGATCTATACTTCTGTCAAACGTAGTTCTTGAAGCAGAATTTGACAGGTTAATGCGGGCCCCCATGTCTTTGGACCCGTTCCCTACCGATACCTCGTCCTCACCACCTAACAAGGAAAAGATCTGAGGTGAAGATGAAAGTCTTGGTTCCATTGGAGGGTCAATGAGGCTTAAGGTACCCTGAATAAGGGAGGAATCGACAATCTCAGCGACCTCCTCTACGCTTTGTGCCTCCTTATTGCTTTCTTGGGCTTGGCCTTTTCCCGGTGTAAGTGCCCTCTTGAAGTGCTTCCCCACAAAGTCCTTTATTGATTTGGACACTAAGCCACCTTCTTTCCCACAACCTTGCGGTTTATTTGCTGCAGAGGGTTTCTTGGTGATTTTCCTCACCTCTCTTATCATTTTTCGCAGGGGTTGTAGCATGCACCCCTTCGGGCCCCCCGTCAGGCCCTTCTTCAACTGACGCCACCTCAAACTCATCGATTTGATTCGATAGGTCTTTGCATATTTTTCTTGACTTTGCCTTTCTTTGCGCCATTCCAAAGTCCTCCTTATATAATCTGTATTTCTATATACTACTTCTATTCCGTGGGCTTTTCAAATCGAAGCAAAATGTGCTCTCAGGAAAATGGCTTTCCCTCCTTAAACCCTACAGATCAGTGTTCACAAACACAATATGAACTTTACATCACACGCCTCTTCATACTCTTCCTGTGCTTTTTATACTCAAGCCCAGGTCTGGAATAGAATTAAAATCAATTTAAAAAAAAAAAGAAAAAAAAGTTTAAAAAGCACTTACCTCCCCTGTGTGCTGACTGGCTGATCGTGGTTTCTTCTAAGCGTGCTAAATAATTCTATATACAAATGCAAGTCTTGGCTCAAGCCTGGTCAGACCTCACTAGTCCCCCTGAGACGGGTGTCTTCCCAGGTGTAAGTGCTTCCACTGCGGGTTTCACTGGGCTGCACCGCTGTAGCTCACCAAGGACCCCAGCTCCCCCACCTGGCCCGTAAAAAAGCGAGTCCGCCAAGGGACACGGGGCTCCCAACTGTGTGCAGAACTTCCCTCTCTACTTCGGTACCAGCAGAAACTCACACGGCACCGTTCCTCGCAATATGCGCGCTTGATTTCCGTGCTTCTCCCAGTATGCTGATGAAGCTATATTTGAGAAATGTTGTTGTTTTCATGGAACATTCAGCGAGCATACGCGGAGCACCCGTCCTCAGTGCTTTCCGCTTTCTCGCAACTGCTCACTCGCTCTCTAGCTTGCGCTCCCGTTGTGCGTCATCACGCTGCCGTCATGCTGCCACGTCAGTCATCAGTCACAGCCTCACAGGAAAGATCAGAATTGTCTGTCCTCCTACTAACATTACATGATCTGTCTATCTGTGACGTGGGTAGAGTGAGGAACTGAAAACGTTTCTTGGTTAACACCTTGGGTGCTTGAGAGATTCCCCTCCTGTGCTGCATTCCCTGAATCCCCATTGTTCATGACGAGCTCAGCTCGTCATGAGCACAGCTCAACCGTGCCTCATGACGAGCTGAGCTCGTCATGAGCAGCGAAGGGGTTAAAGAGGGTTTTATTTTTAACAAAGGATTCCGGTTGCGGAATGTAAGTCTCTCTCGCGCAAACTCTGCGGGGTCTGGTTTGACTCTGGTCTTGGGTGATGCTTTTGCTCTTCTTTCGCCTGCTCGAGCACCACGTAAGCTGCTGGTTCTTCCTCAGGGTTGGTCAGGAAGCGTGATCAAAGAAGGACCAAAAGAGGACCATTAGGGCTCAGGTCTCCTATGATACGTCCTCCAAGGTAACCCGGTAGTGAGGGAGCACCGCTGGTAATAGTTGTGCTGTATACTTTGGGGCTGTGAAGGGTACGTGGTGGGGGAAAGGTGTAGGGAGAAGGAAGGAGGAGGGGGAAGGACCAAGGTTTATGGGAAATCTATATACAAAGGAGATGACAGCTCTCTGGCGCTTTACGGAGGGGGAATACCCCGCTTCCCCACCCAGCTCACAATATGCTGCCGTACCTGTTGTAGCCACACTCCTCCCTCGGGAGTGTGGCACGGCGAATCACCAGATCGTTGGCCTCCTGGCTCGTCTTCTTCTTTTCCTTCAGTCTTCTGTTCGCTGCTCTCCGTCCCGCCGGTTCCTCTCGCCACTCCTCCTCCTTCGACGGTGTCGTCACACGCTGTTCCTTTGGCTTCCTGGGTTTTCACCACTGAGGCGCGTCCGACGTCATAGATGGGCGTATCTGTATCCTCCGTGTAAGCCCAATTAAAGGCGCCGCTCTCGTTCTCTTCTGTCCTGCCAGCAGCTTCCATGATGCGTAATCCTCCTGAAGGGAAGGAGTGGAGGGATCAATGACCCACCAGTTCGTGCAAGGGGTGTGTTCTTCCACCCCGTGACCCACCTCGTTACACTATCATAAGTCTATGGGATACACAGCAAGTGAAAACACATAACATACCCTACACAAATTGTTCCTTGATATATATCTGATTTAAAACAATTCCTTCAAAAATCCAACAACCACAGAAATAAATAGCAACAACAGCTCTGAGCATTGTAAAGAGAAGTCCCTAAGATTTCTGCACATTCCGTGGTATTGATGTCCAAATTAACATTGAAATGGTCTGAGTTCAGATTGGCTGATTGCTCCCATTACAGCTCAAATAATATTTATCACTACATTTTCTATATTTAAAACCTTCTTTCTCTTGTAATGTTGCCTCATCTGTTTAAATAGATAGATACATTTGTATTGCACAATTAATTAAAATCTTTGCAGTTCATACACAAAAGCTTAAAAGCTATTTCCGTTCTCGGTTTCAAAGGGAGTTCATATTAACAGAAAGTTCATGACTGGCATGGCTGAAATTCATGGCGGTCGTCTACTGGTAAAATAGATTTGATCTCAGACATGTATTTTACAAAACGGGCAGCCATCTGAGCTGAATCACCCTTCATGCACTTCTCTAGGGCCTCTTGACATGTACGCACATTGAGATGATTAAACCGAAACGTAGTCTCATTAGATGATGTTTCACTGATGTCTTCATGGGGGATGACAGATAGTGTGGTAGAGTTTCATGATCATAGAGTTTTGATGCCCAGCTACCATGGGAGAGATTTTTTACAGCATGTGCATCATGTTCCGCTGACAAGATCTTCGCTTGTTTGGTCAGTACTTTTGCGACCACCCGTGTGGGCAGCGAACTGGCCCGTATATCTTGAGCTTCTAGTGCATCCAAGCAGTGCGTTAAAAACAGACCCCAGGAGGTTCTAGGCTTGTTTAGCAGGGAGCAGATGCAACTCTTTAGTGTAAAGTCACGGGCCTTTTTAGTTTTTGAGCAGTAGGCAATAAATCTTGCTTTCCTAATCCAGTGTTGGGATGACAAGCGAAACTCCATATGGATTTGGGCGTGAGAGGTCAAGTTGGGTAGAAGGAACACTCTGCAAAAACAGGCTGATTGCACTCTGTCTAACTAGATGAACATTTTATCTTTGAAGGTTAGTGCGCCAAAGGCTAAGGTCGGTAGAAGTTGGGCACCTTTCACTCGGATTAACGGCAAGAAATCAGGAGAATGAAGGGCTTTCTTGGTTCTTGAGAAGGCCCCCTCCAGGCAGCGAGCCTCTCCTTGCATTGCACAATGTGCAGAGCCGGTCTTCCTCTGTGATCTATCCAGACTTCCAGGTACATATAGGCGGCCACTACCTCTATTGATTTCCCTTCAATATAACAGAATCGCTTTCATGCTCATTATTCTAAGACTATCATCACCTCGGTTTTGGCAGTGTTAATCTCTAAAACATTTCTTTTGCAGTACAATGCCAAGGAATCAAAGAGTCTCTGGAGGCCCACCTGGGTTTGATCGAGGAGAAACATGTCGTCTGCATATTGCATTGATTGAATTTTAATAGTTGTGATTCTAGGCTGACACGCTCGAGCGACAGCCAGCCACTCGGGCAGGTCTGCTAGGTACAAATTAAAGAGTAGAGGGGCCAACATGCATCCTTGCTTTAAGCCTCTGTTGGTCATGATTTTATTGTTTGTTGACCATCCAGAGTGGACTCTTATTTTTACCCAGGTGTCAGTGTACAGGGCGATGAGAGCATTCAATAGGGATTGCGGGATGCTCATTTCATAAATTTTTCCCAGAGTACGGGACGAACAATGCTATCAAAAGCTTTTCAGATATTGATGAACTCCAAATATAGCGATTTTCCTTTTGTAGCGAGCATGCCCTCAATCATGTGGACTAGACTGATCAAATTGTCTTCAATGTGGCGGTCCTTTTGGAAGCCGGTTTGAGTAAAGAATATTAATTTATGTCTTCCACCCAGGTAGTCAGTTCTTGAAGTAGAGCACTTGCATAGGCCTTCCCTTAAACATTGAGGAGGGCAATCATCGGTATTTATCGGGGCTGGACCGTGGGAATTTTTTATGGATAGGGTGGAGAAAAGAGCTTCGCTAGGAGTCAGGAATAGGCCAGCCCATTCTGCTTGACTCTAATAGGTTGGCCAAGAATGCAGCCCACTTATGAATGGATGCTCTCTACACCTTTGTTGGTATTTTTTTTTTTAATAAAAAGTGCAACTTGGGTTGGTGTCATCTTGATGGTGGGCTTCAGTCCGATGTAAGAGTTAATATGGCTAGAGCTGTGGTGGCTAGTGTAAGTTGTTTCTATTGGGCTCTAAGTAGAGTGCTACAATGTGGGCCTCCCATTCGGCAGGAGAGATGTTTGTTACAGTTGGTGGCTGGGCAGGTCTGGCACCCTTGTTTACCCAGCTCCAGAATCTCCTCTGATCCTTTGATTTTATAATTTCATGAGCGATTGTCCAGCAAAGTTCTTCTTTCATCCTCTGGGAGGTGAATCTTGCCTTCCTGTACTCCTTGCGAGTGATCGATATCTTCTCTCATAGGGATTTATGTTCAGTGTCGTTGTACGCGCGCCTGCGCAGTAAATTGTTTAATTTGTATTTATGGTTCATTGTAGTTTGTTTGTGCTCACCAAAGTGGAGTTTGTTTGAATTGGATTTATATGGCCTTTCAGTTATCTTTGTGGCTAAGTTTTCTCCAAGGTCCACCACTGCTGTTTCCTACGATGTTGGGGTCAGTTGGTCACCAGACTCTTGGTTCAATTTGTCTAGGAAATGGTTTGCCCTCTCTTCAATTATGTCCTGATGGTCCAAAGCCTGCCGTACATTTCTTACAGGCTCCAAGTTGGCTTCGTTCCTAAACAGATGAATTTCTGGGCGGAGGCACTGCTTGGATAAGTCTTTGCACATAAGGATGGCATGATCACTTTCCGGTGAGGGAGTTACCATGAATTCCTGCACTAGATGGAAATGAGTGACTGAAATCCATATGTAGTCCTGAGTGGCCATTCTGGAGGGAGATAGGTGCATGTAATCGGCGGGCGAGTCAGAGTTGACTCTTCCATTTAAAATGCGGAGGTCTAGTTGGTTTAAGTAAGCTGCCACCATTGTCCCTGGACCATCCTTCCGTTGGTCCTTATGCCTTATATCCACGATAGGTACAAACAGTGAGCAACCCAATATACCCTTGGGGGCTTGGGTGAAAATTATGAAATGGGTAAGAAATGCCTCCAAGGGAGTTTTTTCAAGAGAGTATTCTGATATTTTGAAAATATTTATTATATAGGACAATTTAATGGTCCTGGTGGAGTTTAGTTCAGTTAATCATATATCTTAAATAAACTTCTGACTTTTCATACATAAATACAATAAACATTTAACAATGAACAAGAAAGACAACAAAAAGGTGTATATGCAAAATATTGGATTTTATCAGAAAAAGTCAAGGAGGCATTTCTTACCCATTTCATTTATATCCAGGATGACCCACATTATATCGTCCAGTGAAGTTAGGAAAGAGAAGTCCAAGCCTGTCTCCATTAGGTTTGATTTAAAATTTCCCATTATTAGTCACATATCGTTAGGAAAGTGAGAGAGAAGGTCTCTCACGGTGGGGAGCATTTTGCTCAAGGTTGCCTTTCACTTGATTTTAGAGGGGTATAGGTAGATACAGCCGAGGATCATTGTTTGTTGTTTTGAGTTGTGGTTTTCCAATAGCTGTGTCTGGGTTTTAAGAAAAATGTATTTTCCATGCCCTTTACAGAGTAAGAAAACCTGTAAGGTTAGGTTGTTTTTCACAGAGATTAACACTCCTCTTGATGGGTGGCCACCTGCTTTGGATGCTGTTGCATAGGATTCATAAATGGTGAAATCCTCCCAGGTTATAGTTTGCAAGGACCAAGTTTCCTGTTTGGCGATGGTGCTGTAGCTCTTCAGGAAAGATGTAGTTGTCCTTTCTGCTTTTTCCTTGGTAAGTCCACAAATGTTCCAGGAACAGATTCTGAGTTAGTAAGCTGCGTCCTTATTAGTTGTATATTCAACTGAGGTGTTGGGTGCTTCACCCTAGGGCCTGGGAAAGCCGGACCAGTCTTGGGAATTCTGTCATCTAAGAGTGCACTGCGTAGACCTCCTACTTTGGTTGTAGTTATTTGTAGCAAGTTCTCTCTCTCAAAGACATTGTTTGAGTTCCTGCTAGGGAGCCACACAAAACTGAAGTAGGTAGCTGCCTGGCTGTATTACTGTTGGTATTGTTTTTATTGTTGGAGACCGTTAGAGTGTTGAGAGCTGTGTCCTTTAAGAAAGCGGGATACTTACCCAGAGCCGCAAATCTAAACTGGATATCCCAGTCACCCAGGCGATTTTTGTTCTTCATTATGGCAGAGGCCATGTCTTTGCTGTAGAAAGTTACTACCATGGCCTCGTTTGTCTAGCCCTTGTCTGAGGCGACAAATGTAACACTTTCGATATCAGTTTTTTTTTTATTTTCTAATCCCGGAAGGTACGAGCACAACTTTAGGATATTTCCTCTATTGAGGGTGTCCCATTTCCCTTGGGATGCATACTCTGGATACAACTTTAGTTTTATGTTATGTTATGTTAATATAAATTTCTAAAGCGCTCGTACGCCCGTGGGCTTCATGGCGCAATCGACGGGGCATCTTTGAAAAACCACCAATATTCGCTCACACCAGGAGCAGAAATATCAAAGAGATTCTGTCCAGGCATACTGATATACCTAAACACCATCGTGGAACCCAACCTTGCCTAAACTGTAACCATTGCAATAACGTCATCAAAGGCAATAGCATACAACATCCCATGAAAGGACACAATATCAAACTCCAAGTCGACGCTACCTGTGATTCCATGAACTTGATTTATGCATTGAAATGTCCTTGTGGCAAGTTATATGTTGGCAAAACTGAACGTAAAATAAAAACACGCCTCAACGAACATAAGTCCAACATACGGTTGAAAATGGAAAAATCCAATGTTGCCATGCACTTTGTTGATGCACGCCACACCATCGCTCAATTGAAATACATTGTATTGGAAACCATCCCCAAGAACGAAGGAATTGACAATAATAAACTGCTGTTAAAAAGAGAACTTGAATGGATCTACCTATTACAGACACTGAAGCCTCACGGGCTCAATGACCGCATCGAATACAGTTGTTACCTTTAAAGTGTTTATGATGTTCCCCTTAACTGTTTTACTGTACTCCTTTTCCTGCATTATCCTTTATTCTTTTTCCTATACACTCCCTGCACGTTAAACTAGCCTCCCACTAACCCACTCCAGTCCAAGATGGCCGCGGATTTCTCCACTTGAGTCGTCATTTTATGCATGGGTTTTCCTATGCATGAGTCCACCGACGCTTTCTACTAGCATCATATTAACCACCCCTACTCACGATTACACGAGACAGCGAGCTGAGAGCCCGCCGGATAGCGTTTTGGCGCTACGCGTGACTATGAAGTAAGTCCCTGTGCAAGCATTAAGCTACCACCAATGCGTTTGCTGTATCCCCAATCACTTGTGGTAATATCCCTCTCACACGTCCCATACCCTCACATTAGTACCGAGCACTATGTAGTCCTACGCCACCAACTCCCCTCACTTTTAGCACAAGTAATTCCCCACATATTTTTTAGACAACCGCCCCCTCACACTTGTTTTCTTTGCCTTCCTCCACAACACTCCGTGACCAAGGGCATTCTTGCCCGAAATGCATTGGAGAATCAGTTCATAAGTTAACCTCTACGGATGTACGCTGTTTTCTGATATGTTGCTAATATCAGTCTAAAATTGCTAAAATCAACTGAAGAAATGGATGAAAAATAAATATACCATACCTCTATTTGAGTACTGAATCATATTTGTGATCACCCCTGGTGTGCCTCATAAGGGGATGTACCCGCAGTTCTCTGCATACACAACTCAAGTGATATTTATTGGTGTTTAGACGGACAACACCACCCTTGAGAGCACCCTTAAACTTGGAACTGTTTCCTAAACACGTTAATTTACCTTGCTGTGCACCCCCCTACCTCTGCTATTTGGCAATCGATGGGAATAACACAACACATCATACCACTCTATTGATAAGCCTGTTTGAAGAGCCAGGTCTTTAAGGCTTGTCTAAAGGCCAAGAGATCTTGGCATTGTCTTAGTGACAGGGGTAGAGAGTTCCAAATGGAGGCCGCTAGAAGATGAAAACAGCTGCCGCCCTGACGTTTCCTCTTAAACCGGGGGACAATTGCAAGGTCCATGTGAGCAGAGCGCAGGTTGCGTGAGGGGACATAATTTGACACCAGTTTCCTGATAAATTTAGGGCCTTTATTCTGTAGAGCCTTGAAGGTGATGCAACCGGTTTTAAAAGCTACTCTTTGAGCCACCGGTAGCCAGTGAAGTTTTTCAAGGCCAAATTTAATAGATTGCCACTTTGGTTGTTTCCAGATAAGTCTAGCCGCCTGATTTTGGACCAGTTGTAGTCTTCTTAAAAGACCCGCTGGAAGTCCTAAATAAAGGCTGTTTGAAAAATCTAGGCGTGACAGAACAAGGGCGATGATTACCTGGATGAGTGCAGAGTGCGTTAACAGGTGAGCTATTTTTTTTATCTTTCTGAGCTGCAAGAAACTGGCAGAAACGACAGCTCCTACCTGTGCTTTAAGGGATAAATCTGTACTGAGCATGACCTCCATACTCTTGACCGACAGAGATTTATTAGAGGGGACACCCAAATCAGATGGCCAAAAGTGAGTGCCCCAGCTGAGTTCACTTTTCCCGGACAAGATCAGTTCTGTCTTGCCCGGGTTCAATTTAAGATGGTTGAGATTCATCCATCTCTGTATGTGTATCATAGTTTTTTGGAATTCAGCCACTGAGTCTTCGGTATTCAAGGGAAAAACGAGCTGGAGGTTGTCAGCGTAGTTAAAGATGGTGACTTTATGATTCTTTAGGGAGTGTAATAATGGACGGAGGTATAAATTGAACAATAAAGGTGAGAGTGAGGATCCCTGAGGGACCCCACAGGTAGCAGAGAAACTGGAAGCTGTGAAAGTCCCTAATCTCACTGATTGTGTACGACCATCAATAAAAGAGGCTATCCAACTCAATACGGTTCCCTGGAGGCCGGCCTGCTCGACATGGTTGATAAGAATGTCATAATCAACTGTGTCGAACGCGGCCGACAAATCAAGGAGCACCAAGGTCTGATGGATGTCCCTGTCCGCGTTCGACCTTAGAGTATCTTGGACTGCTAGAATCACGGTCTCTGTGGAATGACAAGGACGAAAGCCTGCCTGATTCGGCTCCAAGTTTTAAGCCTTCTTGGGGCAATTGGATTTTCTCTGCGGTGTTCAATGCCGCTTTATTCAGCTGTTGTAAGAGTTTTAACACAGAGGCTTCTTTGGGCACCCTGATCTTGGCTGATTGACTAAGGCATTCTGGTCTGTTTGCTTTGAGGCAGTGTAGGCTGGCATCATAGGAAGATTCTTCACCTCTTATACTTCCTTGGGGGTACTGCAGCCTGTGATTGGTTATTTCCAGGGGGTTCAGTGCCTTTTCGTTTTGTTTTTTACCTGGCCAGTCCCTGAGGTTTACTTGTATGGCTATCTCCTCTGTGAGTTTTCTTATTTTAAGGCCTCCAAGTGGCTGTAATAAGTCATGACAGCTTATACCTTTGTGTGGAGAACACCTGGCCATGGGCTTTTTCACACCATATTGGTGGAGAGGTCAGTTTCTTAATGGTTTAATAGGTTTATCCAGTAACTTGGGGGATTATCCGCTGTGTTTCTTGATTGATTTTTTCACCTTAGATTTCTCAGGGATCTTCACTGGGTCAAACTCAGTGTATCGGTCGCTATCAATTTTGTTTTGGTCTGCACCGAACGCTTCAATGTTTTGTTCTGGAGAGCGAGTGACTGCAGTTCCTCCTCCTTGAATGTTGTTGCTGGATGCAGGAACTATGTGGGCTTTCAGTTCAGTATCGTCTGTTCCGAGCCAGCGTAGTAGTGCACAATCCTTTTTCCTAGATTTATTTAGTTTCTTTAGTCTCTTCTTATTTTTCCTAGACAGGTGTTGTCCTTCTCTGGAGGGTGTGTTAGCCTTATTTAATACCTCAGTGGAAAAGATTGTGTTGCCGACGTCTATTGCAGGGCTAGATTGGGTAGATTTATCTGCGCCTCTTTTTAATTGTATTTTATGTGGGGTGAGTTCATAATCTTGTTTATCGGTAACTTTCGAGCTTCTGGCCAGGGGCTCTTGTGTGTTAATGGTCTGTTACTCGGGGGCCTTGGGGGAGGGGGGTCATGGTTGTGTGTCAGGTGTCTTGTCCTGGTGCCAATCCTGTTGCCTCCTAGTGTGCTCTGCGCTGCAAGGGCGCTCTTTGCTTAAAGTGGGCCGACGTTGATACTGGCTTTGAGATGATGGGGGAGAAGAAGTTTTCCGTGCTCGTCTACATGCCTCATTCTTCAGGTCCTCACTTAGGGTGGACATTACTTCCAGGAGCATTTCTAGTTTTTTTAGTATCCGGTTGCAGCTGCATTCCTGGTGCATTTGAGTTTGTGTTGCGTTATTTTGAGCCCTGCATATCAGAGAGTTTAGTTGGTGAAGCTTGGTATCAATTCTAGTTATTAGGTCAGCTATCAGGTGTAAGATATTTATTTGTGCATCCAGTTTGTCTGCATGCATGTGAGCTGCGCTAGCCATTGAGTTCAGGGCTTGATTGGTGACTGAGAGCAACATCTCAACCTTGTGTGTAGATGGAGTGTGGAGTGGCTCCCCGTGCAAGTATTCTATTTTTAAGGGTTTGCTGTCCTGGTTTTGGGGATGCGGAGTGGTTGAGTTTGAGTTTGAGTAGCTACTAGTTGATGAGGGTAATTTCCCTTGAAGCTTTTATGTGAGACTTATTGTAGGTTAACTGCTTTATAGCTAGCACTGCTGTTATTGGTGACCAGCAAGGCGGCGTTGATTATGCAGCCCCTAGTCTCAAGCTGGTGTGGGTCCTTGAGGCGGGTATTGCAAAATTGCTCACAAGGAGCAGCTGATGGCGTGGACGCAGGCAAGGGGAAATCGAACCTGAGCTTTTGGGTGCAAGACTCCAGTGCACCATTAGATTGTTTTGTTTCTATTTCAGAGGGTGATGGGCTTGATAAGTTGATGAACAGACTTACTGGGCTCGCTGAGCTAGTGGACGAGATCCATATTGGTGATTTTAGTGATTTCTGACCGTAGTGCTGGTTTAAAGCAAGGTCTCGATCTTCTCCAGAGTTCAAGGGTTCCACCCATTGCGGTAGCTCTTAGTGGGCCTCACTGGGTTCCGTGTTATCGTAGCATCTAAGCATAGCTAAGACTGGCTTGTTGTTCTGCGAGTTACCCAGACGACTTTCCTGAAATATCCTTTGGGAGGGAGGTGGGCTGGTTGCGAAGAAGCATAGTCCTTCCCATGGATAATTATTTCTGAGTAAAGAGAAACCGGGTGAGGTGTACTTGTTCGAATTTCCTAACTTTGGCTATGGGTGCTGGAGCTCTCGACTCCCATGATGAGGAGGGCTGCTTGTTTGAGCATTTGCGTTTCTTTACAGGACCAAATTAGGTAATCTCCGATATCTCTGGTGGTGCAATATTTCAGTTTTGAATGGCGCAGGGGTGCTTCCTGGTTGTGCTTTTTATAGGCTTCTTGCTTTCCTTCGACAGAGGATGTCAAGATATTGCTGCGCCTGCCCGATTTAGCCCCCTCGTATGCCTCCTGGGTTCCCTCAATTCGAGATGATGGCTGATTCCCTCGCCTTCCTCCTTGAGGATACAACATCTTTCCTTTCTGTCCTTTGGCAGTCTTATGGGCGCAGTAGGAGTTTTTGCAGCTGCGTGGAATTTCTTGTTTGCATTGCTCCTCTCTGTTTGTAACTGAGAGTCTTCTTTTCGGGAGGAGGGAAGGGAACCTATCCACCTGCTCCTTTTCTCTCCTCTTTGCACCCCAGCGGGATGACAGCTGAGCCATTAAATGATGCTGATGGGGGGAAATTAGAAAAGGGGGGGAAGGAGGAGAACTGAGTGGGAACACACCAGACCACCCACAAGCCGCACCCAAGCATAGGTGGACTGCTTCTGCAGGGGTCCATGTCCACACTGGGCAGCCGGCCACTACAACCACTGCAACTCAGCCTCCACCACCACTACCCGGCCTCGGCCCCTTTCTTCCCCTCTTACTTGTCACTACGTGCAGTGTTGTCCCCGATTCCCAGGGTTGGTTTCCTGCCTACTAAGCCAGCTCACGTCCCTCACCATGGGCGTCCACAGGGGGGGCGAGGGGGCAAGGGGAGGCACGTGGCCCCCCTTGGATCGCCAGTGCGTCCGGTGTGGGCCCAGTCAGCGCCGGCCCTAGTCCATCATGCTTTTGAAATGGTGCCATTGTTCCAGGTAGCAGCCCCAACCATTGGGTGGAAAGGGTGCAAGGGGGTGGCCGAGAAGGGTGCAAGGCAGATGTCGAGAAGGGTGCAAGACAGGGGAGAAGGATGCAAGGCAAAGGGGAGAAGGTTGCAAGGTAGAGAAGGGGGCAAGTCGGAGGGGAAGAAGGGTGCAATGGGGAGGGGGAGAAGGGTGCAAGGCGGAGGGGAGAAGGGTGCAAGGCGGAGGGGGAGAAGGGTGCAAGGCGGAGGGGGAGAAGGGTGCAAGGGGAGAAGGGTGCGTGGGGGAGAGCGAGAAGGGTGCAAGGCAGAGGGTGAGAAGGGTGCACGGCAGAGGGGAGAAGGTTGCAAGGTAGAGAAGGGTGCAATTCAGAGGAGGAGAAGGGTGCAACGGGGAAGGGGAGAAGGGTGCAAGGTAGAAAAGGGTGCAAGGCGGAGGTGGCGAAGGGTACAAGGGCGAGAAGGGTTGAAGGGGGAGGGCGAGAAGGGTGCAAGGCAGTGGAGAGAAGGGTACAAGGCAGTGGGGAGAAGGGTGAAAGGCAGAGGGGAGAATGGTGCAAGGCAGAGGGGAGAATGGTGTAAGGTAGAGGGGAGAATGGTGCTAGGTAGAAAAGGGTGCAATGCGGAGGTGGAGAAGGGTACAAGGGCGAGGGGCAGAAGGGTGCAAGGGGGAGGGGGAGATGGGTGGGGGGCGAGAAGGGTGCAAGGCAGAGGGGAGAAGGGTGCAAGGGGCACAGCGAGAAGGGTGCAAGGCAGAGGGCGAGAAGGGTGCAAGTCAAAGGGGAGAAGGGTGCAAGGTAGAGAAGGGTGCAAGGCGCAGGGGAGAAGGGTGCAAGAGAAGGGGGAGAAGGATGCAAGGGAGAGAGAAGGGTGCATGGCAGAGAGGAGAAGGGTGCAAGGCAGAGGGGAGAAGGGTGCAAGGCAGTGGGGAGAAGGGTATATGGGGGAGGGGGAGAAGGATGCAAGGGGGAGGGCAAGAAGCGTGCAAGGCAAAGGGGAGAAGGGTGCAAGGGGAAGGGCGAGAAGGGTGCAAGGCAGAGGGGAGAAGGGTGCAAGGCAGAGGGGAGAATGGTGCAAGGCAGAGGGGAGAATGGTGCAAGGTAGAAAAGGGTGCAAGGCAAGGCTGAGAAGTGTACAAGGGGGAGAAGGATGCAAGGGGGAGGGCAAGAAGCGTGCAAGGCAAAGGGGAGAAGGGTGCAAGGGGAAGGGCGAGAAGGGTGCAAGACAGAGGGGAGAAGGGTGCAAGGCAGAGGGGAGAATGGTGCAAGGCAGAGGGGAGAATGGTGCAAGGTAGAAAAGGGTGCAAGGCAAGGCTGAGAAGTGTACAAGAGGGAGGGGGAGAAGGGAGCAAGGGGGAGGGGAAAAGGGTGCAAGGGGGAAGGGAGAAGGGTGCAGGGGGGAGGGGAGAAGGATGCAAGGCAGAGGGGAGAAGGATGCAAGAGGGAGGGCGAGAATGGAGCAAGGCACAGAGCGAGAAGGGTGCAAGACAGAGGGGATAAGGGTGCAAGGTAGAGAAGGGTGCAAGTCGGAGGGGGAGAAGGGTGCAAGGGGGAGGGGAGAAGGGTACAAGGCAGAGGGGAGAATGGTGCAAGGCAGAGGGGAGAATGGTGCAAGGTAGAAAAGGGTGCAAGGCAGAGGTGGAGTAGGGTACAAGGGGGAGGGGAAGAAGTGTGCAAGGGTGAGGGGAGAAGGGAGAAGGATGCAAGGGGGAGGGCGAGAAGGGTGCAAGGCAGGGGGGAGAAGGGGGTAAGGGGAGGGGGAGAAGGATGCAAGGCAGAGACGGGTGCAAGGCAGAGACGGGTGCAAGGCAAAGGGGGATATGGATTCAAGGTGGAGAAGGGTGCAAGGCAGAGGGGGAGAAGGGTGCAAGGCATAGGGGGAGAAGGGTGCAAGGCAGAGGGGGAAAAGGGTGCAAGGAAGAGGGGATAAGGGTGCAAGGCAGAGGGGTGAAGGGTGCAAGGCAGAGGGGAGAATTGTGCAAGGCAGAAGCGAAAAAGGGTGCAAGGGGAGGGGTAGAAGGGTGCAAGGCAGAGGGGTAGAAGGGTGCAAGGGGGAGGGGAGAACGGTGCAAGGCGTAGGTGGAGAAGGGTGCAAGGGGCAAGGCGGAGGGGGAGAAGGGTGCAAGGCGGAGGGGGAGAAGGGTGCAAGGCGGAGATGGAGAAGGGTGCAAGGCGGAGGGGGAGACGGGTACAAGGCGGAGGGGGATACGGGTACAAGGCGGAGGGGAGATGGGTGCAAGGCAGAGGGGGAGAAGGGTGCAAGGTAGAGGGGGGTAAGGGTGCAAGGCGGAGGGGGAGAAGGGTGCAAGGCAGAGAAGGGTGCAAGGTAGAAGGGGAAAAGGGTGCAAGGGGGAGAATGGTGCAAGGCGGAGGGGGAGAAGGGTGCAAGGCGGAGGGGGAGAAGGGTGCAAGGCGGAGGGGGAAAAGGGTGCAAGGCAGAGGGGAGAAGGGTGCTAGGCAGAAGGGAGAAGGGTGCTAGGCAGAAGGGAGAAAGGTGCTAGGCAGAGGGGAGAAGGGTGCAAGGCAAAGGGGAGAATGGTGCAAGACAGAGGGGAGAATGGTGCAAGGTAGAGGGGAGAATGGTGCAAGGTGGAAAAGGGTGCAAGGCAGAGTGGAGAATGGTGCAAGGCAGAGGGGAGAATGGTGCAAGGTAGAAAAGGGTGCAAGGCGGAGATGGAGAAGGGTGCAAGAGGGAGGGGGAAAAGGGTGCAAGGGGGGAGGGGAGAAGGGTGCAGGGGGGAGGGGAGAAGGGTGCATGGCAGAGGGGAGAAGGGTGCATGGCAGAGGTGAGAAGGGTGCAAGGGGGAGGGCGAGAATGAAGCAAGGCACAGGGTGAGAAGGGTGCTAGGCAAAGGGAGAAGGGTGCAAGGCAGAGGGGAGAATGGGCGCAAGGTAGAAAAGGGTGCAAGGCGGAGGGGAAGTAGGGTAAAAGGGGAGGGGGAGAAGGGGGCATGGGGGAGGGTGAGAACGGTGCAAGGGAGAGGGGAGAAGGGTGCAAGGGGGATGGTGATGAAGTTAAATTGTGCCCCCCTGGAAACATTTCTGCGGACACCCATGTCCCTCACTCCTTCTTGCTCCTCCACAGCTCGCCGACCCCACTTGGGGCTCGGAGCTCAGCCCCCGCTTCACCTCCCTGCTCCTC
This sequence comes from Lissotriton vulgaris, assembly GCF_964263255.1. Taxonomy (NCBI): domain Eukaryota; kingdom Metazoa; phylum Chordata; class Amphibia; order Caudata; family Salamandridae; genus Lissotriton; species Lissotriton vulgaris. The sequence continues at coordinate 1,023,556,948 of NC_141695.1, read as the reverse complement.
CTTATAGAAGTGCAGCGGAGATGCTGCCAGCACTATTGCCTCCCTGTCCGCACCTCCCTCCTCCGCTATTCAGGCATGAGAAGAGAAAGGGCAAGGGGTCTGTCGCCCAGAACAAGTACCTGGGCTGGAGGTTAGAGGGAAGAGCTCGGGCTTGGATTCTTCTACCTCCTTGTCCGCTCCCTTCACCGACCCATTTTCGGCTGGAGAAAAGAATAGAAAGAAGAGGAGTGCCACCCAAACAGGGCTGCAGGTTTAGCAAGGGGTGTGGTGGGTTGAGGAGCAGGAGGAAGAGTAAGGCGGAAGGCACGTGGAGAGGCGGACCCGTAAACTGCTGGTTGCCGTGATCCACCCAGCCCCGTCGTTACAAATGTCTGGCCGGAGCGAAGTTCAGGTCAGAAGCCGTAAGGAGAATTCTCTTCAGCTGTAAGGAACACGGCTACACAATGGGTCTGTTTGAATGCATAATAAAGGTATCCATCTGAAGCATTTATTGCATAGTACATGTTGGAAAAGAGAACAAAAAAAAAGATTCACTTTCCTTAATATGTGAACAATAGTCTTAGCTTTGTCAACATAGTTATGTGTATAAAGTTTTTAAAAAATGATCCATCAAAACATGTCTAGTATTTTTCTAATATTGACTTGTAGATTAACAAGGGCTCTTCACAAGAATGAATCCAAAGGTACCACTGGTGCAGCATCCAGCGCCAACCGACGTCGGTGGGCACCATCTTTGAGTCGGACATGATGGAGGTTTCCCAGGTAGCTTTCTGAGAACAATTCCAAGACATGAGGAAGACCAGCCGGGGAGTAGACATTCCCTACGTGCCTGGAGAGGAGCACTGAACACTAAACAAAGAACTGCCCTGGGCACTGCTCAGGGCCTCTTCAGGAGTGTCTCATCACCCCATATGTGCTTATTTCGGGGTGCTGGAACCCATGGATGTGTTGCTATATTTTTACTATCATCCATGAAGACCTGAAACTTGGAGACGTTTTCAACATCTGAACCTCTGGAGGACCAGGACTGGGTAAATTTTATATGCACAAAATACGCTTTGTGTGTAGTTATTTACCATCATGTTTCCAATATTCATCTTTAACCCCTTCCATGCTGATGAGGGCCCCCAGCCGTCATGCACTACGGTGCTCGTGTGCTGATGACGGCTGGGGGCCGTCATGAACCCGCCCACTCGCGATTCTGCCGCACAGGCGCAGAATCGCGGCCGCATGGAAGGGGTTAAAGATTTTTCATTACAGACTCCACAGAAGTCTTCCACTGAATCTTAATGAAACATTGAGATAGATTAGGAATGACATTTCAATGGAAACACAAGCTAAGTGTAACTTATCTGCAACATCAGGTATATGTCACTAACTTTTCTCAAGGAAGGGATTATACTCATAAACATACCCTTACAAACGACTAGAAAGCAGGGAAAAAATGGATAGCAGGACATTTGAAATTTGCACCCATAAGTACATAGTCGCAACAAACTCTTGCCTCAACTGGGCATCTTCATATGCATTCAAATTAAGACATGCAAAGGGATAAAGATGTCTGATGCTACATTTACACATTCGGTGCTAGTGCTACAAGTATTTTCAACCATGCTCTTACTAAGGATCTTCATGGCAATATCCCATAGGGAAATGGAGAAAAAAACTAGTCTAATCTTGCAGTTAGACCATTACATGATGGTGTTACTTTGAAAATAGTGTTCAAGTTCAAGTAATCCCAAGCACTAAATGTTTGGGTGAATTTATAAATCAAGTCTCTTGTTATTATAATTCAGTTAACAAAAGTTATTTTCCCTAAATACACCATCTGAAAGAGGTAGAGGTAACACGAATTAGGTTGTACTCTTTTGTATCCTCATACATGCCGCATGTGGCAGAATAAGAACTGGTCAAGATTCTGTCAAGCTAAATGCCTACTAGTTATCTGTACACAATTTATGCTGTGGGCATTTACAAATGTAGTGGCAAGAAACATTAATAGCTACCAAAAGGAACAAACGTTTCAGTTGTCACAAAGGCCTGACACATCCAAAATTAGACATGAAATGTTGAATTCCAACCTTAGGACTCTATCAGATCCAGTGCAATCTTCTTTCTAAACTTCTCCATATCTTTAGAATTGTTTGAAATGTCTGTCACAGGCTGTTGACTCGGGTATGAATCTGCAAACTGTGTATACAGGTGAAATAAATATCCTCTAAATTAATATATGAGTGACTTTGAATGTTATGAAATTACTACATTTCATTTCAATGGATATAACAAATGTGTTTTCAAATGTTTTATCTTGAAACAAGAGGCAATGTCACTAGTGATTTGCAACCCGCTATTTTGTTTGGATTTAAAAATATCTCCCTGGAGAATATTTGCCGATAACCACAATTATAAAACAAAGTAAGGTGCAGTTCATCTTACAGTCTCATTGCCAGCATGCAAAAAAGACCACGGTTGTAGCTGTCAAATTGCTTTGTATTTGGAATGGTAATCTGGATGTTTCACAGCCTGTAGGAAGGTCCTTTTAAAACATTTGAATGAGTATATGAAATATTAAATATTGTCCATCTAAAAGTAATTAATAAGTATTATACAACATCACAAATAATATTTCAATTAAAAAAATACTGACTTCAGTGTGCTCTCAGATTTATATTTTTTTGCAATCTGGGAACACAAAATAGGCAATGGGATGGTTTAGGAGAAATGGTACCTCAAATTGACCAAGAAGTTAATGTAGGCAAGAAGATTTTCTGTCATGAAAACATAAAACTAGAACTTTCGTTGAAGTAGGTTTTAGTATCTGTTAACATGATATAAAAATAGTGGGGAAAAACCCATGAGCCAGACAGTTATATTCTGCTATGAACACAACTAACTACCACATAGTTGAAGAAATTAGATAAATATTAATATTACTTTGAACACATTTAAAATTAAAGCAGGTGAAAGAGTAGGTATGTGAAAATATATATAATAAAAAATAAATGAGAAGGAATTGGCCATAAAAAGCTTGCACTCTAGCACTGCTAATATTAGTCTTTGTGCATCATTCTTCCATTATTAACAATTTTTCCTTGCTGGAATTTTTAATAATGAAGTTGTCAATCTCTTGATAGAGGTGCAAGCCTGTGCTATAGTTCAAATGACAATAGGAGATAAAATCGACCATTTTATATTAAATATTCCAATTAAGCCTCTCCTTCTATTACAAGCACTCCAGTTTTACAAATTAATAACTTTCTAACCTCCATCCAATAAAAAAAGTTCTGCTTTTCAAATAAATCCAGTAAATGCCAGTATTGTTTGGGCATTAACACTTTCCATATTTTCGAATGGTACCTGCGCATTTTTGAATGTGGTCATGAATAACCCTACCTGTCATTCAAACTCCATTAGCAAACAGTTTCAGGAATGCAAAGGAATAAATAACTTGAATATGATAATGACAAAGGGATAAATTATTTTCAGAAAAGAATCACACAGATTCCTGGGATAGCAGAAAGTGAAATTTTGCCTATTCTGCTAATTATTATGTAAATTTTAATTTTTAACAATGTGTCCTTTACCGTTTAACAGCAAATCAAACAGTCCTATTACCGACTCATTCGAACCTGACAGAATGAAAATTCACATATCATGATCACGTAGATTCCCAAAAAAGTAACAATCGATAGTAGCCCAGGAAAACAGCAGAAGACACTGTTGGTGAAATTGCAATACACTAAGGGGAAAAGTCAAATGCGTCATTAAACAGAATGAAACACAAATGTTTTTAATTTTTTTTATTTTTAAAAATGTGATGTAACTATACAAACATTGGGTCTTGACAGACATAACTTCCCAAAACATGCATCCATTATCTGTAAAAATAAAAAATAAAAAATAAATCACCATTTAATTCATCTACATAGAATTTTCAATGTGTTGCTAGAAGTGAGAGTTGACCCAATACAACAATAAACTTCATGATTCAGACTTTTGATTGTCATAAATATCCAGGTTATTTTTTTACCTTCTCACCTATTTGATCTATCTTATTGTTTAAAAACCTACTCACCAGGACTTTGATGTACTTTGTGGAAGTAGTATAGTACAGAAAAAACTTAAACATTTTGAAAAACAAGTAATCTTTAAAAAGATTGTATTAAATTAAAGTATACATATTTACAAAAACACACAATTATAATTTATAACCATACCATTCTACTTAATGAATATATGTATATGCATGTATTTACACACACATTCTGATCATCTGTATTCAAAACTAAAAGATTTTGGTAGAGAGGATCATACGTCCTTGTTTTTAAAAACTTCTGTTTCTTGGCATTTACAATCTATTGCAAAATACGGCAATGTGACAATAATCAAAAAACACCATGTAAGTAGTAGCAAAAGGTAAAACACACAAGATGATGGACGGAATGTTGCACAATGGCAAAACATTCACCCCGAGTCACAGATCTGGGTTTAATCCATTGTTATTTTGCTCACCAAGCCACCCCAGTTCGACATAGCCATATGCAAATCAGTGTTGACCCTGTTCCTCGTGGGAACAGTCCAGCCCGAACTGCCAAGCCATGTCTTCCCTGGATCAGAATCAAGCATCCTAGGACCGGTTTCTGGCTATCAGCCGTCTTCAGCCAGGATAGCTTGACTCCAGTGGCTTAGTGAGCATGGGACCCACGTCTGTGCATACCCTTCCCACATAGAGTGAACAGCAAAACACACAAGATGATGGATGGAATGTTGCACAATGGCAAACATTCACCCCAAGTCACAGATCTGGGTTTAATTCATCGTTATTTTGCTCACCAAGCCACCCCAGTAGTAGCAAAAGGTCACTTCCAGCATTAATCAGTCTATACCATTCTTATCAGGTGTAACAGGCAATTCACACATTTACTGTTTACAAAAATTATCCCCTTGATTTTATGAAGGGGGGCATTAATCAGTGCTGAATCAGAGGAGATAATACTAGAAAATAATAGCCAATGGTGTAACATTTGGGAGGGAGAAAGAAAAAGCAGAGATAAACATGAACAAATCATGTAAGCACAAGGAAGTGACTCAACTAGGCCAGCGCCGCTGATGAGTAGTGTAAGTGAGTAGGAAGTAACTGTCAGCTGGTGGGTCGGGGATGCAAGAGGGGGCAAATCAGGAGCCCACCTCTGGGCAGCTCCTCTCGGGTGTTACCACAACAGACCACTCCCATCAGTACTAGACAATTAATCCTGAGCAAGAGGCGAAGGGATTAGCACCTCCCCATTCATAGCACAGGGGTAATGACCCACGGCCAGGGCCACTAGAAGTCCACTCAATACACTATGCTGCTGTCTCCCCCACATGTTCTCTTCGCACATCCGCTTACCCTCCCCTAATGAGCTGTCGCTTATCTCAGGGTCTCCCCATGAGTCATATTCTGGGTGTTCTCAGGCCACTAAAATCTCGGTCCACAAATCTGCAATAGGGCTTCATCTCCCCCTTCAAGCCTCCTCCCTGACCGATGCCCGCACCTCTGTCCCTCCCATTGGGTAACGTAAAACCTCCAAGTTCTCACCCCAGGACCAACCACAGACTTCCATGACATGGCTATGCGCCTCTCAGCTAGTGCGAGGGCCAGAGCTACAAATCTTGTACCAACCTCATGCACGTTTGTTGTCTGGAATAGCCCCAGGACCCAGACCTCTAATGGCCATGGGAGGGAGGGCCAAAGCACAGAGTCCAGAGCGGCTAGCACCTCATCCCAAAAGGGGTGCAGCCGGGGGCAGTACCAAACCTTTAGAATGAAATCAGGATCCAAATATCCGTATCTAGGACAGGGGCGGGTCGCACCCCCATAGATTACCTGCATCCTGTGCAGTGTCACAAACATCATATGGACATAATTAAATTGAATGCATTTCAACCTTGTGTTCCTAGAGATTTTTTGGGGGGTAATCCAGTACCTTGCACCACTCAGAGTCTGTCAAATCTCGCTGCAGGATTGTTACTCATCTTTCTGCACTGAAGATAAAGGGCCACAAACCATTGCCGAGAGGAATCAGTAAAACCAGGTCACCAGGTATCTGGTGACACCAATTGAGATCAGCAACTGTAGGTCTCCCCGTTCCCCCTTCCAGAGGACCCAAAACACCTGGGTAAGTGCTTCATGCATAAGGAATTGTCCCGACGGCAAATCATAATGAGCAATCGGGTCTTCCAGGGGCCATAATGTGCCCAGCGTCCATCCAGGCTGATAGTTGGCCAGTAGTAAAGCAGGAGAGGGGTTTAATATGAGGTAGTCCAATAATGGCAGCAATAGGGCATATAGCAGTGTCCTAGCGGTTCTCAGGATACAACGGTGCCCACATTGCAGCGCCACAGTTAACACCGGGCAAAATGATTTTGACAGTAGGGTTCCCTTGTGACACGACAGTCCCACCTCGCCCAACTCGTCCTGATTGAACCCATAATGGGCAGTTTAAGGAGCACCAAAAGGGACAGCTGAGACCCAGAGAGTCTTTCCCTAGTTTGCCACTCGGAGGTCCACCAGGGAGTGGAAGAACTGGACTCATAAATATGAAAAAGAAGTGGGTGACCACGTCGGGTGTGGAGGTAGGCCCACGGCTGTAACACATCCAAGGACACGGGGAACATGAGTCTTTGCTCTGCTGACCCAGAGCCCAGACACTTTCTCAAATTCTCACAGAAGTTCCATTGATCTTACAACTCCTGTTGGCCTGACCCTCAGGTAGCGGAGAGTGTCATATGCATAGAGGGAGATTTATTTGCAAACACCACTCATGAGCTCCTGTCCATTCATTGAAGGAGTTCAGTGAGAGGCTCAATGGCCAGGGCAAACAGTAGTGAGAACAGCGGACACCCCTGCCTCGTGCATGAAACCGGTCTTAACCTGAGATTTTGGAGCAGTGTATAGCAGGAAGTCCCGTTGCACCGTATCAAATGCTTTTTCTAGATCCATCGACTTCAGTATGGCATTTGTGCAGGTGTGGGTCTCAGAATGGTACAATATATGGTACAACCTCCTAAGGTTTAGGGAAGTGCTATGGGTAGGAATGAAGCTGTTCTGGTCCCCATTTATCAATTATGGCATATGTGGGAGCAGCTGGAGAGCCGAAAACTTACTAAGGATCTTGAAATCTAGTGCAGCAAGAAAATGGGGCGGAATTCAGTTACCCAGGCTCCATGTGTTTGAATTTTAGGGAGAGGGATAATTGCATTGGTTGTGGACCCAGGAATTGCGCCAAGTCGCCTGGAATCTGCATACAGTCTTTCCAGGTGCCGGGCTAGGCATTTATTGCATAAAATTCAGTCAGAAGGCTGTCAGGCCCGGTGTTTTACCCCTCCCCATTCCTTTTATAGCTACCCAACTTTCTTGTGCAGTCACAGGACCTCCCGGAGCCTTACGATGTTCTTCGGGCAGCTCATTTAATGATACTTTAGTCAGGAAAGCAGATCTCGCCTACATCGGGAGAAGGTCAAGGGCAGCATAGAGTCTCATAGTATTCATAAAATGCAGTGTTAATAGAAACAGGGGAGTACAGTGATCAGCCATCTCCTTGCTTGATGTGAGTGATGGAAGCCCCTCTGGATTCGGATCAAATGAGCCAGGCTAATGGTCTGCCAAATTTCCCTTCTTATTCATGCGACCTGGCAATGTATTGCTTATGGTTGTGACTGTGCAGCTGTTTCAATATAGTATTATTTTTTTCTTTTGTTTCACAGATCTCATCCAAGACTGCCTAGTGCCAAGGGCATTATCTAAGGTGTGTAGGGTGCTATCCAAAGTTTGGAGTTTCCTTTCAATTCTTTTCGAACCCCCACTGTCTGACCAATACAACGACCCCACACCATAACCTTAAATGCCTCCCATTCCACTATACTTGAGAATGCAGAGCCTTGATTACGAGCAAAATAGTCAGAAATGACCTCTGCCATAGAGTTACGATAACATGTGTCTTCCAGTGACGATATTTTAAGGCACCAGGTTTGAACAGGTGGTCAGTCCCCCACTAACCAGAACTCCAGCAGGACTGGGCTATGGTCAGACAATGTGCGTCCTAGATACTCAGAAAATGTAATGGAGTAGTGTGGGAGAGCAGGCCAGATAAACAGACGAGGAGGCTGTATATAGTGAGATACTCAACGTGTTTTATTCAAGGTCTCAGTATTTAAGGTGGGTATGCTTCTTGGAGGGCTGTCGGTGTTCTCACCGGTTTCCTCTTCTCCGTGTTATTGTTCGTCCTCTTTTTCTGTTGTACTCCCTTCCGACTGGTCTTTCCCGAGGCTGAGGGGTTTCCCACGGAGGCTCATAAGAGGAGAAATAAGGAGCCGTCAGTCACCGTTTTAACCAAGAGCCCTAAGGCTTATGTAACCGTCACCACACCAATATGTTACTGTGGGAAGTCCTACTTCTAGGCAAGTGCTAACAGTGGGGAATAGGAAAATGGTGATAAGGTCAGGGTAGGGTGTCCTACTCCAGGGCTGATTATAGGTTCCAGTCAGTCTGAGCAATGGATATTCCTCCATCCCTCCTCTACATAAACTGAGCAAAAAAAGAATACGTGGGGAAACGGGTGCATGCAAAAGAAAACCCTGTGTCTAGTTTCCCGCCCCTCTCTTCACTCTTAGTCATTCACCTCCCGCCTCCCCTGGTTACTCACCGGCTCCGCCGCAACTCTCGAGTTGCGGCGCTCTCCAGCTTCCTCCAGTGGGGACCACCAATCCTCGTACCACTTCTCGTCTTCTTCTTGGATTTCTCCTCCTTCCGTCTTCGTTCCGCCTTCCGCTTTTCTGGCGTCCTCTTCTCCGCTTCCCGACTCCTTCCTCTCTCTGGCTGGTTTGTGCCCTCCTAGGTGTCTTCCGGCCCTTTTCACTTCCGGGACTGCTTTACTTCCTGTGTCAATCTCTCCTCCTTTCGGGATTCCGGCCCCAACGTCACTTTCCTGCAAGGGTAGAGTACAGGGAGGGGGAGTCACCCTTGCAGAGGGCGCCGTGTTGACAACCCGAGGTCGCGAGGGAGTCTCCACAGGTTCCTTAACACTGCATGCATGGTGGGGCACTCCGGGTGAGTGTTGAGTCCGGATCGGCACCCTCTTACATCCCCTTTCCCTTGCTTCCCTTCTAGTAAGGGGGCTTTCATAAGGATAGCGGGACCAGAAGTCTACGTTCGCCTGTTCTATTCCCTTCCGATGTTTGGTGTGTAATCTGTAGGGTTGTAAGGATAAAAATCAACGAAATACCCTTTCATTGTTCCCTTTGTTGCGTGCCAAACATTCTAAGGGAGCATGGTCCGTACACAAGGTGAATTCCCTTCCCTCCAGGTGGTACTTCAATGAGTCAATGGCCCATTTGATGGCCAGGGCTTCTTTCTCGATGACCGCGTAGTTTTGTTCCCTGGGGTACAACTTAATACTTATGTACAGTATAGGTATTTCTTCCCCTTGGTGGGTTCTCTGGGATAGGACTGCCCCCAACCCCTAATCTGAGGTGTCTGTTTGTAGGATGAAGGGCGAGGTATAATCGAGGCTAGCCAACACTGTATCCGAGGTCAGGGAGGTTTTGAGGGTCTCGAAGGCTAGAGTTACTGTGGGACTGGGATCTTTCAAACTAGCTTCAGTCCTTACCGATTTATGTAAAAGGTCAGTGAGAAGGGCAGCTATCTGGGAAAATCGGGGTATAAACCTTCTATAGTACCCGAGTAATCCTAAAAAGGCACGGAGGTCTCTTGCTGTACAGGGAAAGGGTATGTGTGCAATGGCAGCCAGTTTGTTATTTTGGGGCGAATGACTCCCTCCTCTGACAGATATCACAGATATCTGACAGTTTGAGCAGCCAGATGGCTTTTGGCAGGGTTGATTTTAAGGCCATGACCGCCTAACGCCTGGATCACTTTATAGAGATGTGTTAGATGTTGTTCCCAGGTCTCACTGTAGATGATGATATCATCTATATAAGCCCTGGCGTACCTTTCATGGGGTTGCAGGATGCGATTCATGGCTCTCTGAAAGGTAGCTGGCGCTCCATGCAACCCGAAAGGAAGCACCACAAATTGGAAGAACCCGCCAGGAGTGGAAAATGCAGTTTTCTCTCTGTCTTGGGTTCTAAGAGGGATTTGCCAGTACCCTCTACACAAGCCAAGGGTACTGATGTATTTGGTTTTTACGATCCGCTCTATCATTTAGTCTACTCTAGGTAGGGGATAGGTGTCAAACTCCGAGATTTTAATAACTCCCTGAAGTCAATGCAGAATCGTACCGAGCCATCTGGCTTCGGCACGAGAACAATAAGGGGAGTTCCATTCACTCACGGAGGGTTGTATAATACCCATCTGTAGCATCTGTTGTACCTCGTCTCTGATGGTATTCCTGCGAGCCTCGGGTATCCGATAAGGACGTAGTCGTACCTTTTTACCTGGAACTGTTTTTATGGAGTGTTCTACCAAGGTAGTCCTCCCTGGTGTCAAAGAAAATATATCTTGCAGAGGTAGCAAGGTGGTCACTAACTCGTCTTTCAAACCAGGGGTTGGTTTAGTGTCAATACATTGATCATATAAAGGAGTGGACTTTCCTATAATCCCTACCAAGGACGGGAGGGGTCCCTCCCATTGTTTCAGGAGATTCACATGGTATATCTGGGTGGTTCCCCGGCTCCTATCGAGCTCTAGTTTATATGTAACGGGTGTCACTTTTTCTAGAACAATGGAGTCTTCTTGCCATTGTCCTAACAGTTTATGATCAGAGGAGGCCATCATACGCAATACAGCATTTTCTACTGAAAAAGACCTACTCTTTGTTTTTTTGTCATAATGCACTTTTTGGGCTTCCTGCGCTTTTTCCATATTGTTTCTGACTATGGTTCGTATTTGTTCCAGATGGGTTCTAAACTGAGCTACATATTCTACTAGCAGTTTGGAATTGTCTGGTTCTGTCTCCCACGTTTCACGTACCATATCCAATGTGGATCAGGGTTGATGCCCATAAAGGAGTTCAAATGGGGAATTTCCTGTCCTTTTCTGAGTTTTACACTGGATTGCATATAGAGCCAATGGCAGCATATCCTTCCACCGTTTGGATTCAAGAGCCAGGAGTTGTTTTAATGAGGTCTTGAGAGTGGAGTTGTAACGTTCAACAAGACCATCAGTCTGGGGATTATACGCCACCATTCGTATCTGTTTTATCCCCAACTGGACACACACTTGTCTCATTAACTTGGATACGAACAGGGTTCCCTGATCTGTCAAGATTTCCTTCGGGAATCCCACCCGAGAGAATACCGATATCATGGCCTTGGCTATGCTAGTGGCATCAGGATGTTTTAGGGCAACCGCTTCCGGAAATCTTGTAGCATAGTCCACTAGAACCAGCACATAACGACATCCGATACGTGAGGGCAATAATGGTTCTATGATATCCATCCCAACCCTACAAGAAAGGTTCCTCTATTATGGGGAGAGGCTGTAGCGGGGATTTTGGTGGCCTATACCTACTATTTTTTTGACATAAAGGACATTCACGCCAATAGGTTTTTACTTGCTTATATATACCCGGCCAATAAAACTTTTCCATTATTAGTTGTTCTGTTTTTTACTCCCCGAAATGACCCCCCAGTAAATGACTATGGGCCAGGTAGAGGACTTTCTTCCTGGACGGAGTGGGGACCAACAATTGAGGGGTGTCTGTGGACTTTGCTTTTCTGTATAAAAGGCCATTCTTGATACAAACAATAGGGACATACATGTAGAGGGTCTTCCTGGTTTACGGCTCTGTCCCAGGCTTCTTGTAGAACTGGGTTCTCTCTCTGTGCTGCATGAACGTTTCTGTCCTTTTCCCACAGATTCTCTTCTATCTGTGCTGGGAAGGCAGAAATGGGTCGTCCTTTCTCTCTCCATTTTTGATTTTTCGTTTTCCTTGCTTTGGAGGGTGGCCATTTGTGATTCTCATCCTGGGAAAAGAGAGCAACAGACCACCATTCCTTCTCGTCCGGGGATGATTTTGTGAGTAATTGAGATAACTGTGAGTAATCATTTCCGAGTATGATTTGCGCTGGTAGACATGGAATGAGACCAAAGTTTAACTCGGATCCAGGATCAGCAGCATGTTGTATGCGAACATGAGTAGTGGGCCAGGCTTTTGTATCCCCGTGTACACACTGTATATGTACAGTTCTGTCAATCACTCCAAGATTGTGACCTAGATCTTGAGGTCGGATAGCGCTTTGTCGGCATCCTGTATTGGCTAATGCTGTCATGGGCTGTCCATTCACATTAACGCCACATCTGTACGGGGGTGGTTGCTTGTTCTGGGAAAGACAGCAGTAATTTCAAGCAATGCCAATCTCCATGGGTTCCTTCTGTGGACAAAACCGAGCTATGTGACCCAATCCGCCACAGTTAAAACATTGTGGTCCTGGTGTAGGGGCTCTAAGCACAGGAGGTCCTGGGGTCCGGAAAGGTGGGGGACCTGGGATGAGGGTAACAGGGTCCTGCTTTTGTACAAGCGGGGGTCTAGGAGGGCGATGGGTCCCGCTTATCCCTGTTCGGCAGGTGTGTTCCTCTTGTTCCTTCTGTGCTTCTTGGGCTCGGCTGTAGGCACTGGAGATCTCTATGGCTGTCTCTAGGGACAGGTGGGCATGTTGCCTGACACATTTTTGAATGGGAGGATGAAGGTAGTGTGAGAAAGTGGCTCTATATATACTAGACCAAGATAAGGTACAGTGTGTATAGAGTCCACAAACCCCAGAGGTATAACAGACGTTAAAGCCAGGTGTGACCTTACTCTCTAAAGTGGTAGCTTGGTCGAGCGGTAAGGCAGTACCAGAGGACAGTGTAAAGCATTTGCTGTATCTACTCAGTCAGCAAAAGGTTTCACACACTCAAAGACTGAACTCCAGGCCAATTGTTTTTATATCAAAGGTATAGTTGTTTTATTTTTAGCACCAACAGGCATTAAAATATACTGTTCTCAATATGAGAGGTCTAAGATGAGCACTTTGCACAAAGGCAATACATTTTGTAAACACAACAGGTACAGGGGTTGCAGTAGGCAACACAATTCTAAACACAATTTAGCATTGAGCTCAATGGGTTTTCCTATATAAATACAGCTGATTACTTTGTAGATTACTCTGGTAGTTCCAGGACTGGATCCTAGATGTAGTCTTGGGATCTAAGCTGAAAACAGTTTAGTAAAAACGTTTTAGTTATTGCAGTGATGTTTAAGGAATATAAAGCTATTTTAAAAGTTCACACAGAAACATTTCAATGAAAATCTGGCAATGTTATCCAATGGGAGAAAATTCAGGTTGCAGTTAAAGTATGATCTCGTTACTTTTGTAATCCAGTACTGGGCCCCTAGGTCCAGCACTGGGGTCTCAACTTATAACAGGTAAGTAATTACGTTTCAGTATTTGATAGGATTTTTAAAGAATATTTCAAGTTTTCAAAAGTAGACAGAAGAAATTTCACAGAAAAGCACACAATGGATTCCGTCAAGTTACTAGTAAACCCGTCTAGGATTACTTTGGCGGTTCAGTACAGGGCTACAAGATGCAGTACTGGCTTATCTCCTGATCACAGGTGAGTACTTCGGAATTCAAAACTTCACACTTAAAAGATTTTTCGAGTCAACCCAGTCAATGTTATCCAAGGGCAGGTAAGTGAGTTACCGGTTTTCAGGTGAGTACTCGACTGGGGAAGTTAGGGTCCTGGGCATAGACTCAGGGGTCCCCTGGGGTCAGGTAGGTACAGTTGGTTCTCCCTCAGAGGCACAGAGGCAGCCGGGTGCAGAGGTAGTTAGGACCAATGTTATCCAATGAGGGGCAGGGGGCCTCCGGTTGGTGGCTGCTGGCTAGCAGGCCATGCGGCTTTGGGAGCTGGGCTCCTGGTCACTTGTTCAGGGCAAGGGGGGAAGTAGGATAGGACAAAGGTTACACAGCCAGAGGCACTCAGCGGCTGGGTGTGATGCATCGGTTCTCCGGAAATAATTTCTAATGCCATGTCACCTTTCCCTGAAGCACCAAATCATACATTTACTCGTCAGTGGGACCCATAACACTGCGAGTCACTCACAAAACTCTTCCGTCCTACCTCATGGATCGGTGAGATTCAAAGGAGAGCTGCTGTATCATAGCGGGGTGTCTAAAACTATAACTGAATATTTATACTATTTACACCTGCAGTTTAAATGAGTTTACCATGGTTTTTATTAACAAAACATTTATTTAGACACGCTGCCACTTTGGTTGACGAATCTGCTAGTAAAAAATTAGGCGTAGGAAAACTCAAGACCAGCTTAATTCTCCATTTATCTAATGTTTATTAAAAGCAAATTTAACATGTCTAAAAGTTTATTCACTTTATTTATTTCTTTATTCAAAACGACATTTTAAAAAGGAAAACAAGGATTTTATTTCAAACAGTTAATTCCATTTATTTAGGAAAGTTCAGAAATAGACATTTTATTTAAATTTCAGAAATGCAAGTATTGGCAAAAGACAGATAATTCCCAAAATTCATCCTTTCTCCTAACTTCCTTAACTAATAACCTCAGCTAGAGTGTATCTCTCATTCAAAGAGAGTAGAATATTATTCAAAGTCTTACATCTCTGGAAAAATCAGCATATGGACAGCATCTCGGGAGGAAATCGAAAATAAGTTTTTTCCTCACTAAAACCAGCACTTTTTATACCTTTTTCACTAGCTCTATCTATCTAAAAGAGTAACTTTCAGCCTAAATTCAAGCTCTGATTGGACAATTTGGGGTGGATGAGCATCACCTCATCATTACAATATTTGTTTTTCTTCCGTCAGCTAGATTTTTAAAAGGGTCATTGTTTTGGGCAATGTCCGGCCTAGTCCTGTTCTCAACTAGCAACTTCATGAGATCTTCTCACGTTCAAAACCATTGTGCTAATCCTTTTTGGCAGCCATCTAGACTTCCAGGCCACACCGTCCTTGAACTGCATTCACTCCAGGCACAAGCAGCTCACATTCGAACTTGGACTTTGGCTTGCGCATGCTCAGTTCATCTTCTATTCGCAGTTTAGTAAGACAGCCATATTCTCACTAGGCCGCACAGGCCAGAATGGGAACTATCCTAGAAACAAACACAAACTAACGTTAATTTCGGAAATGTAACCCTTCTGTTTACCTCCCCCTTACTAAGGTTCTCATTATTAGTAGTTACCTAGCGAATAAGCTACATTCAGGCGTAATATGCTCACCTGTTTCCACGTTTTGCCACAAAATACGTAAACAAAAAGCACATTTATGTCGTATTTCATTATTTCAAAGCTGCTTATTAGTTTAGGATACAACAAAATCACATAATTAGTTAAATATGATTGCAACATAAGCAAAATTAGTTCCCACTTGTATTTGTGTAGGTGCATTTCTTATTCTAAGTTGATTAATTACACAAATCACTCAATTAGTTCAAGTTATGGTTATGGAAGTGTGATTTTGCAAGGGGTACACAAAATGTTGTTTCTCCACCTTGCTCCATCAACTCCCCCCTTTGGTGATTTATCACCAAATATCTCCCAAAATTCAGCAAATGTATCAGAACATGTTTCAAATTCTTCAGATTAGTATAGATTTATACTTTAGTATCTTTTTCTCTGGTCTCTTTAAAAATCTTTTCTCGAAACTCCTCCAATTCAAGATCACCTTTTTCTCTTTCTCTTTTTTCTTGGATTATCTTCTTTAATGACTTTCTAACATTCCTTCTTTTTCAGTATATGCAACATAATCTTATCAATAAAATAACTAATACTATCACTGTTACTGGAATTAATATTTTACCTACAATTGAAATACCTATTTCTTGAAACCAACGTTTAACTGCTGAAAAACTTTTACCAAGTCGTTCAAGAATACCATTAACCTGGTTCAATTTCTCTATGCAACTCTGTAATATTTGTAATGCGCTTTTTAATGTTTTGGCTTTTATCTGGAATATAGGTGCAGCAGTGCTGTACCTTCAAAATTCCACAAACTCCTCCTTCTTTTGCTAATATTATTTCAAGAGCAAGACGATTTTGCCTTACCATAGTTCTCATAGCAATCATTTCGGTGTTTACCATTAAGAATCCACCTGCTGTGTCTGTTGACAAACGATCTACTATCGTTGACAATCTTCAAATTCGATTTGCATTGAAAGATATTCCCACTGCTGGTATCAGTGCTCCAAAAACATCACCTATTACTTCTATAAAACTCTCTCTTTTTCTACGACTTAACGACTTAAAGGTTTACCTATCTCATGGATGCCATTAGTACCTCTATCTACATGGAAGATTTTAGGAAAGACCAAACCCACGTAGCAAGTCCCGTGCCAGTGGTCAGGTAATCTATAATAAGCCTTGTTCCCACAAATGAAATAAATACCAGGAACAACTGGATCTTTTCCCCCTTTAAATTCCCAACCCCCTAGAATTATATAGGTATCTTTACATTGACTTGCTCCCACAAAATAATTGTCATACACAGTGTTGTCTCTCCTAATACAGAATTTCCCTAACAATGGAGTATCTATATTTATTGCTACATTCAAATTTCTTTCATCAAGATCCTCGTCATTAAATGTCCAATATTTGGATTTCCCATGCTTTACTTTTTCTTTACGTTTATAAGCAATTCACCTTTCCTCGACCATATCTAAAAATGCCTTTTCTTCCACTCTCATTTTACATCACAAATTATTTTTAAATGCATAATCATGGCTCAATTCATCTATTTCTAAAAAGAATTCTCCCTTAACTGGTGCAGGTTTTTTCTTATTCAATGCATTATCAATTTTCAATTTTGCAAAAACTTCATTCAAATTAGAATAGTGGTATTGTAATTTACCTGTTTGATAAAACAGGCTTGCAATCACACTACACGTAACTCCATATGTAAGTGGAAGGTGGTGATATGTCACCCCCTCGGAAACAGATGCAGGTAACTTTACCCACACATAACAGCCACTAGCATCCATTGTCCTGACATACTCAGACAATAAATTTATTTTTAGTGAAATCACTAATACTACTATCCTGATGTATTTCTGGCCTATATACATGCTGCTTATTAGACTTTGATTCCACATTTTGTTAACCTGTACTCACATTATGTTTTAACTTCACTAAGTTATCCTGGAAAGGAATGACAATAGCCAAGATATTAGCAATCCAGTACATATTAGACACGATCTACACCATTTTCTAAAGATAGAACATTTGTTTTATGCTCATTGTTAACCTTTTTTTTTTTTACACAGCAAGTTTTTCTAACAGGTTTTCTTCGACCTTGTGTCACCTACAAGCTTTTATTTTTCTAACAAGTTTTGTTCGACCTTGTGTCACCTTTTTTATTTTTTCACTTACGATGCCTTCTCTTCTAACAGGATTTCAGGTTTTACCTTTACTTTATCCTTTTTAATCAATTACCACTTGTCTCTGTGTTTCAGTTCTTTACTCACTTTTCTCATCTGTCTTTGTGCAGTTCAGATTTTCTTGGCTGCTCTTTACTTCTTCAATTGGAGGCAATATTATATAAATCCACTCAGGTGATTTGTACTTCTGGTTTGGTCTTCTCATTCTTTTTGGCCCTTGGACAACTTCTATTCTTTTTCCCAATGATCCCAGTTATTTCATTAACTTGGTCCTCTGGCTTTCTTTCTTTGTTAACCAGTTTAAATCTCAATCCATCATTTCCTTTAGGCCAATTATCTCCTTTACAAACACTTTTTTTCTTAGGCTCAGAATTCGGTACTTCAACAATTTCTCCTTCTCCTTCTCCTTCAGACGCAGAAATAGCATCTGATACTTCCAGATATCGACGTTCCTGTCAATCTTCAGTATCTGGACCGCTCTCTGGTTCACCTTCCGAGTCAGAATCAGTTGTGCTTTCACCTTCTTCGTTTGGATTTTCAGGCTCAGGCACACGGATAGTATGGCTTGCGTGTACCCATCTCTTTACTCCAGCACATATAACTGCAGTGGTGCTAACCAATATGACTTGTCTTGGTCTCTGCCAATGAGGCACCAAACAGTTTCTTCTGTGGTGTACTTTTATGCGAACCCAGTCTCCAGGAACTAGGTAATGAGCTGGACTTTTCTCTTTCGTGTTTGATTCAGTTCCCACCTGATGGAACACAGAAGTCAGCATGTCAGACAGGTTTTTGGAATAATCCAGTATGATGTCATCATTTATTGTCAACAACTTATCAGCTGGTACAAATGCCTGTCTCATCACCCTGCCCATTAACCAAATCGCTGCTTGACAAATACCCTCTGCTCTGCTGGGCAGCAATGAAAACGGGTGTGGTCATGATGAGCTCAGCTCGTCATGAGCATGGAAGGGGTTAAGATTTCATGTGGACTCAGTCCAGTTTTTCTGTCAGGTATTCTTCTTAAGGTCATCAAAACGAGTGGCAAGGCATCTGGCCACTTCAGTCCTGTTGCCAAGCACATTTTAGCAATCCTGTTTTTAATCATTCCATTTATCTGTTCAACTACTCCTGAAGCCTCCGGTCTGTAAGCACAATGCAGTTTCTGACGATTGACCAGTGCTTCACATACCATTTGCATGAGTTCATTCTGGAAACTTGGGCCATGACCAGTTTCGATCGTCACTGGGAAACCAAACCTAGGGATGATTTCACGTAGAAGTAACTTTGCAACAGTTAGCCCATCATTCCTCCTTGTGGGGAAAGCCTCTACCCGGTGCACAGTCAAAATATCGAGTCAATGATGTCGATATGGCGTAATATCGACACCTAAATATCGCAGGTAAGAAATTTCGATTATATTAATATCGATGTATCAAATATTGTTTTTTGATTAGTGTATGTAATATCAATGTAGGTAATGTCGATGTACAAAATATCGAAAAGTAAAAATATCGTTGATTTAAGTTTTGTACATTGTATTTTTTATATTTTATGTATGTTTATTTTGTAGGAAATATTTAAGAAATTTTACATTTTATAAATATTTTAGGAGGGGGATGTTGGGTTTATAGGGGATAAGGGTGGGGAGTGTTTTAAAAATTATATATATATTTTTTAGATTTATTGAAATAGGAAATTAATATTTAAAATTTAGAAATTAATGTTAAAATTTTAGGAGCGGGATGTTGGGTTTATAGGGGATAAGAGTGGGGAGTGTTTTAAAAATATATAATTAAAAAAAATATATATTAGAATTCCAAAATTTAAATTTAGAATTTAGAAATTAATTAAAAAAATTTAGGAGTGGGATGTTGGATTTATAGGGGATAAGGGTGGGGAGTGTTTTAAATTTGTTTAATTTTTAAAAAAAATTGTTTGGAAATAGGAAATTGAAATTTTAAATATATAAATGAATTACAAATTTTAGGAGTGGGATGTTGGGTTTATAGGGGATAAGCGTGGTGAGTGTTTTAAATATATAATTATTTTTTATATTTTTAATTAAAATATGATTTTTATAATGAGGAAGTAGAAATTATTAGTAATTTTTAGGAGTGGGATGTTGGTTTATAGGTGATGAAGGTGGGGATTGTTTCAAAAATTGAGAGTTATTTATTAGTAAAATTTAAAAGAAATATGATTTTAAAATATATATTTTTTTAAATACAATATTTTAAAAGTGGGGGTTTAGCTTATAGTGGGTAAGTGTTTGCATTTTTAAAAAAGAATAATGTAAATAATGTATTTTTTATTTGATTTTGAAGTAAAAATTTTAACATTTATAAATTTATTATTTATTTTAATTTTGATTGTGAATAGTATGTTAATGTATATTGGAGTGGGAATAGTAAATTAATTAGGTTCAGTGTCCACCACATACCTCAATTAAATGTAGACTAGAGTGGGAATAGTAAATTAATTAGGTTCAGTGTCCAGCACCTTATCCAATTAAATGTAGACTGGAGTGGGAATAGAAAATTAATTAGGTTTACTATCCAGCAACTACCTCAATTAAATGTAGACTGGAGTGGGAATATTAAATTAATTAGGTTTACAATCCAGCACCTACTCCAATAAATGTAGATTGGAGTGGGAATAGTAAATTAATTAGCTTTATTATCCAGCACCTACCACAATTAAATGTAGACTGGAGTGGGAATAGTAAGTTAATTAGGTTTATTATCCAACACCTACCTCAATTAAATGTAGACTGGAGTGGGAATAGTAAATTAATTAGGTTTATTATCCAGCACCTACCCCAATTAAATGTAGACTGGAGTGGTAATAGTAAATTAATTAGGTTCAGTGTCCAGCACCTACCCCAATTAAATGTAGACTGGAGTGGGAATAGTAAATTATTTAGGTTTATTATCCAGCACCTACCCCAATTAAATGTGACTGGAGTGGGAATAGTAAATTAATTAGGTTTTTTATCCAGAACCTACCCCAATTACATGTTTATGGGAGTGGGAATAGTCAATGAATTAGGTTTATTATCCAGCACCTACCCCAATTAAATGTAGACTGGAGTGGGAATAGAAATTTAATTAGGTTTATTATCCAGCACTTACCCCAATTAAATGTAGACTGGAGTGGGAATAGTCAATGAATTAGGTTTATTATCCAGCACCTACCCCAATTAAATGTAGACTGGAGTGGGAATAGTACATTAATTAGGTTCAGGGTCCAGCACCTACCCCAATTAAATGTAGACTGGAGTGGGAGTAGTAAATTAATTAGGTTTATTATCCAGCACCTACCCCAATTAAATGTAGACTGGAGTGGGAATAGTAAATTAATTAGGTTTATTATCCAGCACCTACCCCCAATTAAATGTAGACTGGAGTGGGAATAGTAAATTAATTAGGTTCAGTGTCCAGCACCTACCCCAATTAAATGTAGACTGGAGTGGGAATAGTAAATTAATTAGGTTTATTATCTAGCACCTACCTCAATTAAATGTAGACTGGAGTGGGAATAGTAATTTAATTAGGTTTATTATCCAGCACTTACCCCAATTAAATGTAGACTGAAGTTGGAATAGTAAATTAATTAGGTTCAGTGTCCAGCACCTACCCCAATTAAATGTAGACTGGTGTGGGAATAGTAAATTAATTAGGTTTATTATCCAGCAACTACCTCAATTAAATGTAGACTGGAAATAATAAATTACTTAGGTTTACAATCCAGCACTTACCCTAATTAAATGTAGACTGGAGTGGAAATAGTAAATTAATTAGGTTCAGTGTCCATAACCTCCCCAAATTAAATGTAGACTGGAGTGGGAACAGTAAATTAATTAGGTTCAGTGTCTACTACCTACTTTAATTAAGTGTATAATGGAGTGGGAATAGTAAATTAATTAGGTTCAGTGTCCAGCACCTACCCCAATTAAATGTAGATTGGAGTGGGAATAGTAAATTAATTAGGTTTACTATCCAGCACCTACCACAATAAAATGTAGCCTGAAGTACATATATTTTAAAATTCTAAAAAAATACACATTATTAAACAATGCTAGTGTTAGTTATTTTTTGGTATTAAAAAAAATTCACATTTTTTACAAATATTTTTATTACATTATTCGAAGAGTACATAAATTAAAGCAAACATTTATTATAAATAATAGTATACATTTTTAACAAGTATATAAGTATTCTGATTTTTCAATTTAATACAAATTGTTTTTCATTTATATATTTTTTGAGAGAAGTACATTATAGGGATATAGAAACAGTGGAGTTAATGTAAATACATTATACCTTTGAATATATTTTGTACATATAGTTGGATGCATTTTTATTTTTCTATTACAAAATTTGCATAACTATATCCTTTTTTATACATTTTGCATATTATTTTTTTTCAAACAATTATGATATATATATGTGAATATAAATGTAAAGTAAATGGATTACATTATATCTAGTAAATTTTATACTATACAGTTTTCATATATTAACATTTCAGAATTTCTGTACGAATGAAATGTATGAATTTTATTAATATTAATGTTTTTATTAATATTAATAAATGTCAAATATTAGGACATTTATTATTTGACGGAAAATCCATGTATATGTTAATTGGCAAAAAAATGTAAACACATATTTTTTCATTATAATATGATAATATTTAATTTTATATTTTTACAATATATAAAAAATTAAACATTTTGTAATACATTATATACAATTTTTGAAAATTGGAACAATGTTTGTATACATTTTCTAATATTTATTTTTTGTTAAATAAATTTTTTAGTTATTTATTTAACTATTATTGTATTGATATTATTATTTGGGTGTTTTATTTTGTAACCGCTCTTGGTCTTTTTGGGTCATTTGGTAAGATTCAGGCTCGCGGTTGGAAGCTGCTTCGCGTTTGAGAAGGTAAGAGATATTTTCTTTATTTTTCAACTATTTTAAATGTGTTTTGAAGGTAGTAGTTTCATATTTAGGGTGTGTGGAGTTATGTTTTAGAAGTTGTGATGATTGTAGTCGTTTATTTAGGTTTTAAATTTTTGTGGCGTTTTTGGGATTTACGGCTTACTTAGTCTTAGTCTTATTGTGTTTGTATGTATTAAGTTAGTTTTTGTGTCTATGATGCTTGTTATTGTGTTTTAAAATGTGTAATTGAACGTTTTATGTGGGTGGGAATGTTTGTGTTTCTATTCTAGGTTTTTGGAGAAAGTGTTTTCGTTTTTTGAAGTTTTGCGTTTTTTTGTAAAAGGAAGTGTAGTGTAGTGGTTTCCACTAATGTTTTTTAACACTTCCTTTATTATTCGGGTTTCCTGGAGCGGTTTTTAGACTTTTGTAACGTTTTCGGGTTTTTCATGGATTGGGGATTATCGATTTTTGATGGATATTCGATGGATTTGGCACAGTTGTATTTTTCCATTTTGTTGGGGTTTATTTTTTTTCCATGGATTTATAACTATCTGGATTGTTTTGGAGAAGTGCGATTGTCGATTTACATCTTTGGTAAAGGTAAGTTATTTTAAATATATTTTATTGGGGGTGGGAAAAAGTGCTATTTTTGATTGTTGGTGTTTTGTTATATAATTATTTTGTCTATATATATTAAAGAAAAATTATATATACTTTAGACAAAATAATTAATTTTTTTTAAATGAAAAGTGTTTGTTAATATTTTAGAGATATTTTGGTTTTCTTTTTAGTTTAGTAAGTTTTAAATTTTAGATTAGGGTTTTGGCAATCATTCTTAAGTATTCGAGTCCTTTTGTTTTTGGATAAAGTTGGAATTGTTGTAAATATTGGTACATTTGAGCAGTTTGTTGTGATAGTTTGGGTTTTAATTGTAAGACAGATTGCTCCATTCTTAGTTCTTGAAAGCTTTGTTCTTTTTGGATTGCTATTAGGAGTTTGTGCAGGGTAGGAGTAGTTCGGCCTGTTGAAGATAGGAAGGCATTATGCCAACCTTCAACTGCATTGTTTGTTTTTGCTTCTTGGTTTAAGGTTGATAGATATACATTCCACCAAGGTATTTGGAACTTTGGTTGTCATCTATGGACTGATCTGTGTAGTCTCCCCACCCAGGTGTCCTCGAAATAGTCTAAAAGGGGAGCTAGTTTTTGTTCATTTTTGGTGTAGAATGGACTTTCTATTAGTATGTTGTAGTGCTCAGCTACGTCTGTGACTGGCACGTATGCTAGGGCTATTAGGTGTTTTATTTGGTATGCGAATGTCATTTTGGTTGCATAATCAACACTTAGGGGCCGATTCCGATCCGGTAAAAAGCGATCCGAATCTCCGTACGGAGCTTTTTTCCCCGTACGATTCGTACTCGTTAACGTCTCTGTACGATTCTGCAAGTACGATCCAAACCCAAAGCGTCACTCCGTATGACTCGTAACAAACGCCGTACAAATCGCAAGTCCATACGAATTGCATTCGGCTGACGCTTCACGCCACGTCCGAACGTAAATAGGCCGCGCCATCCGTACCAGGAAGTACGATCCATATTGAAGACACTCCGTACGGCTTTTTTGCTGCGAGGGTCCAATACTGCCGTAAAAGCAGAGTCCGGCCCGAACCGCTCCCCGGTACACGACAAACAAGACATGAACCCCATCGTCCGTGTCATCCCAGTCCTGTACGCCCACCACCTCGTACATAGAAACTGACGACAGCGCAGACGGTGAGTACAACGAAGTCCAACATACCTGTACGTGGTATTGCACGCCTGTTATGTTGGGGTACGTTGCGCCACACGCTACCGCATATCACCGGTGTAATAGTGAGATGTGCCGCACCTACGTCATCCACCTCTGGGTACGGTACGGCACCGCATATCACCAGTGCAATAGTGAGACATGCTGCACCTACGTCATCGACCTCTGGGTACGGTACGCTACCGCATATCACCAGTGTAATAGTGAGACGTGCCGCACCTACGTCATCGACCTCAGGGTACGGTACGGTACCGCATATCACCAGTGCAATAGTGAGACGTGCCGCACCTACGTCATCCACCTCGGGGTAAGGTACGGTACCGCATATCACAAAGTAATAGTGAGACGTGCCGCACATACGTCATCCACCTCAGGGTACTGTACGGTACCGCATATCAACTGTGTAACAGTGAGACGTGCCGCACCTATGTCATCGACTTCGGGGTACGGTACGTTACCGCATATCACCAGTGTAATAGTGAGACATGTGGGACATACGTCTGTAATGTCTGTGTAAGTCTAAGTGATGTATGGAAAACACACCCAGCAGTAGAGGAGTTGTGTGGCCAAGACCCCCAGCAGTGCCCAGCAGCATAGGGTGTGTGTGGCTAAGACCCCCTGCAGTGCCCAGCAGTGCCCAGCATTATAGTGTGTGTGTGGCTAAGACCCCCAGCAGTGCCCAGCAGCATAGTGTGTGTGGCTAAGATCCCCAGCAGTGCCCAGCATCATAGGGTGTGTGTGGCTAATACCCCCAGCAGTGCCCAGCAGCATAGGGTGTGTGTGGCTAAGACCCCCAGCAGTGCCCAGCAGTGCCCAGCAGTGCCCAGCAGTGCCCAGCATTGGAGTGTGTGCGTGGCTAAGACCCCCAGCAGTGCCCAGCATTGGAGTGTGTGTGTGGCTAAGACCCCCAGCAGTGCCCAGCAGGATAGGGTGTGTGTGGCTAAGACCCCCAGCAGTGCCCAGCAGTGCCCAGCATTGGAGTGTGTGTGTGGCTAAGACCGCCAGCAGTGCCCAGCAGCATGGGGTGTGTGTGGCTAAGACCCCCAGCAGTGCCCAGCAGTGCCCAGCATTGGAGTGTGTGTGTGGCTAAGACCCCCAACAGTGCCCAACAGCATAGGGTGTGCGTGGCTAAGACTCCCAGCAGTGCCCAGCAGTGCCCAGCATTGGAGTGTGTGTGTGGCTAAGGCCCCCCAGCAGTGCCCAGCAGTGCACAGCATTGGAGTTTGGGTGTGGCTAAGATGCCCAGCAGTGCCCAGCAGCATAGGGTGTGTGTGGCTAAGACCCCCAGCAATGCCCATCAGTGCCCAGCAGCATAGGGTGTGTGTGGCTAAGACCCCCAGCAGTGCCCAGCAGTGCCCAGCATTAGAGCGTGTGTGTGGCTAAGACCCCCAGCAGTGCCTAGCAGCATAGGATGTGTGTGGCTAAGACCCCCAGCAGTGCCCAGCATTGGAGTGTGTGTGTGGCTAAGACCCCCAGCAGTGCCCCGCAGTGCCCAGCATTGGAGTGTGTGTGTGGCTAAGACCCCCAGCAGTGCCCAGCAGCATGGGGTGTGTGTGGCTAAGACCCCCAGCAGTGCCCAGCAGTGCCCAGCATTGGAGTGTGTGTGTGGCTAAGACCCCCAACAGTGCCCAGCAGCATAGGGTGTGTGTGGCTAAGACCCTCTGCAGTGCCCAGCAGTGCCAAGAATTAGAGTGTGTGTGTGGCTAAGACCCCCAGCAATGACCATCAGTGCCCAGCAGCATATGGTGTGTGTGGCTAAGACCCTCAGAAGTGCCCAGCATTAGAGTGTGTGTATGGCTAAGACCCCCAGCAATGACCATCAGTGCCCAGCAGCATAGGGTGTGTGTGGCTAAGACCCTCAGCAGTGCCCAGCAGTGCCCAGCATTAGAGTGTGTGTGTGGCTAAGACCCCCACCAATGCCCAGCAGTGCCCAGCAGCATAGGGTGTGTGTGGCTAAGACCCCCACCAGTGCCCAGAAGTGCCCAGCAGCATAGGGTGTGTGTGGATATGAGTCCCAGCAGTGCCCAGCAGTAAAAGCAGAAACATACCATTGTTAACCTCATTACCATCAGGAAATAGACACGTTACAATACCGAAATCTGAACATCGCACCAGCTCCCAGGCACACAGCAATCAAAGCCATTATCAGAAAAACTAAAGTACAGAAACAAAAATAAAAAGCTTTATTCAGCTGCATCCAAATGGAAAACGTAAATATGAGTCCATGCTCACAGAAGGCCAATGGGCAGTCCAAATAAGTGAGAAAAAAGGTTGTGCCTTCCTGGATGTTGTCACACCCAAACTTGCCTGCACATAGAGTTCACTCGTCTGTGGAAACAGTGGGGGCATCATCTGGGAAATCCTCTGGCACCGCAGGGACAGGAGAGGGAAGGACAGGTATAGTGGATGCAGGTGGTGTGGATACCTCCACACTGGCCGGTGCATCAAAGAATGTTGCAAGATAGACTTGGCTGCACACTTCAGCCAGTTCTGAAAAACTACCACCTGAACCCGGGGACACATTGGGGGTGGAGGTAGAGGGCTGTGAGTCTGTTGGCGTGGGTCTGTGGATGCGTGTGTGATGTCTGTCCCCTCTCCCTGTGGGTGTGCCTACATCCCCTTGAGATTGGGTGCGTGGTGATTTGCGCTTTGTCTTGAGTGTGGGTGTGCTGGGTGTGTCTGTTGTGGTGTCTGACCTGTGGCATCTGCGTGTACGTTGGGAAGGTATGGGAGAGGCTGAGGTGGATGGGTCTGAAGGATGGGGGGCAGATGGTGCTGGGTGGACAGAGCTGCCATCAGTGATGACTCTATGGCTGCCATCAGTGAGGCCTCTATGGCAGCCACACTCCGACGTAGATCAGACATGGCAGATGACATGCCCTCCATGAACGACAACAACTGGGTTATGATTTGTGTATGTCCATGGAGGACAGTCAACATGGATGTCTGACCTACTACAATCTGCCGGAGTAGGTCCACAGACTCAGCACAGAGGGCAGCAGGGGACACAGGGGCAGGTGCTGCGGTGCCGGGAACAAAGGACACACGGGGCTAGCACGGACCCTAGGGACCCTAGCAACTGGGAGGGTGGAGATGGTACTGGAGGAGGAGGGGCCAGGCAAAGATGGAGAAGATGCCATTGCTGCATATTCCCCCTCCTCCGGAGAGTCTGATTCCGAGCCGTCCGCATGGTAGGAGGTGTCGTGCACATGGGGTCCTGCCCGCTGACTCTCCTCACCCTCCGTGCCACTGCCTCCCTCTGACTCCTCTAAGCAGGTGGCACTGTCGCTGGTCCCTCTGTCTGGTACGGGCCTGTGTCTCCTCCAGATTGTGGTGATGATGCTGTTGGCAAGGAGAATAAGAAAAACATATCAGTCACCTGTACACATCAGACATATCAGCTACAAATCATTTGGCCACATTTCTAAACATGGCATGCATCATGAGTCACAAGCCACTGAACTCTGCACAATGCCAAGCCTAGTCTTGTGCAATTGGAAGAGACATTACGTTCAATGTATAGTAGGATACAAGTAACAGGCAAAGCAACAACTCCTATGAGAGACACATTGAGGAGCCACTGCCTGACAACAGGATAGCTGATGATGAATCACTGTTCATTTGCCCACCCTGCCACACAAATCCAGACCTGGTCATGTTTGAATTGCTGTGACCCTGTGCCACATGGGAAAAGTCCTTAATGAACTGCCATGTGATGCCATCCTGGGACCTGAACCAAGTGTACCATCACCTCACACTGGCATCACAGCTGTCTACACCCAAAGTCACATTTTGTGGCTGACCATCTTTATGATTTACAAAGAACATGCAAAATAATTTGAGTATATGCACACACACACTGCACAGTGTGAGTATGCACAAGCCAAAATTAGTGTACATGTACAGTGTGCACCTGTAGCTAACACATGACAATTAGAAAGTTCACCATAGACAAAGGCCATTGAGGCTGACTCGGGCAGAAAACACATGTTGAGACTCCTGATCAGTGGCAACATTTGAAGAAGGGCAGGCACAGTGCACATGTGGTGCTACATGTAAGGTACCAACAGGTGTCACAAACCTCCCTCCAACATGATGATGTGCAAAGGAAAATGCATACTAAGACATTGCACCTTCGGAGTACCTGTGAAAAAAATCTTTTAGCCAAAGCCATGGGCAAATGTTGAGTAGGGCAAGGCATGTAAACAAGCTTCTGCAGAAACTTGGCCATTCTTATGCCAATGCATAAAGTGCCTGTCTGACCACACCACTCCAACTGTGGGAGTGTTACTATGCCTCGGAGCAATGCAGGTAGCATGTGACACACATGACAACAAACAGACATGTACCTACCCCCTTCTTGCTGCTGTCTCCCCTGCAACTGCCTTTGGAGGTCTGGGAACACCACTTCCAGGACCCGGAACATGTGGGGGTGAGGTGGCGGGTGCCGCCATGCCGGCGTTGTGCTTCCAGCTTCAGCTGTACCCTGGCGATGCGGCGGGTCCAGCACCGGATGTCTTGCCACCTCTTCCTGATGTTACTGAGCCTCCTGCGAGGCCCCCCTCACTCCTGACAGCCCTGGCGATGTCCAGACAGATGTCACCCTTCTCATAGGCAGATACCTGTCACGAATATAAAGTGAGACAACATCCGTACACCTGGTCTATGTCCCAAAGACACACATGTGCAACAAATACTCGATGACAACAGGGCATAGGATGCTGACCACACTTGCATCATTGTCCAGGTGTATGTGGCCTGTGGGCAAACAGAAATGCACTACATGCCATGGAAAGGCTGAAGATGACATAAGGGGTGCAAACCACTCTTTGAGCATGGCACACACTGAGCAATATATGCTACATCAGGGTGCACTGCAGCACGTGACATGCTGTCACACACCCCACTACACCAAATAACCCTCTTCAGACAACACTGTACACACCGGCACTCACTCCAAACTACATAGCATCTCTTAACAATACATGCACAATGGCTGTTGTGTCACACACACAACAGGTGCACAGTCCAAGGTAGTGCACACATCACTCACCTGTTCCTCTGGTCTCCCATACAGCTTGCTGTAGTTAGGCAGGAGGGCATCCAGCAGGGCCTTGTTCTCCCCATCACTGAATGCAGGTGCCCACTCCATGCCCAGCTAATCAGGGTCCAGAGGATACAGAGACAGCAGCTGTGTTTTCCACTCTAATGTTGTGCAGGCAAGTGCCCTCCTACAGCCACATGCTGCCTTATATCTGTGCTGCAGAGGGTCTGTGAGTCCAAGGAGTTCTGTGTGATAGGCCCGAATAGTTTGCATCCTATGTTTCATCCAATCCCATGACACATAAGGCCATGACACACATATGCATGGTTTGAAAACTGAGCCTGAGTTGAACAACAACTTTTGCAACATTGTATACTTTTGCCCAACTGAATTTTCCAGAACACCTGTAGAACACTCTAAAATCTCTGTTTCCATGACAACCTGGCTGCATTCTAACCATTCCACTGTTCCCCTAGATGTTCCCTATGTATTTTCTTGAACCCCCACACAAGTACGGTGCGATTGCCATCGCAAATGCAACTCATACAATGGTGAAACTAAGCGTGCACACGCACGTTCACTTGGGGTACGCTCTGCTCCGTATGGCTACAATGCAATAGGGAAACGAGGCGTACACACGCACGTACGATTGAGGTACGCTCTGCTCGTGTATGTCTACAATGCAATAGGGCAACGACCCGTACACACGCACGTTCACTTGGGGTTCGCTCTGCTCGCGTATGTCTACAATGCAATAGGGAAACGAGCCGTACACACGCACGTTCACTTGGGGTACGCTCTGCTCCATATGGCTACAATGCAATAGGGAAACGAGGCGTACACACGCACGTACCATTGGGGTACGCTCTGCTCCGTATGGCTACAATGCAATAGGGAAACGACCCGCACACACGCACGTTCACTTGGGGTACGCTCTGCTCGCATATGTCTACAATGCAATAGGGAAACGAGCCGTACACACGCACGTTCACTTGGGGTACGCTCTGCTCCGTATGGCTACAATGCAATAGGGAAACGAGGCGTACACACGCATGTACCATTGGGGTATGCTCTGCTCCATATGGCTACAATGCAATAGGGAAACGAGGCGTACACACGCACGTACCATTGGGGTATGCTCTGCTCCGTATGGCTACAATGCAATAGGGAAATGACCCGTACAGACGCACGTTCACTTGGGGTACACTCTGCTCGCGTATGTCTACAATGCAAAAGGGAAACGAGCCGTACACACGCACGTCCACTTGGGGTAAGCTCTGCTCCGTATGGCTACAATGCAATAGGGAAACGAGGCGTACACACGCACGTACCATTGGGGTACGCTCTGCTCGCATATGTCTACAATGCAATAGGGAAACGACCTGTACACACGCACGTTCACTTGGAGTACGCTCTGCTCCGTATGGCTACAATGCAATAGGGAAACGACCCGTACACACGCAAGTTCACTTGGGGTACGCTCTGCTCGCGTATGTCTACAATGCAATAGGGAAACGAGCCGTACACAAGCACCTTCACTTGGGGTACGCTCTGCTCCGTATAGCTACAATGCAATAGGGAAACGACCCATACGCACGCACGTTCACTTGGGGTACAGTGCGTAAGACATGCTCAAGTGAATGCATGTGTAGGCTGCGTTCATGACCTCATTCATGGCACCATTGGGAGAGTGACCCCAGGAAATCACATGGCAGGGCTGTAGTCTAGACTCATGTTGACGATGTGGATGTATACATCTGCATGGAATCCTTCCATCAGCAGGCCCTAGGTGTGGCAGACAGTGAAGAAGCACAGGAAATGTGATCTTGTGGCACAGTTGATGTGTGAAGAGCTGTTGAGACATGTCATTAATCATGGTGCACATGTGTTTCACATACATTCAACACTTCTCACCTGAGTAACGTCATGAACATATTGTGATGCACATCAACACTGGAATGGCACACCATTCAGTACAGTCAACTGTCACATGATGACAGCAACATGCCCACTGTCACAGATGTCAAATTGACGTCCAGCATGACCTTGTGTGACCATGTCATGTGTGTGCCATGTGCGAGATTATGCATGCCGTTTGTATCTGAAAGAAACAGGTTAGTATTAGGTTCCTCACCTTAGAATATCCCCATGCGTCAGACTGGATCTGGAAATTTGTGCTTAGCAGTACCCTTGTGCGTCGGTAGGCGTCGTCTGCGGCTCCGCGTCCGTCGTCGGCATCGTGTGCGCCGTGATGACGTTGTCTGAGTACTTAGCCGCCGCCTCCGCGTGATGATGTCAGGTCTTCTTTTTCCACGCCAGCAGCACAGATCCCGAATAAGTGGTACCTTAGTAATTTTGTTACTAAACTTTGTACGATCCCTTTTGATCATTTTACTTGAGTCTTCGACTCTGGACGGTGCCAATAGGGATGGCATGTTTCAAGCCTTCTGAGGATTGCGACTGACTGATGTCGGTTAGCGACCCTCAACGTCGGTCTCCACTGTCTAGACGTCAACCACGACGCCAAGAGCTGCTCCGACTGCCGGGCCCTCACTTCTGAAGGTAGGCGGGAGCAGTCCCGCAAGCGGCTCGGACTACAGCAGTCGGCCGTGCACCGCAAGAGGTCATGGTCCGGACGGAGGTGGAGGGACCGGGCGCGGGGTCGGAGCCATCAGAGCTCCGGGAGTCTACATCACTCCTCCGGGTCAAAGTCGTCAGGTAAGCACAAGAAGTCAAAGAGACGTCATCGCTCTTCCAACTCTCCACGATGCTTGAGCAATGCGGACGGGGGTTTGGGTGACACCCCCCACGCGGCTCCGTCGGAGTCGCGGGCGTCGTCGCCTGCCCCACACCCTCCGGTCCCTGGGCAGCATGCGACGCCGGATGAGTTAGAGTGCTTCCTCATGGCCATGAGGTCCCTCGCTCCTCCACTGGACTCTGCCGCAGGTTCGGGCCCAGCGGACCCGTCTGGGGGTCCTAGCGGGTTGGGTGCTTTGGCCCCGACGCCGTCTGGTGCTTTGGCTGTGACTCCGCCGGCGTCTTCGGCCCGGCGCAGCTGGGCCGCACTGGATCCACTTCTGGATCCAGGTTGTCGCTGGTTGACCTCACAACCGTCAAGATGGCCGCCGGGTAGGAGCTCTCGGTAAGAGCTCCAAGTGCTGGAGATCCCAATTTGGCTTTATCTCCGTTAGCACCCAGCTGCATCCCCCACCATTCCGGGCAAAGTAATACGAGAGTAACTGGAGTACAACCTACTGGAATTAAAGTAACTCTTTCCTCCTTACCTGCCTGGCGGAGGACGAAACCTGCGGAGGATCACCGACCTGCCTGGAGGCTGCACATCGCAGGAGAAGACTAAATCACCCCCACCTTCCTCGTTGGACCCTGGGATCCCCCTGGCCAGAGGCGGAGCACGACTCGGATGCTTGCTGCCTGGAGCCCGCTGCGGGCACGCTGTGAGCTGGGGCGGTGCACCGAACTGCCTGCAAGAAGAATTGTGGCGGTGCACCGGAAGGGCCTGCAAGACAAGCTGTGGCGGTGCAGCGGAGGTGTCCGACCCGCCGGCAAACACCACCGCCGAGCAAAGTAAAGGTGGACACATCAGCGTTCTGCCATCAGAGGCTTCCGATACGCCTGTGGGCGCCACCACCAGCACCGGCTGCAGAGGTTGGTCTGCTGCTACTGCGGTGCCGGGTGATCCTGACGGTGTCTGGAAGGTCGACCCAGGAGGCGTTAGGCGAGCGGAGGCGTGATGCGCCTCCACAGAAACAGGAGCAGCAGCTAACATATTGGAGCCCTGATGCGGGCGGGACCAAGAGGAACAGCGACGCACAACAGGAGCCTTCATCGCCTGCGACGGGAGTCGGAGGTGACCGGAGGTGAGGCGCCACCGCCCAGAGAACGGCAGGAGTGAAGACGTGAGGCGGACGTGAGGCGGGATCCAGGGGGGACAACGGACAACGCACGGCTAGAGCCTGCCCCGTCTGCGCCGAGAACTAAGGTGATTGTAGGGGCTGCGCTGCCGTCCTGCGGAGATGTCTTACTCATGAGCCCTGAGGCGGTCTGGAATACACACGGCTCCTCGTCGTTGCCTAGGGGAATTACAAGATCTACAGGAGAGGGGGAACAGGCAATCGAGATACAATTGGATTGGTCACAATTGGATACATTAACACCTATTGAGTCGGATTGGATACTAGAGGATACAATAACATCTATTGAGTCCGAAGGGGTTACAGCCCAGCCGCCCTGGCCGTGCACACTGTTGTTGTGCTCCTTCTGACTAGAACCCTGGAGGCGCTCACACAGATTGTCATCTCCCTGGTTTTGTCCAGACTGGATTTCTCCAATAGTCTTTATCTTGGGCTCCAGGCCGGTGAGTTAAAACGCCTCCAGCTAATTCAGAATCAGGCAGCCAGACTAATTCTCAATCTACCTAAGAGGCTGTCCGTCAGACTGGGCCGAAAACAGCTACACTGGCTGCCCGTTGAGCAACGGGTGGCTTTTAAGACCGGGTGTATTTTATTTAAGTCCCTACACCAATCTGGCCCCCTATTCATCAGAGACCTGTTCAAAAAATATGACCCCCCCCCGCAATCTTCGCTCTATGCACAAACATCTTCTGACTGTCCCTCTTTACAAAAGGAAGCGTCTTGGAGGTTGCTGTTTTGACCACCTTGCGGCCACCTTCTGGAACTCCCTTCCTCTTCACCTTAAAATGTGTGACAACATTCTTAGCTTCAGACACTCCCTCAAAACATGGCTCTTTTCCCAAGCGTTCTGATGAGTTCCTCTATGCTTTCTCTGATTAATGCATTGTGTTCCTGTCTATAGCGCCATGAAGCCCCCGGGCGAACGAGCGCTCTATAAATACATTTCAATATCAATATCAATATCAATAAATGCATCACTTTGCTGGCAACATCAAAGCACTTGATGAGCAGAACTACAAAAAGGTATTTATCTACCCTGATCAGCTTGTTGCTGTGCTCCTTCTGTCTAGAACTGTGTTAAATGCATCACTTTGCTGGCAACATCAAAGCACTGGATGAGCAGAACTATAAGAAGGTATTTATCCACCCTGATCAGCTTGTCCACATTCCTTTTTCCTTTGTTCAAAATGGCTGGGGCCATAAAACTGTAGCAATAAATCCCCTCCTGTATCCACGAGGCCCACGAAGCTCCCCGGCCTGACTCCTCCACACAAGACCACCATAATAGAGATAAGACTCCCTCCCAGCAAGATAGGAACTGGGATTGCTCAAATAGAAACTGACTCTGCCCTTTCCTGTTCCTAAAGCAACAGCAACTAACAGAGGACTAACGTATCTATCTCCCCTATTCTGGCGGCCATTTTAGAGTGGTCTCGCTCTCTCTGTGGCGGCCATCATGAACTAGTCCTTCTCAATATATGACCATACCTATGAGCTGGCCTCTTTAGACTAATCTCAACTACCGAGTGTCTGCCATTTATTGCAGTATTATACTTATACTTGTATTCAATGCACCGATTGCTACCTCATATATTTCTGGCTGCTCACTTTTGTCATTTTTTGACTAATGCTGCCTTTTGTTTGCACCAGTATTTTGGTCCGTTATATCTTTAATATTATACTTTTATGTGTATACTGTACAGTATTATAAGCTGCACCCATCGCACTTTCTTATTCATGTATTGCATTGATCGCTACCTCACATATTTATATACATTAGTATAAGCTACACCCATCTCAATTTTTATTCCTGTACTGCACTGATCGCTACCTCACATATCTATATACACTTTTTGTAAGCTGCGCCCATCTCTTTCTATTCCTGTAAGCTGCACCCATTTCACTTTTTATTCCTGAATTACACCAACAGCTACCTCTTATATTTTGGTTATGCTGGTTGATCACTAGTGCCACTTTTGTACTTTGTAACCTCATATATTTTGATTGCTCACTAATGTCACTAATGTCACTTTTGATTCTGACTGCTACCTCATATACTCAGTCTGCTCACCATTGTCACTATCGTTACATGTAATTTGTTGTTTGCACTTGTTTTTTTTGCTCCTGTTATCATTATTGTACACCCTCCTACGCCTACCTCTACCCAACATGGATCTTATCGGCAAACACACATATAAAATCATCTGCCCACCACTACCCAACAAAAAAGCCGCTAAGCGCTTTAAACATAACTTCCTTAGGACCCACCCTGAAACCCCCTTTGTCGACACCTATTTCTCATCGGTGAATGGATCCATGAATATTGACATCATCTTCCACACCACACGAAGAGTCCAATGGAGAAAAGTGTTCTGCACCTTACTCACCATCTCCTCTACCAGGAAATCCGCTCATGGCTCAACACTCTCCATCACACCATCTCAACTCTTCCCAGGCAGAACCACCATCACTATCTACAATAACGGGATTGTCCTAATTCAATCCACAGACAGGAACCTGGAACTACTAGACAACATGTTCCCCACCTTCAAACAGCACCTCTCCAATCCACGGACCCCCACTCACAGCATCCCCAGTCCTCTCATCCCTAACCGCACAGCCTCCAATCACAACCCAGCTAACATAGCTCAGCCCCAAAACGACACGCACCTCTCCGCTACCCCCAGCACCTTAATAACCCACCCACCTTCTGTAGCTACCCACACTCCTTAATCACAGACATAGATCTCTCCCCCTCTACCCCCTGCACCTTAATCACCCACCGACCTATTGTAGCTTCCCCACACCTCTCAATCACAGACATAGACCTCTCCCCCATATACACCAGCCGCACCCCATCACAGCTGAGGAACATCTTACAGCTCTCCCCTCCCCAATCCGCGGTAATCAGTCACCCTCCTGATCATACTTCCCATTGCATACCACCCGTTCATATCCCCCAAATTCCCCCATGCACTAGCGAAGATCACCCCCCTTTGCGCACTCCCGTTATCCCCACCCTCCTCACCCCCCACCACACAACCTCCGCGAACGTCGCAGATGCTGCTGTAATCGATCAACCATCCGATCGCACTTCCCCACACCCCTCATGCATTGGCGATTATCATCCCCTTTCACACATCACCAATACCCCCACCCTCCTTATTCCCCACCCCACTCCTCACACAAGTCGCGCAGAACCCACCTCCACCACCTTGAGCATACCTCCCGCGTCCCGCGACATGACCAACCCTCACCCTCTCTCCCCCCCCACTCTCACTCCCCACTACCCCACCCCATCGGCCAGACTCACGGAACACTCCACCTCCCTCAACATAACCCCTTATCCTTTATCCCCTCCCATTCTTAGCCCTCACCCCCCTATTGTCACTCCTTCCCTCTCCAGTCTACATTCATCCCTCAACTCACCCACACCGCCTACCACAAGCGCCATCACTCGCGCTATAAACCGCCCCCTGCCCTCATCCCCGACCCCGGTTCACAAACTCTCTCATCCTTCGAACGCTACCCCACCTACTCGGACCGCAGAGCCCTGCTCCATCGCGCGCACATCCCGTCACATTCGATCCAGTTCCCACCCCATTACCCGACTCAAACACTCACCCACTGCTCTCACTTCCAATTCCATCCCCAATCCAACACTGGACATGATCATCTCCACCCTCCTACAAGTCAAGGAAGAGCTCCACAACATCAAAGAACTTCTTCTCACACACCCCAGGCACCCACTACCCTACACTTCCCCGCCCAACAAGGACTCCATTCGCCCCTTCTTGTAATCTCAAAAATATCCCCCTCTCCTTAGAACATTCTCCCACCCTCCTCACCCCTAGACTAAAGTGTATCCTGCTCAACTGCAGATCGGCCCGGAGACACTCCACTGGCATCGCGGAGCTCATCTTATCAAGGGGCATTGATCTAGCCATTCTGACTGAAACGTGGTTAACTGAAACATCCACACCTATAATGGACATACTAGTCCCCCCCAACTATCGCATTATTAGACTCGACAGGAATGGCAAGACGGGCGGGGGAATTGGATGCATCTACAGGAGCAACCTAGCTGTCACTGAAGGCCCCTCACCCTCCCTCTCCGCCTGCGAACTCATCTGCCTTAAGATTACTAGTGAGGGCAAACCTGTGTGCTCCCTTCATGTTATTTACCACCCACCCAGTGACAACTTCATCTTCTCCCAACAACTAATGGACACGATATCCACCAACGCCGGTCGACAGCTCAATCAAATTTACCTGGGAGACTTCAACCTCCACTGGAATGACCAGAAAGACACTGTGGTGAAGAGCCTTAAGACTTTCCTCGACGCGCTTGACCTCACCCAAATCTGCAACGGTCCGACACATGAAAAAGGCTCTATCATTGACCTTATCATCGCCAAAGAAGACTCTACCCAACTAGTCGCAATCGAACCAGGTGACTGGTCAGACCACCACATCATCACCTTCTTCATCAACAAAAAAGTCAAACTTAACCCGGCGCAACCTGCCAAAACCAAGATTTGGAAGAGGGACCTGAAGAACCTTAACCCAAAGTCCTTGCCTGCCCACAAAGGCAGTCTCCTTCTTCCCCCGACGGACGTCTCTGATGTGCATTCATTGACCAACCTCTACCTAGACTCCATATCTACAATAATCAATGAAGCCGCACCCTTGCAATTGAAGAGAGTCTCCACCAAGAACTCGAACCCATGGTACGATGGCAGACTCAATGAAGTCAGACGTGTGATGCGCTTAGCTGAGCGCGCGTGGAGATCAGACCCCTCAGCACTGAACCTTAGAACGCTTAAGAGTAAGAGAAACGCTTACTTCAGAAAAATCAAACGCTCGAAATCAATATTCTTTAGCCAACAGCTGGATCAAGCTAAAAACCGACCCAAAAAACTGTTCGAGTTAGTCAAAACCCAAACCAAAACGCAACCTCCACAACCCAACAACTTAACAAAGGCTATCCCAAGTTGCGAAGACTTCTCTGCTTTCTTCAAGCAAAAGAACGACACTATAAGAAGCGATTTCATCAAGGATGTAAGTCGATTCGCCGGCTCCATATGCATAACTAACACTCATGCTAAAAACAACACTTCATGGACGTCCTTCGACACCTATTCCGAAGAATCAATACACAAGCTACTGGTCACCTTGAAACCCGCCAATCATCACACAGATCCCCTACCTGCCAATGCTGTTAAAGTCCTCACCCCCCTGTTCCTCCCACTCTGGACTAAAATCATCAACTGTTCCCTGCAACAAGGGCTCATCCCAGATTCCCTCAAGATTGGGCAAGTCACGCCTATACTCAAGAAACCCACAGCTGACCCGGCCGACCTAAACAACTATCGTCCTATCACCAATATCACCACTCTAGCAAAACTGTTAGAAAAATGCGTACAACTCCAACTGACAAAACACATTGAGCAGTTTGACCTCCTCAACTCTCACCAATCCGGATTCAGAGCAAAGCATAGCACGGAAACGGCCATGACACACATAATAGATGATGCCCTCCAAATCCTTGATCACAATGAGTCTTGCCTCCTCATCCTTCTTGACCTCTCTTCAGCATTTGATACGGTCAAACACGAGAATCTACTGGAGCTCCTAAATACCAGAATGGGCATATCCGGGACGGTTCTCAAATGATTCACGTCCTTTCTGCACAACCGTTCTCAGAGGTTCAAGATCAACAACGCACTGTCCTCGCCTGTGCCAGTAACACTGGGCGTTCCGCAAGGTTCCTCCCTATCCCCCACATTGTTCAACCTCGTCATGGAACCACTCACCACCTTGCTTCAATCCTCTAAGGTACATTTCCATATGTACGCCGATGACACTCAGCTCTACCTCAAGCTTCAATCCCCTGAAGACATCAAACTGTTGAATGCCACACTAAGAAACACCCAAGCTTGGCTGGCCGACAATCACCTCAAACTAAATGCTCTGAAAACTGAGTTCCTTCTGATCTCTCCTCCTGCGAAAAAGGCCATCACCCAAACCTGGCTCAATCATCTAACCGCACTCAATGTCCAACCCACCATCGTGGACTCAGCGAAATCCCTTGGCATCACACTGGACTGCAATCTCGACATGCAGCAGCATATTAGCATAGCAACTAAAGGAGCCAACTTCCAAATCAACACGCTGAGAAAACTCAAACCCTTCCTACCACCCAAGGACTTCCAAACTGTGGTACAAGCCTTAGTCATTCCTCGCATAGACTACGGAATTGTGGCTCTCAGCGGGCTCCCCCTGACAACAACGGCTCCCCTAAGAGCCTCCCTGAACGCGGCCGCGAGACTCATCACCGGCTCAAGAAAACACTCGCATATATCCCCTGACTTAAAAGCCCTGAACTGGCTGCCTATTGAAGCCAGAATTCAGTTGAAAATTGCCTGTATGACACACTCGGCCGTACACCACAAGGCACCCAACTACCTCTCTCATAAGCTGACCATATCAGGAGGCTCAAGATCCAACAGAAGCACAAACACTCTCCTCCTGAAACCACGGAGATTCCGGAAGGAAAAAACATACAAACGCTCCTTCTCTGGAATGGCACCTAGGATCTGGAATGCACTCCCGCCAGAAACCAGGCTTATCCCGTCCACTATACTCTTCAAGAAAGAGGTGAAGGCCATCCTTATGGCTAAATACACCTGAACACTATTGATACTGGAACAATGACAGAATTTGGCTCCCTCATTATCGGCTGTCTGAATACTTACCTTTGTACACTAGGACTTGAGTGCCTCAATAACCTGCAATGCACCCACTACTGACTACTGCTCTGCCTTCAACATTGTGTTTATTCACCCCCTGGGGTGCTATAATCTTATCCGTTTAGACATTGTACTGTTTCCATATTATTGTTTCTTGATTGTTATTACTCTGTATACTCTTGTATGATTGATACCCTATTTTTGCAACTCACTGTCTACGGAATCTCATATTGATTTAAGAGTCTTGTTTATCCTACCTACTGTTTCTGTAAAGCGCTCTGATATCTGCAAAGCTCTTGTTCGCGCTATATAAAACTTTAAATAAATAAATAAATAAATAAACTTCACCAGCAACAGTCCCCCAGGTGTCACCCCCGGCGCCGTCCTGGGGCGGTGCCGTCCCTGATACCTCACTCGATCCGTATCCGGCGTGGGAACGGCGTCGCTGGACGCCGCTTTTGACGCCGCTTGGGGAGTTTAACTTCAACGAGCCAGGCCCATCTTATGACAACCCTGATTATCAGGGAATGGGTGATGAGGAATATTGTGATGGGGTTAGATATAACCAGAGGGGGGAGAGAGAGAGTCAATGGATTCAGTCTCCCTTGGCAATATGATTAAACAAAGTGCAATCCACTCAGAAAGTGGTAGTGGTCCCTAAAGTGATGGGGAGCACACAGTGTTGTTTAAATGCCCCTCACACACCAACAGGCCCCTTGGTGTCATGCTTCATCATCGGGGCCTTCGCACCCCTCTACGGGATGCGGCGTGCTACGACTCACGACTGCGTAGGAGCACTTAGTAGTGAACTATGTGAGGGAGTGTGTTCTAAGGGAGAGTGTGAGTGAAGTGAGGTAGAAAAAGTGAGTTTCTTTAAAAAATACCTGGCACGTAGGAAAAAAATATAATTTATTATGTCCTCGGCTGGTATTATTAAAAATGTGCAGAGTGAGGTTGTAGATGTACGTATTAGGGTATTACAACCGCTTCAGAGTGTCAACATGTTTCGGAGCGCGTTGAGGGGAAGGCAGGCGATTAGCTATGCAGTAACCGTTGCTTTACTGAGCAGTATGGAAGGATCCCCCAATACCACGCATAGGCTCATGAGGTTATCAGACTGAGAACAATAAGTTCTCTTCAACGCCTATTGGGCGCAACTGAACTCACCTGTACATATAACATTGTTAGGTACATTACACATTTATTTTTAATTTTTATATAAACACTTTTACATTTCATGTGAGTAAGGTGAGGATAACGTGCATATCCTTGTCCTGAAGAAGGAGCCCTTGCGCTCACTTTTTCTACCTCACTTCACTCACACTCTCCCTTAGAACACACTCCCTCACATAGTTCACTACTAAGTGCTCCTACGCAGTCGTGAGTCGTAGCACGCCGCATCCCGTAGAGGGGTGCGAAGGCCCCGATGATGAAGCATGACACCAAGGGGCCTGTTGGTGTGTGAGGGGCATTTAAACAACACTGTGTGCTCCCCATCACTTTAGGGACCACTACCACTTTCTGAGTGGATTCCACTTTGTTTAATCTTAAGAATATTGTGATGGGTCTGAAGACCCTCCGACACGTGAGTGTCAGTCCCAAGAGGACTGGACAGGTGGACTGGGGGATGCGAGTGGTCTGGACACCTCAATAGGCATTGTTTTTGTCACAAATCCTACCGTGGCTTCGGAGGAGGGGGCAACCTACTGAGTGGTGTTGACGCAGGCGGCCAAAGCCTTGGCCCTTCATCTCCCCGTCGTGGCCGTGAGGACTAACCTCATCACTGAGGTCCTTTAACTGCAGTCAAGCTCGGCTGAGCCTCTGCAGCCGTTTAATGAGGCATCGACTGACGCAATTTTGGGCACTAGGTCCAGGCCCGCTACAGGTTTGGCTGTAGATAGGAACGTGGCCAGACGCCAACACCCGGCCCCGTACGACCCATGTTTCCTGTCCACCCACCCCACCCCCGAGAGCCTGGGCATCCAGGCCTCCAATTCACAGACCGTATTCCCGTCGGCTCCGCCGGACAG
Organism: Lissotriton vulgaris; assembly: GCF_964263255.1. Taxonomy (NCBI): domain Eukaryota; kingdom Metazoa; phylum Chordata; class Amphibia; order Caudata; family Salamandridae; genus Lissotriton; species Lissotriton vulgaris. Next base: position 1,023,515,040 of record NC_141695.1, on the reverse strand, counting down.
AGAATCCAAGAGGTAGGAGCAGTACTGCAAGATGGTATTATCGGTAAACAGTCAAAATATCGAATTTTTAATTTCGACTTACACTTATATCGAGTTGCTAATATCGATGGGACAGAATATCGATGGCCAGAATATCGACCCTAAGGTAAGTAATATCGAAATTACTTATATCGATAGCATATATATCGATGTAAGTAATTTCGATTTACTAATATGAGTTAGAAATTTTAGTTAAGTATTTAAATTAATTGTTATAATATGTGTTTAATATGTTTTTATAAATAAAAAATATATAAAAGTAAATAATATGTTTTACTACCAGAGCGGGTTGTGGGTTTTTAGGGGAATAGGGTGGGAAGTAATTTATTAGTAATGAAAAAATTATTTTTTAATGATGAATTTATTTTGCAATTAAATATTAATTGGTAATGAATTATTTTAATTGATTAATTGATTAATTAATTGATAATTTATGTATATTTTTAAGTAAATTATATGTTTTACTACTGGAGCGGGTTGTGGGTTTATAGGGGAATAGGGTGGGAAGTAATTTATTTGTAATTAAATAATTATTTTTTAATGATTAATTTATTTTGCAATTAAATATTAATTGGCAATGATTTATTTTAATTGATTAATTGAATAATTAATTGATAATTTATGTATATTTTTAAGTAAATTATATGTTTTACTACTGTAGCGGGTTGTGGGTTTATAGGGGAATAGGGTGGGAAGTAATTTATTTGTAATTAAATAATTATTTTTTTATGATTAATTTATTTTGCTATTAAATATTAATTGGCAATGAATTATTTTAATTGATTAATAGAATAATTAATTGATAATTTATGTATAATTTTAACTAAATTATATGTTTTACTACTGGAGTGGGTTGTGGGTTTATAGGGGAATAGGGTGGGAAGTAATTTAATTGTAATATTAATTAATTTTGGGTAAAGGAGTATTTTTAGGGTTCAGGGTCAGTTTTGGGTTTTTGGGTAAAGGGATATTTTTAGGGTTCAGGGTCAGTTTTCAGTTTTTGGGTAAAGGGGTATTTTTAGGGTTCAGGGTCAGTTTTCAGTTTTTGGGTAAAGGGGTATTTTTTGGGTTCAGGGTCAGTTTTCAGTTTTTGGGTAAAGGGGTATTTTTAGGGTTCAGGGTCAGTTTTTAGTTTTTGGGTAAAGGGGTATTTTTAGGGTTCAGGGTCAGTTTTCAGTTTTTGGGTAAAGGGGTATTTTTAGGGTTCAGGGTCAGTTTTCAGTTTTTGGGTAAAGGGGTATTTTTAGGGTTCAGGGTCAGTTTTCAGTTTTTGGGTAAAGGGGTATTTTTTGGGTTCAGGGTCAGTTTTCAGTTCTTGGGTAAAGGGGTATTTTTTGGGTTCAGGGTCAGTTTTCAGTTTTTGGGTAAAGGGGTATTTTTAGGGTTCAGGGTCAGTTTTAGGTTTTTGGGTAAAGGGGTATTTTTAGGGTTCAGGGTCAGTTTTCCCTACTGTTGCACCCACTGGAGTGGGAATAGTAATTATTGTTAAGTAAGTATATATTATATATGATTTTTAATTATTATTTTTTTAATTAAATATGTATTATTATTTTTTTTACCATTATTACATATATTTAAATATGTTTAAGTAATTAATAAGTATTATTTACAGTATTTTTTATGTTATTTTAAATTTTAAAAAAATCGATATATTTGACAACGATATTTTTAACATCGATATTATTTTTTCGATATTTTGGTACTTACCATGTTGTACATAGGGCGTCAATATTTTTGCTATCGATATAATTACGCCGATATTTGTGTAGGTCGAAATTCTGTCTGTCGAAATTCTGTCATAGATCCGGTATTATCCTCCCTGAGTCTGGGACAGCAGTCTGCCAACATCACATGCCTCTTGGTCCGCTACACCCACTCTCTGTGGGACACGGTTGCGGAACTGCTGCCAGAGTGCCCATTGGAGGTACGGGCCAAACACGCCCAAGCCCTTGTGGAAGGCCGAGATGCGGCACGGTATTTGATCCGGTGTGGGCTGGATACCACTGACTCACTGGGCAGAGCAATGGCAACCACGGTGGCGATTTGTTGCTAAGCCTGGTTGAGGTCCGCCCAATTTTTAGCCGATGTCAAGAATACACTCATGGACATACCGTTTGATGTCCGTTGCCTTTTTGCCAACAAGGCAGACCATGCGCTTGAGCGCTTTAAGGACTCCAGGGCTACGGCCAGGTCCATGGGCCTCTCGGCCCCGCGTCAGCAAACTGGTACCTTTTTCTCATTTCGTGGCCAAGGAAGGGGCGCACCCACATATGCTGCCAGCCACACACTGCAGACTAACATCCAACGCGGTGGCGGCCGTGGTAACCGCCGTGGCAGCGGTCAGGAACAACGGCGAGGTCAGTCCACACCTTCCCACGCAGCATCTGCCTACAAACCCTCCTAGTCCGTGCTTTCAGGCCCATGTGACGCCAGTAGGGGTCTGGGTTTGCCATCACCTCCACCACTGGCGCACTGTCACATTGGACAGGTGGATGCTGCAAATCGTCCCAAGGGGCTACTCCTTCCCCCTTGAGGCAACACATCAAGCCATGCCACCACAATACCAACGTGTATCGGGGGATCATTTGCAACTTCAGCAGGCGGAGGTTACAGCCCTCTTGGCCAAGGGGGCCATTGTGCGCGTTCCTGGGCCAGAAGTAGGGTGTGGTTGCTACTCCCACTACTTTCTGGTACCCAAGAAGGCCAATGGGGGGCCTACGCCCTATCTTGGACACAAGGAACGCCAATGGCTTCCTCCGGTAGGAGAAGTTCAAAATGCCAACACTGGCTCAGGTCCTAGCTGCCCTGGACCCAGGCAACTGGATGGTAGCGTTGGACTTGCAGGACGCTTATTTCCACATCCCCGTGTCGGCCCACCGGCGCTACCTGTGGTTCTCGGTAGGCCACAAGCACTTTCAGTTTACTGTGCTCCCCTTCGGCCTTACCAGCACACCACGGATGTTCACGTAGGTACTGGTATACCGAGCTACTCAGTATGTCAGTCGATCCCCCGGTTCGTCTGCCTCTTCTGGAGGACCTTCTGTCGCAGTAGCAGGGGACGGTCCTCCACCCGTACCTGCACAGTCTCCACCTCCATGCTTGGAGATTGAGCGGCAACAGCAGAGGACATTTGACTTTCCTCCTGAAGTTTGTAATATCCTTCTTGCAGCCAGGCGTCCCTCCACAAAGTCGGTATACGCCTGCAGGTGGACAAGATTTGTGGCATGGTGCACACCGAAGTCTGTGGACCCTCTTCCTGCGCCTCTTCATGAAATTCATCTCTTCCTTCTTTCTCATGCCCAGCAGGGCTCTGCTCTGGGCACTATCAAGGTCTACCTTCCTACCCTTTCAGCCTTACCAAGGCTGCCTGCTCAACCTTCTTTGTTCAAGTCCCCTATTGTAACCCGTTTTCTGAAAGGCATCACACACACATTTCCACCTGTTCCGTTTGTGATGCCTTAGTGGGACTTGAACCTGGTCCTTACATATCTGATGTGGGCTCCCTTTGAGACACTTCACAATTTTCCTCTCCGCCTTCTTACTCAGAAGACTGCTTTCCTGGTTGCCATCACCTCTGCCAGGAGTGTGAGTGAGCTCCAGGCTCTTTCTTCATAACCTCCTTACCTTTCTGTCCATCCGTACGAGTTTGTGTTGCGGACAATACCCTATTTCCTGCACAAGGTTGTCACAGACTTCCACATCGGGCAGTCTTTCTCCTTGGCCACCTTATTTCTGCCTACGCATCCCTCAAAGGAGGAAGAGCAGCTACACCGTCTGGACCCAAAACGTGCGCTCTCATACTCTCTGGACCGCACACGCCAGTTTCGGGTGGATAAACAACTCTTAGTTGGTTACGTGGGCGCTGATAAGGGAAGGCCGGTACACAAGCGGACCAACTCTCGGTGGGTCATCTTATGTATGAAGGCTTGTTACCCCTTGCCAAAGAAGGAGCCTCCTGTTGGGCTGAGGGCCCATTCCACTTGGGCCACGGCGGCTACTGCTGCCCTGGGTCGGGGAGTCCCCTTGCAGGACATTTGTCAGGCAGCTACGATGCACACGTTTGCAAGGCATTACTGCCTGGACAGCCAAGTCCGGAGGGATGTCTTCTGTGGCTGTTCCGTCCTCCAGGACTTTCTGGTGTGATTATTGGTTTGCAGACCCACCACGGGGGTTGGTATTGCTGGGGTATCTATTCCAAGGTGGGAATATGATACTAACTACTGTTTCTTACAGATATTTTGTTAACAAAGGTAAGTAACTTGTTCATACTGTCAAGTATATCTGCTGTAGGAGCATCTATGATGGTTCAATGCGGTGATGACAGGGTTTCACATGTACGCACACCATGCCACTTGTGCAAATGAACCGCTCATATGTGTGATGTCATCATAGACCATTTGTCCCAAATCAAAAATTTCTGCTGTCTGATGATGTCCACGTATTAGTTTTTGAAATATTACACCTCAAACACAATATGTCAGATCTGTGCAAATGATGGCACATGTGATGTGGGGGTGTGCATTGCTGTCAGCTGTCTGGATGTGCAGACAACCTCCTAATGCAATTCACGTGACGTGTGTCACTGATGTGATACATTGTCCTGCTCACTCAGACCATCCCATCAGATCATTTGTATGCATGTCATATCATTCCACAGACAACAGGTCTTTCAGTTTTCATGGAGGAGTGCCAGCCAGCTGGCACATGTTTCCTCAATGTGTAGCCCACGCCACACTCAAAATTGTCTAGATTTGTTGAAGCAGTGTTGCTTGTGCCATGTGCATTGCAATTGTCTTTGTCTGACAGTTGTACACATTTTCTCCCAAATATGTTGTGCAGGGCACCCCCTCTGCCAAGGCCGTTGCCAGACTTGGATGCCATGAGGGAACGTGATTGCATACGGCGTTACCGCTTCATCCAACAGTTGATTTAGGACCTGACAGACAGGCTGGAACCACATCTGCAACCTCGACACAGGTATCCAACTGTGCTGACACCCAAGGTAAAGGTGATGGCCGCCCTACATTTCTTTGCCACATGTACGTTCCAATTTACCATAGGTGATGTGGGGGGATGTCCCAAACCATGTTTATCCGGGTATTGAGTGATGTATTGGCTGCTATGTTGCTACACATAGATGAATTCATTACATTCCCTACTCCTGAACAGTTGACAGATGTCAAGGGGGAATTCTATGCCCTGGGACGCATGACACATGTAATTGGTGCAATTGATGGAACACATGTTACTCTGGTGCCACCACAGGCTCAGGAGCAAGCGTACCGCAACAGGAAACATTACCACTCAATAAATGTCCTGGTAGTGTGTCTTGCCAACATGCTGATCTCACATGTTTGTGCACGTTTTCCAGGATCGTGCCACGATGCATTCATCATGAGGCGTAGCAGGGTACCACAGATGATGCTGCCGCTGCACAACCATCGGGCATGTCTTGTTGGTGGGTAAACCCTGTTAGCCATGTATGTCAGTATGTCATTACTTCATGAACTGCATCATATTACACACTCATTTCCATGATGTCAATTTGCAGGAGACGCAGGATATCCGAACATGCCGTGGCTCATGACTCTGCTACGCAACCCCAGGACAGCTGCAGACCAGCGGTACAACAATGCTCATGGGAAGACCAGGTGGGTGATCGAGCGTACATTTGGACTCCTGAAGAGCCGGTTCAGGTGCCTCGACAAGACAGGCGGAGCCCTCCTATATAACCCACTCAAGGTGTGTAACATCTTCATGGTGTGCTACATGCTACACAACATGGCAGTGGAAAAGGCCGTGCCACTCATCCTAGATTCTGATAAGCTGGAACATCCGCCCGTTGAGGATGAAGGCCTTGCCCAGGATACCAGTGACGAGGAGGTTGAAGATGATATCCGGAGTCACCTCATCCGCAACTTCTTTTCATAATGGTGAGTCATAGGTGCATTTTGTTGAAGCATGTACCATAGAGTTATGTTATGTTATGTTATGTTATGTTATATTAATTTATTGTGCGCACAGCTACTCCAGCCAAGGAGCGTCCCGGCGCAAAGACAAGGAGAAACATAACACAACAGGAAAAGATAAAACCTAAAAGGGACAGCTAAAACAAGAATGTTTTTATTGCTCTCCGAAAAGACATCAGATCCTCTAGCAGACGGATTTCAACCGGGAGGGTGTTCCAAATTAGTGCAGCTTTCACGCTGAAAGAACGACCCCCCCCTACGGCTGAGTCTGAATCTGGGGACCACAGCAAGGGCCTGGCCTTGGGATCGGAGGTTACGGGTGGGGACATAGAAAGAGATACAGCTGGACAGAATTTCAGGACCTATACCTCTTTAGATCTTGAAGGTCAAACAAAGGATCTTAAAAAGAATGCGCTTCCTTACAGGAAGCCAGTGCAGGGAGCGGAGGACATTCGCCACCGGGCAAAATCTGGGCAGGCCAACAATAGCTCTGGCCGCAGCATTTTGAACCCGCTGCAGGCGAGTTAACTCAGCCTGGTTGGCCCCAGCCAGCAGAGAGCTAGCGTAGTCCAGGCGAGAGATGATAGTTGCCTGGACTACAAGCTGTCTGGTTGGGGCGTCAAAGAATTTAAGTACTGGTCTTAAGCCTCTCAGCAGACCAAAACAACAGGCTGCAGTTTTTTTGGTATGCCCTACAAAGGTAAGGCCTGCATCCAACCAGACCTCCAGATTTTTCACCTCCGACACCGGGGTCGGAGTGGGTCCCAGCTCTGAAGGCCACCATTGATCGCCCCATAGCTCTACTCCCTTCCCGACAATCATTACCTCCGTTTTCGTGGCATTAAGCTGGAGACAGTTTCCTGTCAACCAGCTAGCCACCGCCTTCAGTCCAGACTGAAACCTGGGGGCATCTTGTTCCGCATCCCCGCTGAGAGTAACCGCCAGCTGTGTGTCGTCGGCATATGAGACCAAAGTTAGGCCCCACTGCCTAGCGACATCAGCCAGCGGTCTCACGTAAAGGTTGAACAACGTGGGACTCAGCGAGGACCCCTGCGGAACCCCCATGGCCAGAGGCTGGGAACTGGACTTGAAGGGAGGGATGGCAACACAGAAGGAACGATTGTCAAGGAAAGAGCGGAACCATTGCAACGCCTGGCCGCCGATACCAATCTCCTCGAGCCGATGCAGGAGGATGCTGTGAGATACCGTGTCGAAGGCGGCGCTGAGGTCTAACAATATCAGCGCCGCCGTCTGACCAGCATCCAACCTCGCACGGAGATGTTCCACCATCACAAGAAGGGCGGTTGCATGGGTAGCATGCTGTGTATCCAGCTGACTGTATGTAATGCCACTTTGATGTTTGTTGTGCAGTGTCACACAGGTGCAGATGTAATGCAACACACATACGTGCTATGTGTGAACTTGGAATGTACGAGTGTAGTACAACCTCAGGCTATTCAACATGACCATGTCTGAATGACATTATACGGAACTTGACCACTTGTGTGCCTCTCATTCCCAGGTCGCCCTGCCTGTTGTCCGTTGGTGTCATCTTGGTCAGCCTGCTATTGCTCATGATGATAGCAATGTCAGCCGAATCAACGGAGCATGCACGGACATGTGGAAATGTCAATTTGGGTAAGGACTCATATAAGGCTGTTTAGCGTTGGTATGTGTTAGAATCGGGGGTCTCTGGTTGGTGCAAGTTTTCACTTGTGACAAGCAGGGACCCTCTCCTCCAAGTCAGGGCAAAGGATGACCCGTTAGAATTACCCTTGCTCACCCTCTAGGTGCGTGGCTTGAGCAGCCAAGGCTATTCTTCAGGCGTTATGGAGTTAAGCACTTGTAATAACACACACAGTAAAATGTACCAATCCCCCCACAAATGGACACCAGGCTGTGAATATATATAAAAATACGTTCCTTTATGTAAAAATATATATATATCAGATCAGACTTATCTCAAGACCAAATATAACGTTTTTGGGTTTAGGCCACAGGTTGTAAATAGGCAAGCTTTTCTTCTGTTTATAGTTCAAATATCGGTTTCTTTTCACTTCAAATTACTTCCCCTATAGTTCTCTTAATATCGATAGCTGCTTCCTTCTTAGTTCAGTTCCCTTAGAGACAGTTCTTATCTTGTAATCTTTAGGGGCCTTTTGCCCCGTTTCGGGTTGATATGGGACTCCCAAGCGCCTCTGTGTGCTTCGCAGCGCTCCTCCAGGCCCCGCACGGAAGGAAACCCCGGGCCCTACCAAGGCTCACGCTTTACGCGTGAGCGGACCAACGCGGCGTACGGCTTCCCGGCAGGGGGACGAAGCGTACTCGTTGGGGAGGGAGAGGCAGGCGCACAAGGTCTCCCGACGGGGATGGTGAGGCGTACTTGACAGGAGCCCCTCACAGTACAGTGAGGAGCACTCACCGGTGGCTGTGGAATGATACGCTGAGGGTGTATTCCGCGACCGCACTTGGCAACCCGAGGTCGGGAAGGGATGCGCAGGCTGCAGACACAAGCCGGGTTGAGTGGTTGGGGAAAACAGAACGATGCGGACCCCAAGTCCGTTGAAGAGATCTTTAGCAAGTGTTCTGCAGGTTCCAGGGAAATAGGAACCACACGCACTCCTTCAGTGCGCGGCGAGGGGAACCTTCGGGTTCTCTCTGGCGGCGGCTTTCGGGAGGCAGGTGCGGCCCAGCTCCTCCGGAACGGTCTGTACTGGGGGGGCGCTTCAAGGGCGGCACAGCCTCTTTCCGGGTCAGAGAGTGAAGCGGGGCGGCCAGGTACGCTGGAGTCGTACGGCGGCGGCCCGGGGCATCAATCACGCTCGTCAGGGATATTCCAGCAGGAGGGCCAAGCGAGGGCACACAGCGCACTCCGTTAACAGGCAGGCAACAGGGGAGCAGGCGGCCCGGTCCACGGGGAAGAGAGCAACTCAGCACGAGCGAGGCTCTCACAAGACACGGGCGGCCAGGCTCCTGGGTGTCAGGGCCCTAGGAGGGGGCAAAGGGGCACAAGGTCTCAGCTCCAGCAGGAGAAAGCTCACAGACAGATGAGAGCGAGCGAAGGCACCAAGAACCCACTAGTCCTCGGGTTCAGTTCAGGGGCAAGCTCAATCAAGCCCTTGGAGAATGCTTCAAAGCACAAGTCTACAAAGTCTTTTCAAACTCTTTTCCTCTCCTTCCTCAGCAAGGCAATCAGCAGGCCAGTCTTTCCAGCGTCTTCTTCTCCTTCTAGTTGGGCAGAGGTTCGTTGTGGGAAACAGGATTCTGATTTACAAGGAGCAGGGCTCCTACTTTTATACAGCATTTCCTTTGTCTTTTCAGGCCAGGAGGGCCTTTGCATAACCTCATTCAGTCTCTGAGTACTTTGTTGGGTGTACTCTGACTTCTGCTTCCAGTGTGAGGGGCAGGCACATCAGACGCTCCACAGGAGGTGGAGCCAGCATTGTGTGGACAGGGGCAGCCAGGAGTACCTTGTTGACAGTGCTTTGCCCTTCCTGGGCCAGGTGCCGGCTGAGTCATCAGTCGCTCCCCAGGGGGTGGAGCCAGCATTGTGGTGGCAGAGCACAGCCTGATTAAGAGTCAAGGGGCACTCCTACCTCCCACTAAAGTGTAATCCTTGCATTCACCACCTGTCATCCCCCAGCCCTGTCACTCACACATCCCAGAAAGTCAGATACACATACTAGCAGAGGCGGGCTGAAATGGTTAGGCAAGCAAATGCTAACTTTCTAAAAGTAGCATTTGCAAACACAGGATATTAAAATAAACTTTACTAAAAGAAGTATTTTATTATTCTGAGTTCAGGCATACTAAACATTATTTTCTACCATGTTCCCTGAGCCTGCTGGGATTATAGAGTGTAATAATTCCAGCAGCCCCTATGGCCTAAAGGGAGCAGGTAGCCTTACAACAGTGAAAAACGAATTTGGCTGTAATTCACTATCAGGACATGCCACACACATCAGGGCTTGTCCTACCTTACACTTACAATGCACCCTGCCCTAGGGCCTACCATAGGGGTGACTATTATGAAGTTAAGGGAAGGTTTAGAGGCTGGCAAGTGTGTGCACTTGCCCAGCCAGCATGACAGTACCAGACTGCACGCAGGTTCTGCAATGGCAGACCCTAGTCACATCACATTTTAACAGGCTGCCTCTGTGGGTGGCGCAACCAGCGCTGCAGGCCCACTAGCAGCATTGGCATTTACAAGCCCTGGCACTCTGGTGCACTTTACTGGGGACTGACAGTAAATCCAATGAACCAATCATGGAAATCAATCACATATACACTTTACCTAGGGAGCACTTGCACTGCGGCACGGATTGGCCGTGGCGCAGTGCCCTGAGCAGCGGACACCAGCAAAAACATTTGAGGCACATCAGCAAAAAGTGGAAGGGAAACTCACGCCAAGGTGCCAGGTCTAACAGTATGGTTTCAATTGTGTGGTACATGTTCATTCGCATGTTGTTTGACCATGCATACATGCAACAACATCATATTTCCTATTACATGTAGCCCCACTCCCATGACAGGATAGTCACCCCATCTGACAGTCATCTGTCGTTGTTTTAGACTCTGGAGAATGCATCAATGTGTGTAGACATTGACACTGAAACATTGCATTTACCATGGTTTGACATTGTGTGGGAGGTCACAACCACGGACTCTGTGGGGGATTGCAGCCTCACTGTGTGCAGCAGGATGTGTCTGGATCATCCCCTCAACCTTGTGGGCCAATACAGTTTGGTTTCCCAAAAACCATGTCGTGTAGGTGTGGCCCAGTGTATGTTCCACATGTTAAGACAACTGTCCTGTGATTCTGTTTGCATGGATGCATTGCCCCTTGTGGCAGTATGTCATGTCACTGTCATGTCGTTACCTCAGTGCAGGTAGAGAATACTTCTACGCCAGCCTTCACAGTGAGTTGAAGTTCTGTTTTCATTCACATGATGCCAGGTATGTTGCGCTGATGACATCACAATGGTGGGCTGAAGCTCATGTAAATTATTCCGTGGCACCAGTGGAGTGAGGTCATTCACATGATTCTCTTGTCCCGTGCAGCATCTCAGGGTGATGGTAGGGTTCTTTATGTGGCTTGGCTCCTCATTACTTGCTGTTGACGTATTTTCCACCTGCTTGTCATGTTTAGCATAGTGAGGCTCCATTGCTAGAGCACAAGACTGGCTACAGAGGGGCTTTATTGCATTTAGGTCATTAGCTTCCTCATCATATGTGATGCTCACAGCTGTTGTGTGTGATGTAAAGTTTGCCTTCATGGCCCTTACGGGTACACAGGGACATATACAGATATTACAATTAGCCTAAGTAGCACTTCCATACGTTTTGTTTTCTTTGTATGGGACACATCATCATACACTGTGACTTAGTTTTTGTTCACATTGATCTCATTGCATAGTAGCAGACTTGTGAGTGTTACACAAGAATCAAATAGGTGACAGACTGTCCTAGGTTTTATGTGTCCGTGTTGAAGCATCTGATCTTATGTCATAGCATTATCAGTAATCTCAAATTGGGTACAGTCGTTACACTTCACAGGTGTGACTGGTATAGTGTATCTCATGAGTTATTAGTAGTATGAGTGACATGAGAATGTAGTCCTAATGCTTGTTTGCCTCTGTTTCAGGTCTCCCTCCCTGCAGTTCCCATCCTCTCCTTCCCTCGCCTGATCACCCTTTTGTGTCTGTCAGTTGTACTCAGACCAAGGGGCTTTTTGGAGGTGGAACCCTTTGAGCATCACACCACTCTGATGAAGTAAGGTACGGCCAGTCCCTTGCAGTCTTGTGGAGAATCTTTCTGCTGCATTACAGGTGACATCATTGCATGACTTTTTTTGTCTTCAGGGCAATGCCACTGACCATGTTCGTTTGATAATGCTGCATGGCCTCCCACGGTAATTCATCATGTTGTGTATGACGTATGTTTGCCACAAAACATTGTGCCTCCTTGATGTCAACGCACATGTCCTTCTAATGTGCATGTATTCAATATGGCCTAATGTAAGTTCATTGTTGATAGGTGTTTACGTGTACAGTGACAACATGCATGGTGTTGGTAAAGGCAAAAGTACTATATTGTGTGTGAGGTAGATGGCTGTGTAGCTGCTGTTTGGCTTGGAACACACTACGTGCAGACTACACCTGCTGACGCTGTGTGTCCTGTACCCCATTTGTCCCTAAGGGGCCTGATCCTGTGACCGTGATCTTTGGTGAGTACTCTGCCATTTTGCTTGCAGTGACCGTGAGTGAAGCAGACAATCCTGCATTCACATACACATGCAACTTTGTGGCTTGCCAATGCCCTTGTGGTATGTGCTTGTTTTGCATGTTGTCTCACCCCTTCTGCCGTCATGTGTTCACTCCTTACTGCTGCTGCATCCACAGCCACAATGAAGTGCAGACTGGCCAGATCCAGGACCACACACGCCTACAGGATACTCCTCCTTCAATCCATTTGTTGAGCATGCTCCAGCCACCCTACACACAGAGGACACCAGACAATCATCCACCTGGTATCACGAAACCTCAAACTCACTCATAACAGCTTCTCTGCCTATGTGTGCAACACATACTGGCAAGACTATGCTGATCCACATGACAGTGTGTTTATGTACCACCAGGTCATGTGCCTCATACAGCACACACACACCTTCCAGAAGCACAATATTGTACTGTGTTACCTTGTCAACACCACAGCAGCACACCTCGCCTTCCTTACAGTAAGGTGGCAGTACGCAACCTCGGCACACCACTTCAACATGGCCGTCACAGACAGTCAAGTATCCACCGGGGACATACACCAAAACCACGTCTCTTGGGTGTGGTGTGATGTGGCCGTTCTGGTGAAGAGAATTGTCAAACGTGGCTAGGTGTTCTGGATGTGTTGCACCCATCACAGGAGTTTTGTTGTTGTAGCTCCATGGGGGTGGTCACGTAATCAGGTGAGCTTGGATAGAGTGCTACAGCCCATTGCCCACAGTCTGTCCTGCCACCCTTGGCCTGTGCGCCATTCATCACATCCACAGTACAGCAGCATGCTGATGATAGCTCATACCTCAGGACACAGATGTAGGTACTCCCTATGTGGACACCTAGCTTTTTAACCGTGATTTATACACCTCCAAGTGACTCTCCTGTGCCTGTCTGTAATTGCAGTTTTGTGAGGCAAACCCCCCTCCAGCAATTAGTAACCATCACAGGTGTGTATTGCCATCCATGTATCTAGTTGTTAGAATATTGTGACCTATGTGTGTCCTCACCCGGACTCAGATCCAAGTGTGTGGATGGCTGAAGTTTGTTCAATACTCTTGCATTTCATACATTTGCACACACATATGTTTTATACTTTGGGTACAAGATTACTGCACCAATGCGTATGTTGTTTCTTATATTTATTAGGTGATCTTGTGCAGGACACGTGAGTAGGTGCTGTACAGAAATGGGGGAATCCAAAGTTCACTGCTGGAGATGAGATGCCTTACAGTTTCAGTGAACAGAGTCCAGGCCACAGTGCTTGGCACCATTGGGCAGACTGTGACCAGCAAGTCCATGTGGGAGAGTCTCATAGGTGATGCTGTTGCACCCAAGGGCAATATGCCAGGTCAGGTGTCCCAGTAGTTGTGCATGCCCCACAGCCTCTCACCGTCTTAGCCGTGGACGACCCTTCTTCCTTGGGGGACCCTCACGTGCAGGTCTGGACGATGCATGGGACGCTCCGTCAGACAGTTCCTCCTCCTCCTCCTCCCTCCCTGTGGTTGGTGTTGAACTTTGCCTTGACGTGTCTGGCCTGGTGACACAGGGAGGGTGCTGCATGTTGGCAGCAATCTGACGGAGTGATTGGCTCATATCCCGATGCACCGTCAAGAGCTCAGCCAGTGTTGCCTCCACCCGTCCATGATGTTGTACTTGCCTGGCATGTTGCTCGGCCTGCTGTTGTTTCAGTTCGTTGAGGGCCTCCACTACCTGGCTTACCTCCCTGGTGTCCCGCCGGTATGCCTCCAGGATGGTACTCAGTTCAGTCATACCGGGCCCTGCAGCTGACTGGCCAGAATCTCGCCTCTGCCTTGCGCCACTCCCACCACCCAGACCCACACGAGCACGGCCTGCGCTTGTGGGCACATGGGATCGACGGGACCCCGAGTGTTGGCAGGCTGGATGTTGTCTGCCACCTCCAGGGTGCCCGCCAAAGGGTGTCCCTCATTTTCAGACTGGCTCTCTGGTGGGTCATGGGCAGGGCTCTGACCTGTCTGTTGGGATGTGGTGGGAATGGGTCTGGTGGTTGGCGCAGATGTATTTGATACAGTTGCTGCAGGGGTTTTGGATCCAGAGGGGCCAGGTTGGTTGGGGTCATCCACGGTGCGTTGAGTGGCGTCGCTGTCGGTGGGGTCAGGGTCCTGATGAGCCTGGGACTGGGATCCTCCTCCCCCCCTAGTTGGGGGTGGTTTCCACACGTTGCCCTGTGGGTGTGAGAGACAGACACTGTTAATGCACTATCATGAAACTTCTTAATTTGTTATCCATTGTCAGCATCACAGTTCCACCAGCTTTATATTGTTGTCATTGTTCAGTTGTGTAGGTAGTGGGAGCAAATTAACATGTACTAAGGGGTATTTTCCATGTTCCATTCTCTTGACAATGACTGACACAGCCATTGCTGTGACTTGTATTGCCGGTACAACACATATACAGCAGTGCTCTGTTTCACGCAACATTCAGGATACAGTGTCAATCCTTATGCCTGCGTCAAGCATGCACAGGGTTTAGATGCAGCATGTTCATGTAAGAGACAGAGCGGAATTTTAAAGATTCAATTCAGCTACTTTTGATAGGTGTTGCTGTTCCGTGATGGCCAACCGATGCCAACCCCCCCTGGACCTGTACACCCACTTCTAGATAATGGCTTTAGAACGTGGCACTTCTACAAGACGCATCACCTTGCCAATACCCATGTCCATGGTGCTACTTAAGTGCATCCACAACGTTCTTAAGATGGGTCAAGTGTATTGTGTGAGAGGCACAATGGACTTGAGAATCTGCACTGTGCATGTTAAAGTTGTATGCGTATTCATATGAGTGATTGTTTTGTTGTGCTACATGACAATTGTGACAGTGTTGCACTCCATTGCCTGTGCCCAGGGGATAAGTTAATGTAAGGGGTGTGTGTGACAGGCCATGCTGGTAGTTTGAGTGTGATTTGCAAGCGTCCATCCTTCGTGGTTTGGCTGTGCCCCCATGAAGCATGCTGCCATGATCGTGGTTGTGGGTTCCTGCACAGGATGTCTGAGCTTGTCCTGGTATTTGTGTTTGCAATGATCACAGGAGGGCCTTGTGCTGCCTACACCAGGGCCCATTGTCTACTACAGAGCTTTCCAAACTGTGTGTCCTGACACAGTACTGTGTCGCCTGCAAATGGTGGGTGTTTCGCAGGCACTTAGCACATAACTGCTTGTAATTAAGAGACATCCCTAGACACTCTGCTCTATGGTCTTTAAAAGACCTGTGAAGTGCTCAGGTGTGGCTGTGTGTGTGCCCAGGAAGCTGGGGTGAGGTGACAGAGGGAGGAAAACTGAGGGAGGGATACAGAGGGAGGAGGGTGACAGAGGGAGGGAGACAGACCTAGGGAGGTAGACAGACAGAGGGAGACAGAGGGGGACGGAGACAGAGGGGGACGGAGACAGAGGGGGACAGAGACAGAGGGGGACAGAGACAGAGGGGGACAGAGACAGAGGGACGGAGACAGTGGAACGGAGACAGAGAAACGGAGACAGAGAAACGGAGACAGAGGGAGGGCGACAGACCGAGGGCGACAGACCAAGGCGGGAGACAGATGGAGTTAGACAGAGGGAGTTAGACAGAGGGAGGGAGGCAGACAAGAGGGAAACAGACAAGAGGGAGACAGACAAGAGGGAGACAGCCAAGAGGGAGACAGGCAAGAGGGAGGGAGACAGAGGGAGAGAGAGGGAGGGAGATTGAGGGAGACAGGGACATACAGGCAGATAGAGGCAGAGACTGAGACAGGCAGAAAGACAGAGAGGCAGAGAGATGGAGAGGGAGAGAGGGAGTGGGAGACAGAGGGAGGGAGCGGGAGGAGACAGACAGAGACGGAGACAGAGTGAGGGAGGCAGAGTGAGAGAGAGGGAGGGAGTCAGGGGGAGACAGAGGGAAGGAGAGGGAGACAGACAGAGGGATGGAGACAGAGGGAGGGAGACAGAGGGAGGGAGGCAGGCAGAGGGAGGAAGACAGAGGGAGGGAGACAGAGGGCGACAGTCAGAGGGAGGGAGACAGACAGAGGGAGGGAGACAGACAGAGGGAGGAGGGCAACAGAGGGATGGAGACAGGTGGTTCGGGCTCGCTCGCTTGCTACACTGCCTTACTGTGTCACAAAATTATGCATCTCCATGTCAACGATCCTCTCTCACAGGCGTGTTTTTTCAGCTATGCTGGTCTGTCTGACCAATGCGCCAAACAGCTGTGGCTCGACTCTGATGACTTCATCTGTAAGGATCTCATTCTCCAGGTTAGTGAACTGTGGATTCTTTGGTGTGGTCATGGTGTGGGGTGTATGTGATTGAGGGGGTAATGGTGTGTATGGAAGAGGGCGTGGCTTGGATGCCGAGGAGGTAGGCAGCGTGAGCCTGGAGCTCCGCGCCCGATCCCGGATAAAATCCTGTTAAATTGTACGAATTCCGACGGCAATCAATAGTTCTACTAGCTGAAGGCATCGCGGAGGCATCGGCACCCTGGGTTTGCAGCCACCTGCCGTTAATCACCGAGAAAACTGAATTTGGAAAGTACCGGAGGAACGAAAAGCCTTGATCTAAGATGGCGGCTCGAGACCTGAGCCGGTGACGTCGCGAACAGAGAAGGCTCGAAGATCTGCACCTCCAAAGGCCCTACAACGACAGCGATCGCTGGAGAAGATGCTCAGAGTCGATTTCTGAGGGGCGGCTCATGCAATCCTACTCTCCGTTTGAAGGGACAACGACGGTCGAGTGGAAAACTTCATCAGAGCGCACCTAAGATGGCGGCGGCCCGAGGATCGGAAGCTGACGTCTTTGTGAACAAGCCGGGGTTGCGGGGACCTCATCGGCACTGCTTCGGCTAGAGGGGACTGGCTCATCCAACTGATTATCCAGAAGGGCGGCCCACGCAGTGCTCTGCGCCCTGAGACCAACCCGGACTTACAGTTTATGCCGTCCTGGGTGACTATCCGTAGCAGCCGGTGCTGAAGGCAGAAAGGCCGACCGAGGACTGATACAAGGGGGAGACGAAGCCGAATATCACGAACAATCAGGTTATCGAGGCCTACGACTGATTGCGCCATTAGCTGTTACCGAGAACGGGCTCTGCCTTTGTCCCTGACCCGACGAGGAACCCCCAACCCAATATCCACTGACCAAACCAAGATGGGGAAGACGAAGGGAAAGGGGGACAGGGCAGCGGGCTCTGAAACGCTGGACGGAGCAGATCAAGGCCACACCGACCTCCAACGAATGCAAGACCGCATTCTAGAGGCTATCTCAGCCACGAAGGACACCCTGCAGCAGGACATTGCCCAGGTGGCGACAAGCTTGGGGCTCCTGAGAGCCGAACACGATAAGCTTAAAGATAGGGTCAAGAGCACGGAGATAACCCTACAGGAACTGGCCCCGGTGCACAAATCTATGGAAGGGCGGTTGGAAGATGCTGTGGACCAGATAAAGGCGCTGGAGAGACGAGCGGAGGATGCTGAAAACCGTAGTAGAGGCAACAACGGCCGCCTGGTGGGCCTTCCTGGAAAAAACGGAGGGCGACGATATGGTGGGCTATCTTGATCAATGGCTGCAAACTGAAGTGGCACCAGAGGGGCTCTCCCCCTTCTTTTCGCTGGAACGAGCACATAGAGTCCTGGCCCGGCCGCCTGCCCCTGTCCTACCTCCCCGTCCTGTGGTGATCAAACTTTTACATTACAAGGACCGGGACTGGCTGTTGCAGAGAGCTAGGGAGGCAGGCCCCTTTCAGGTTGGCAATAACAAGGTGACCCTGTTCCCGGACTTTACGTTCGAGACACAGAAACTCCGAGCTAGCTTCCTGTCGATTAAACGGGAGCTGCGTGTGGAGGGCATTAAATACTCCCTCCTTTTCCCAGCCAAGCTCAGAATAGTGATGGATGATAAAACTCTCTTCTTCCCCACATCGGCGGATGCCTGGGCATGGTGGGACACTTATAAGGCCGGGACGGATGGGGCCAGGTTCAGGGCGGAGGAGGAACAACGGAAACAGCCGACTAGAAAATCGCAGCGTCTCCGGAACGCCGGCACAGGACTGGGAAACCAACAATGTCACAGACGGAGGAGGAACGGAGGGCCGCTCTTCAAGCGGTTGTGAACTTATCAGTAACGGTACAGAGCCAGTCCGGTAAGGGCTCAGACTCTGAGGAACAGGTTACTGGATCAGAAACGGACCTTTCGGAACTTGGTAGCGGCAGAGGACCAATTGTGACACCACAAACGTCAGGAGAGATCGTAGAAGTCTGAGGAAAGAGACTTTGAGGAACGGGGGAGCACACTGGAAGCGAGGGGCCGTGCCCGTAGATGCCGAGTGTTAACAGGCAGAAATATGGAGACTCATGAGTGATCATGGGGGGATTGTGGGGCGGAATAGGCGGGTCTATCCCAGTAAACCGAGCGCCCTCGGAATCGGACCGCGCCCTGCTGGCCCTTAAGGTCATCGCAGTGGAGACTGCGAACTATAGTGTGCATTTTTGAGGGGGGTTCACCCAGTTGATACAGTTTGGATGGGTACTACTCTGGCTGAGATAGGGCCTATCCTGGGGGGGGGTGAAAACTGAGAGTAGTTTGGGAGACTCGAGGTGGGGTTGGTGGGGTTTGGGGACTAGTTGTTGGGAGAGGGAGGGGGGGCCAGAGATCTGCCAGTATATACGCATGGATGAAGACTGTTATTGCTGTGTTCGGGAATTCAGGGGGCAATGGCTAATACGGGAGCTTTAAAATGTGTAACCTGGAATGTGCGGGGCCTACGTACCATGGTGCGTAGACACAAGATTCATGCTTACTTAGTCCGTAGAGGGGTTCACATAGCATTGCTCCAAGAAACGCACCTCACGAAGCAGGAGGGCATAGCGCTGCAGAGTAGATGGAGGGGACAGCTATTCAACACAACGTACTCTGCATTTGCAAGGGGAGCCTTGATTTGGATCCGAGCTGGGGTTCCCTTTCAGGTAACTAAACAGGTGATAGATCCGGGGGTAGATTTGTAGCCGTGTAGGGGAGGCTCAGGGGCCGGGTTGTGTCACTGTGTAGCGTGTACGCTTCTAACGTAGATTTACCCGCTTTTCTAACGAAGCTCTCGGGCTAGTTGGCGAGCTATTTGACGGGCCCAATACTCATGGGAGGGGACTTTAATTCAGAAGCAGACACCACATTGGATAGGTCTCACCCACCATTGCATACATCACCAGTGCATAGACTAGCGAAACGTAGATTCGAATGGCAGGAGAGATGGGATCTGGGAGACGCTTGGAGGGTACTGCACCCCACGATGAGGGATTACTCATTTCACTCCAGTATACATGACCTACATGTCCGGTTAGATGTGTTCTTGTGCTCTTCCCTCATACTCCCAGCAGTGGTAAGCGCAGAGTACATGGAGTTAGGAAAGGTCTATAGCAAAGTGACAGACATTGATTAGATAATACAATTTACGTTTTTTTGTAAATAAAAACCTAGAATGAAACAGTATATTAAGTCCACTTGTGTACAGAAACCAATGAGCAAAATAATTTCTGATAGAGCTTTATTGTTTATTGTTGTTGACTATTTTTCTTTTGTTTTCTACTGTTTTTTGTATATATCGTTTTTATAAGTGATTATGTGTTTAAATTTTTTATAGTCTTGAATTAAAAAATACAAAAGAGAAAATACAAAATCAATAGACATGAAACATATATACAGTGATGAAGGCAAAGCGGTAGACACTACGCGCGTTTCGGCTCTTGAGCCTTCTTCAGGTGACCGTTTATTGTTCTATAAGCAATAAAAAGATATATGGATGAAATTTACAAACACAAACATATTATGTACAATATATAACAGAAGACATATATACAAATTATTTACATTTCTTACAGTTTTATAATGGCGACAAGCTTATTATATACAGTGGACTTAGGACAGACATACATGTTATTTACAGTTATAGCAAATCATTGAGGGCAGTATAGGTGTGTCATCATAGTGGTAGAGATTCTTTTCATTTACACTTGTATTACTTCAAGGTATAGTGATTTTACAGAGATGTAACATTTCTTGTATACACGGCAAATTTTATACATTACAGTATTGACATGTTTATACACTTTAGAGCATGTTAATAGTTAGCCCTTTACCTGTTGATTACCTTAGATCTCTTTTAGTTTTACATTAATCGATAGACATTATTTGATTATACATTTCAGATCATATACATGGTTAAGCTTTACTTGTTGCAAGGCAAATTTTATACATGACATTATTACCATGTTTATACACTTCAGAGCATGTTGATGGTTAGCCCTTTACCTGTTGATTACCTTAAATCTATTTTAGTTGACATTAATTGATAAACATTATTTGATTCTACATTTCAGATCATATAGATGGTAAAGCTTTACCTGTTGGTTGTCATAAAATTGTTTTACTTGACATCAAAATGATAGACATTATTTGAGTATATTAATCTTGAACTTCAATTCATAAATTGCATTCCATAATAGACAAAATATTGATAAGTCAAGTGTACAGGTTACTTTCTTAAAGCAATACATATATTGTTTGATAACCATATAGTTTTCAAAAATAAGCCACCTGTATAATGTGGAGTATACTTTTATGGGGGTAGGATAGACTTTATTAGCAAAGGTGGGAATAGGCAAAATAGAGAAAGATGTGGTTTTTAATAATATCCTATATGACCTGTAGTTTAAAATATTGCTACATTGTTAAGAGAGAAAACAAATGTTGTTAAACCAAATGAAAGCATAGCAATGACCGAGGTTCCCAGAATTTATATAAAAAGGGGGAACTTAGGTTGAACAAAGATGATATAAATGTATGAAGATGTACTTACAGAGTTTCAAAGAGTCCAGGACTCACAGTTAGGTGTGGCGTGGATATAAAAGGTCAGTCGGTAAAGGCAGCTTCTTAAGATCTGGAGGTGTAATATAATTAACAACGATAATGAAAATAGTTATAATACGTATCATTACAGAATCAAGATAGCTTGAGACATATTGGATCCTGTAAATGAAGGAGGATTTAAACTGTACATAGGAAGAGCTGCATAATAAGTCAGCTATAGGTGTAAATATAGTAGACTGATAGGTAGTAATATCACTGTTAACCCTGTTGGTGTATAGATGACTATGAACATGGATAGGGTCATACAGCAATGAGAGTAAGAAGCATAATAAAATTACCTTGAGATGTGGAACGATGTAGTCCTATAGCTTGTCATATGATGTTATGACATCAGAGAAAATGAGGTGGTAGAACAGAATAGTGGAGGTAGCTTAGATTTAGATTGTTATTTGTGTTGACATTTGTAGAACCTAAAATAAAATAAGATATCATGGACCAGATATAGTTTGCATGTATAATTGACTCTCCATATAAGTGAAAGAGTGCATTATTAATATATAGTTACCTCCACGAGGATAACTTCCAGTGAGTAGATGGTAAGGTGATGAGAGCAATAGTGAAGGAAGCGAGTATTTATCTAGGGATGTAAGATAAGAGGGTTTAGTATATAATGATGCAATATATTGCATCTATAGCGCGATTAAGTATGATGTCTAATATTACCTCCACAAGTTGATAAAATATCCGGAGGCGAGCAATAATGATGTATAATTGTTAGCACGAATATTTTGTATCCACCTAGGGATGAATAGCGAAATAGAATTAAGTAGTAAACATATTTGTGCAGGGAAATCGAAAGAAATTCAATTTTACTAAAACAACAAGTTGGAAATTTACCTAAAGATAAAGTAGAAAGGATGTCCCAGGAGCGGAAGATACTATGGAGGATGATCTGGTCATAGCATTGCCTGAGAATAACGTATATAAAGATGAGAGTTGCCGTATCTCTATATTGTGTTTAGCTTAGCAGAATTAAAACGCCGAACCAAACATACTTATTAACAGGAATATCTTTCACATTTGATTGGGGTAGAGGATAAGCGTATCGGTGTAGCTATGCTGTGAAATAACGCATATAGTATAGCATATCTAGCATTTATAAAAAAGAGAGTTGCCATATCTCTATATAGTGATTAGCTAAGCATAATTAGTCGGCCGAAACAAACATACTTATTAGCAGGAAGATATTTCACATATGATTGAGGAAGAAGATAAGCATATAGATGTAACTATGCTGTGAAATAGCGCATTTGGTGTAGCATGAGTATATATAAATAACCGAGCTAGACTAAGCATGACTTCTAAAGTTTCATATTGAACAGACTCACCCGTGAAGTTTGATGAAGATAGTGACGCTCCTGGTAGAAAAGGACTGGTAGCAGTACTCGACCGCCAAAAGACCACACACCGGTATGCTAGAATGCAAGCAACCGTGTGATAGGAAGCAGCCACTTTATAAATGGTAGATTATTGGACGGAAAATACTGGGAGTGGAAATCGAGGAAGGACTTGTTCGTGCTAGGTCACAGTGATTAAAATAGAAGAAGGACTTGTAAAGTAAAATCAAATAAAATAAAGAAAGGACTGTTCTATGTCTAATGGCAACATGAGGCGATATCAATGGTAGACATAAGATACAGGGTTAGGTTAGAAGAAAGACTAATATGTGGCGGAAACAATACTAATAAACGATCCTAGTAGAAAATTGAAAAGATGCGAAGATGAGTAGAACTTGATTTCTAGAATTACAAAGATGATAGATGACTTTAATGAGCAGAAAAAGTGATAATTCGTGACGATAAATAGCAGAACACAAATTATTCAAGAAGTACTGGGAGTGGAAATCGAGGAAGGACTTGTTTGTGCTAGATCACAGTGATTAAAATAGAAGAAGGACTTGTAAAGTAAAATAAAATAAAATAAAGAAAGGACTGTTCTATGTCTAATGGCAACATGAGGCGATATCAATGGTAGACATAAGATACAGGGTTTGGTTAGAAGAAAGACTAATGTGTGGCGGAAACAATACTAGTAAACGATCCTAGTAGAAAATTGAAAAGATGCGAAGATGAATAGAACTTGATTTCTAGAATTACAAAGATGACAGATGACTTTAATGAGCAGAAAAAGTAATAATTCGTGACGATAAATAGCAGAACACAGATTATTCAAGAAGCAATAATACCTGTAGGTGCTGTTTTAAGTAATAAAATTGAATAAACAAATGAATACTATAGAGGCGCTAACCTAGTTCTTAAGTAGGGTTGAAAAAAGAAGATCTGTTGTAATAGTCTTAATTTCTTTGGGTCATGACGGGAGGAATCTGATAATTAAAGGGCGAAAAAAGTAGGTAGGATAGCAAATAGTTAATACTACATAGGGGAATAGTTCCTCCTCATATGTAAAGGTGGCTTATTTCACATGTGTCGTATAGTCATGTCTATATATAAAGGGCCAACTCTTTTATTAAGCTTTAAGTATATATCTTTCAGAGTGTGTATCAAATAATCGCTTGGTCCCAAGGGATTTCGGAATTAAGTCCATTATTTACCGTGTCAAACATGAAAATGTGATATACTTCCCGTTTTTTTCTAATTTTATCACAGCAGAGCCCTGCAGTTGGTACAATTTTTTCCAATATATACCAACGTATATCATCTGGAGAATGTTGTTTTTCCAGATAATGACTTACTAGTGGTGCAGCCATTTTTTGTGTGCGGATTGCCGATCTATGTTCGGTTAATCTAGTATTCATAGATCGCGAAGTCTCACCCACGTATGCTTTTTCGCATGGGCACAGAAGTATGTAAATCAAATTTTTGCTTTTGCAGTTTGTCATCCCTTTATTTTGAATGGTAATTCCATGATGGCTAAATGATTCATTTTCTATGGCCAAGGGACATGATTTACATGTTCCGCATTTGTAGTTACCATGAATAGGCTGTAGGTCTCTAATGTTCAACTGAAGAGGTGGTTTTGTTTTAGGCATACGTGACCTTACTATTAGGTCTTTCAGATTTTTATTTTTTCGATAGGCAAACATAGGTTTTTGTATTGCCTCAGTAGATGGTTTATTGATGTTTAACAAGTGCCAGTGTGAACAGACAATCTGTCTGATTCTGTCATTAAGAATCGAATGTCTGGTGACAAATACCAGATTTTGTTCAGAAGTGTTGGAATTGCCTGACAGTAGGTGTTGCCTGTCGTAAAAGCGGGCTCGTTTGTATGCATCCCGAATGATACGATGAGGATATCCACGATTCTTGAATTTGATCTTCATATCTTCTGCTCTTAGGTCGTAATCACTGAGTTTGGTGCAATTACGACGTAATCGCAGAAATTGTCCAAAAGGGATTGCATTTTTTTGGTTTGTGGGATGAAAACTAGAGTGGTGCAAGATGGTATTGCGTGCAGTGGGTTTAGTATATAAATCCACATATAATTGCATACCCTCATGTTTGATCATAATGTCGAGGAACTCGATCTGATCATTGCTGACATGTGATGTAAATCGAAGATTTTCATCACAGAGGTTTAGCCATTGTATAAATTCAGACAGAATTTGAAGATCATCATTCCATATAAAGACGATATCGTCAATATAACGTGACCAACAAAGGACAGTCTCGAAAAAGGGGGCCTCCTCTTTGAAAATGTACTGGGATTCAAAGTGAGCTTCATAAATGTTCGCTATAGTAGGAGCACAGGACGCTCCCATGCTTACCCCTTTTACTTGTTTGTATAGGTCATTTCTGAATTCAAAAATATTTTCTTTAAGGATAATCGCTAAGCAATCAACAATGAACTTGCAATTGCAATCAACTTGGTAGGTTTCAATGAACCAGGTTACTGCATTAATAGCACCTTCATATGGAATGTTGGAATAAAGATTTTCAACATTCAGTGTTACTAGCCATTGGGTCTGTGCATTTTAAGGGCTGCCTTCTAAGAGGTTGATTACCTGACTGGTATCTTTGATGTAACCTGGTATTAGCTGGACGTAAGGGCGCAAAATTGCGTCTAGGTATTTCGATATGGGCTCAGTAACAGAGCCAATAGTGTTGACAATAGGTCTAAGTGGGGGATTGCCTACATCTTTATGTACTTTGGGGGTACCATAGATGCATGCTAATTTTGGTGAATCTAGATTAAGGTATTCATATTCTTTGCGACAAATGATGTCATCATTATAGGCTTTGTAAGTGAGTTTTTCAATTTTAGATTTAGTTGCATTAGTTGTATTCTTAGTAATTTTTACATAGAACCTGTTGTCATTAAGCATGTTTTCCATTTTTTCAATGTAGTTATTTGTATCAAGGATCGCTATTCCGCCCCCTTTATCACAACATTTAACAGTCAGTTTAGTGTTGTTTTTCAAACATTCGATAGCTTGATACTCATCTAAGGGAACGTTGAAAGGTGTTCTGGGTACATATTTAGTGGCCTGTATGAAGTTGTTATATACTACTTTTTCAAATATGGCCACTTCAGGTGGTATTTGATCCAAGGTTGGAGTAAATATCGATTTGGGAGCTAGTCCTGATTTGTTAATTTCATTGTCATTGCTTTGATTATTCTGAAAGAAAAATTTCAATCTTACTTTTCGAAGAAATGTCATAAGATCTGCGAAAAGTTCAAATTTGTTTATGCCAGCATGAGGGCGCGGAGTACATGGCCCGCACATTGTCTGACCACAACCCCCTATTGTTGTCCCTTAATTGGATGACTGACATCTCACGTGTTCTGACCTGGCAATTACGACCGGATACCCTGGATGATTTATTATTCAGGGAAGCTCTGGGCGAGCGATTGACTCGCTACTTTGAGGAGAACAGTGGTACCGCGTCCTCCAGGGCAACGGAATGGGATGTCTTCAAAGTGGTGGTCCGAGGACATTGCATAGGGCTACTATGGGCGCCCGTAAGACGTTGTTGGATGATCTCGAACGAGCTGAACGAGGGCTGCGGAAATTAGAACGAGTACGCCCAAATCATCCCGAGCTTCAGGAAGCGGTTGGTAGGGCCAAGGAAGCAGTGGCAGTGGAATTGGAGCGATTACGGAGCTTTGACCACAAGGTTTATTTGACTAAGGTGCATGCGGAGGGCGATAAGGCGGGGACAATGCTAGCCTGGCTTGCCAATCCGACTAGATGCAATCACCCGATCTTGTCCATTGGGATGAAAGGGGGCGCATTTTGTCACACCCAAGCAGAGATCCTGGATAGGTTTCGGACGTACTACGAAGGATTGTATGAGAGCGGGCCGGAAGGCGAAGAGTTGAAACTTGACGCCTTTCTTGGGGGGCTGCAGCTACCACAGTTAGAACAAGAAGAGGCAGAGGAACTGGGCCGCAACATCACGATAGGGGAAATAGGGAGTGCGGTGAAACAGATGGCTCGGAATAAAACCCCGGGACTGGATGGACTACCAATAGAATTTTATAGTAAGTACCTGGAGTTCCTGGCCCCGCAATTACAGTTGGTATATAATGAAGCGAAGTCGAGAGGGAGACTGCCCCAATCCATGCGTGAAGCTGTTATGATCCCGCTGCTGAAGCCTGAAGGGTGAGCAGGGACCTGTCTTCGTATCGCCCACTGTCCATGCTGACAACAGATTATAAGATTCTGAGTAAGATACTAGCTAATAGGCTGCTGAGCCATATGACAGGCCTGATCCATAAAGACCAATCAGGATTTATCCCTACACGGAATACTACGAACAACATTCGTAGGCTGACTCGACTACTCGGGGACCAGTTGTCGGAGGCGTAGGTGCCCCTGGTGTTCTCTATTGATATTGAGAAAGCGTTCGAGAGCCTGGAATGGGGCTATCTCTACAGAGTGATGCGACATTTTGGGCTGGGCGAAGGCTATATCGGTTGGACCAAAGTGTTGTACACGGGGCCACGGAGAGAGTCCGGGTGGGCTCTCTCATCTCGAGCCAGTATCAGGTGGGCCACGGAACTAGACAGGGGTGTTCGTTGTCCCCCTGCTATTCGCGTTGGCGATGGAACCCTTTGCGGCTGAGGCCCGATCAGGGCGCTACTATAAGGGCCTCGTTTACAGAGCCAAACCACAAGCCATCTCGCTATCCGCGGACGACCTTCTGCTGTTTTTGGCTAACGCGGATGAGGAATTGGAGGGAGCGAGGCGGCTCCTCAGAATTTTCGGGAGATTATCGGGTCTAAAGGTTAACTGGGCCAAATCCTGCTTATTCCCGCTGCGGAAAGGGGAGACGTCCAGGCGCTCAAGTGGGAGCCTCACTGCTTACATTATTTAGATGTCTACATATATCATACGGCAGCAGATATGTTGGATGGAAATGTTACCCGCTGCATTAATGCATTGAAGGGGAGCATGGACTTTTGGGCCACTCTTCCGCTCTCGATGACGGGCCGTGTCTCCTTGCTGAAGATGATAGCGCTTCCACAGCTGCTATATTACTTCCGTACGTTGCCGGTATGGATACCGAGCTCCATCCTCCGACGATTAAGATCGCTGGTGATAGCATTTCTATGGGGCACGGGCAGGCGAAGGATAGCGCTTGACACTCTATTACGGCCCAAAGACGAAGGAGGCATGGCAGTGCCTGACTTTGAATGCTACTACCTGGCGGCACAGTTGCAGTCATTTACTCAGGAGATAGCGAGGGTCTACCGGGGTCCGGAACCGGGCAGAGACGAGGGCACTCAACGCCATGTGCTCGCGTATATTACCCTTCACCAAAGACATCTCGTTAGAGACTTATCTGTTGAGGAGCAGACGTTTAGACTCTGTTGGAACCGAGCACGCCGAAGAGCGGGGATTCGGTGAATGTACGCACCGGAGATCCCGCTGGGAATGGTTACGGCGCTGCTTCACGGCGGGGACTGGTCAAGACTGCAGGGTTGGGTAGATGCAGGACTGCAGATGTTGGGTGACCTCTATGAGGACGGGGTGTTGCTCCCGTTCCGGACTCTGCAGGAACGGTTCGATTTGCCTAGGGGGCACTATCTGATGCACGCTGCTGTAATCGGAGCCATGCAAGAGCTCTGGGGGGATGGGCTGCAGGAACCTGCCACTTCTATGGCCTGTCAATATACGATGATGGCAGCAACTTATAAGGCTGTGACCTGCCTGTATTCCCGAATGCTACGGGAAACCCTGCAGCCACTCACCTCCCTGAAAGCGAAATAGGAACTGGATCTCCAGATGGAGATCCCCGACACCACCTGGGGGCAATTGCTGCGGCAGGCGAGGAAGAGCACGAGAAACGCCAGGTTTCAACTGATACACTTTTACATTCTCCATAGGGCGTACCTCACCGGAGGGAACCTGAAGAAATACTTTGGAGTTGAGCAGGCGGCTTGCCCTAGATGCAATACAATGGAGGCGGATCTGGGACACATGCTATGGGATTGCCCCCAATCGAGGGACTATTGGCAGGAGATCGGGAGGCACTGAATAATGCTAGGGACATCGGCGGATGCCTGGGCATGGTGGGAAACTTATAAGGCCAGGACGGATGGGGCCAGGTTCAGGGCGGAGGAGGAACAACGGAAACAGCCGGCTAGAAAATCGCAGCGTCTCCGGAACGCCGGCACAGGACTGGGAAACCAACAATGTCACAGACGGAGGAGGAACGGAGCGCCGCTCTTCAAGCGGTTGTGAACTTATCAGGAACGGTACAAAGCCAGTCCGGTAAGGGCTCAGACTCTGAGGAACAGGTTACTGGATCAGAAACGGACCTTTCGGAACTTGGTAGCGGCAGAGGACCAATTGTGACACCACAAACGTCAGGAGAGATCGTAGAAGCCTGAGGAAAGAGACTTTGAGGAACGGGGGAGCACACTGGAAGCGAGGGGCCGTGCCCGTAGATGCCGAGTGTTAACAGGCAGAAATATGGAGACTCATGAGTGATCATGGGGGGATTGTGGGGCGGAATAGGCGGGTCTATCCCAGTAAACCGAGCGCCCTCGGAATCGGACCGCGCCCTGCTGGCCCTTAAGGTCATCGCAGTGGAGACTGCGAACTATAGTGTGCATTTTTGAGGGGGGTTCACCCAGTTGATACAGTTTGGATGGGTACTACTGAGATAGGGCCTATCCTGGGGGGGTGGAAACTGAGAGTAGTTTGGGAGACTCGAGGTGGGGTTGGTGGGGTTTGGGGACTAGTTGTTGGGAGAGGGAGGGAGGGCCAGAGATGTGCCAGTATATACGCATGGATGAAGACTGTTATTGCTGTGTTCGGGAATTCAGGGGGCAATGGCTAATACGGGAGCTTTAAAATGTGTAACCTGGAATGTGCGGGGCCTACGTACCATGGTGCGTAGACACAAGATTCATGCTTACTTAGTCCGTAGAGGGGTTCACATAGCATTGCTCCAAGAAACGCACCTCACGAAGCAGGAGGGCATAGCGCTGCAGAGAAGATGGAGGGGACAGCTATTCAACACAACGTACTCTGCATTTGCAAGGGGAGCCTTGATTTGGATCCGAGCTGGGGTTCCCTTTCAGGTAACTAAACAGGTGATAGATCCGGGGGGTAGATTTGTAGCCGTGTAGGGGAGGCTCAGGGGCCGGGTTGTGTCACTGTGTAGCGTGTACGCTTCTAACGTAGATTTACCCGCTTTTCTAACGAAGCTCTCGGGCTAGATGGCGAGCTATTTGACGGGCCCAATACTCATGGGAGGGGACTTTAATTCAGAAGCAGACACCACATTGGATAGGTCTCACCCACCATTGCATACATCACCAGTGCATAGACTAGCGAAACGTAGATTCGAATGGCAGGAGAGATGGGATCTGGGAGACGCTTGGAGGGCACTGCACCCCACGGTGAGGGATTACTCATTTCACTCCAGTATACATGACCTACATGTCCGGTTAGATGTGTTCTTGTGCTCTTCCCTCATACTCCCAGCAGTGGTAAGCGCAGAGTACATGGAGTTAGGAAAGGTCTATAGCAAAGTGACAGACATTGATTAGATAATACAATTTACGTTTTTTTGTAAATAAAAACCTAGAATGAAACAGTATATTAAGTCCACTTGTGTACAGACACCAATGAGCAAAATAATTTCTGATAGAGCTTTATTGTTTATTGTTGTTGACTACTTTTCTTTTGTTTTCTACTGTTTTTTGTATATATAGTTTTTATAAGTGATTATGTGTTTAAATTTTACATAGTCTTGAATTAAAAAATACAAAAGAGAAAATACAAAATCAATAGACATGAAACATATATACAGTGATGAAGGCAAAGCGGTAGACACCACTACGCGCGTTTCGGCTCTTGAGCCTTCTTCAGGTGACCGTTTATTGTTCTATAAGCAATAAAAAGATATATGGATGAAATTTACAAACACAGACATATTATGTACAATATATAACAGAAGACATATATACAAATTATTTAAATTTCTTACAGTTTTATAATGGCGACAAGCTTATTATATACAGTGGACTTAGGACAGACATACATGTTATTTACAGTTATATCAAATCATTGAGGGCAGTATAGGTGTGTCATCATAGTGGTAGAGATTCTTTTCATTTACACCTGTATTACTTCAAGGTATAGTGATTTTACAGAGATGTAACATTTCTTGTATACACGGCAAATTTTATACATTACAGTATTGACATGTTTATACACTTTAGAGCATGTTAATAGTTAGCCCTTTACCTGTTGATTACCTTAGATCTCTTTTAGTTTTACATTAATCGATAGACATTATTTGATTATACATTTCAGATCATATACATGGTTAAGCTTTACCTGTTGCAAGGCAAATTTTATACATGGCATTATTAACATGTTTATACACTTCAGAGCATGTTGATGGTTAGCCTTTTACCTGTTGATTACCTTAAATCTATTTTAGTTGACATTAATTGATAAACATTATTTGATTCTACATTTCAGATCATATAGATGGTAAAGCTTTACCTGTTGGTTGTCATAAAATTGTTTTACTTGACATCAAAATGATAGACATTATTTGAGTATATTAATCTTGAACTTCAATTCATAAATTGCATTCCATAATAGACAAAATATTGATAAGTCAAGTGTACAGGTTACTTTCTTAAAGCAATACATATATTGTTTGATAACCATATAGTTTTCAAAAATAAGCCACCTGTATAATGTGGAGTATACTTTTATGGGGGTAGGATAGACTTTATTAGCAAAGGTGGGAATAGGCAAAATAGAGAAAGATGTGGTTTATAATAATATCCTATATGACCTGTAGTTTAAAATATTGCTACATTGTTAAGAGAGAAAACAAATGTTGTTAAACCAAATGAAAGCATAGCAATGACCGAGGTTCCCAGAATTTATATAAAAAGGGGGAACTTAGGTTGAACAAAGATGATATAAATGTATGAAGATGTACTTACAGAGTTTCAAAGAGTCCAGGACTCACAGTTAGGTGTGGCGTGGATATAAAAAGTCAGTCGGTAAAGGCAGCTTCTTAAGATCTGGAGGTGTAATATAATTAACAACGATAATGAAAATAGTTATAATACGTATCATTACAGAATTAAGATAGCTTGAGACATATTGGATCCTGTAAATGAAGGAGGATTTAAACTGTACATAGGATGAGCTGCATAATAAGTCAGCTATAGGTGTAAATATAGTTGACTGATAGGTAGTAATATCACTGTTAACCCTGTTGGTGTATAGATGACTATGAACATGGATAGGGTCATACAGCAATGAGAGTAAGAAGCATAATAAAATTACCTTGAGATGTGGAACGATGTAGTCCTATAGCTTGTCATATGATGTTATGACATCAGAGAAAATGAGGTGGTAGAACAGTATAGTGGAGGTAGCTTAGATTCAGATCGTTATTTGTGTTGACATTTGTAGAACCTAAAATAAAATAAGATATCATGGACCAGATATAGTTTGCATGTATAATTGACTCTCCATATAAGTGAAAGAGTGCATTATTAATATATAGTTACCTCCACGAGGATAACTTCCAGTGAGTAGATGGTAAGGTGATGAGAGCAATAGTGAAGGAAGCGAGTATTTATCTAGGGATGTAAGATAAGAGGGTTTAGTATATAATGATGCAATATATTGCATCTATAGCGCGATTAAGTATGATGTCTAATATTACCTACACAAGTTGATAAAATATCCGGAGGTGAGCAATAATGATGTATAATTGTTAGCACGAATATTTTGTATCCACCTAGGGATGAAAAGCGAAATAGAATTAAGTAGTAAACATATTTGTGCAGGGAAATCGAAAGAAATTCAATTTTACTAAAACAACAAGTTGGAAATTTACCTATAGATAAAGTAGAAAGGATGTCCCAGGAGCGGAAGATACTATGGAGGATGATCTGGTCATAGCATTGCCTGAGAATAACGTATATAAAGATGAGAGTTGCCGTATCTCTATATTGTGTTTAGCTTAGCAGAATTAAAACGCCGAACCAAACATACTTATTAACAGGAATATCTTTCACATTTGATTGGGGAAGAGGATAAGCGTATCGGTGTAGCTATGCTGTGAAATAACGCATATAGTATAGCATATCTAGCATTTATAAAAAAGAGAGTTGCCATATCTCTATATAGTGATTAGCTAAGCATAATTAGTCGGCCGAAACAAACATACTTATTAGCAGGAAGATATTTCACATATGATTGAGGAAGAAGATAAGCATATAGATGTAACTATGCTGTGAAATAGCGCATTTGGTGTAGCATGAGTATATATAAATAACCGAGCTAGACTAAGCATGACTTCTAAAGTTTCATCTTGAACAGACTCACCCGTGAGGTTTGATGAAGATAGTGACGCTCCTGGTAGAAAAGGACTGGTAGCAGTACTCGACCGCCAAAAGACCGCACACCAGTATGCTAGAATGCAAGCAACCGTGTGATAGGAAGCAGCCGCTTTATAAATGGTAGATGATTGGACGGAAATACTGGGAGTCGAAATCGAGGAAGGACTTGTTCGTGCTAGGTCACAGTGATTAAAATAGAAGAAGGACTTGTAAAGTAAAATCAAATAAAATAAAGAAAGGACTGTTCTATGTCTAATGGCAACATGAGGCGATATCAATGGTAGACATAAGATACAGGGTTAGGTTAGAAGAAAGACTAATATGCGGCGGAAACAATACTAATAAACGATCCTAGTAGAAAATTGAAAAGATGCGAAGATGAGTAGAACTTGATTTCTAGAATTACAAAGATGATAGATGACTTTAATGAGCAGAAAAAGTAATAATTTGTGACGATAAATAGCAGAACACAAATTATTCAAGAAGTACTGGGAGTGGAAATCGAGGAAGGACTTGTTCGTGCTAGGTCACAGTGATTAAAATAGAAGAAGGACTTGTAAAGTAAAATAAAATAAAATAAAGAAAGGACTGTTCTATGTCTAATGGCAACATGAGGCGATATCAATGGTAGACATAAGATACAGGGTTTGGTTAGAAGAAAGACTAATGTGTGGCGGAAACAATACTAGTAAACGATCCTAGTAGAAAATTGAAAAGATGCGAAGATGAATAGAACTTGATTTCTAGAATTACAAAGATGACAGATGACTTTAATGAGCCGAAAAAGTAATACTTTGTGACGATAAATAGCAGAACACAGATTATTCAAGAAGCAATAATACCTGTAGGTGCTGTTTTAAGTAATAAAATTGAATAAACAAATGAATACTATAGAGGCGCTAACCTAGTTCTTAAGTAGGGTTGAAAAAAGAAGATCTGTTGTAATAGTCTTAATTTCTTTGGGTCATGACGGGAGGAATCTGATAATTAAAGGGCGAAAAAAGTAGGTAGGATAGCAAATAGTTAATACTACATAGGGGAATAGTTCCTCCTCATATGTAAAGGTGGCTTATTTCACATGTGTCGTATAGTCATGTCTATATATAAAGGGCCAACTCTTTTATTAAGCTTTAAGTATATATCTTTCAGAGTGTGTATCAAATAATCGCTTGGTCCCAAGGGATTTCGGAATTAAGTCCATTATTTACCGTGTCAAACATGAAAATGTGATATACTTCCCATTTTTTTCTAATTTTATCACAGC
This sequence comes from Lissotriton vulgaris, assembly GCF_964263255.1. Classification (NCBI taxonomy): domain Eukaryota; kingdom Metazoa; phylum Chordata; class Amphibia; order Caudata; family Salamandridae; genus Lissotriton; species Lissotriton vulgaris. The sequence continues at coordinate 1,023,480,779 of NC_141695.1, read as the reverse complement.
AGAGCCCTGCAGTTGGTACAATTTTTTCCAATATATACCAACGTATATCATCTGGAGAATGTTGTTTTTCCAGATAATGACTTACTAGTGGTGCAGCCATTTTTTGTGTGCGGATTGCCGATCTATGTTCGGTTAATCTAGTATTCATAGATCGCGAAGTCTCACCCACGTATGCTTTTTCGCATGGGCACAGAAGTATGTAAATCAAATTTTTGCTTTTGCAGTTTGTCATCCCTTTATTTTGAATGGTAATTCCATGATGGCTAAATGATTCATTTTCTATGCCCAAGGGACATGATTTACATGTTCCGCATTTGTAGTTACCATGAATAGGCTGTAGGTCTCTAATGTTCAACTGAAGAGGTGGTTTTGTTTTAGGCATACGTGACCTTACTATTAGGTCTTTCAGATTTTTATTTTTTCGATAGGCAAACATAGGTTTTTGTATTGCCTCAGTAGATGGTTTATTGATGTTTAACAAGTGCCAGTGTGAACAGACAATCTGTCTGATTCTGTCATTAAGAATCGAATGTCTGGTGACAAATACCAGATTTTGTTCAGAAGTGTTGGAATTGCCTGACAGTAGGTGTTGCCTGTCGTAAAAGCGGGCTCGTTTGTATGCATCCCGAATGATACGATGAGGATATCCACGATTCTTGAATTTGATCTTCATATCTTCTGCTCTTAGGTCGTAATCACTGAGTTTGGTGCAATTACGACATAATCGCAGAAATTGTCCAAAAAGGATTGCATTTTTTTGGTTTGTGGGATGAAAACTAGAGTGGTGCAAGATGGTATTGCGTGCAGTGGGTTTAGTATATAAATCCACATATAATTGCATTCCCTCATGTTTGATCATAATGTCGAGGAACTCGATCTGATCGTTGCTGACATGTGATGTAAATCGAAGATTTTCATCACAGAGGTTTAGCCATTGTATAAATTCAGACAGAATTTGAAGATCATCATTCCATATAAAGACGATATCGTCAATATAACGTGACCAACGAAGGACAGTCTCGAAAAAGGGGGCCTCCTCTTTGAAAATGTACTGGTATTCAAAGTGAGCTACATAAATGTTCGCCATAGTAGGAGCACAGGACGCTCCCATGCTTACCCCTTTTACTTGTTTGTATAGGTCATTTCTGAATTCAAAAATATTTTCTTTAAGGATAATCGCTAAGCAATCAACAATGAACTTGCTATTGCAATCAACTTGGTAGGTTTCAATGAACCAGGTTACTGCATTAATAGCACCTTCATATGGAATGTTGAAATAAAGATTTTCAACATCCAGTGTTACTAGCCATTGGGTCTGTGCATTTTAAGGGGTGCCTTCTAAGAGGTTGATTACCTGACTGGTATCTTTGATCTAACCTGGTATTAGCTGGACATAAGGGCACAAAATTGCGTCTAGGTATTTCGATATGGGCTCAGTAACTGTCAGAACCCGTCATTTAGACTCGCAGATATGTGGTTCAATATCAGCCCAAAATGATGCCAGAATTCCTGCATATTCGTCATGGTCTGATAGGGTCCGAGTCTGGAGAGACAAAATGGCTGCCACAGTGCCATGGTACTGTGAGGTTGACGCTCTAGTCGTTTAACCTCGTTTTGATGCGGAGAGTACGAACGGAGCGCGAGCTCTGGAAACTACGCACTTCACCTGAACCGTTAGCGAAGACGAACCTGTGTGCGTAGCTCTGGTGAATTCCTTGAATCCTTAGTTCTAAACTATCCTGGTTGTAGTACTCCATTTGCGTTTAGCGCGAGTGTCGAGGAAATGTTGTTACGGCGTATTAATTCAAACGCGTAACAATTCTTTCCCCATTCCAAGTTCGAGAATCCAGCGGTGAAGAAAACCCCCGAAGTGTCGACGAAGAGAGAAGCGAACAATTTGCGATTCCCTGAGGAGAAAAACTCCAAGGAAAAAGAGAGTCCATCAGCGAACTGAAAGCTAAGTAACAATTACCAGTGTTTGGCCAAACCGAAGATTACCTACAGTAATTGAACTAGTATGTCGAATGAGGAAAGACTTATTTCTTGAACATTTTTTGAGTGAACAAAGAAAGAAACGATTACATGAACTTTGCATAACCTTGAATCTATTGTCTGAAGAAATAAGATAAAGACTATCAATAGGAATAGACTTGGTCGAGAGACATTCAAATAACAGCAACCTTACAGAACCCCAATACAGCGACATCGATTAGTTAGTGAAGTAAGTATGCTCGAGAAGATATAGTCCTAGTTTAACAATAGAGTAGTACTAGTAGGTATCTAACCCATTCGTTCTTGTCTTCCTATGCAGTAACAACTGACTAGACGAGAAAAGCTCAATAATCCTTAAGAAGAGAAGCAAGGTCCAGAACTAGTAAAGTGAGTTAACATAAGAACCCGTGAATACCAGAGTCAGGATAGGAGAGTAGGGAAAACTAATGGTGTGCTCCTATTTCAGGTTTCTAACTCGCAGACACCCAGAAGGAAGTTGTCTGAAGAAACTTTCCGGACCAGTCTCTTCTCTGTTTATTATTTTATCCACACCCCCTTCCCGGAGGATGATGTAGGGAGGTTCTACTAGACCTGCCGGCATCGTCTCTTGGGATTTGGGTATTAGCATCTAGTTTCCGAGCCTGAAATCATCTCTGCTCCTGCGCAAGTGAGAGTCAAGAATATACATATCAGGTAATGCTTGGAGCTCTGACAGAGTGAAGTGCCCAAGTATCTTTTTGCACCCGAGCAGAGATGGCAGAAGGAATAGATGTCCAATCGTTAGGGACAATCCTAGACGCAATCCACAAGGAACTGGGAGCAGTAAGAGAGGAGAACCAAAATTTAAAACAAGAAGTAGTTAATGCCCGATAAGAGACAGCTGAGTTAGCCCTGAGGTTACACCGGACTAGTAGTTTAGAGCGAGAGGCCATGAACCCAGTGTTAGAAGCGACAAATAGGTCAACAACACAAGTTATTCACTCCCTGTCTCCAGTTATCCCTTTAGCCGCTCCTGAAAGGTTTAATGGGGATCCGCAGAAGGCACAGATATTCCTCTCACAATGCTCTTTACATTTCCTATGTCGTCCGTCCATTTTCCCTGACGCGCAGTCTAAAGTGGCCTTCATTCTCTCATATCTGAGCGGGGATGCAGCTGCCTGGTCCATGCCCCTAGTCACAAGAGAAGACCCGCTGTTGAGGAACTTCGAAAATTTCAAACAAGAATTTCTTCGAATATTTGATCGTAGGAGAATCTCCCAGGTTGTGGACAATGAATTACTTGATTTACGACAAGGCAATCGAGATTTAATAGCATATCTGGCGCAGTTCAACAAGTTGGTGGTGGAGACGGATTGGCCAGAAAGCAAGCGAGCCGCAGTTTTCTACCGTGGATTGAGAGACGAGCTGAAAGACACGTTAGCCCAAATTCCGAACCGACCGACGGAGATATCGGCCCTCATCGATTTGGTTCTAGAAATAGACTTTCGTCAAGGGGAGCGAAGAGGAGAAAAGAAGAAGGATTTCCGAGCGGCCATTCCTAGGTTCGACAGAGCACGTTCTGAAGGAACAAGAACCTCCGAGGCGGCATCAGGTATTGAACCAATGCAAATCGGAACCATCAGAGGACCACTAACGAAAGAGGAAAAAGAAAAGAGAAGGACTAATAACCTGTGCATGTATTGTGGTTCGAGTGGACATTTTGTCCGAAACTGTCCGAAGAAGCCCAAAGGAACATTTAAGCCGAAGGAAAACTAGCAGCACCACCCGTAGTTGGAATTGAACGGGTGGGTGCAATTACAGAAGAGACTCCAAAAGAACACCACGTGGCGAACACCTTGCAAGCGGCAGCTCCACATTTGATTCTGTCTATGAAAGTGATATTCCGATCAACGGTCCTAACCGAAGTCTCAGTTATGATAGACTCAGGAGCGACGGGAAATTTCTGCGACTTGCGCTTTGCGGACAAGGTGGGAATCCAAGCAATAAAGAAAGAGAGGAGTGAACCAGTCCGAGCAGTAGATGGAACTAATTTATCATCGGGGCCCATTGTGAGCCACACAGAGGTGATGGAACTGATTACCACAGATGGCCATCGAGAGCAGATTCAATTCAATTTAATCAACGCTCCACAGGTTCAATTAATTCTCGGATTGCCATGGCTCACGGAGCATAACCCTACAATTAACTGGAACTCCAGAACGGTTATTATGGATTCAAATTACTGTTGCGAGAACTGTTTTGTTTCAAGAACTATCGGAGAGGAGATAAACCCAGCTCATGCCTTGAGTCTTGTGGAGCATTCTATGTGTGCCATTGATACACACCAGATTCCAGAGGAGTATAAGGAGTTCGAGAAAGTGTTCAATGAAGTGGAAGCGGAACTTTTACCCCCACATAGAGTCTATGACTGCAAGATAGACCTAGAACCTGGATCCAATCTGCCATGCAGTCGAGTGTACGCACTAACAGAAAAAGAACACCAACATCTAAAGGAATACCTGGATAAGTACTTGGCGAATGGCTTCATCCGACCATCACAGTCACCTGTCTCATCGCCCCTATTTTTTGTGCCAAAAAAGGAAGGAGAATTGAGAACGTGCATCGATTACAGAGCAATCAATAGAATAACAAAAAAGAACAGGTACCCTCTACCCTTGATATCGGTCTTATTGGATCAGGTCAAAGGAGCCCAAATCTATACAAAATTAGATCTGCGAGGGGCCTACCATCTAGTCAGAATGCGAGAAGGAGATGAATGGAAGACGGCCTTTCGGACTAGATTCGGGCTATTCGAATACCAAGTGATGCCCTATGGGCTGTGTAATGCCCCAGCTGCCTTCCAGCACTTTATCAATGATGTTTTGAAAGAGTTCATCGATCAGTGCGCCATTGTGTACATTGACGATATCTTGATTTACTCCTCCGATGTGACAAGACACCATGAGCAGGTGAAAGGAGTGTTGAGGAGATTGCAAGAGAACAAGTTGTTCGTGAAATTGGAGAAATGTGCATTCGATGTCTCTCAGGTCGAGTTCTTAGGATTTGTCCTTTCCCCGTCCGGCATTTTGATGGATCCAAAAAAGGTAGAGGCGGTGACCACCTGGAAATCTCCAACGAGTGTGAAAGAGGTCCAAAGCTTCATTGGATTTGCCAACTTTTACAGACGATTCATCAGTGAGTTCTCCGAAAAGATTTTACCTCTTACCAGATTGTTGAGAAAAGGAACAAAATTTGAGTGGTCGAAAGAATCCGAGGAGGCCTTCCAAGCCTTAAAAGAAGCCTTCACCACAGCACCTGTACTGCTTCATGCTGATCCATCGGAACCGTTTTATGTAGAGACCGATGCGTCGGATCAGGCGCTGGGGGGGGTTCTGTCTCAGCGTCACAAGAGCACGGGTCAACTGCATCCAGTAGCCTACAGATCTAGAAAACTGACCCCGGCAGAAATCAATTATACCATCACCGAGAAAGAACTACTGGCTATCAAGGACGCCTTCAAGGAGTGGCGGCATTACCTGATGGGAACTCAGCATCAAGTTACAGTATTTACGGATCATCGTAACTTGAAATTCTTGAAATCCGCCAGAACGCTCACGCCAAGACAACTTAGATGGTCCTTGTATTTTGCAGATTACGACTTCGTAATTACCTTTCGTCCAGGAGCACAAAATGGGAAGGCTGACGCGCTTTCCAGATTGGGCACCGAGTCTCAGAGAGCAGCCATAGATGTTCAACCGATCATCCCTGAGAACAAGTTTATTGGAGCCACAGTCTCAATCAATATCCAAAAGGCCATCGCAGAAAACATGAGTTCAGAGACTATGCAGGATTGGGTTAAAGAAGATCCAAACAGGACAATCGTTCATCAGTTGCCATATCATGGGGAGCCCTTGTATGTGCCAACGACAGAACTGCAGCAACAAGTGATGCGTGAATGTCACGATGATAAGTTAGCCGGACACAAGGGAGAAAACAAGACAGAAGAGTTGATAAAGAGACACTATTGGTGGCGTGGAATGTCAACTGATATTGAGAGATATGTTAAGGCTTGTGAGATCTGCGCGCAGGGAAAATCTGAACGACAAGCCCCAAAGGGTTTCCTACAACCCCTACCCACCCCTCCTTATCCTTGGCACACAGTAACACTAGATCTCATCACCGATTTACCTTTGAGCAGGGGTTTTGACACCATTCTAGTGGTAGTAGATGCCTTCTCTAAAATGGCCCACTTCATAGCCTTAAAAGGAACTCCGTCAGCCAAACAACTAGCAGATCATTTTAGTTCCCAGATTGTCAGGATCCATGGCATACCCAAGGTGGTCATTTCGGATAGGGATTCCCAGTTTATATCCCATTTTTGGAGAGCCTTTATGAAGGGTCTAGGTACTGAAGTCAGATTTTCTACGAGCTATCATCCAGAAACTGATGGGCAAACAGAAAGGGTGAACCAAGAACTGGAACAATACCTTCGATTATTCCTCCTGAAAGAGGAAATTCAGTGGGCAGACTACTTGTGGTCGGCGGAATTCGCCCATAACAATGCAAAAAATGGCTCAACTGGTTTCTCCCCCTTCTTCTTGAATTATGGACGGCACCCAAATGCATCAATTCGACAAATGGAAGTTGCAGTCCCAGCTGTCAAAGACTTGGTTTCTCAACTGAATCAAATCCAGCAAGAAGCAGTAGACAATCTGCAAAAGGCTAAGGAGAAATATAAGACTTATGCAGATAAGAAGAGACGTGCAAGTCCTCCACTGTCCGTTGGAGATAAGGTGTGGTTGAACACAAAACATCTGAGACTGAAAGGGAATCGAAAAGTTCAACCCCGTTTTATTGGTCCCTACCCAGTGGAGAAGCAAATTAATCCAGTTACCTATCAATTGACACTCCCACCTAAGGTGAAAATTCATCCCGTCTTTCATGTCTCCTTGCTTAAAAGAACCTCTGCAGGACTGAGAATGCAATCACCCCCTAAGCCAATTCACCTTGAGACGGGAACGGAGTTTGAAGTGAAAGAAATCCTGGATTCTAAGGTCTCCAGAGGGAAACTGTACTACCTCATTGATTGGAAAGGTTATGGGCCGGAAGAGCGATCGTGGGAATTGGAGGAGGATGTTCACGCTCCCAGGTTAATCCATTCCTTTCATCGACGTTACCCTTCAAATCCCAGACGGAAGGAGCCTACCTTGTTGGGGGGTACTGTCAGAACCCGTCATTTAGACTCGCAGATATGTGGTTCAATATCAGCCCAAAATGATGCCATAATTCCTGCATATTCGTCATGGTCTGATAGGGTCCGAGTCTGGAGAGACAAAATGGCTGCCACAGTGCCATGGTGCTGTGAGGTTGACGCTCTAGTCGTTTAACCTCGTTTTGATGCGGAGAGTACAAACGGAGCGCGAGCTCTGGAAACTACGCACTTCACCTGAACCGTTAGCGAAGACGAACCTGTGTGCGTAGCTCTGGTGAATTCCTTGAATCCTTAGTTCTAAACTATCCTGGTTGTAGTACTCCATTTGCGTTTAGCGCGAGTGTCGAGGAAATGTTGTTACGGCGTATTAATTCAAACGCGTAACAATTCTTTCCCCATTCCAAGTTCGAGAATCCAGCGGTGAAGAAAACCCCGAAGTGTCGACGAAGAGAGAAGCGAACAATTCGTGAATCCTCTGAGGAGAAAAACTCCAAGGAAAAAGAGAGTCCATCAGCGAACTGAAAGCTAAGTAACAATTACCAGTGTTTGGCCAAACCGAAGATTACCTACAGTAATTGAACTAGTATGTCGAATGAGGAAAGACTTATTTCTTGAACATTTTTTGAGTGAACAAAGAAAGAAACGATTACATGAACTTTGCATAACCTTGAATCTATCGTCTGAAGAAATAAGATAAAGACTATCAATAGGAATAGACTTGGTCGAGAGATATTCAAATAACAGCAACCTTACAGAACCCCAATACAGCGACATCGATTAGTTAGTGAAGTAAGTATGCTCGAGAAGATATAGTCCTAGTTTAACAATAGAGTAGTACTAGTAGGTATCTAACCCATTCGTTCTTGTCTTCCTATGCAGTAACAACTGACTAGACGAGAAAAGCTCAATAATCCTTAAGAAGAGAAGCAAGGTCCAGAACTAGTAAGGTGAGTTAACATAAGAACCCGTGAATACCAGAGTCAGGATAGGAGAGTAGGGAAAACTAATGGTGTGCTCCTATTTCAGGTTTCTAACTCGCAGACACCCAGAAGGAAGTTGTCTGAAGAAACTTTCCGGACCAGTCTCTTCTCTGTTTATTATTTTATCCACACCCCCTTCCCGCAGGATGATGTAGGGAGGTTCTACTAGACCTGCCGGCATCGTCTCTTGGGATTTGGGTATTAGCATCTAGTTTCCGAGCCTGAAATCATCTCTGCTCCTGCGCAAGTGAGAGTCAAGAATATACATATCAGGTAATGCTTGGAGCTCTGACAGTAACAGAGCCAATAGTGTTGACAATAGGTCTAAGTGGGGGATTGCCTACATCTTTATGTACTTTGGGGGTACCATAGATGCATGCTAATTTTGGTGAATCTAGATTAAGGTATTCATATTCTTTGCGACAAATGATGTCATCATTATAGGCTTTGTAAGTGAGTTTTTCAATTTTAGATTTAGTTGCATTAGTTGTATTCTTAGTAATTTTTACATAGAACCTGTTGTCATTAAGCATGTTTTTCATTTTTTCAATGTAGTTATTTGTATCAAGGATCGCTATTCCGCCCCCTTTATCACAACATTTAACAGTCAGTTTAGTGTTGTTTTTCAAACATTCGATAGCTTGATACTCATCTAAGGGAACGTTGAAAGGTGTTCTGGGTACATATTTAGTGGCATGTATGAAGTTGTTATATACTACTTTTTCAAATATGGCCACTTCAGGTGGTATTTGATCCAAGGTTGGAGTAAATATCGATTTGGGAGCTAGTCCTGATTTGTTAATTTCATTGTCATTGCTTTGATTATTCTGAAAGAAAAATTTCAATCTTACTTTTCGAAGAAATGTCATAAGATCTGCGAAAAGTTCAAATTTGTTTATGCCAGCATGAGGGCGCGGAGTACATGGCCCGCACATTGTCTGACCACAACCCCCTATTGTTGTCCCTTAATTGGATGCCTGACATCTCACGTGTTCTGACCTGGCAATTACGACCGGATACCCTGGATGATTTATTATTCAGGGAAGCTCTGGGCGAGCGATTGACTCGCTACTTTGAGGAGAACAGTGGTACCGCGTCCTCCAGGGCAACGGAATGGGATGTCTTCAAAGTGGTGGTCCGAGGACATTGCATAGGGGCTACTATGGGCGCCCGTAAGACGTTGTTGGATGATCTCGAACGAGCTGAACGAGGGCTGCGGAAATTAGAATGAGTACGCCCAAATCATCCCGAGCCTCAGGAAGCGGTTGGTAGGGCCAAGGAAGCAGTGGCAGTGGAATTGGAGCGATTACGGAGCTTTGACCACAAGGTTTATTTGACTAAGGTGCATGCGGAGGGCGATAAGGCGGGGACAATGCTAGCCTGGCTTGCCAATCCGACTAGATGCAATCACCCGATCTTGTCCATTGGGATGGAAGGGGGCGCATTTTGTCACACCCAAGCAGAGATCCTGGATAGGTTTCGGACGTACTACGAAGGATTGTATGAGAGCGGGCCGGAAGGCGAAGAGGTGAAACTTGACGCCTTTCTTGGGGGGCTGCAGCTACCACAGTTAGAACAAGAAGAGGCAGAGGAACTGGGCCGCAACATCACGATAGGGGAAATAGGGAGTGCGGTGAAACAGATGGCTCGGAATAAAACCCCGGGACTGGATGGACTACCAATAGAATTTTATAGTAAGTACCTGGAGTTCCTGGCCCCGCAATTACAGTTGGTATATAATGAAGCGAAGTCGAGAGGGAGACTGCCCCAATCCATGCGTGAAGCTGTTATGATCCCGCTGCTGAAGCCTGAAGGGTGAGCAGGGACCTGTCTTCGTATCGCCCACTGTCCATGCTGACAACAGATTATAAGATTCTGAGTAAGATACTAGCTAATAGGCTGCTGAGCCATATGACAGGCCTGATCCATAAAGACCAATCAGGATTTATCCCTACACGGAATACTACGAACAACATTCGTAGGCTGACTCGACTACTCGGGGACCAGTTGTCGGAGGCGTCGGTGCCCCTGGTGTTCTCTATTGATATTGAGAAAGCGTTCGACAGCCTGGAATGGGGCTATCTCTACAGAGTGATGCGACATTTTGGGCTGGGCGAAGGCTATATCGGTTGGACCAAAGTGTTGTACACGGGGGCCACGGCGAGAGTCCGGGTGGGCTCTCTCATCTCGAGCCAGTATCAGGTGGGCCACGGAACTAGACAGGGGTGTTCGTTGTCCCCCTGCTATTCGCGTTGGCGATGGAACCCTTTGCGGCTGAGGCCCGATCAGGGCGCTACTATAAGGGCCTCGTTTACAGAGCCAAACCACAAGCCATCTCGCTATACGCGGACGACCTTCTGCTGTTTTTGGCTAACGCGGATGAGGAATTGGAAGGAGCGAGGCGGCTCCTCAGAATTTTCGGGAGATTATCGGGTCTAAAGGTTAACTGGGCCAAATCCTGCTTATTCCCGCTGCGGAAAGGGGAGACGCAGCCTGCCAACATCCAGGCGCTCAAGTGGGAGCCTCACTGCTTACATTATTTAGATGTCTACATATATCATACGGCAGCAGATATGTTGGATGGAAATGTTACCCGCTGCATTAATGCATTGAAGGGGAGCATGGACTTTTGGGCCACTCTACCGCTCTCGATGACGGGCCGTGTCTCCTTGCTGAAGATGATAGCGCTTCCACAGCTGCTATATTACTTCCGTACGTTGCCGGTATGGATACCGAGCTCCATCTTCCGACGATTAAGATCGCTGGTGGTAGCATTTCTATGGGGCACGGGCAGGCGAAGGATAGCGCTTGACACTCTATTACGGCCCAAAGACGAAGGAGGCATGGCAGTGCCTGACTTTGAATGCTACTACCTGGCGGCACAGTTGCAGTCATTTACTCAGGAGATAGCGAGGGTCTACCGGGGTCCGGAACCGGGCAGAGACGAGGGCACTCAACGCCATGTGCTCGCGTATATTACCCTTCACCAAAGACATCTCGTTAGAGACTTATCTGTTGAGGAGCAGACGTTTAGACTCTGTTGGAACCGAGCACGCCGAAGAGCGGGGATTCGGTGAATGTACGCACCGGAGATCCCGCTGGGAATGGTTACGGCGCTGCTTCACGGCGGGGATTGGTCAAGACTGCAGGGTTGGGTAGATGCAGGACTGCAGATGTTGGGTGACCTCTATGAGGACGGGGTGTTGCTCCCGTTCCGGACTCTGCAGGAACGGTTGGATTTGCCTAGGGGGCACTATCTGATGCACGCTGCTGTAATCGGAGCCATGCAAGAGCACTGGGGGGAGGGGCTGCAGGAACCTGCCACTTCTATGGCCTGTCAATATACGATGATGGCAGCAACTTATAAGGCTGTGACCTGCCTGTATTCCCGAATGCTACGGGAAACCCTGCAGCCACTCACCGCCCTGAAAGCGAAATAGGAACTGGATCTCCAGATGGAGATCCCCGACACCACCTGGGGGCAATTGCTGCGGCAGGCGAGGAAGAGCACGAGAAACGCCAGATTTCAACTGATACACTTTTACATTCTCCATAGGGCGTACCTCACCGGAGGGAACCTGAAGAAATACTTTGGAGTTGAGCAGGCGGCTTGCCCTTGATGCAATACAATGGAGGCGGATCTGGGACACATGCTATGGGATTGCCCCCAATCGAGGGACTATTGGCAGGAGATCGGGGAGGCACTGAATAATGCTACGGACAGGGAGTTGCAATATACCAAAGCGGTAGGAGTACTGCACTGGTTTCCTCACACGCCCAAGAATAAGATGACCAGTAAGTTTATAGACATGGGGTTGATACTAGCGTAGAGGGAAATCACTAGGAATTGGAAATCCAGGAGGGGGCCCACGTACAAGCGCTGGTACAATGAATGCCTAAAGTGGGCGGCGAGCGAAAGCACCCTGCAATATCAACTAGCTAGGCATGCTGCAGACGATAAGGCGTTAGAAAGGGCGACAGCGTGGGAGTCACTAGTGCAGGCACTCCGCGATGGTACTGGGGAGGAGGAGGGGGAACATACAGACACTGACATGGAAGAACCCACTAGCACACCGGGTACACACTCTTAGCGATTGTTACATTCCTCCTTGCACACACCAGAACATGTGTTACCTAGTACTCCATTATAGGCGCAGGCACGGGGGGATAGGGGGGGAGTTTGGGAGTTCGGGGGGTTACTGCTAGGGGGAGGGGGGGTTACTGCTAGGGGGAGGGGGAGGGGGAGGGGTGAAAACATAAAAGCGGGCCACTTTATCCTAATGCCCAGAACAACGAGAAATGGAGGAAATTGCAGAGGCTGAATCTATTACTGACGCCGCCCGACCTTTGGAAAGTGGGCTTACTGGCTGTGTAACTGATTTGCTCAGGCAAACTCTACATTTAATCACTGTATTGATGACATACTTACCACTGTAATGTATATATAAAGATTTGGTACTGCAATAAAAACGATGTTATAAAAAAAATGGTGTGTATGGAAGAGGGTGTGTGGGTCTGATTGTGAAGGGGGTGGTGTGGGTGTAGATGTGATAGGGTGTATGTGTGAAGGTTAATGGGTGCAGTTGTTGATGTGCTGGAAGGCTCTTCTTTTAGTAAATAGGTATGTTGCAAAGGATGTTGGGTTGTATGTGTGGACCCTTTTATTGGTCCATTTGTGGGTGTGGCTTATTTTGAATTGGTGGTGTGTGTTATATGGGGTGGGTGTTTCTTTTGCCCTCTGTTTGACTGTTTGGATGTGGCCAGGACATTGTTTCTCAATGGTGTGTACACATAAAACATGTTTAGTGTTGTTGTGCGACTCGTTTGCAAAGTCCTTGTGCTGGTTTAGGGGTTCGCGTTATGTGTGCGGGTCGTACTTGTGCGTGCGGGTGACTTATACGGGTTGTTGGGGGATGGGGGGTTCGCAGTCGCTTGATCGGGGTGTGTGCGTGTCGTACTTGTGCTTGCGGGTGACTTATACGGGCCGTTAGGGGTTGGGTGGGTTCGCGTAGGCTTGATCGGGGTGTGCATGCCGTACTTGTGCTTGCGGATCACATATACAGGCCGTTGGTGGGTGGGGGGGGTTCGAGTTCGCTTGATGGGGTGTGCGTGTCGTACTTGTACGTGCGGCTGACTTATATGGGCCGTTGGGGGGTGGGGGGGTTCACTTAGGCTTCATCGGGGTGTGTGCGTGTCGTACTTGTGCGTGCGGTGACTTATATGGGCTGTTGGGGGTGAGGGGGTTCACTGTCACTTGATCGGGGTGTGTGCGTGTCATACTTGTATGTGCGGCTGACTTATATGGGCCGTTGGGGGGTGGGGGGGTTCACGTAGGCTTGATCGGGGGGTGCTTGTTGTTCTTGTACCTGCGGCTGACTTATACGGGCCGTTGGGGGGTGGGGGGATTCGTGTAGGCTTGATCGGGGTGTGTCTGTGTCATACTTGTGCGTGCGGGTGACTTATACGGACCGTTGGGGGGTGGAGGGGTTCACGGTCGCTAGATCGGGGTGTGTGCGAGTCGTACTTGTGCATGTGGCTGACTTATACGGGCCGTTGGGGGGCAGGGGGTTCGCGTAGGCTTGATCGGGGTGTGTGCTTGTTGTACTTGTGCCTGCGGGTGACTTACACGGACCGTTGGGGGTGGGGGGGTTCGCGGTCACTTGATCGGGGTGTGTGCGTGTCGTACTTGTATGTGCGGCTGACTTATACGGACCGTTGGGGGGTGGGGGGGTTCGAGGTCGCTAGATCGGGGTGTGTGTGAGTCGTAGTTGTGCATGTGGCTGACTTATACGGGCCGTTGGGGGGTGGGGGGGTTCGCAGTCACTTGATCGGGGTGTGTGCGTGTCGTACTTGTATGTGCGGCTGACTTATACGGGGCGTTGGGGGTGGGGGGGGTTCGCGTAGGCTTGATCAGGGTGTGTGCGTGTCGTATTTGTACGTGAGGCTGACTTATACGGGCCGTTGGGGGGTGGGAGGGTTCGCATAAGCTTGATCGGGGTTTGTGCGTGTCGTACTTGTGCTTGCTGGAGACTTATACGGACCGTTGGGGGGTGGGGGGGTTCGCAGTCGCTTGATCAGGGTGTGTGCGTGTCTTACATGTACGTGCGGCTGACTTATACGGGCCGTTGGGGGGTGGGGGGTTTCACGTAGGCTTGATCGGGTGTGTGCGTGTCATACTTGTGCATGCGGGTGACTTATACGGACCAGTGGGGGGTTCACGGTCGCTTAATCGGGGTGTGTGCGTGTCGTACTTGTGCATGCGGCTGACTTATACGGGCCGTTGGGGGGTGGGGGGTTTGCGGTCACTTGATCGGGGTGTGTGTGTGTCGTACTTGTATGTGCGGCTGACTTATACGGACCGTTGGGGGGGGGTGGGGAGGTTCACGGTCGCTTGATCGGGGTGTGTGCATGTCGTACTTGTAGGTGCGGCTGACCTATAAGGGCCGTTGGGGGGTGGGGGGTTCGCGGTCACTTGATAGGGGTGTGTGCGTGTCGTACTTGTGCGTGCGGGTGACTTATACGGACGGTTGGGGGTGGGGGGTTTCGCGTAGGCTTGATCGGGGTGTGTGCGTGTCGTACTTGTGCGTGCGGGTGACTTATATGAGCTGTTGGGGGGTGGGGGGGTTCGCCTAGGCTTGATCGGGGTGTGTGCGTGTCATACTTGTGCGTACGGCTGACTTATACGGGCCGTTGGGGGGGTTCGCGTCGGCTTGATCGGGGTGTGTGCGTGTCGTACTTGTGCGGCCGTTGGGGGGGTGTTCGTGTGTGCGTGTCGTACTTGTGCGTGCGGCTGACTTATACATGCTGTTGGGGGGGGTTCACGTAGGCTTCATCGGGGTGTGTGCGTGTCGTACTTGTGCGTGCGGGTGACTTATACGGACCATTGGGGGGTGGGGGGCGCTTACGCTTCATCGAGGGGTACAAGGTTCGTATGTGTTGATGCTGCTTGCTGTGAGGCGATATTTTCCGTACGATACATTCTTCATGCGCGACTACTTTGGTCCGTACAAATCGCGTACTGGGTTCCCGAACAGGATCGTACTAGTGTGGTTGTACTGCATGTTTATAAATCGTACGGTTGGATTTCCGACGCTAATTCGTACAAGTCTTCGACTGTGGTTCGTACGGTTCGCTGATATTCGTACGGGAATCTGTGGAAATGGATCATACTACGCAGGTCGGACGGAAGTTTTCCATTCGTACAGATTCGGCTACGAATACGAATCATACGGCGGAACTTTTTACCGGATCGGAATCGACCCCCATGTGTTGATTTTTGTAAATGTCTCCATAGACATTGATTGAAGTGGAAGTAACATCCCTGTATAGATGTGTGAGGGTATATGTTAAGGATGGTATTTATCATGGCATGTTCAAAGTTAATTATTAGTTTTAGGGGAAAGAAGTCTGATGTTTGTTCTTTTATTTTGTTCAAAATTTCTGTGTATGTTGAAGTTTGTTTGTTTGGCAACAAACAATAGATAAATGGAATGCAGGTGTTATGGTATTGTCCATGTATTGTATATAATTGGTAGAATGGTTTGGGACATATACTAAAGGTGCCATCCATCATCCATGTTTGGCTTTGTTTTAATTTGTTCATATTGTTTATTGTAGAAAACATAATTATTCTTTTATCTTTATTGTTTTTATCATAAAAGATAAAAGGTTCGTCATTATGAGTTACGGTAAGGTCAGGGGAAATTATTATCTCTTCAAAAGTTTTAGGTGTTGGTATTGTTGGTCTTGTAGATTTTTTAGTTCTAGTTCTAGTTCTTTTTATAGAAGCTATTGTTGGTAGTTGACCTCTAGCTTCTCTAGGTACTTTAGGAAGTACTTCTTTAAGTATTACACTTGTTGGTAGTTCTGAGGTGCTGCTTAATTCTTTAATATTTTCCATAGTAGATCTATGAAAACAAAACCAGAGTATAATAATGACCCAATAGAGGCAAATGCGCGCTTTAATCATTGGCTAGAGGAATCCCTTGAGGTGACCCTGCCTAAAACTGAACTTTCCCATCGGAAAGGGGCGAATAAAAAAACTTGGTACACACCTGAGTTGAGAACTCTCAAACAGATATGTAAACAAAAGGAGAGAAGGTGGAGGAAAGACTATGGTGAAGATAGTAAAAATGTTTACAGACTAGCATTACGCAATTATAAGCAGGCTATAAAAGTGACCCAGTCCAACTATTATCAGGAAAAAATCTCTTTAGCTGCTAGTTCCTCCAGGGAAATTTTTAAAATTTTTAAAGCTTTGGTTACCCCTCCTACCCCCGTTATGGACTCAAATATGGCACTCCCGCGCTGCAGGGACTTGGCAAATTTTGTTGCCGCAAAGGTAGCAAATATCTATGCATCTTTTCAAGCGACTGCCACAGGTGACTGCAATAGGGCTAACCCCCCCTTGGCACAAGATCTACCTACGCTTAATGAATTCTCCCCTCTGGATGTCGACAAGGCCCAATTGCTTCTGGGCAATTTGAAATCTGGATCACCTAGTGATGTAGCTCCACCAACCATCCTCAAGCTTGTCTCAAACACAGTAGCCCCTGTGATGCAGAATGTGATTAATACATCCTTGTCCTCAGGGGTAGTTCCAACCATGTGGAAACAAGCAAGAGTAAGAGCGTTATTAAAAAAGCCCAACCTCAATCCTGACGATTGTTCCAACTACCGTCCTATTTCCCTGTTGCCCACTGTTAGCAAGATTGCTGAAAAACATGTTAACTCTCTTCTATCCACCTTCATTGAGGCTAATAATCTGCTACATTACACCCAGACTGGGTTTAGATGTAAACAGGGTACTGAAACGTCCCTGGTGGCTGTAATTGAGGAAACCAGGAAGATTCTGGACGAAGGGAAATGTGCGGCCATACTATTATTAGACCTCAGTGCGGCCTTTGATACCGTTAATCACACGATTCTCATTCAGAGATTGAGTGATATAGGTGTCACTGGGACCGCACTGAACTGGCTTAGCTCCTTCCTGTCCAATCGGACCTTTTCAGTGTTTGAGGATGATATAGTTTCAGCCCCAATACAGCTCCAATGTGGTGTTCCCCAGGGGTCATCCCTCAGCCCTACACTATTTAATATTTACATGAGACCTTTGGCTGAGGTGGTGCAACCCTGGGGAGTACAGTTGGTAGCATATGCTGATGATACTCAGCTTATCATCTCCCTGTCGGGGCAGGAGACGACTTATAACAACCTATCCTCCTGTCTTAGTAAAGTTCAGGATTGGATGAATGACTCTTTTTTGAAGCTTAATGGAGCTAAAACAGAGGTCATGATGCTAGGACATAAACCACCTACCTCTGTGGATATGTGGTGGCCGGACTCTTTGGGGCAGCCTCCAACCCCTAAGGAGCAAATTAAAAGCTTGGGAGTGTGGCTCGACCCAGCCCTTAACTTTCAGGTCCAAGCCCGGAAGGTAGCAGGGACTGGTTACGCCCTCATGAGAGCACTCAGAAAAATTCTAGGACTACTTCCCTTTGAGGCTAGAAGGATCTTAGTCCAATCCCTTATACTATCACGATTAGACTATGCCAACGCAGTGTATCTAGGGGCCCCTAAAGGGACAATCAAGATTCTTCAGACCATCCAAAACTGTGCTGCCCGAATACTACTAAACATCCCAGGCAGAACCTCTGTCAAACCAGCATTGAAGCAACTACATTGGTTGCCTGTGCAACAACGAATTCAATTTAAAGCAATGACTATTGCTCACAAAGCCCTGCATAACTCGGGACCAGACATTCTTGCACCCTTGTTTACTCCTTATCAAACATGCAGAACCCTGAGATCCAGCAATAAGAATCTACTGGCAATCCCCAGGATCAGGAGATCGCGCACCGGGGGCAGACGTTTCGCTCTACAGGTTGCAAAGCTCTGGAATAATCTTCCAGATGCTATCCGTTTGGAGGAGAACCATCTCAGGTTTAGAAAAATGCTGAAAACCTTCCTATTCTGCTAAAGTTAATGGAGATGACTTGACCACATAAGCGCTGGGATGCCTTAGGGTAACCATGCGCTATAGAAATGTGTAATCATTCATTCATTCAACTTCTATTTCTGATAGATTAGGGGGATGATTGTGTTCAGTAGTATTTGTCACACTTTTTTCCCTAGTTGTGGCACGACCATAACATTTATTACTGTAATACTTTGTACATTTCCAATTTACTTTAAGGTCTTTTTGTTTCTCTCGAGTATAAATATACCCCATATAGCATAACAGAAATTTGCCTTTTTGAGATGTAATCAATTTTGCATCTTCAGTCATTGTGGAATTCTTATTTCTAGAAAAAATATATAAAATATTATATGTAAATGTTTAAATTTGTAGGCATTAGTAATAGTATAAGCATTTTTAATATATACATACCAATTATATTTTAGAACTCTTTGCATGTAGTTTTGTTCTTCTTTGGTTGATGCTTTTTTGTATGTTAGTGATCTGTGGAAAAAAAGTGAATTACATTTTAATTCATGTTTAAATGTTTCATTGGTTTCAGCATTTTGTAGGATTTAATTTTTGTGACTAGCATATTAATTTCCTTTTTTAAGCATTTAATAAAAGTATTTAAGAAAATGGACAAGTTGTTTCATTAAGTTAACTTTAGAATTTGTTAAATATTAAGCATTATTAGTAGTACTTGTGCTTTTTAATATATACTTACAAAGTGTTGTTTCTTTGCACTTCAATGTTGATGTTCTTGTAAGATTTTTCTGCTTAATTTATTCAGTTGGCTGTGGAAAGAAAGTCATATGTATTTTATGTGTTGAAATTCATTTTTATATACATTAAGCATTTTTTAAAGACTAGATTTATTTTATTTGTGTTTAAAAAATGTGTTAACATTTTTAGGAAATATTAAAAATTAGAATGGCATTTGTTTCATACTTGGAACATTTTAGCTGTTTAGTTGTCTTTTATTTAGTGTTTAAGGCATTGGAATAGTATACTTACTTACTTTTAAGATTTGTTGTTTTTGTAGGTAGAAAATGTTCTTCAGTTTTTTGTAGTTGGGTCTGTTGTGGCTGAATAGAGAGATACAAATATAAATTAGTATTTATGTTTTGATGATGAAAGGCAGGTTACAAGTAAATTGTTAGTTTATTATTAAAGTTTTATTTACTTACTTTTTGATATTGTTGATGTGTCGTTTTCAATTTAGTCTTTAAGTTGTAACAGATGTGGTAGAGTTTCTCCTTGTTTCTTTCCTTGAAGGTGTGAGAGTTTTCAGTTTAGTTCTTTATATAGTGAGTATTTAATTAGTTGTTCATTTTGATTGGTTAGTTATATTTAAATGTGTTTCTATTAGTTAGTTTGAATTTTTTTCACTTTGTTAATTATTTAAATTGTATGTGAATTTGTAGTGTCAAATTTAGCTGTGTTTTTCTCATTTTATGAAAGGTCTTTTTAAGGTATGTTATTTTTGAAAAGGTATTATATTGTTTATAATTGTTTTATAAATTAAGTGTGTTTATTTAAAATGTTTTAGTTTATTTAGCAGGCTTATTTATTTATATGGAGAAATTTTCATTTTACTTGTGTTTGTTATGTATATAACATTTGTTATGAGTGTGTATTTTATTATTTGCAAATATAGTATGTAAATCAAGAATATATTAGTATTTTTTAGCTGTCGATATTTATGTATTGTCGATAATATTGATGTCTATATTTTTGTTAACAATAATTTAGATATGTGCTATATTTATTTAAGACTGTCAATATAATTGATTTTGACATGTGTGCTTTCGATTTTTTGTGGTCGATATTTGTGTTTAACGATATTATTAACTCGATATTTATGTTGTTTGTTAGTTAAATATAGGAGGTCGATTTATTTGTCATCGATATTTAGTACTCGATAATTTTGTAAGTCAATTTTATTGTTTTCGGTATTTTGTCATAGATTCCCTCTACCCATCGGGAGAACAAACAGATGATCACCAAAACATATCTGATTCTGTTACAAGGCGGAATCTCTATGAAATTCAATTGCATTAGTGTAAATGGACCTCCCTCCCATCCTATGGTTCCCAAACTCACAATTGTACTTCTGTTTGGATTAAACTGTTGACATACAAGGCATCTCTGACATAAGCTTTCAGCAATCATTCTGAACTTTGGATTGTACCATGTCTGTCTGAATAGACGAAACATGACCTCTCTGCCTATATGAGCTTGACCATGGTACATTCGGGCCATATTGGAGATCATGCTATCGGGCATTACTGGTCTTTCATCTTTATAAACCCAGATTTCATCTTCCTCTTTGTCTGCATCCTGCTTTTAACCAAACATTTTTCTCTTCCTCATCAGCTTCTTCCTGCATTTGCCTCACTTCCTGCCAAGTTTCAACTACTGTTGTTAGCATTAAAGGACTTGAAACATGCTCTTTTTCCCTGTCCCGATTAATGGATGCAAGATTTTTAGCGCAGTATTTGGCAATTGAGTCTACATATCTGTTATCTCGGGTGATGTAGTCATCCCCCTTTGTATGTGCTGCACACTTCACCACAGCTATTTTGACAGGAAATTGAATTGCATCAATCAACATTCTCATGAATTCTGCATTACGTATGGGGGATCCTGCAGAAGTCAAATAACCTCTTTGGGACCAGAGTTGTCCGTAGTCATGGACAACCCCAAATCCATACTGACTATCAGTCACTATGGTAACCTTGATCTCTTTTCCCAGTGCACATGCTCAAATCAAAGCAATCAATTCTGTTATTTGAGCAGAACTAATTCCTTTCAGACAAGATGCTTCCAATACACCTGCCACTGTACAAACGGCATATACTGCACTCAAAACATCCTCATCTGTTCTCAGACACGAACCATCAACAAACATCACATAGTCGGATTCAGGCAATGGCTCATCTCTGATGTCTGGTCTTGGTTTGGTACAGTATTCAAGAACATCTAGGCATTTGTGATCAACCTCATTTCTCACTCCGGTTTCCATAGTATCAGGCAATAATGTGGAAGGATTCACATTTACGCATCTAGAGATTGTCACATTTTCTGCTCCCAGAATTGTTTTTTCATATGTTGTCATCCTATTGTTGGTCAGTACTGTGTTTTTGTTCTAGTGAGGAGAATCTCCACAGAGTGAGGTACATACACCCTTACAGGAAATCCCATCACTATTACTTCACTTTGGTCTAGACTGACGCTTATAGCTGCTACTGCTTTCAGACAACCTGGCAACACTTTTGCAACAGGGTCTAAAACAGCTGAGAAATACGCTATTGGCTTTCTCAGTTTTCCATGTCTCTGAATCAATACTGACAATGCACATCCTTCTCATTCCCTGCAGTACAATTCGAACTCTTTTTCATAGTCAGGCATCCTTAAAGCTGGTGCTTCACATACGCTTGTTTTTAACTGTTCAAATGCTTCCATCTCAGTTTTAGTAAGAACTATAGAGTCTCTGATATCTGCTCTTGTTAATCTCTGCAATGGATTTGCAATCAGTGAGAATCCACTAATCCACTGTCTACAATAACCTATCATTCCCAGGAACATTCTCACTTGTCTTTGAGTTTTTAGTGGCTGCATTCCTTGTATCATTTTAATTCTTTCTGCAGTGACTTGTCTTATTCCTTTGTCAATCTTATGACCTAAGTATTGCACTTCTTTCTGGCAAAATTGTAATTTTGATAGAGACACTTTATGTTCCTCTTCTGCCAAATGATTTAGTAATGCAACGGTATCTGTTACACATGCATCTTTTGTCTTTGATGCCACTAGGAGTTCATCAATATATTGAACCAATACAGACTTGAGGAATTCGACACCATGCCAAAATACGATCTCCGAATCTGAACGCAAATATTGGCATCACACAGATCGATTACAGTGTACCATTCTGCATCATGTGGAATTTGATAAAAAATCACTGCCTGCTGGATTTGGTACAATCGGACAACATGGGACAACTATTTTATTAACCTTTCTCAAATCCTGTACAATTCTAAATGTCCCATGTGGCTTTTTCAAACCTATTATCAGTGAATTAGAAGGACTACTCTCTATTTCTCTCAATATGCCTTGTTCAATCATTTTGTTTATCACTGGGGTTATTCCTTCAATTATTTCTGCAATCATTTTGTACTGAGGAATGTTTGGGTAATTCGCACCTTCTTTTATAGAGACTTTTACAGGATCTACATCTTTCATCAACCCAATATTTTCTCCTGTGAAATCCCACGCTTTCTCTTTCACTACCTTTTTCAATTCATCAGGTATCTTTTCTCGATCAAACACAGGAAACACTTTATTTTGTTCTGATTCAAGCATAAGCATTGTCATTTTATACAGGCTATCTTCCTCTGGGGTTTGCAGTTCTATGCCATCTGGTGAACAGTATATGGCACAGTTCATCTTACACAGAATGTCTTGTCCTAACAAGTTTATGGGGCTACTATCACACACCACAAATCGGTGCATGTCTTTGAAATTTCCAATTTCTACTTCAACTGGTTGTGTCAAAGAAGTTTTAATCTGTCTATTAGCTACGCCTAAAACCTGGATATGGTCTTCCGAGAGAGGAAGATTTTGGACTTCCACTGACCTAACAGTAGAACGGGTAGCACCAGTGTCCACTAGGAAAGTTATTTCTACATCATTCACTTTTCCGTTTACAAATGGACCAGACTGATCTACCTCAAGAGTGGCTCCAAGCACACAATCTTCTTCCCCTCTCAGGCATTGTCAGAAACTTTCATCCGACTCACTCCCACCTTCCTCTTGTAACCAATACTGGGGACTCGCATTCACTCTAGGCGATCTATTTACCTGCTTGCCTCCGCTGAATTCTGTCTCTGCACTGTATCTCTGATGGTTTACACTGTGTGGAAGTGGCGGTTGTGGCACCTGACTTTGCTGATTAACTATCTGCTGCTGTTGCGTTTGCTGTTGAATTACCTCATTCTGCACCTGTGGATTCAATGATGTATTTTCTGGATTAACTCTTGCTGGATACTTACACTCTTTCCTCCAATGCCCTATTCTCCCACGATTATGACAAGGGAACTTTTTCTTGAGCTCTTCAATGTTTCCTACTAATTTCGTTTTGTTCAAATTTCCTTGCAATTTTCCTGCCTTGCATCAGTATTTTTATTTTCCATTTGTGCCACTTGGTGTTCTGCTACCTTCACTTGTGCCCACATAGATTTTTCTTTTAATTTCTTTTGTTTGGCATCGATCTCTTCACTACAGTATGTTGCTTTTCTCAAGACATAATCTACAGTGCTCGACTGCTATCCTATCATACTATGCCTAATCATGTCTCCATTTTCTGGTCTTAATCCATACACAAATCGATATATAAAATGACTCATGTCCTTTTCACTCAACTCTTCATATCCACTGTATTGTTTAAATACCAACAACAATCTTTCATAAAATGCATGTACAGATTCTTTCGGTTCCTGTGTAGTTCTGTCTATTTTTACCCAATCTGTTTCGTTTGGTGGGATTTTATTTTTCAAAAATACAATCACTTGTTCATATTCTCTCATCACTTCAGGTGATGGGGCATCTGTTACTTTATCTCAAGGATATTCTTCCTTTGGCCAATTTACAGTTATTTTATACTCAGTCCACAAATCTGCTGGCATGACTATATCAAATAATCCGTCCAGATGAACCCATAGCACTTTTGAAACTTTCACAAATCGATCTACCTGTTGATACCATTCTACTGGCTTTTCTCTCAATCTGGGAAAATCATTTATAAATGATAATATATCCTGCCTACTCCAAGGATCATGCACATATCCTCCTCCAGGTATTTCTCTCATAGGGAACTCGTTTGCGACTGTCTCCTTTTCTCTGACTGGAAATGCTAATGTGGATTTATCCCTAGCCTCCTCTTTCTTCTTTGCCCATTTCACTCTCCATTTATTCATATCTCCCCATCTAAGTAACAGCACAATTAATTCTTTTATTTGGGTTAACCTTCCGGCAGTATTCATGTTTTCAATGTCTTTATCTGAAAAATCCACTCTATAGGATTTCTGCAATGTTTTATTCTTTGCAAATTCTATTTCAAATAATTTGCCAAGCTTTCTAATTGATCATGTACAGACTTCGCTTTCCATGTTATGCTTTTATACATAAACATAAGTTAATCATCTTGGTACGTTTTTCATCTGTCTGTTCCAATTGTTCCAATAATTAATTCTTCCATATCGATTTTTAATCTCGCTACATCCAGTACTTTGGGTTCATGCTCTTTTAATTTCAGAGTTTTAATCCAATCACTTAATTCTTGCTCTGACGATCCTACAGGTGTTTGCTTTAAATCTATTTTCTCTATACTCTTTTCAGGTGTAGCAGAGTCAGACTCTGCTCCAGTTGCATATTTATAGGGTAAACTCTGATTGAAAGTTAAGTCAGGCAGATTTACATTATTCGTTCGTCTGATTTCTGACAAATCTGGATAAATATTTTCTTTCACTTTTTGCAAACTCTGTTGTAAAGGGATTGTCAAACTTGGTTCTTTTATTCTTTGGTTTTCAAACACTGGAATTACAGGTCCTATCGTTACTGGGACTGTTACTGCTTCTATGTTTTTCGTAAGTTCCTGTATATTTTCTGTTAATGCATTTGTAGTCTGGATATATTCAGCGGTAGACAGTCAAAATATCGAGTTGGAAATATCGACCTACCATAATATCGAGTCTGAAATATCGAAGGAGCATAATATCGAAGGCAAGAATATCGTAGGACAGAATATCGACCCAAGGTAAGTAATATCGAAATACTTAATATCGATGTAAGTAATATCGAAGTTAGTAATATCGATAGCATATATATCGATGTTAATAATTTCGATGACACTAATATCGATATTTGTATTATTTTATAGTTTTTTATTATGTATGTGTTATATGTTTAATTTAAGTATTTAAAATAATTACTATTATATGTGTATACATTTTCTATAATAATATAGAAATTTATAAGGAAATTTGATGTTTTAGTACCGGAGCGGGTTGTGGGTTTATAGGGGAATAGGGTGGGAAGTAATTTAATTATGGTAAGTTGATTAATAATTAGTAGGATTAATTAATTAATTATAATTATTTGCTAATTAATATTGATTAATTGGGAAATAATTAATTGATTAATTGATATATATTTTCCGTAGCGGGATGTGGGTTTATAGGGGAATAGGGTGGGGAGTAATTTAATAATAATTAATTAATTAATATATGTTTTTAAATATTTATAACTAATTAATTGGCAAATAATTAATAGTAATTAGTTAATTAATTAATATAATTTGGTACATATTTTAAATTAGTAATTAATTGGTAATTAAATAATATTAGTTAGTTAATTACATTATTAGAGTAATTTATTTATATATATAATTTTTAGTTACTGTTAATTAATTAATTGGGGAAAAATGATATTAATTATTAAATTATATTAATTACAGCTTATGTGCTAATATATTTACTTTATTGTTATTGTTAATTAATTATTAATTGCTAATTAAATAATATTATTTAACTTTGGGTTAAGGAGTATTTTAAGGGTTCAGGGTCATTTTGGGGTTTTTGGGTAAAGGGGTATTTTGAGTGTTTAGGGGCAGTTTTCAGTTTTTGGGTAAAGGGGTATTTTTAGGGTTCAGGGTCAGTTTTCAGTTTTTGGGTAAAGGGGTATTTTTAGGGTTCAGGGTCAGTTTTCAGTTCATGGGTAAAGGGGTATTTTTAGTGTTCAGGGTCAGTTTTCAGTTCATGGGTAAAGGGGTATTTTTAGGGTTCAGGGTCAGTTTTCTGTTTTTGGGTAAAGGGGTATTTTTAGGGTTCAGGGTCAGTTTTCAGTTCATGGGTAAATGGGTATTTTTAGTGTTCAGGGTCAGTTTTCAGTTCATGGGTAAAGGGGTATTTTTAGGGTTCAGGGTCAGTTTTCAGTTCATGGGTAAAGGGGTATTTTTAGGGTTCAGGGTCAGTTTTCAGTTTTTGGGTAAAGGGGTATTTTTAGGGTTCAGGGTCAGTTTTCAGTTCATGGGTAAAGGGGTATTTTTAGGGTTCAGGGTCAGTTTTCAGTTCATGGGGAAAGGGGTATTTTTAGGGTTCAGGGTCAGTTTTCAGTTCATGGGTAAAGGGGTATTTTTAGGGTTCAGGGTCAGTTTTCAGTTTTTGGGTAAAGGGGTATTTTTAGGGTTCAGGGTCAGTTTTCAGTTCTTGGGTAAAGGGGTATTTTTAGGGTTCAGGGTCAGTTTTCAGTTTTTGGGTAAAGGGGTATTTTTAGGGTTCAGGGTCAGTTTTCAGTTCTTGGGTAAAGGGGTATTTTTAGGGTTCAGGGTCAGTTTTCAGTTTTTGGGTAAAGGGGTATTTTTAGGGTTCAGGGTCAGTTTTCAGTTTTTGGGTAAAGGGGTATTTTTAGGGTTCAGGGTCAGTTTTCAGTTCGTGGGTAAAGGGGTGGTTTTTGGGTTCAGGGTCAGTTTTCTCGACTGTTGCACTCTCTGGAGTGGGAATAGTAATTTTATCCCTATGCTATCAAACGCTTTATATAATTAATTGTTAAAATATCACATGTTTATTTTATTTTTTATATTACTTACATTTTATGTATGTTATTGTTTTATGTTTGTACATGTATTAGTAAATTAGAATATATTTCATTAATTTAGAAATTAGTAAATTAATTATTAATACTTATTGTTCAGTACATATACATTATATCTTTACTGTATATATTTAATTAATGTATTATTAATATATATGTTTTATTTATTAATTTTAAACATTATTAGATACTTTTAAATATGTATATTTTATTTATTAGTGTTATATACTTACTTTTACATTTATATATATTAAAAAAAATCGATATTTTTAACATCGATATTTTTTACAACGATATTATTTTTTCGATATTTTTGTACTTACCATGTTGTAGATAGGATGTCGATATTTTTGCCCTCGATATTGTTGACTCGATATTCTTGTAGGTCGATATTTTTGTAGTCGAAATTCTGTCATAGATCCATATTCAGCAGTACTTGCTTGCTCTTCAGCTCGTTTTTCTACCCTATTTACACTTTCTCGTTCTGTAATTTGCTTTTGAGTACCGGTAAGTCTTGGTTCTGTTATTGAAGTATTCGGATTATATTTCACTTCTCCTCTTTCTGGTACATCTCTAAAATTAGAAAATTGCCTTGGTGTTTCATTAATTCTTTCATCTACAGGTGGAGCATTAGGTGTAGTCCATAAAGAACCTGGTTGATATGGTGACGGTCTCCTATTTAATATTTCTTCTAGCACAGCATCCTCTGATTCACTGTCACCATAACCTTCTTTCCCTGTTTCTAAATTTTTCCTCTTTTCTGTGCATTTTCACCCTTCATAATCATCCACTAATCTGACTGGATACATTCCATCACACATGTCAGCATTTCTCCATCTACGCATTTTACTCTCATGTGTCTCTCCCCATAAATTATGAAATCTACCTCTTGGTCTGATATGTCCTTTCAACCTTTCGGTTTCCAATTCATGCATCTCATTTTACCATTCAACTAAAGCTTCAAACTGAGTCGGTCTAGGTCTTGGGTTCCGTTTCATCATCTTTTCTCAAAACTGCCACATCAAAAGATCCTCCTTCCGGAAAAGCTAACACACCATCATTTCTGGTATATCTTACCCAATTCTCTAACCAAACACACGTATGATAACCATTTTTTGACAACATATAGGAAGCAGGCGTTTTCGGCGGAGGAAGTAATTTTCCCTCTCCTGTAACTATCGCCTTGTCCTTCACAAACACATTTTTCAATTTCTTAAACCATGAAGGTTTCTTCTTTTCCTCTTCGTAATAGTAATCAATTTTTCTGTAAATTCCCTGCCTTTCAAAAGATCACGTACTATTCTGTTGCTGTTCTGTACCACCAACCTATCACAGCGCGGTTCACACTAGCATACCAATTAGAACAAGATACGTCTCTTTAGTGCTTAACCAACAGTTTCGCTGCTTTTCGTGATGCACCAATCAGCCTTTGCTTTGTCTTGATCACAAGGACCAATCCCAGCGCGACACTTTTGATGTCACTAGCGCTCCGGCTTCTGCAGCGCCGACTGACCCCTTAGAGAAGCCGTATTTACAAGATATTCAACTGAATCGGTTAGTAACTTACACAAAACAACTCCATTAGTCTGTTTCACGAAACAAAGTGATAGAATTTTCCCAATCACACAAGTATTCCGTATTTCCAGTAGACAGCGCTTACCTCTTCTCTACCACAGAATTTTACATTCGCTGATAAAGAAGCACCACTTCCTCTACTTTACCCTTCTCTCAAGCTCGGGTTAAGCTCTATTACTCTCCCAGCAGTATGTTTTAAATCAGGATACACAATGATCCCTGTACTTGAAAGCCAAGATTTTATAGACTGCTCTCGCTATACATTTTTCCTTTCATACGGAAAGTCCCTAAACCAGTGATGTGCGACAACACCACTTGTGATATATGACGATACCAACGCAGTCTATGACGATACTACTTTTTGAAACAGACTATGCGATGTGCGACTTCATTGCCCCACTTCCTCTGCCTGCAGACAGAGTGACCAGCTTCACTCAATACTCGGAAGCCTTTTCAGGACTACATATAAGATGATACGAACTCAACAGATGTTAGTAATTTTTTTTTAAAACTCTTTATTCTCGACTGTACAATAATCATTGCAGTAAAACGAACTTACATTCTGTACAGCATAGTCATTTTCTCTTTTTCTCTCAACTGAACATAATGACAATTTGCATATATATCATGGCACCTCATGTAGCAAACGTTAGCAGAACTTCCAAGACAATTCTCTGAAGTGTTTAAAGCCTGAGCACCATGAGCAGGAGCGTCATTATTCAGTGCAATACGTCATTTAGGAACCAATGACACAAAAAGTAACCATAACTCCTATTCCTCCCTCCTCCCCGTAACTCCCACCCCGTACCCACCTGTCTCCTGGTCATGATAAAAACCCAAAATGTGTCACTCCTCAACAGTAATGCCGATCAATCACCTTTCATTACAAGGGTTCCGAATAGCCTGCGCATTCGTGGGCTCCTGTTCATTTCAATTACACTTTTGGCACCCCACTTGTTCATCTTTATGGTCTATCCGCCTGCGATAGTGTCATGTCCATCCCTTCCAGGCCCACAGCATAACCTCCCAGTCCTGCGCTATGGGATACTTCCGCTGGCTCCTCTTCTCTTCTCGTCGAAGCACCACCTCCTCCGCCCTGCCCCACTTCACTAGGTCTGTCTGCCACATAGTTATTCTGGGTGGTCTGGGGGACTTCCACCTCATCGTCAACGCTCTTACTCCTAGTAACAGGGCCAAATCTAGAAATGTCAGTTTAGCTTTTTGTGTTTTGGAATGTTTACGGAACCCCACTAGACAATACAAAGCTTCCTCCGGCTCTGGCAGGTTGGTAACGGTACGCAGTGCCTGACAAATTACCGCTAAGTAACTTCGTAAGTGTGGATATGTCCAT
Source organism: Lissotriton vulgaris (assembly GCF_964263255.1). NCBI lineage: Eukaryota > Metazoa > Chordata > Amphibia > Caudata > Salamandridae > Lissotriton > Lissotriton vulgaris. Next base: position 1,023,451,080 of record NC_141695.1, on the reverse strand, counting down.
AACATGTGGAGAAATCCAGCCTCTTCCTCCCTACAATGTGGGCAACAGTGGGGGGGTCCGGGAACATCGATGTAACCTCTGGGGAGTTAGGGATGCCCTGTGCGGCACCATTACCTGTATAAATTTAAACTTCACATTCCTCGACACTCTCTTGGGATGCTCAAGAACTATCAGCCACGCCCCATCCAATAGCACTTCACCCGTGTCCTGAACCCAGGCTTCTCTAAGTGTAGTAAGTGGCATGGCCGCATGTTCCCTGATCCCAGTGTAGAGCCATCTCACCAAGTGTCCTCCCGCTCCCATATAGTAGAGCAAGTGAACCAGTTTGTGTTGTGCGGTACAGATGTTAGTCATAATCCTGTACATCAAAACCCTTATATAATACTTTATACATAATCCTAGCTAATTCTATAGCAACCAATGCTCTGCTACCAAGCTAATTACTGATGCAGCGGTTCTCTGGAAATAATTTCTAATACCATGTCACCTTTCCCTGAAGCACTAAATCATACATTTACTCGTCAGTGGGGCCCATAACACTGCGAGTCACTCACAAAACTCTTCCGTCCTACCTCATGGATCGGTGAGATTCAAAGGAGAGCTGCTGTATCATAGCGGGATGTCTAAAACTATAACTGAATATTTATACTATTTACACCTGCAGTTTAAATGAGTTTACCATGATTTTCATTAACAAAACATTTATTTAGACACGCCGCCACTGTGGTCGATGAATCTGCTAGTACAAAATTAGGTGTAGGAAAACTCAAGACCAGCTTAATTCTCCATTTATCTAATTTTTATTAAAAGCTAATTTAACATGTCTAAAAGTTTATTCACTGTATTTATTTCTTTATTCAAAACGACATTTTAAAAGGAAAATAAGGTTTTTATTTAAACAGTCAATTCCATGTATTTAGGAAAGTTCAGAAATAGACATTTTATTTAATTTTCAGAAATGCAAGTATTAGCAAAAGACAGATAATTCCCAAAATTCATCCTTTCTCCTAACTTCCCTGACTAATAACCTCAGCTAGAGTGTATCTCTCATTCAAAGAAAGTAGAAAATTATTCAAAGTCTTACATCTCAGGAAAAATCAGCATACGGACAGCATCTCGGGAGGAAATCGAAAAGAAGTTTTTTCCTCACTAAAACCAGCACTTTTTATACCTTTTTCACTAGCTCTATCTATCTAAGAGTAACTTTCAGCCTACATTCAAGCTCTGATTGGACAATTTGGGGTGGAGGAGCATCACCTCATCATTACAATTTTTGGTTTTTTTCCGTCAGCTAGATTTTTAAAAGGGTAATTGTTTTGGGCAATGTCCGGCCTAGTCCTGTTCTCAACTAGCAACTTCATGAGATCTTCTCACGTTCAGAACCATTGTGCTCATCCTTTTTGGCAGCCATCTAGACTTCCTGGCCCCGCCGTCCTTGAACTGCATTCACTCCAGGCACAAGCAGCTCACATTCGAACTCGGACTTTAGCTTGGGCATGCTCAGTTCATCTTCTATTCGCAGTTTAATAAGACAGCCATTTTTTCACTTGGCCTCACAGGCCAGAATGGGAACTATCATAGAAACAAATGAACGGTAATTTTGGAAATGTAACCCTTCTGTTTACCTCCCCCTTACTAAGGTTCTCCCTATTAGTAGTTACCTAGCGAATAAGCAACATTCAGGCGTAATGTGCTCACCTGTTTCCACGTTTTTGCCACAAAATACAGAAACAAAAAGCACAGTTATGCCGCAGTTATTTATTTCAAAGCTGCTTATTAGTTTAGGACACAACAAAATCACATCCTTATTTAATTATGAATGCAACATAAGCAAAATTAGTTCCCACGTATATTTGTGTAGGTGCATTTCTTATTCTAAGTTGATTAATTACACACATCACTCAATTAGTTCAAGTTATGGTTATGGAAGTGTGATTTTGCAATGGGTACACAAAATTTTGTTTCTCCACCATCAGGGACAGGGTGCTTTTGAGCCATCAGGTGCTCAATGTTATTCAATGGGGAAAGTAAAAAGGTAACAAAGGCTGCAGACTCTGGGACGGTGATTTTTCAGGTGCAACCACCACTTCAAGAGGTAAGTTGTGATCTTGGAGAATAGGTAGATACCCCAAAGGCAGGCACAGGGGGCTGCAGGGAGCCGGGTGCAGGGTTGTCTTTTGGTGTCGGGAATCTTACCTTCGGCTGGTCACGATTGATTGGGTCCCTGGTTGTGAAGCTGCAGGTGTCGTCTGGTTCGTCGAGGAGGGTCTTTGGGCACTGGACTTCGGGTCCCAGTCGCCGGGGGGACGTCCTCGTGGTCTTGGATCACTCGGGCACGGGCCGGGCTCGGCGGGTGCAGAGTGGGTAGGTCTTGAGCTTCCTGGCTGGCACCAGGGGGTGGTTGTTGAAGCAGAGCCTCTGCTTATGGGAGTACCAGTCTTTAAGAGGGTCAAGGAAGGCAGTTCCTCCGGATGTCCCAAGGTTGCTGTCTGCAGGAGTCACCGGGATTAAGCAGGAGCAGGTTCCGGGGTCGACAGGCCCGGTAGGGCTGGGGCCAAGTCAGGGTCTTCGTCTTCTTGATCTTCTTTCTTTTTTTCTTATCGGGATCTGAGGAATTTTCAGGGTGCCCCTAAATACTGAATTTAGCGGTGTTACAGGTAGGGCAAGGACAGGGACCAATGGGTCCCTGCCCTGGGGTGGGTATACCCCCTAGCCTGTTCCTCTCCTGTGGGAGGGCGGGCAGGAGCCTAGCTGTGATTGAGCAGGGCTCCCCATCTTCAAGATGGCCAGAGCCCGGGGTCGTGCTTCACCTCGCCTCTCCCACCTGAGGGGTGGGGTTGGCACAGGCTGGCACATCCCCCTTCCTGGCGTAGGGTTTCCCGCCAGTATTCCCGCCACAGTGGGGGTTGGAACTGGTGGGGGCCAGTTGCTGAGCACAGCAAATGGTCTGGAGAAGCTCACAGAGGCGGTATGCCTTTGAAGCTTCCCCCTGCCCATCCTGGGGGAGGAGGCCTAGCACCTCACCTAGGATGTGCATTGTTGCAGGCCCAGGAGACCGGGGGACTCTCCACCCAGTGGTCCAGCAACATGTCTGCTGTGTGGCAGCCTCTGCAGCCACTTGGACCAGATGTGGATTGTAGGTTAGGTTTTCAGGGGGTATCTCTAAGATGCCCTCTGGTGCATTTTACATTAAATCCCACACTAGCACCAGTGCGGGTTTAATGTGCTGAGAAGTTTGGTACCAAACTTGTCAGTCTTCAGTGTAGCCATTATGGTGCTGTTTAGTTCGTAATGACAACCTCCCACCATATAATCTTAATGGCATCACTGCACTAACAGTGCCCAGACATGGCTCTGGGTACTGTAGAGGCACAGGGCTCCTGCACCTGTGCCCATACCACTGGCATAGGGCACTCAGCTAGAGGGGTGACTGAAGTATGCCAGGGCAGTGGGTTCTGTGGGCATGGCATACAGAAATGTGTGCCATCTCTGTTTAGTTCTGTACTCAGATACTCAGCCTGCAAAGGCAGTGTGTGGGTGTCAGGGTACAGGGGCCCTAAGGGTGGCACAATAAGTGCTGCAGCTCTTAGGGGTCTTCTCTGGTCACCAGGCCCTGGGTACCTAGGGTACCATTTACTAGGGGCTGGTAGGTGGCCAGAGATGCCAATTTGGTTTTGTTTCAATACAGTTTTAGGGAAGGAACACAGGCCCTGGGTACCTGGTTGGCAGGAGTCCAGGGCACACTCAGTCAAAGCACATCAGCAGCTCAGAAAAAAAGTGGGGGCATACCAATGCAAGAAAAATGGCACTATCTCACAGGAAGGACAAGTATTGTTCCAAATATACTTTGGCCATGATGTCTTCCTTGGTGGCAGTGGCGGGTTTTAACAAACGGTTGGCCATGTCTTTCACTCTGAAGTATAGGGCTCTGGGGGTTTCTTGCGGTCCCTCTTTAATCTGTCTGAGTCTCAGGATGTATGTCCATCATCGACGCCTAGTCGTTCCATGATACACTGTTTTATTTCTGCATAGGGGATTATTCCCAGGATATTAGCTGCTTGGTACGACGCCTGCAGCTCCCCAAGCAGTAATGGGCCTAGATATTGTCCTCACTTATCGGCTGGCCATGCTGCAGCCAATGCCATTCTCTTGAAGTTGTTAAAAAAATATTCCAGGTCTTCTCCGCTAACATATTTTTGGAGAATCACTGAAGGGAGTGTACTTGGACCCCTCTGTTGCAGTATTGTGTGACTGGCCTTGATCGGTTGCAATTTCCCCCGGTCTTCTTCTACCTCCGTGAGGAATTTCTCCATTGCCTTTCCCAGGCTCTCTTGGTTTTCTACCATCTTGTTGATTTCCATGTCTTCGGAAGATCCTACTTTTGACACCACCTGTGGGAGCGCGGGCCGGATAAACAGACGAGGAGGCTGTATATAGTGAGATACTCGACGTGTTTTATTCAAGGTCCCAGTATTTAGGGTGGGTAGGCTTCTTGGTGGGCTGTCGGCATTCTCCCCAGTTTCCTCTTCTCCGTATTGTTCTTCCTCTTCTTCTGTGGTACTCTCTTCCGACTGTTTTGTTTGGGGCTGAGGGGTTTCCAATGGAGGCTCATAAGAGGAGAAATAAGGAGCCGTCAGTCACCATTTTAACCAAGAGACCTAAGGCTTATGTGACCGTCACCACACCAATGTGTTGCTGTGGGAAGTCCTACTTCTAGGCAAGTGCTAACAGTGGGGAATAGGGTAGTGGTGATAAGGTCGGGGTAGGGTGTCCTTCTACTCCAGGGCTGGTTATAGGTTCCAGTCAGTCTGAGCAATGGATATTCCTCCCTCCTTCCTCTACATAAACTGGGCAAAAGAATAATACGTGGGAAACGGGTTCATACAAAAGAAAATCCTGTGTCTAGTTCCACCCCCCTCTCTGCACTCTTAGTGATTCACCTTCCGCCTCCCGATTCCCTCTTTCCCCTCCTTGTGGATACTCAGTACTCTGCCCCAACTCTCTAGAGTTGCGGCCGCTCTCCAGCCTCCTCCGGTGGGGACCACCACTCTTCGTTCCGCCTTCTGCTTTTCTGACGTCCTCTTCTCCTCTTCCCGACTCCTTCCTCTCTCCGGCTGGTTCGCGCCCTCCTAGGTGTGTTCCGGCCCTTTTCACTTCCGGGACTGCTTTACTTCCAGTGTCAATCCCTCCTCCTTCCGGGATTCTGGCGCCGACTTCACTTTCCTGTAAGGGTAGAGTACAGGGAGGGGGAGTTACCCTTGCAGAGGACGCGTTTTGACAACCCAAGGTCGCAAGGTGGTCTCCACAGGTTCCTTAACACTCCATGCACGGCGGGTCACTCCGGGTGAGTGTTGAGTCCAATCGGCACCCTCTCACAAGTAGCTAGGTCTGTGTGAAAATACAAATCCGTCTATCCCGGTGTGGAGATTATGGATATGGGAGAAATAAGAGTAATCTCATTCTTCCCCTTGCTGGGTCCTCCAGACATGTGCCATCCCCCAACGTTCAAACCAATCTCGCTAGCCTGTGAGCTGAGGTTCCCTGCAATGGGGGACAGACCGATTCAACAGCGCATCCAGTACGCAACTGAAATCGCCCCCCCAGCAGCAAACTATCAGTAAGGAGACCCCATATGAGCCGAGAGGGATTGAAAAAAAGTTACCTGGAACTGGTTCGGGGCGTAGAAACTCCCCAGTGTTATTTCTCTCCCAAACAATCAACCATTGAGAAAAACATATCTACCTTCCTTATATATGAGCAAGCGAGTAAACTCGATGGGGTTACCCACCCGAATCCATATCAAGGTTCCCCTGGCATATGCTGAATAAGAGATAGCGTACAGCTAGCCTTGCTATCTATGCCGCAACCAATCAATTTTGCTCACAGCTAGGTGTGTCTCCTGTACCATAGCTACCTGCAACCCCCCCTTCCCAAATGTCTATGAATGTTGTATCTCTTTGAGGCTGATCCCATCCCTCTAATATTCAAGGATATAAAGGACAGTGTCATGTGGGGTTAGTTACCAGGAGCCATCAAATCTTTGTTGTCACTCAACATGCTCCTGTGCAAACAGAACTAAAGTAAGAAAAGGGGAAAAAGAAAAACATGAGCAACCCACAACCATACACTCTTCGCCCCAAGAGCAGCAAAGCAACAGCTGTACGTCCAAACTGTATAACTTGAAGAAGAGAGTGAATCAACAAAAGACAACCTCAAAAGTTCATTTGAGGCATATGCAAGAGAGGGAGGAAATGACAAAACACAAATGCAAAAAGTGAAGTTTTTTAAGAACCCTCGCTCACCAACCTAGTGGTGACATGCTTCATCACTGGGTTCCCACTGGAAGGACCTAATGTCCTACCAGTGTGCTACAACGCCTGTTTACAGCGAAGCTGGTTCTTGTATGTGTTGAAGTGGTGAGAAAATACCCAATTGTGCTAAGTGAGTGCAAAAAAAGGGGAAAAAATGTTAAAAGGTGCAAAGTTGTGACTGTCAAATGTTTTATTAGTAGTCCAACCAGCACTAATTAAAAACAAGTGATGAATGGACTCATAGGATTGGTCTCATTAATTAAAGACCCCTAGTCCACAGTGAATTTAAACGAATTTGGTCTAAACGAATTTGGTCAACATGTTTCTGCTTTAGGAGCCCGAGTCGCTCAGCATTCTTCAGGACCAGTTATGTGATCCTCCGGCGGTATGCACACACTAAGGTGCACCCTACCGTGAGGATAGTAGTGTTAAAATTAGACAAAAAGTTTTTTACTTATACTCACGGCGAATCGCTGGGGCCAATTACCTGTAAGAAAAAGGTTTGTCAGGTAGTACATAACATTTCAATGATTATAGAAAGTACCATATCGTGTCACTCCCTTCACCAACCAACACCCGTCCCAGTGGACGGGGGTCTTTAATTAATGAGACCAATCCTATGAGTCCATTCATCACTTGTTTTTAATCAGTGCTGGTTGGACTACTAATAAAACATTTGACAGTCACAACTTTGCACCTTCCCACCTCTCCCAGCCTCCCCCCACCCCCCAAAGGACCTAAGGACCTATCCACCCCCCAGTTGCAATGTCACACACAAGAAAAGTTATCAAATCATGTCTTCCGCTGTCTGGGTGAGTCATCACCCTGAAAGGAGTCCGAATCAGACAGCACGGATGTGTGTTCCGAATGAGACCCAACGCCTGAGGGTGGCTTGTGTGCCACCATAATGTTCGTCACTGCTTGGAGCGCCGCTGCTCGTTCCATTTCAGTTTGTGAGGGAAATGGTCCATTTCTAGCGCTGCCACGTAAAGTCTTGCTGACGTCTTCTCACCCTCCACCATGAAGCCGTTCGTTCTGAGCATGTTGTTGGAAGAGCAGATGTTTAGAGGGGAAATGTTGTAGCCACAACATGAGACAGAAAGGCGTGTTGATAACGAGCTTTATTAAGAACAGCAACAAGACATCAGCGCGCACGCCGCCTGCAGTCAGCCGGTGAGAACTGACAGCTGGCGTCCGGCGCTCGGCATAGAACCCTCTGCATTCCAACATTCCACGGCGGCGCGTGGAATGGAATGACGTCACAACATCCCCCCCTTTCCTCTACATGGAGGTAGGGAATAAAAAGGAAGACAATGGGAAGGAAAGGTATGTAAATGTCAGAAACATAGAACGTAACAATAAATCATCCGACAATGAAGTCATGCAAATGCTGAGGGGGTCTCCTAGCCCTTAAGGGTGTCTGATAAGGTTGAGCTATATGGAGATCGGGTGAGTCATCATTTGTGTTAATTGGCCTTAGACTATTGCTCAGGTTATCCCCACCGGGGCCTGGTGCCCTCACTCCTACACCTGTGCGAGCACTGTTGAGCAATTGACGGTCATGAGCCAACATGTACCCAGAACATGAATTCTTGGTAACCACTTTACTAACCAAGGTTTTAGGAACGTGGTTTCGTGCGCAGTACTTTGCCACCCTACGTAGGTTCCACTTTTCACCATTCACTAACACAACATAGAATGGGTGTGCTTCCTTTACCTGGAAGGGTCCTCGAAATTTGCATAAGCCTCTTACCCAATGTCCGGAACGGACTTTGACCCAGTCAACAGCAATTATGCTGGAAACATTCTTTTCCTAGTCGTGCACACTACAGGAAGCATGCTCAGGAATGCTCACATCACATCCATCCTCTTTCTTTCCTTCAACAAATTCTCTGATCCACGGAGGCACCAGTTTGGAAGCTGGTTTCCTACCTCGCATGACGACAAAGGGAATAACTCCAGTGGTTGCATTTTCTGTCGTGCGATAGGCCCATACCAACTCGCTCAGAGTCTCTTCAATGTCAAGATTATTGGTTATTGCCAAACTTATTGTGCCCTTGATCATGCGATTGGCTCTCTCGACAATCCCATTGGATTGCGGGTTGTACAAAGTTGTGAACGTAGGTTTAATACCACACTCACTCAGAAATTCTCTCATCTCACCAGAAGTCAGCTGAGTCCCGTTGTCCGTAATAAGGACAGTGGGATGACCCTCCTCTTTGAAAATCATGCGCAAAACCTTAATGGTAGCTCGAGTGGTTATTTCGGGGAGTAGGTAGACAATGAGCCACCGAGTATGAACATCCATTACCACTAACCCAAATCTTTTGCTAGGGTGGACACCCGGCATAGGCCCAATAAAATCGAGGCATATGCTGTGCCACACTACACCCGGGTCATGGATGGAATTAGGGACGGATTGGGGTCCCACCTTGAGTCGCTTCACACTTTCGCAGCACTCACTGCACCTCTCCACCCAATCGACCACCTCACCATCCATACCAGGCCACCAAAATTAGTTTCTCAACCGTTCTATTCTATTCTATAGTTTTGGTAGAGCGCGAAACAGCTGCCCCAGCAATGAGGCGTCCCGGCGCTAAAAAACCAAGAACCTGGCCTAAGCGGAAGAAGGATGAAAAAAGGACATTACGGGAGAGGGAATAGATAGGTTTTTACAGCTTTCCGGAACGCCGGTAGGCTTTCTATGGAGCGGATGTGTTGCGGCAGATCATTCCACAGTTTGGCTCCAAGAAACCTGAAGGAGCGGCCGCCCATGCGGCAAAGTTTTATGCGCGGGACGCATAGAAGGTTTTGATTAGAAGATCTTAGGTTCCGTGATGGCGCATAGGGGGTAAGAAGTGGTCCAAGCAGAACGGTCCAAGTGGTCCGTTTCCTTGTAATGGTTTGGCCCAGATGCCCTTCATGCGCCAAGTCAAAGAGTCTTTTGCGAATGTCAAATTGGGGTATTATTTTGTCTCCACTGATGATAACCTGATCAGCAACGGTAGACAATTCGTCGATGACTGCATTAAAAGGTCTGATGCTGATGGGCAAGGTGCTTTCCCTACGTCTACCCTTGGAGATGAGATTCATAACATTCTTAAGAACTTCATCCTTAGACATAGCTTCCGCCCACTCTTTTTTACTCACTGCACCTCTACTCCACTGGATTACATCCTCGACACTAGAGATGGCCCCTTCACTTTCTTTTTTTGATACTCCAGTCTTATCTACATCCTCCCAATTCATGGACAGTCGTGACATACAATCGGCCTGTACATTGCGCCAACCCGAAATAAACTCAACATCAAAATTGTACTCTTGTAGCCTAGAGGCTAACCTAGCTAGTCTGGCTGACCCCTTTCCTGTTCCGCCTGGTGAGAGTATCTTCAACAATGGTTTATGGTCAGTGCGAAGTTTAAATCTATGCCCCCACACATACATACTGAAATACTCCACACCCCAGGCGGCTGCTAGGGTTTCCTTTTCTATAACTGAGTAACAGCGCTCAGTGGTAGTACTCGATTAGCCCAATAAATGAGCGCAGCTGGTCTCTGTTGGTGGGGAATGGAGCAAATTTTATGGATGCTAGTAAGTCTCTCTTTGGTTTAACGCCATCTGACGAGATGGAATGCCCCAGATATTCCACCTCGGTTGCCTAAAATGTGCATTTTTCCTTGCGTAATGTCAGACCAGATTCTAGGATTCTTGCAAGGGCATCTTTCAATGCAGAGTTATGGTCACTCACCAAATACCAAAATGTCGTCCTGGAAGTAAATTACGTTTTTTACACCTTTGAAAATCTCCGTGACATTCTCTGGAACACACTCGCAGCCAAACATAACCCAAAGGGCATCCTCGTGAATTGAAATATCCCCGCATTGGTGATGAAGGCTGTGAGGTGTTTTGATGACTCATGCAAGCGTATCTGATGGTAAGCATGACGGAGGTCAAGTTTCGTAAAGTATTTTGCCCCTTTAAGCATCACCATCAGTTCATTTATGTTGGGCAAGGGAAAGGTGTCAGGGATTACATTCTGGTTCAAACTTCTGAGGTCAACACAAAAACGTAATTTACCATCAGCTTTTTGTGAAATAACAACAGGGGACTCCATGATGAGCACTCAATTGGTTCTATGACCCCATTGGCTAGCATCTCATTCAACATTTTCTTCACCTCCCCCCTTACCATGATGGGAACCTTTCTCAGTTTGTGTTGCACTGGGACCGCATTACTTTTCAGCTTTATCTTGTGTACATATCCCTCTAGATTGCCCAGCTGATCTCTGAACACACCCTTACCCCCTTCCAGGATGTCTGCCACTGAGAGATCATCTACCACCATGACCTGTTCTACAGCATGTGGGTCAATTTTGATATGGAGGTCAAACTGGTGATACCATCCTAAGATTGGAGGTCCTGATTCTGCTACATATACCTTACCCCTCACAGATCTTCCTTTAAAAACAATCTCTGTTGCCATGTAACCAAGTACGTCTATCAGTTCACCCTGATACCCCCAAGGATTTATATCTTTGGGCATCAGCTTCTTATTAGGCCACTCCTGTTTGAAGATCCTTTTTGGTATCATAGTATATAGTGACCCCGTGTCAACCATCAAGTCAACTTTTTTATCACCGATGACAAACCCTGCCTTAGGCCTGTGTTTCCTCCTATCGTCTAAATTATGAGGTTCAGTGAGAAGAATTTCTCCATCCTCCCCACCACCGCATGATGAAGGTTCAACACACAAAATCCTATTGGGCTTGTAAGAGCATTCATATGTAGTAGACTCATCTGATAACATTGCCACCTTTCCCTTGTTGGCATCCCTGCACATTCTTTCAAAGTGACCCCTGCGGCCACACTTTCTACATTCTTTCCCAATAGCCCAACACTGATTCGAGTCGGACGTGTGGTAAGCACTGCCACACTTTTCACAAACCTTGTTCCTGAACCTATTAGGATATGCTCTACCCCTGTAAGCATTCTTCACACCTTTAAACTTGGTAGAAGCAGCTACTTCCCCTTCACAACCCTCTACAACAGATGTTTCACCTTCACAAGACATGTTAACTTTGTTGTCCCTACGATCCCTTTCTTTCATGCAAGAGTCTGACTCCTCTATTATTTTTGCAATGTCAATTGCATCCTTGAGAGAGGGGTCCTTTGCAGCCCATTACCGTTCCTGAGTCTTCCTGCTTCTACACTGAAGGATAAGTTGATCTCTGATCATTTCTTCAGTCATAGGGCCAAATTTGCACTTCAAAAAAAGTTTGCGAAGTCTTGTGACAAAGTCATCAATTGACTCTCCAACTCTCTGTGGCTGGGTATAAAACTTGTACCTTCTTAACGCTACGTTTGTATCCTTAGCACATCTCAATTTTAGCCTTTTTCGTGCCTCCTCATAGACATCCTTAATGGGTTGACCACGCTCATTATTAGCAACAGGTAAATATTTTAAAAAGTGTTCTCCTTCTTTGCCTAAGTTAGTAAGCAGAATTGCCTTTTTCCTGTTGCTGCTGTAGTCCAGCGCACCCAAGGCTTCCAGATAGTTATCGAACACCTCAATCCACTCATCCCACTCTATGCTTGGATTCCCGTGCTGATTGAGAAAGTGAGGAGGCATAGACATTGCAGATACATCAAGGGCACTTACATCCATTTTAACTCAAATGTATACTCCCAGCCAATTCAATTGTCTTATTTCTAGGCACTGTCATATACAAGGTTCTATTTTTATGCAGATGTGTTTTCATAAAATTATATGGCCAACATATACCCCAATATACCATGAGGTGGCGCTGTTACCTAAGATTTACTGCACTTTTCTGTTAAATGTGGCAATTACACGTGAATGTAAATTCTAGACAGAGCGTAACTTATTCACCTCACAATTCCTCATTTTCTTGCCTCACATATCTCAGAAATTGCGGCTTTCCTTTTTCCCTTTCATATTTTACGTACGCATCGCTTCCTCGCGCTTTCCTGACAAGAAGCGCAAACTTCTCCTCACATGACAGCCTACAGCTGACTGCTCGCGTTTAAATGAGAGTCTGTTTGCATTCAATTCCCCTTGAGCTTTGAAAGCTTCCTTCACGCTTCACTGGACAAGCTTTGTTTTTTTTTTCCGCTGAACATACATTCCACGCGCGCGATGGCAGTAAGCTCAGTGAATGGCGACACACGGCAGCCTCCTTCATGCTTCACTCCATGGGCTCTGTTCACTATTTCTCAATATACGCGCGGCAAGTTCTCTCACGCTTGGTTGTTATTTTCTTTTTATAATTTCGAGCACGAAGCAATGCCGGTCACTTCAAGAATCAAGCGCTTTCACAGGCATCATTATTCTTTTAATGCGCTTTGCTGCTCTTAGTCACTTTCACTCAGTATGACCTAAGGCGCAAACTTCTCCTTTGAACGCCTCACCACTCCCGCATTCTCCTCAGCGCTCCGTTTATCATCTCTAACCAGCTGTTGCTTCGATTGTCAGAGACAATCTTTCTCGGTCTCCTCACACCGGCACAGACGCAATCTTTTATTTTCCGCTTATCTGCTCTAATCAGCTGTCACCCCGATTGCCAGAGATGTAATCTCTCTCTGTCTCCTCACACCAGCACAGACGCAATCTCTTACTTTTTAGGTCTCGCCTGTCGATGCGCATGCGCATCGAGCAAGGCGAGAGTATTGGGACTTATCCGCTCTTTATCCACACTGCAAGGAATCGTGGCGATTCCTTGCAGTGCCCGTGACTTTTAAGCTCAATGCGCATGCGCATTGAGCTTAAAAGCGCGTGCACGTCCGTCTTTGTTTACCCGCTCCGCCCCCTCCCCTTCCCGCCGTGTCGCATTTCTCCTCCCCCCCTCCCCTCTCCTCCGTCCGTCCGTCTTGTTTGTTTCTTTAATTTAACCCGCTCCGCCCCCTCCCCTTCCCGCCGTGTCGCATTTCTCCTCCCCCTCCCCTCTCTTCCGTCCGTCCGTCTTGTTTTCTTTCTCTCCTGCCTCTTGTGTTTTTCTCCTTCACTGTTGTCTTTTCTCTCGCCGGCTCGCTGCTGCAGATACTTCTCCGTATGTACATTTCCTCCCTGTCTTATCTCTCCCTGCATGGTGCGCTCCTCACTGGCTCTGTCCCCTAATAAGCTTAATAGGCCGGCTTTATTTAATTATCAGTGATCGCGCTCTGTTCTTTCAGGCTCGCCGGTACTGTATATTGAGCCCTCACTGCGGATTTGCCAGGACAGCGCTCCGTGTCCCCTCCACGGGCCCCTCCGTGGTCACGGATCGGTACCTCCCAAGGCATCGCTTCCATGTCCGTCCCCGCTACACCCCAGCAACCGCCTCCCCCTTGGCAACGCAGCCCGGGCGCGAAGGCATGCATGGCAGGAGTCAGTCAAGTGCTCAGCACTTCTTCTGTAATAGAGCCGGCCCTGCTCCTGGGGTGAGAGGAAGCCCCCCTGTTTCCCCATCATATTGTTCCCAGCGCCTCGGTTGTTGTGCCCGGCCCACTTCCTGCTCGGCTGGAGGACGGGAGGCCGCGTGTGACATTCCTTGCTGCTAGACCCCTTAATTGCCCTCTTGGACCATGACATGCTTCCTCCCTCCTCCCTACTTAAAGAAATGCTCACGATCGGTACCCACCCCGGGAGTGCACAAAACCTTTCCCCTACATGTCCGGCTTCTTGTCTCTATGAGCATGCGCTGTGCGAGGGGGAAGGTGTGCATCCAGAGTGGCCTGTCTGGACTTATTTATATACTTGTGCAGGATATCCTTGTCTTACCAATTCCTTTACTCTGCCGACCCCTTTTTCCTACCACTTACCCCTTACGCCGGGTCTTGTGTGGCTGCCTGCGTTGGTGCCCCATCCCCCAATCCCTTTGGCGCCCTTCACTCACCCTCACCCTCAACTCCTCACTCACCCTCAACCCCTCACCCTCACCCTCACTCACCCTCAACCCCTCACCCTCAACCCCTCACTCACCCTCACTCTCACTCCTCACTCCCCCTCACCCTCACTCACCCTCAACCCCTCACCCTCACTCACCCTCAACCCCTCACTCACCCTCACTCACCCTCAACCCCTCACCCTCAACCCCTCACTCACCCTCACTCACCCTCACTCACCCTCAACCCCTCACCCTCACTCTCACTCACCCTCACTCACCCTCACTCACCCTCACTCACCCTCAACCCCTCACTCACCCTCACTCTCACTCATCCTCACTCACCCTCAACCCCTCACCCTCACCCTCACTCACCCTCAACCCCTCACCCTAACTCACCCTCACCCTCACTCACCCTCAACCCCTCACTCACCCTCACTCACCCTCAACCCCTCAACATCAACCCCTCACCCTTACTCACCCTCACTCACCCTCACCCTCACTCACCCTCACCCTCACTCACCCTCACCCTCACCCTCACTCACCCTCACTCACCCTCACCCTCACTCACCCTCACTCACCCTCACCCTCACTCACCCTCACCCTCACTCACCCTCACCCTCACTCACTCTCACCCTCACTCACCCTCACTCACTCTCACCCTCACTCACCCTCACTCTCACTCACCCTCACTCACCCTCACTCACCCTCACTCTCACTCACCCTCAACCCCTCACCCTCACTCACCCTCAACCCCTCACTCACCCTCACCCACCCTCACCCTCACTCACCCTCACTCACCCTCAACCCCTCACCCTCACACAGTGCAATAGGTCTCGGAGCATTTGAGTTAGAGCTTTTAGAAATGTGTATGGCTTTTTTTTTTTTAATTCTTTAGCATTGGCTACAGGAAACAAAAATGCTAAAGATTTACAAAAAAACCCATAAACAATTCTAAAAGCACTAACTCTAATGCTGCGAGACCTATTGCATTTCCAATGCTTGTTCTTCTTCTGCGCTCGTCTTCCTTCTCCGCGTGAAGGCACCCTGTGAAGATTTACTTGCTTCACGTTTCAAGCCTCAATATTCGCTGTATGCCCTGCTGCTCGCTGACTGTAGGCTGCCCTCGTCGCCAAGAACATGTTGTAGCCACAACATGAGATAGAGAGGCGTGTTGATAACGAGCTTTATTAAGAACCGCAACAAGACATCAGCGCGCCCACCGCCTGCAGTCAGCCGGTGAGAACTGACAGCTGCCGTCAGGCGCTCGGCATAAAACCCTCTGCATTCCAACATTCCACGGCGGCGCGTGGAGTGGAATGATGTCACAATAGGAAAATCAGAGAGTATTGTACGCCATTGTCTTGTAGAGCTTTTTTAAGCTCCAGAAAGGAGGCCCTTTTGATCTGCACCACTGCAGTAAAGTCCGGGAACACTGAGACCTTACAATTGTGCACTGCGAAGGGTCCCACCGAACATGCCCTCTGTAGTAATATATCTCGATCTCTGTAATGTAGCAGCTAGGCCACCAACCAGGTATGCCTACCAGGGGCCGAATGGCGTGCTGGGACCCGGTGGGCCCGCTCCAGTACAAAAAAGGGAATGAGTGAACCTGGAGCCACCTCCGACTTCAACCAGTTCTCTAGGTAAGTTACCATATTACCATGCTCCTTTCCCTAAGGAAGGTGAACCACTCAGATGGCATTGCGCTGGTTGCACCCCTCTGTGTTTTTCCCTTGCCGTTTCAGTATATGGACCCTATCTCGCCCACCTGGGATGTGAGTGCTGAGCACTCTGGTCGGATGTCATTTATGGAGGTCTCTGACTCCTTGACACTGTCTGACAGCTTGTTCATAATCCACCTGCAGTAGTCTGAGGCAAACTGACACTGTGCCAATATTCTGTTGCAGGGTGGCCTTGGTGTCTGCTATAGCTGCCAGTATCTTGTTGAGTTGAAGGCGTAAGGGGTCGATGGCTTGGTTGGAGTCATCATCCTCAACGGAGGGGTTACAAGAGCAATCTGATGGTTCAGAAGACGCCCCTGCCTGTTTGGTTCTTGGCTTCTCCATCAGTGTGGTGGTTGAGGGAAAACAGTTGGGCCCAAACGAGAGAGGTCCAGGACATCCCAGCACAGTCTTGGCAATATGTTACAGGCTGGTATCTGCTTAGGAGCCCATGATGAGCAGTGGGAGCTGCTTTATCCCAAAGCCTACAAATGTCCCGGGGGTATGAAGGAGCAATCTCCTGAATGATCCAGAAGTACAGAGGAGAAGTATCAAAGACAGGGGCAACCCACCATTGCTCTGCTCACCTTAGTGTCCCAGCCGCGTGTAATGGCCCGCATTGAGCCCTCCGATTGCCGCAGCGCCGTGGAGCATCAGAGCAGTATGATATTGGCCTTTCAACCTATCAGAGCTTTGGTCTCCGAGGCTTCCTCAGGCGCCACCTCCCGGCGGCATTTTCAAGTGTCCCCCTGGGCCCTTATTGCCTTCTCTCTATATGGGAATTATGCTGGGGCAACAGTCCCATTTCCAAGCCCTAGGCCTTGTTTTCACTTGAAAGGTCCAGGATTTGCCTCATCCCCAGGCCTCCTTAGGGCATCCAAGGCCACCAGGGAAAACCAGTGGGCCCTCAGCCATTTCCAAAGGTGCTGGGGGCACAAGATGCAATGTTTTGGGCAGCCCAGTAAAGATGCCGCACCTCAAGCCTCCTCAGTTCTGCCCTTTAATGTCTGCGGCCTTTGGCCACGGGGCATCCAAAGCCCCCAATAGTCTAGTCTTTCAGGCCGTTGCCAGCGGCGGGGATGGAGCACAACACCATGTTGCAGCAGGCACTCCTAGGTAGGCTCGGGAAACACACAGAGGCTCTATCACCATCGGCGGGCCGCTACGTCACTCAGGGGCTGGGTGATTTGCTCATCAAGTCCATCTCTACGGTTCTGTTGCCCCTGCCCCCCACTGAGTACTCTTCTGCAAGCAGGGCTCTGGTCTGGAAGAGTGGCGAAGAGTCCAGAGCCGACCTCTTTGCAGCTGCGCACCAGATACTCTGTGTTAGGGGTGGTCGGATTTGACCCCATTCATAAGTGTTCAATATAGATTCCTCAGGGCTGCGGAGAATGCTCATTTCTGCAAACCCTATTGTGCCCCTGTGAGCCTTTTGTGACTTCCCCAAAACCTCTTACAAGGAAAAGCCATGGTATTTTGAGACGCCCCCTAGGTAGCTGAAAAGGAAAGCTCACCCGCGAATCATTGCTTGGCTTACTGTTTGGTTAGTGGCCACGCCCCCTCTACTCAGCGTTCTGCTCCGTGAGGTTCCCGTAGTGTTCTGAGATCCTGCTTTGTCCTTTCGATCCCGTTTGTGCTCTTTTCCTGCTCCTGAGGTTTTCGCCCTTGGGTCACGGTATTTCTGTTCCTGATCTGTGTCCTACCCGTTGTTTGTTCCTCCCGCCCTGCTCCGCTACCTTTCTCCTTCTCTGCACGCCCTTCCCCTGTGCCTAGCTCCCCCTTCCGCCTTGATTCTCCGTTGTCAGTCCCTTGCTGGCGATTCAGCTCTGGTGTTAATTCTCCGCGGTCACTGTTGTGATCGAAGGGGTTCTGTGTATGTGTTTTTTTTGCGCTCCACTCCGTCTTGAGTTTACGAGTGGAGCGCGGCTGGTCTATCGCGTCTTGTTACATGTACGCCCACTCCGCTCTGCTCTAGTTCACGAGTCAGACGGGGTGTGTTTATTGTCCGTGTTCTATGTTGTTTGTTCCCTCACTCCGCTTTGTCTTAAGCTTATGAGCCGGAAGTGGGGATTGTCTGTGTTATATGTTTGTTTCTCACTCCACGCTGTCTTAAGTTTATGCGCTGGAAGTGAGACTTTCTGTATCACTTTGTCTTTAGCTTTATAAGTGATACCATTGTCATCAGCTGCGTTTGTGGCCCCAGTCCTGCTCTGTCTTCAGTTTATGAGCAGGACTGGATTTAGGTGCATTCTGCCTTGGAGATATCATTGCTAATTGTCACCCAGGTTTTCTTCTGTACCTCCTGGTTCTCGGCTGGACTCCTAGCCTAAAGCCTTGACACTCACCTGGTGAGGTAAGTGGAATGTTATGTTGAACACTTATGTATCAGCCCTGTAAAGTACTGGTGAGGTTAGTAGTGTTATACATTTATTTTCCAGTCTTCTCCTGCCATCAAGACTGCAGCTACGCCACCTTGCTGGGGGAGAGTGGTATACTCCCTGGGAAAATTCCCCCCACACTTTCTGGTAGCAGCTGACTTGGAGCGAAGTTATATCTTCTTGCTTGGGTAGTTGTTGTCTGGAAGTGTGTGGGACATTCATCTTTGCTCCTGTGGATGAACAGCCTCCTCTACCGAGGAGGATCCTTGACAGAAAACCAAGCCCAAGTATATATAGTCCACCCGAGCAAAGATGAATATAGACCTGAGTGTGGGTTCTACAGAACATACTCCTTCAATGGAAGAGATTAGTGCAGTAGTTACCAGTTTACAACAGGAAGTGGCAATGTTACGAACAGAGAACCTGAAGTTACAGGCAGAGGTAGCCCATTTACAAGCACAAGAGACAGGGGCTGTGGGTGGGACTAATGCAGGAGCGGTACCCAAGAGAAATTATATTCAACTAGCCAGGTTTTCTGTACAAACACCCACAGTTAGTTCACCTGTTGAAGCTGCAAACTTAGGCCATCCTGTACAAGTTACAGTGCACACCCCTAGTCCTGTTCCTTTAGCCATGCCAGAGAGGTTCACGGGAGATAGTGCCAAGTTTAACGGTTTTATGACTCAGTGTCATCTTCAGTTTAGGTGCAAGCCGGCAGCCTTTCCAGACGATGCATCAAAAGAAGCTTTTATTCTTTCCTATTTGGGAGGAAACGCCTCAGAATGGGCGGTCCCTTTGGTAGAAACAGATGATCCCCTGTTGTATAATTACAACGACTTTCAGCTCAAGTTTAGGAGTCTTTTTGCAAAGCACGCTTATATGCAAGCCAGTGACAATGTCCTGCTTAATCTTAAGCAGGGGTCCAAAGATCTTCTCACATATATAACACAGTTTAACCGGCTACTGGCCGAAACATATTGGCCTGAAGACAAGAGAACATCTTTATTCTATAGAGGGTTGTCGGATGAGTTAAAGGACATTTTGGCTCAAATAGTTAACCCGCCTGAAGACTGTCCCTCATTCATTGAACTCACGGCCAAGCTAAATCATAGACTTCAAGAGAGACGGGGCGAAAAGAATCGTATCGGATTCCCCAGGTTGGTCTTACAGAAAAACGATAAAAAGGAAATAAAGGATATAGCACCCGCGCCAAAGACTAGCCTAAGACATGCCCGTCTGGGCCCGTCCGGGACAGGACGGGACATGGGGCATGACATCCTACATCCCTCGTGCCGCAGGTATGACCACCATGCAATTAAAAGCGCTGCGCCCTAAATTACATCACGACTGTATTGGCCTCTCGCCACTTGGGGACACATATTGTAATAACTGCAAATTAGAACTTACAAATATCCAACCCTATTCGGACCCAATACCTACTTCCCAAACTACAACTAAACGCCCAAATCGCAGTCACCTCAACTACTCCTTCCTTAGCGTTAATTGCAGATCCCTACCTCAGCACAAATTAGACATCTTCACCCTTTTACAAGATGACGCCCCAAGTGCCCTCTTCCTAACAGAAACCTGGCTACACGAGAGCTCCGGACCAGATGTAGCTATGGCTCTCCCTGATAACTATGCTATTGCACGACAAGATAGACAAGGCCAAGTGGGTGGAGGGATTGCAATCATATATCTCAAAGAATTTACTTGCAACTTGCTCCCAGCCAATATCCCAGACTGTGAAGCCGCCTCCTTCCAAATTACCCTCAACCCGAATTTTACTCTGTCCGGTCTTCTTATATACAGACCACCAGGGAATGCTAACTCCTGGACAGTCAACTTAGCAAACCACATTGCCCCATTGCTGTTAAATTCTAAAAATTTCACACTTTTAGGGGACCTAAACCTGCACCTTGAGGACCAAACAAATGTGGCCTGTTGTAATCTTATAGAAGATTTCACTGCTTTAAATTTAACTCTGCTCAATACTGGTTCTACACACAAAGCAGGTCACCTATTGGACCCTATTTTTTCTAATACCCCTGACCTACAATGGACTCAAACCAGCCCTGTATGCTGGTCAGATCATCACCTTGTAAGTTTTAGCCTAGCCAGACCAGCTCCTCCCAGGAGTCGCATCTGGCCTGCGCAATCCATGAGAAATTGGAAACTATTAGATATGAGTAGACTGAACAACGCACTTATAAATAGCGCCCCCTCCTACGACCAAAATATGGAAAATATTGCGAAAACTACTAACCAGTGGCTAGAAACAGCAACAATCCAATGCCTTCCTTTAACGGAGGCAAAGAGAAATTTCCACCGCCCCCCTGCCCCTTGGTTTAATGAACTACTCAAAGCTGAGAAATCCAAATGCAAAGTTTTAGAAAGGAACTGGCGCAAAGACTACAAACACGAAAACAAAATAAAATACAATAACGCAAGGAATGTGTACCATACATCCTGCAGGAGAGCTAGAGCCCTTTATGTGGCTAATACCGTCAACAATGCCACAAACAAAACAAAGACCTTATTTAATATAGTAAAGGATCTAGCAGGTGCCCAAACATCGGCCACTGCCCATCCGTTAACAAAAAAACAATGTCAAGACCTGGCGACATTCTTCAATGACAAAATTGAAATTATTGTCTCAAACTTTACTACTAGTCCCCAGGTTAATGCTACTGAGCAGCATATCTTAAGAACCCCGGAAGAAACAAACTCCCTTGAGAGATGGCCCCCCATAACTCTGGACTCCCTAAAAATATCTTTGAAATCTATTTCGTCAGGCTCTCCCTGCGATCCCCTCCCAGTTCGTTTCCTGAAACAACTTGACAACGCTCCCTTAATTACTATTGCAAACATGCTAAATTCCTCTCTTTTAACTTCCACTGTCCCGGCAAGCTGGAAACACGCCATTGTAACCCCATTACTGAAAAAACCTTCAGCCGACCCTACGGTCCTATCAAACTATCGGCCTATATCATTACTTCCTGCCTTTTCTAAACTAATGG
This sequence comes from Lissotriton vulgaris, assembly GCF_964263255.1. Lineage (NCBI taxonomy): Eukaryota > Metazoa > Chordata > Amphibia > Caudata > Salamandridae > Lissotriton > Lissotriton vulgaris. The sequence goes on along the minus strand of NC_141695.1, from coordinate 1,023,429,768 downwards.
AGAGACATATCCATGCCGCCCTCACTTCCTTCACGCAGAATAACAACCTCCTCCACCCATCGCAATCAGGTTTCCGTACAGGACACTCAACGGAGACCGCTTTACTGGGTGTGACCGAAAAAATTCGAAAGCTCCTGGATAAGGGTCAAACTGTCGCACTCATTCTTTTAGATTTGAGTGCGGCGTTTGATACCATTTCACATAAAACTCTCTTGACTACACTAGAGAGAATTGGCATTCGAAATGAGGCCCTTCAGTGGATAAAGTCTTTTCTAACCAATAGATCTTTCCAGATCAAATCCAGCATTGCATGCTCGGACACGTTCCTCACCCCCCATGGAGTTCCACAGGGCTCCATCTTGAGCCCGCTGCTTTTTAATTTATACCTGCGACCACTGGCCGATTTAGCCGACAGCGTGGGCCTCGCGTTAATGTCATACGCTGACGACTCGCAGATCATTTTTTCCCTATCTGACTCAAACCCCTCAACCCCCTCTGTTCTGAAAAATGGTCTTCAGGAAATCTTCAACTGGATGTCAACTAACCAGTTGAAGCTAAACGGGGATAAAACGGAGGTTCTTCTTCTTGGAAGAAATAAAGAGCTCTGGAGCCCCTTACACTGGCCAGCAGAGATGGGTAATCTTCCCATCCCAGCCACTCAAGTAAGGAACCTAGGAGTCATTATCGACAATACTTTGTCGATGAAGCAGCAGGCAAATAAAGTCGCTGGCCTCTGCTTCACCATAATAAAATGGCTAAAGAAAATTATTTGGATGTTGCCCCAAAACACCCAAAAGACCGTAGTCAATGCACTAATAACATCACGCATTGACTACGGTAACATTCTTTACTTGGGCTCAAATCTTGCAGTGATAAAACGACTCCAAATGATCCAAAACGCGGCTGCACGACTCCTGTGTCAGATCCCAAAGTTTGAGAGAATATCTAAACATCTGAATGACCTACATTGGCTCAGGATAGAACATCGGATCAGCTTTAAAACCCTGACATATATGTTTAAAATTAAAACCAGAACTGCACCCGCCTACCTACAAACCCTGGCTTGTCCCTACCTTCCAACAAGAAATCTCCGATCTCTAACAGCAGCAAATTTTGCTATTCCTAGATTTAAACTCCAAAAAACGGGAGGGCGTTCTTTTGCTGTGAGAGGGCCCACTCTATGGAACTCACTTCCCCCTCAGATCCGGAAAGAAGAGAGCTATACGAAATTCCGGAAATATGTAAAAACCTGGCTGTTCCAGAAACAACTGCAGTAATACTACAATTTGGCAACTTTCCTTCTATCTGATCAAATGACTCAGGCGCCGGGAAACCCTTTTTGGGTAGCTGTAGCGCCATACAAATTTAAAAAAATAAATAAATAAATAAATAAATAAATATCTGAACCTATGCAAATTGGGTGAGTGAGGGGACCTATATCAGATGAGGAAAAAGCTAGAAGAAGGAAGAATAATTTATGTCTATACTGTGGCAAGAGTGGCCATTATGCCAAAGACTGTCCCAACCGTCCTTCTACTAATCCCAAGAGAATTGCTGGTGTTCAGGAAAACTAACGAGCTTGATGAATGAGGAGATCGATTCTTCAAGTACCAGCCTTTGTCAGATCTCTCAAAATCAAAAGACACTGATGAGACCGGTGAAACACTTTCTATTAAATATCACATTAGTGGTCAGCAATCAAGATAGACATCATATGACTCTTCTTTTAGATTCTGGAGCAACTGGTAATTTCCTTGACATACAGCTAGCCCATAAGATGAATATATCTTTTGTGGCAAAAGAGAAACCTGAACCTGTCAAGTCGGTAGATGGCTCTGAACTTTCATCAGGATTGATTAGTCATCAAACACCTCCCCTGCTCCTGGTCTGTGGTAATGGGCATTCCGAACATATCATCTTTGATTTGATAGACACTCCTAATTTTGGAGCAATATTAGGAGTTCCCTGGCTCCAAACCCATAATCCGAAGATTGACTGGGTAGACAGAACTGTGACGCTTAAGTCACCCTATTGCATGACTCATTGTTATCAAGAAGCCAGTGACAGTTTGCACCCATTATGTTGCTCTGTCCAGTCATCAGTCGTGGCTTCAGAGATACCAGACATCTATGCCGAATTCCAGTCAGTATTTAATGAAGAAGAAGCCACTAAATTGCCCTCACATCGTTCCTACGACTGCCGCATTGATTTATTACCTGGGGCTGAACTTCCTAACAGTAGGATATATGCGCTGACTTCAGCAGAAACCGAATATTTAAAGAACTATCTAGATGACATGTTACAAAAAGGTTTCATCAGACATTCAACGTCCCCAGTATCCTCGCCCCTGTTTTTTATCCCAAAAAAAGAAGGTGGCTTGAGAGCATGCCTGGACTATAGGGCATTAAATAAGATTACTATAAAGAACAAATATCCATTGCCGCTCATCCCTGTGTTGTTGGATCAAGTGCGAGGTGCAAAGATTTTCACGAAAATAGACTTAAGAGGAGCCTATCATTTAATCCGGATTAAAGCAGGAGACGAGTGGAAGACGGCTTTTCGCACCAAATTCGGGTTATATGAATACTGCGTGATGCCCTTCGGGTTATGCAACGCGCCTGCAGCATTTCAATACTTTATCAATGAAGTGCTTTGAGAATACCTTGATGTCTTTGTCATCGTGTACATAGATGACATTTTAATATATTCTCAAACAGAAGAAGAACATGATGGACACGTTAAAAGAGTTTTGCAGAAATTACAAGAGAATACCTTGTTTGCCACCTTTCACACGGATACCATCGACTTTTTGGGATATGTGATTTCTCCTCAAGGGATACTTATGGATCCTAAGAAGACAAAGGCATTGATGGATTGGCCTAGCCCGACCACTGTCAAGGAAGTACAGTCCTTTCTAGGATTTTCTAACTTCTATAGGAGATTCATAGATCACTTTTCAGAAACCATTCTTCCTATAACTAAGTTACTCAAGAAAGGGATCAAGTTTGCTTGGAACGAAGAAGCGGAACAGGCATTTTGCAATCTCAAGAAGAAATTTATGTCTGCCCCCATTATTCGGCATGCTGATAACACTTTGCCATTTTTTTGGGAAGCCGACGCTTCACAAGCAGCTGTTAGTGCGGTTTTGAGCAGAGAGAGATTCAGGAACAGGACATCATAAACACCTCCTTCGACACCGCCACCTTCCCGGAGAGCTGGAAGCACGCCGAACTCAGCGCTCTACTAAAGAAACCAACAGCGGACCCCACCGAACTCAAGAATTACTGCCCCATCTCGCTCCTCCCGTTCCCAGCCAAAGTCATCGAGAAGACTGTCAACAAGCAGCTGGCCGCCTGCCTCGAGACGAATGGATCCCTCGACCCCTCACAGTCTGGCTTCCGAGCCAACCACAGCACCGACACCGCCCTCATCGCTGCCACCGATGACATCCGAGCCCTGCTTGACAACGGTGAAACAGCGGCCCTCATCCTCCTTGACCTCTCCACGGCGTTCGACACTGTTTGCCACCGCACCCTAGTGCAGCGCCTCAGCAACATCGGAATCCAGGAGAAGGCACTGGAGTGGATCATCTCCTTCCTCGCCGGAAGGACACAGAGAGTCCGCCTACCACCGTTCAGATCAGCAGCCCCGGAAGTCATCTGCGGCGTTCCTCAGGGCTCCTCGCTCAGCCCCACCCTCTTCAACGTCTACATGAGCCCCCTTGCGGCCATCGCACGCCAGCACAACCTCAACATCATCTCCTACGCCGACGACACCCAGCTGATCCTCTCCCTGACGAACGACCCCGCCGCCACCAGAACCAACCTCCACGAAGGGATGAAAGACGTAGCCGAGTAGATGACGACCAGCCGCCTGAAACTGAACTCAGACAAGACGGAAGTCCTCATCCTGGGCTCCTCGCCCTCCGCCTGGGACGACTCCTGGTGGCCCCCCGCCCTGGGCACCGCACCCAAACCGACAGACCACGCATGCAACCTGGGCTTCATCCTGGACTCCTACCTCTCCATGACCAGACAAGTCAACGCCGTCTCCGCATCCTGCTTCAACATCCTGCGCATGCTACGGAAGATCTTCCGGTGGATCCCCACCGAGACCAGGAAGACGGTCACCCAGGCCCTCGTCACCAGCCGACTAGACTACGGCAACGCCCTCTACACCGGAACCACCGCCAAGCTCCAGAAGAGACTCCAACGGATCCAGAACGCCTCAGCATGACTCATCCTCGACATCCCCCGACGCAGCCACATCTCCGGACATCTGAGAGACCTGCACTGGCTCCCCGTCAACAAAAGAATCACCTTCCGTCTCCTCACCCACGCACACAAAGACCTACACGACCAAGGCACGAGCTACCTCAACAACCGCCTCAACTTCTACGCTCCCAAACGTCACCGCCGATCGACCAACCACGCTCTCGCCGCCGTCCCCCGCATCCGAAGAGCGACAACAGGAGGAAGGTCCTTCTCCTACCTGGGCGCCAAGACCAGGAACACCCTCCCTACCGACCTCCGCCTGACCCAAGACCACCTCTCCTTCAGGAAGAAGCTCAAGACCTGGCTGTTCGAGCAGTAGCGGCACCCCCCCCCCCCCCCTAGCGCCTTGAGACCCTCTGGGTAAGTAGTGCGCTCTATAAATGCCTTGATTGATTTATTGATTGAACAGGACAACTTCATCCGGTGGCCTACTTTTCTAAGACATTGCTCCCTGCCGAACAAAATTACACCATAGGCGAAAGAGAACTCCTTGCCATTAAGTTATCCTTTCAGGAATGGAGACATTATTTATTAGGATCTCCACATGTTATCACAATATTTTCGGACCATCGGAATTTGCAGTTCTTTAAATCTGCAAAAGCTCTGACACCCAGACAAATGTGTTGGGTGTCCTTCTTTAGTGAATATGATTTTATAATCACGTATAGACCTGCCGCCCAACAGGGCAAAGCTGATGCTCTCTCGAGAATTAACAACTCTAGCATGGAACATACGAACAGCACACCTCCTATCATGCCAGAACATAAAATCATTGGAGCTGAAGAACATCATTCTCAATCCTTTTTGATATCTTAAGAGAACAATATGCCTTGATCGACAAACAAGATTGGATAAAGAATCCGTTGAATACCGTCAAAGAAGGTTTATATTTTCATGATAACCGCTTGTACATACCTTGTCCCCTCTTACATACTCAGGTTTTAGAATGGTGTCACAATAGTGTACTTGCCGGACATCCAGGAGTAGCCAAGACTGTTAGTCTATGTCAGAGATGGTTTTGGTGGGATAATATCATCAAAGACACCACGACTTATGTTAAAGCTTGTTCAGTATGTGCTAGGCAAAAGTCTTCGCATTGTGCCCCCACAGGGTTGTTGAAGATCATACCAGCTCCTCCCAAACCCTGGCATACCATTAGTATGGATTTTATCACCGAACTGCCATGTAGTAAAGGGTAAAATACCATACTAGTAGTGGTGGACATGCTGTCCAAAATGGCTAATTTTGTTCCACTTAAAAAGATACCATCATCACAAGAATTGATACACATTTTCCTAGAGCAGATAATACGTCTACATGGTACTCCAGCAGTAATATTTTCAGATAAGGGTCCTCAATTTGTTTCCAAATTCTGGAGAGGAGTCTGTTCAGTGTTACAGATGGATCATAGATTGTCCACTGCATACCATCCTCAGACGGATGGTCAAACGGAAAGGACTAATCAAACTCTAGAACAATATTTACGTTGTCTACTGACCAATTTACCATCCACTTGGTTGGAAGCATTACCTTTGGCCGAGTTTGCTTATAATAATTCAACACATTCAGCAATAGGAGTGTCCCCTTTTTACTTCAATCATGGTCAACATCCTGGTGTCAGGCTTCAGGTCCGGGACTCTTCAGGATTACACCGATGAAGTTATGGGTTCCATCTCATGACGCCCCCGGAGTCTGAAGTGATATACACAGACTACCAGGATAGTCACATGAGGGAATAATAGAAAAATAGAAGGATAGAAAGCCAGGAAGGAGAGGAAGGGAACAGCGGGGAGGGAGATCTGGAACGACAAGTAACAGATGTTCAAATACCATGCTATTTCAGGAATACATAGAACAACATCAGATCTCAATTCCCTAGAGATAGCTTCAACCCCCTGCCTACCTGTAAAGCAAAATACGAGGGATTATATTTAGGAGAGTTCACGGGATGGAACCTGGACTTTGGATAACTGAAATCGAGAAAACAAGCCTTACAACATGGGTCGGAAAATGTGGGACTAAGCATAGATCTATATGTGTATCAACTAAAGAACACACCTGAAAACATGTTTCTTTTGCTTAACCAAACCCACTGACAGTTCTCCCAGGTAATTCTCTCCTAAAACAAACAAGAACACAAAAGAGCAATGAATGGTAGGTTCGATAGTTAATACGTCTTAACCTGGAACCTTACTGGTGATGTTATTGGATAGTGGTAACTGTTGCAACAAAGACACAAGGTGCTGCAAATGAATGTTCATGCACCGAACCTCCAACACAGAATACCACAACAAACCGTTCAAAGTCTGTACTCAAGGCATTGGGATTTTCTTCACGACTCCAACAATCGAAGTACTGAGGAAAAGAAATCTCTCGCTCTTACGTCAGAGCCCTACCAAAGAGTCTTTTCTGCTTGCAACACGAAACCAAGATTACAGACCACGCGACTCTTAGCCTCAGAGCCCACAGTCTATTCAGAAGTTCGAATAGTTAAAGAGTTCCATAGACAATACCCTGTGTATTGGATAATACACAGCTCGAGACAAAGATACTTCAGAAAGAACAGTTCATAACAAAGTCATCAGAACCAATTGTACCACCGCAAGGAGAAGCTCAATGGCTGGGATTAAATCGGAACGACCTTACCGGATTTCTGGACTAGCCACCAGAACCAAACGAATTATCGGCAGCGTTTCTGGTTGCGCCGGCTTGTTTTACTTCCTGGTCTGCGTTAGGCGTGGGCGGAAAATCCGTTCCGCTCGCGGATTTTGCGGATTTTCGGGAAATCCGCAATCCGCGAGATTTGCGAATTTCCCGCAAAATCCGCAAATCCGCGAGCAGCGGATTTTGCTCGCACTGCTCGCACTGTTCGCGTGAGTTCGCGCCCCGCGAATAAGTGCAAAATTGCAGAAATACGATCTTAGCAAAACTGAAAGTAACTACTTACCAGGTTCAAAAGTTCAGGCTCATCATTAGTAGCCATTTCCTGGAGTGCTTCCTGAGGGGCCCCTCCAGAGTTCAGTTGCCAGTTGAAACTATTATGTGACCCTGCTCTGAACCTCAGAATAGTTACACATATGCCACAAAGGTCCTGAATTACAGCTAAGGGAGACAAGCAGGAGCCAGGCTGGAAGTTAAAATCCATTAATCAGCCCCTAATTCATTATTGTCAGTTGGGGCAGGGCAGGTGTTGTAACTAATTTTGCAACAATGAAAGCACTTAGCAAGTGCAAAAGATCACTAATCAGGGCGCACTAAGGAAGCAGGTGCCAGCTAAAAAAATATTCTGTGACACATGAATCAGCCCCAAATTAATTCAGGTCACTTGAGGCAGGGAAGGTGTGCTTTGCTTTGCCGAAAATAATGTACACTGGACAACCAGAGGGTGTGGTGATGAAACAGAGGGTGGCATGGGTGGGCCAGAGGGTGGCATGAGTAGTCAGAGAGTGGCAGTGGTGACAGAGAGTGGCAGTGATGAAGAAGAGTGTCCCAAACAGGCTGGACACGTAGAAACAACAAGTTCGCGAAACTTGCGACCCGACAGGTAAGTTCGCAATTTGCGAAAGTGTACAAAACCCTCGCGAACTGGCAGAAACACGGGCGAACACAAAAAAAAAAAAATCCGCAAATTCGCGGGAATTCGCGGATTTTGCGGATTGCGAATCCGCAAATCCGCAAAATTCGCGAACGCGAGATCCGCAAAATTCGCTCATGCTTAGTCTGCGTCAAGACATACGTGACGTCTGGCTCTCCGTCTCTCCCATGCAGGCCTGCCGGGAGTTGTAGTTCTAGTCTATCGCCGACTCAGGTACTGCGGAAATAAGAGTTCGTGACTGGCCGGGTTACTCAGTTAACGGCCGCCACGTCTCAAAACAGGATAATCATGACAGTACATCCCCCTTTACAAGGGGTTCCGACCGCCTCCCGGCCGAGTCGGATGCAATCTATGGTAGTCTTTCACCAAACGGGGAGCATGCACATCATCAGCTGCTTCCCAGGAATTCTCCTCAGGACCAAATCCCTTCCATGCCAACAAATACTGCAGCTTTCCCCGCACCACTCTAGAGTCCAGCACCTTTTGTACTTCATATTCCTGATCTTGCTGCACCCATACAGGATGCGGTGCTTTTTTCACCGGACTATACGAGGGTTTAAGCAGGGATACATGAAATACTGGGTGGATCCTCAAATGAGCAGGCAATCGTACCTTCACTGCAACAGGGTTAACGTGTTTGATCACTTCATATGGCCCTAAGAACTTGGGGTTAAAGACACTATGTTTCTTAAACCTGATGTTCCTAGTGGAAACCCAAACCCTATCCCGGGGTTTGTAAACTGGACCGACCCTGCGATGTTTATCAGCCTGTGCTTTGTATTTAGCCTTGGCAGTGACTAGATTGATTCGTGTGGCACGAAGAATGTGGCGGACACGCAACAATCTTTCCTTTGCTAATGGCGACTTGTTAGAAGAACCAGGGAGCAATAACGGAGTGAACCTAGGGTGATGTCCATAAGAACTATAGAAAGGAGTATGTTTGGTGGAAGAATGCTGTGTGCTGTTGTACGTTATTTCTGCCACCCACAACCAATCCACCCACGATCCTTTGTTGCTATGGACATAACACCGGAGATATTGTTTGAGTGTTTGATTCACCCTCTCAGTCTGTCCATCTGTTTGGGGATGAAAGCTGGTGGACAGAGAGGAATTAATCTGTAGATCGGCACACCAAGCTTTCCAAAAGTTTGCAGTGAACTGGGCCCCCCTGTCTGATACAATAACTTTGGGAAGACCGTGCAGGCGTACTACATGAATCATCAGTAAATGGGCTAATTGTCCTGCTGTGGGGACCTGATTACATGCTATAAAATGTCCCATTTTGGTGAGGTAATCTACAACAACAATGATAGCAGTCTTCCCCTGATCTTTAGGAAGGCCCACAATGAAATCAACTGAGAAGCTATCCCAGGGATTTTCTGGGGTTGGTAGAGGTTGCAATAACCCTTGGGGTCTCTGTCGGTCGGATTTCATTTGAGCACATACTGAACATTCTTTTACCCATTGTTTCAGATCAGGTCTAATCGAGGGCCACCAGAATTGTCTCAATGTTTTTTCCAAGGTTTTGGCGTACCCCACATGTCCTGCACTGGGTGCCTCATGACACCACTGGAACACAACTTTTCTGAGAAGCAGCGTGGGCACCAAGACCTGAGTTCCTTTCATGGGTATTCCTTGAATCACTTTCCACTCTTTATGATGGCGTAACCAAGTTCTCCAGACACACGTTTTAACCCCTGTTCGGACCTTCATCAAAAAGTCATCGGTTTGAGTTGCTCCTACCACTCGAGAAGGTTCTATAATGGCTCGAAGCGGGGTGATGTTGTGCAACACAGGAGATTCTTGTCGGGTGAGAGCATCTGCTTTCTTGTTCTGAGATCCGGGGCGATAGGTTACTAAGAACTGGTATTCCTCAAAAAATAGCATCCATCGCAATTGCCTGGGTGTGAGATGTCTAGCATCCCGCATAAATTGAAGGTTACGGTGATCCGAATAGACTACCACCTTGTGTTTGGCCCCCAACAGCCAATGTCTCCATTCCCGAAAGGCGTCCCGGATGGCCAGCAGCTCCTTTTCCGCTATGGTATAATTTACCTCGGCAGGACTCAACTTTCGAGACATGAAGGCTATGGGGTGTAAACACCCTGTCTGTTTATTCTTTTGTGAAAGGACAGCTCCTATCGCCACTTCCGAAGCATCAGCTTCCACAATAAAGGGGTCCTCGGGATTGCATGCACCAACACTGGAGCAGTGGAGAAGGCGGTCTTCAATCCTTCAAAAGATCTTTGTGCTATGGTGTCCCATAAAAAAGGCGTGTTTTTCCTCGTAAGTTTGGTTAATGGCGTGACCAGATTGGAAAAGTTATTAATAAATCTTCGGTAGAAGTTGGCAAAACCCAACAGACATTGAATGTCTTTGATGGTATGTGGTTGGGGCCACTCTTTGATAGCTTTAACTTTTCTCTCGGCCATTTCTTGACCGTTTGGAGTGAGCATGACGCCCAGGAACTCAACCGTGGTAACGTAAAACTCACATTTTGTGATTTTGCAATACAGATGGTGTTCTCTTAATGCATGCAGGATTCTTTTCACATGTATCACATGTTCTTCTGTGGTGTTGGAATAAATCAAAATATCGTCTATGTAGACTACAACATAACGATCCAGATGTTCTCGGAGTACTTCGTTCAAATAAAACTGAAAAGCTGCAGGGGCATTGCAGAGCCCAAAGGGCATCACAAGATATTCATATAGCCCATTCCTCGTCTTAAAGGCCGTCTTCCACTCGTCACCTTTCTTGATTCGTACCAGGTGATAAGCGCCCCTGAGATCCAACTTGGTGTAGATTTGAGTGGCCCTTACTTGTTCCAACAGCACCGGAATTAAGGGTAATGGATACTGGTTTTTTATGGTGATAGTGTTCAGTGCTCTGTAGTCTATACAACATCTTTTCTCCCCATTGGCCTTGGGGATGAAAAACAAAGGAGAGGCAGCCGGGGAACGTGAGGGTCTGATAAATCCTAATGCAAGATACTTATCCAGGTATTCTCGAAGGACTTCGTTCTCGGGCAGGGTTAAAGCGTACACTCTTCCCTTCGGAATATCGGCTCCGGGTACCAAATCAATTCTACAGTCAAAGTTGCGATGTGGTGGGAGTATTTCTGCTTTAGTATCACTGAACACCTCCTCGTAGTCTTTATATTCTGTGGGTAGATCCACCTCCTTTTCAGCAGCTGTTGCCACATGGTGCCTTAGGGACAATGTATGTGCAGGTCCTGTTCTTTCTGGTACACAATGTTCCTGACAATATAGGGAATCAAACACCACCATATCCGATGACCAACGAATCTCTGGGTCATGTTTCTTCAACCAAGGAAGACCTAGGATTGTTCCGAAATGAGGAGCGTCAATAAGATCAAAAGAAAGACGCTCCTGATGTTTATCCTCATATACAAGATCATACTCCGAAGTTTGGTGTTGGATAGGACCGGTTGACAATTCCCTACCATCCACAGCATACACGGTTTCGGGGTGGATTTTGGCAATAAGATGAACACCTAATCTTTCGGCCTCCTTATGATCCATAAAACACCCAGTGGCTCCTGAATCAATCATTACCCGAATGATTTTCACTTCCCCTTTGACCACTATTTTCATGTCCAAAAACAAATGTCGTTTTTCTTGACTACAGGGGCGAGTTGAAGGGATGGTCATGGCGCTTGAGGGTTTCCCTTCTTCCACCTTCAAGCTTTGGAGTTTTCCGGCTTGTTCTCGGAAATGCCTGCAGCGGCTTGATTGGTACGATATCTCCCAGTTTTGGGTCTCACCGGGCAATCGCGTAAATAATGTCACTTTTTACCACAGTAGAGACATAATCCTTGTTTTCTGCGATGATCCTTTTCACTGAGGGTTAGAGAGGCCCGGACTGCACCAACCTCCATTGCTTCTACTGGCGTAGACGTTTTGTCCCCTGTGCGCTCAAATGTAGGAAGAGGACGATCCTTCTTCTTTAGATCCCTTTTTCTGTCCTTCATTCTGTGATCCAAACTAAGTGTGAGTTCAATAAGAGCAGCGCTAGTTTTGGGTTGGGGATCAATGGTAGCCAAAGCGTCCTTTAGATCATCCGAAAGACCATGATAAAAGACGGCTGACATCTTCGCTTTCGGCCAATCTGTTTCCGCCACCAGTCGTCGGAAGATATTAGGATAGGTTACCAGATCAGAGTTCCCTTATTTGAGTTCTAGCAAATCCTTATCAGCAGAAAAGGTTTCTGCTCTTCGATCAAAAGTTTTTTCAAATTCACAACGGAATTCTGCCTAATCATATAACAAGGGGTCGTCTCTTCGAACTACTGGCACTGCCCATTGAGCAGCTTCACCTCCCAAATACGATATCAAAAAAGCCACTCGAGCCTGGTTGGTAGCAAACATTTTCGGTTTGCACATAAAGTGCAACAGGATTTGGGACATGAATACCTGCACTTTCTTGTTGTCTCCCATAAACCTCTCGAGGGGAGCCAATGGTATTTGAGAAGGCATTTCTACCACTACAGATGTTGTGGGACCCGGAGCACCCCCAGAATCAGATGGTTGTAATGTATCTACACGTGCCTGTAACTGTGCCGTAACGGCCCGTGCAGCTAGAGCTTCTTGCCTAGATGTTACTAATTCTGCCTGCACGACTGCCAAGGCTGCAATAATATCATCCATGGTGGCCATAGTGTTGATGGAATCAGGAAGAGTAATAAACCGTGGGCCGATAATTCTGTCAGGCTTCAGGTCCAGGACTCTTCAGGATTACACCGATGATGCTATGGGTTCCATCTCATGACGCCCCCGGAGTCTGAAGTGATATACACAGACTACCAGGATAGTCACATGAGGGAATAATAGAAAAATAGAAGGATAGAAAGCCAGGAAGGAAAGGAAGGGAACAGCGGGGAGGGAGATCTGGAACGACAAGTAACAGATGTTCAAATACAATGCTATTTCAGGAATACATAGAACAACATCAGATCTCAATTCCCTAGAGATAGCTTCAACCCCCTGCCTACCTGTAAAGCAAAATACGAGGGATTATATTTAGGAGAGTTCACGGGATGGAACCTGGACTTTGGATAACTGAAATCGAGAAAACAAGCCTTACAACATGGGTCGGAAAATGTGGGACTAAGCATAGATCTATATGTGTATCAACTAGAGAACACACCTGAAAACATGTTTCTTTTGCTTAACCAAACCCACTGACAGTTCTCCCAGGTAATTCTCTCCTAAAACAAACAAGAACACAAAAGAGCAATGAATGGTAGGTTCGATAGTTAATACGTCTTAACCTGGAACCTTACTGGTGATGTTATTGGATAGTGGTAACTGTTGCAACAAAGACACAAGGTGCTGCAAATGAATGTTCATGCACCGAACCTCCAACACAGAATACCACAACAAACCGTTCAAAGTCTGTACTCAATGCATTGGGATTTTCTTCACGACTCCAACAATCGAAGTACTGAGGAAAAGAAATCTCTCGCTCTTACGTCAGAGCCCTACCAAAGAGTCTTTTCTGCTTGCAACACAAAACCAAGATTACAGACCACGCGACTCTTAGCCTCAGAGCCCACAGTCTATTCAGAAGTTCGAATAGTTAAAGAGTTCCATAGACAATACCCTGTGTATTGGATAATACACAGCTCGAGACAAAGATACTTCAGATAGAACAGTTCATAACAAAGTCATCAGAACCAATTGTACCACCGCAAGGAGAAGCTCAACGGCTGGGATTAAATCGGAACGACCTTACCGGATTTCTGGACTAGCCACCAGAACCAAACGAATTATCGGCAGCGTTTCTGGTTGCGCCGGCTTGTTTTACGGCCGCCATGACTCAAAACAGGATAATCATGACACCTGGCTTCCTTCCTATTCCCTTCCCTACCGATCTTGACAAAATACCTGCATTAATGGAGCATCATCAACACATAAAGGTTGTATGGGAAAAGGCCATTCAAGAACTGAACAAAGCCAAAGAAAACATGAAGTATCAAGCTGATAAACATCGCAGAGAGGAACCTCAGTATAATGTGGGTGAAAAAGTATGGTTATCCACCAAGAATCTCAGACTTCCTGGGTCCAAGAAATTACAGCCCCGCTTCATAGGTCCCTATCCCAACATTAAGGTCATATCCCCAGTGACTCTCAAATTGCAGTTACCACCACACATCAAGATTCACCCTGTGTTTCATTGTTCCCTACTTAAGAAATACATTTGCCCTTTGACCCCCGAACCACCACCTCCTCCTGTAGTGATCGAAGGCGAAGAAGAGTTTGAGGTACAACAGATCCTAGATTCAAGAAAGCAAAGAGGAAAACTACAATACCTTATAGATTGGGTGGGATATCCCCCAGAAGACAGAACTTGGGAACTTGCTGAGGATGTACATGCTCCTAGATTGATAAGGAGGTTCCATAGATTACATCCAATGAAACCTGGCCCCGGCCCCGGGAGGGGGGTTTTGAGGGGGAGAACTGTTAGGGGTGGTCGGATTTGACCCCATTCATAAGTGTTCAATATAGATTCCTCAGGGTTGCGGAGAATGCTCATTTCTGCAAACCCTATTGTGCCCCTGTGAGCCTTTTGTGACTTTCCCTAAACCTCTTACAAGGAAAAGCCATGGTATTTTGAGACGCCCCCTAGGTAGCTGAAAAGGAAAGCTCACCCGCGAATCATTGCTTGGCTTACTGTTTGGTTAGTGACCACGTCCCCTCTACTCAGCGTTCTGCTCCGTGAGGTTCCCGTAGTGTTCTGAGATCCTGCTTTGTCCTTTCGATCCCGTTTGTGCTCTTTTCCTGCTCCTGAGGTTTTCGCCCTTGGGTCACGGTATTTCTGTTCCTGATCTGTGTCCTACCCGTTGTTTGTTCCTCCCGCCCTGCTCCGCTACCTTTCTCCTTCTCGGCACGCCCTTCCCCTGTGCCTAGCTCCCCCTTCCGCCTTGATTCCGCGTCTGCCCTTCTCTCCGTTGTCAGTCCCTTGCTGGCGATTCAGCTCTGGTGTTAATTCTCCACGGTCACTGTTGTGATCGAAGGGGTTCTGTGTATGTGTGTTTTTTGCGCTCCACTCCGTCTTGAGTTTACGAGTGGAGCGCGGCTGGGCTATCGCGTCTTGTTACATGTACGCCCACTCCGCTCTGCTCTAGTTCACGAGTCAGACGGGGTGTGTTTATTGTCCGTGTTCTATGTTGTTTGTTCCCTCACTCCGCTTTGTCTTAAGCTTATGAGCCGGAAGTGGGGATTGTCTGTGTTATATGTTTGTTTCTCACTCCACGCTGTCTTAAGTTTATGCGCTGGAAGTGAGACTTTCTGTATCACTTTGTCTTTAGCTTTATAAGTGATACCATTGTCATCAGCTGCGTTTGTGGCCCCAGTCCTGCTCTGTCTTCAGTTTATGAGCAGGACTGGATTTAGGTGCATTCTGCCTTGGAGATATCATTGCTAGTTGTCACCCAGGTTTTCTTCTGTACCTCCTGGTTCTCGCATGGACTCCTAGCCTAAAGCCCTGACACTCACCTGGTGAGGTAAGTGGAATGTTATGTTGAACACTTATGTATCAGCCCTGTAAAGTACTGGTGAGGTTAGTATTGTTATACATTTATTTTCCAGTCTTCTCCTGCCATCAAGACTGCAGCTACGCCACCTTGCTGGGGGAGAGTGGTATACTCCCTGGGAAAATTCCTCCCACACTTTCTGGTAGCAGCTGACTTGGAGCGAAGTTATATCTTCTCGCTTGGGTAGTTGTTGTCTGGAAGTGTGTGGGACATTCATCTTTGCTCCTGTGGATGAACAGCCTCCTCTACCGAGGAGGATCCTTGACACTCTGCACCATGCTTCAAGGCTGCTCTCCGGCGTCCGCCCCAGGTGAACGCGTCGTAGGCCGCGCCTGTCTCCGCTCTCGGCCTACGTCTCCGGACTGCTCTTCAAAGGCAGATGGCGGCAGCATACTACGAGGGTGTCCAGCTGCAGCCCGGGCTGGTCAGAGGGGGCCCACTGATGGGCAGATGTCACTGGGATTCAGTATTTTGACCAGGCCAAGCACGGGGCTCGTTTAAGGAGTGTCTGATGTGGCTGCCATCTTGGCCACGCCTCAGGATCATATGTCCTCGCTATTAAGAGCTATTGCTATTCTGTCATCAGTATTAAGGGCCCTGACTCACTGATGGATATGTGGGTAATTTAACTTAGCTAGGGGATGGATAATTGGTAAGATTGTTCTACTTATGTTTTGTGAAAAAATCACACAGAAGCCAACCTTGCAAACAATCCATTGGGCTGTTTTCAGGGAATGGAAAGAAGAGTTATATAATCCTATGTTAGCTACTATTGCTTCAAACGGCCAATAGTTGGTTTGTCCCATTCAGCCAAAAGTGTTTGAGATGATATGAAGCACCATCATTTAAATCTCTTAAGAGATGTGTGATCAACGTAATTTCAAACGATTATTCAAGACTCTCCATAACCGTAAGCATGTTTCCTCATTCGAAAATCATTGCATCAGTCCTCTCGTGTGACGAATGGGAAAGGGTCGGATCTATGCCTATGAATGACAGACTTCTGGCCGCAAGCAGAGTGGCAGACTTCGACATCCCAAACCACAACACTTACAGAATCACTGGCCTACAGTGGATACCATATGTAAAACAAAAGAAGAGTGTCATGCGCAAAGGGGTCTGTGTGAAAACACAGAGGCAAAGACTGTAAATAAATACCTTTTTAGGGACATAGTGGAAACCTTAAAGGGATTTAATGGAAGCCCTCACTCACCAACCTGGTTGGTGACATGCTTCATCATCGGGCCCACCAGGAGAAGCCGAATGCCTCCCTGGTGTGCTACAAAGCCAGATTACTGCGGAGCTGGATTTTGTGACAGTGATGTGAAAAGTAATGTTAAAAATGTCTAAAACTGTACCAACCAAAAAGATTTTATTCACTGGTCAGTTTAGACATAGTTAAAAGGTATGTGTGGGAGAACTACCACAGATTATGATGGGAGTTTCCACATTAAAGTGGGGTCAACATGTTTCTGCCCTTATAAGTGTAAGATTTACATGGGCATTCGTCAGGACCGTGTAGCGTGTACCTCGGCGGTATGGGCACGCAAAGGCCCACCCTAACCAGAGGACGTGAAAGTTAAAAATTGC